>NC_134841.1:75416511-76057780 GCF_965363235.1 Mytilus galloprovincialis | reverse complement strand
GCCAATACATGTATAGATTTGCCAATTGTTTATTAAAGATGTATAATGTACATATAAAAATAAGAAGATGTAGTTTGATTGCCAATGAGACAACTCTCCACCAGATATCAAACGACATAGTAGTTTACAACTATGGGTCACTGTATGGCCTTTAACAATTATCAAAACCAATACCGCAGTCTGATGTAAAAGGCCATGAGATGACAAATGTGAAACAATTCAAACAAGAAAACTAACCGCCTGATTTATGTACCAAAAAATGAACAAAAAACAAATATGATATACAGTAACAAAAGACAATCACTAAATTACAGTCTCCTGACTTGGGACAGACACAAACAAAACAATGAATACATATATGATTTAAAATTAAATTTTTTTTAGAAGATGCTTACCACACAAATTACTGATACTTTGTTTTGCAAATTTGTTTTTGGAAAAAATAAAATGTGACAAGATATTGTTTTGAAAGAAAGTTTTTAAAGTCTATTTTAAAAATAGGTGTTTGTTTTTCTGCTGGGTTTTGGTTTTAACCCTTTCACCGATTGCTGCCCAGAGAGAAGCTACTCTGAGACGATGGCTTCCCTGGCTACTATTACTCAAGTGGGAGATCTTCATAATAAATGTCAATAAAAACTTGTTTGTAGTTATTTGTGTATTTATTTCATTCACTAACACCATGTTCACAGTTTTGTTCATGTTTTGATAAGTTTTTCTTCATAAAATATTCAAATTTTCAAATTTTCGGCATTATCTAGGTGAAATTCTCAAAATTCTGCTCTTAGACCCCAAATCGTAATTTTTAAACCCAAAACGGCAAAATTTTGAAAATTTTTATGAGGCTGTACAAATTCCTCACACTGAACAATGTCCATTTCAAGTGTTTTGTACATAAAACGACATTTTACGTCAAAAAAGTATACTAGTTTGGCTTCAATTCTTCCATATTCTTTCAAAAAAATGTTCCCTCAGGCCACGGTTTTTTAATTTGTTGGTTTACGGATTTTCCCCATGAAAAAGTCGGGTCGGTCGGTCGGGATAAAAAAAAGAAAAAAAAATCATCTTTGAAGACAAAAAAATATGCAAAATCAATATATATTTCACCTTTCTAGCAATATGTTTGTTATGCTATTTTATCATCATTTCTAAAATTTTAGTTCGATGAAATATTATTGCTCAGCTGTTATAAACTACGCATGACATTGTCTAGTAATTTACAGTAAAAAAAAGGGGATGCACGGACAAAGACGAAATTAAATCATCATTTCAGAAACAAGAAAAATAGATTCGCGTAGCTCTTAATCAATTCCAGAAAACTGGGTAAATAATGATCTTCAAGCACGAAAACTGATAAAGAAAAAATGCATAAACGTCGTACGAAAATAAGTTTCAACACACGTGTCAAAAACCTAATAGAATCGTCCACTGGAAAAACGATATCGGGTTAATCTGTTGTCTTGCATTCCCGTTTTTTTATCCAAATGAACGACATTTTTTTTATTACCTATAAAAACAAGAAAATTCCTAATGATTTGTTAATATTCAGTTCTTTAATTTGATGCCTTCACCCTGTCCACATTTGGACAAGTCTATTTCTATGAGATGATGCATCTTACGGACTGGTGACAAATAAGGTAAACGAACTTATTGTGTAATTGGTTTTAAACACAAGTTTCGTTCCGCAAAATTATTTGCGCAAACGACATTTCAAGGTCAGTTATAATTGATTTGTCTATATTTAGAAACGTAAACTGGAAGGGGTTTTTTTTCACACCAGAAAGTATTGTCAATTTTGTTAGTGATTAATGCATTTCATTTCAGGAAAAAAATATTTTAATTATTTTTCAGGGATAATGCATTTGTTAAGGTCGACGGGATTAAAAAAGCGTGAAAAGTGAATTTTATTTTTATTCTGGAAATCAGCAAAATCGGGTCGGCGGATCCGTAAACCAATAAATTAAAAAATCCTGGCCTCATTTCAAATTCTCATAAATTCCGTAAATTTCGTCTGATTTTGACACGGTTTTCAACAAACGGAAGCGCCATGTTTACACTTTCATCCGGGTATTCATCAAAGAAAGATAACTGATGTTTGCACTGTTTTGAGCGGGAAACATAAAAGATGTATTCCGATCCCGGTAAAAAGGGACTCATCGTCAGCTGTCTGAAGCGTGAATCCCGGTAAACCGGGACTCATCGGCGAAAGGGTTAAGGTAATTTACAGTACTAGTGCTGAATCAGTGAAGAACAATTGAAAATCTTCCATCATACTAATTAGTATTCTATACCTACTTTATTTCAGCATAATACAGATGTTTGAGTTTGTTGTTAAGTGTAATGAGTTACTTGCACATTTTTATGGAATCCTGAAGTGGGATAATATATTGCCATCATTAAGGTAAGGAAATCAGTGATAATCTTGAAACACTTTTGGCAGAAATTATATTTTTCAATGATGAATTTAGCTTCATCTTCCATTTGCTATGATTTCCAATTTGTTTGTAAACAAAGGATGGGGCACATTCAGGATGAATACACTACATCAAGATCAAAAGGCAGTAGATTTGATACATATTTGAGCACTGGATAAAATATCTAATACTGTAAACCAACTTATTTTCGCGATCGATTTGTTTTCGCAACTTTCGCGAATAGAAAAATA
Source organism: Mytilus galloprovincialis (assembly GCF_965363235.1). NCBI lineage: Eukaryota > Metazoa > Mollusca > Bivalvia > Mytilida > Mytilidae > Mytilus > Mytilus galloprovincialis. The sequence continues at coordinate 76,055,118 of NC_134841.1, read as the reverse complement.
ACGTGAATATTAATTGTCGCGAATATGTAAAACTTGGATCTTTCCTTATAACACTTTATCAAGTAAATAAGAAAATCGGAAAAATAAATAGCCGCGAAGTGGTTAAGAAAGGGTCAAACGCGAAATAAAGTATCCACGAAAATAAGGTGGTTTACAGTATGTTATCTTTTTGCGAAATGTTTTGTTGAATAATTGTTACTCATTTTAAGATATGCATGTTATTGAAACTTATGGATTATATTTGTTGTTACTTTAATTTGCAGATTTCACATAGAGTTTTGTACATTATTACTGAGTTTTGTTGTATTACCAACAAGGTGGATATATATAGCCTTAGTAAACTGGGTGTTTCTGGACAATGATATTGTCATACAAGGTAAGTTATGCTTTAGTTATTCAAATATTAAAAAACATATTTTCAAAATATTTTATTTTTTGTACACTTTGAAGTCATAATAATATAATAAATAAATTTGGTGTATTTACTGTCTTCTGATTGGTTAAAAGTATTAGTTTTATTTTCAATGTTGTCAATTTTTATGGCGACACGCCCACTCTGACGTTGTGTATTCATACCCCAACATGTGTGTACGTACGTTTTTATTGTTAATATGAATAATATAAAAAGTTCTTTGAGTCTTATTTTTGATAGAAATTTATTTATAATGAATGGCAATAATTTATTTTGAATTTATTGACCCATAAAATTAATTTTTTACTCTTCACATTTTACATAATCCGCTTCGCGGATTATTCAATGTGAAGAGTCAAAAATTAATTTTATGGTTCAATAAATTCAAAATAAATAATAGCCATTCATTAAATACAGAATTTTCAGTTTTAATATAGTTGAGCTACTGTTCTATTTATTTAAACTTGACAGCTTTCACCTAACATTCTTTTTGAAATAATATATTTTCTCCTTTTTAATGTATTATTGATTGTTTTCTGTTTTACACTCCAGTTGTTATAGATAACAGTCAGTTGTTTATTGGCTGTCTGACAGGACAGGCACTACAGTCTCCTGTTTCAAAAACAGTCAATTCAAAGGTAAGCACAATTCAATATGCAATGACTGTTTGTTGTTTTTCAAACCCACAGTTATTGATACAACAATATGTAAACAATCACATTCTGAAATCTAGTTGAAGTACACAATTGAATATCCTTTATGTATCCCAACCACAAGTTTAGTTTAGGTCACCTTGACATATAGGTTATTGCATGAATGACTGAATTGCTATAGTTTTTTTTTAAATCTTTTAAAATCAAAAAGGTGAACACTTTTAAAAGATTAAAAGAAGTTTTTTTACCACATTGAAGTTGTGGCTTTTTCTTTGAACAATTATGAAAACTGTTTGTTGTCATCTTTTAGAGTTTCTAGGGAGTACATTGCTATACACCATAAATTGATAGTGAATCTCAGAACTTAGGAGTGTAGGCTAAATCTTTAAATTTGCACTTACCTTTATATTACTTAGGTGAATTTTTTTCAACATCTATAAATGTTCAATGCATAGTTTTGTTATAAATCTCATATATTTTAATTACAGGAAGAAATTAAATCTGAAGAAGAAGTTAAAGACAAGCAATCTACTGCTAAAGATTCTGAAGATATATCTGATGTAAGTCATGTATCTACTGTGGATTCATTATTATTCGTTGGATACCAATTTTCGTGGATTTCGTGGGAACAGGTAACCACGAATTCAAATGTTCAACGAATTGCAAGTTGTCTATAGGGTTGTATGCATATTTTGGCAAAACCACGAAATCAAATATCCAGGAAATGAAGGTTTTCATCAATCCACGAAAATTGAAACCCACGAAAATAAATGAATCCACAGTATTTGTTTTAGAACCAAACAAACATGACAAAGTATACAGTCAAACCTGATTTAACAGTCATGTCATTTCAGCTGTCCCCTGTATCTATTTAATTTAACTCTCTTCAGCAGTCATCTAATTTTGGAACAGATTTGCCATTTCAACTTTTACATTGTAATGCTTTAACTACCAATATAATCATTACAAAAAAATAATGAAAATTGAAACTGGTTTTGAACAGAGATCAGGAGCTGGTATGTGAATTGGTTAATAACCTTGTTTTCTACTCTTGTAACTTTCTATTAAAAATAGTATCACCAGCTTATTTCTCAACTATAATTTAATTAACAAAATTAACTAGGTATCTTCCCAATAATTATATAACTTATAAGATTTTCTGTACGTGTCACTCATGTTCAATAATTATATAGCTAGAGTTTAATTGATTTCCCAATAAGACCACACTGTTTATTTATTGTGTTAAATATCTTAGCATATATACTTTATTTTACAGCTTGATTATGATGCTGAAACAATTGAAGTTACAATGGATGAAGATGGTAAATCACCTTCTACAAACAAACCAGGCATGGTGGCTAGATTGATGGAATTAAAGAAAAGAAGACAACATATAGCCAATGGTAAATATCTTGGATGAGTTACCACAAGATAAATACCTTTTTGATTTAAACTGTCTGTTTGATCTAAATACAGACATGAAAATCTTATAAAGCATTTATTATTTTTAAGATAGATAGCTATTTTCTTTCTACTAGATTGACTTTAAGCCAAGGATTGTTGACATTTGTCAAATATTACCATGAGAATTTTGGATAAAACTGAATATATGAATTTATTCTTGTTTTTTTTCTTCAGAAAGCTGTTTTGCCTGTAAAGTGTCATTTGCATCAATTCTGAAAAGAAGAGTATGTATTTTTAGAAAAATAAACAACAATAGCAATACATTCAGTATAAGCAAGGAAGCATGCACACAAATATTCAAAAGAAAAAAAAACATTTAAAAATACTTGTTCTTGGGAAAAATATGGTTGGAATTGTTTTGATATATTCCACATGAAAAAGATGCTATTTTTGGTAGAGGTGTCCTCAATATAACACATCAAAGTATAATCTAAGTAGTTTGAACACTTTACAACTGAAAACAGTAGATAGTCTTACAAATTGTCAAGAGAGTTGGTGGAATTCAGAGAAATTCAGAGGAAATCCTTGAGAAAAAGTGTTCCATATCATATTTGGTGCAAAGTATATTTAATACTGCTATGAGAAAAGAGTCAGAATTTGAAGCACTGGAAACACATCCCAGACTGTCAGATTACAACTGATTAAGGTAGTTCAAAAAGTATATCCAACCTTTTCCTTTCAGCACTGTCAACCTTGAGTAAAAAAAACCACATGCATATGAGTATCCCTTAAAGGGAAATAATTCATGAAAATATGTAGCATCAGAACTAAACACATTTATGATTAATAAACCAGTTGTTGGCATGACACGGGTTATGTTCTTCTCATATATATTATGATGGTATGATACTAAACCCCTCAGGGGGAGGATTGTGCCTGATATTCATATGATGAAGACATAATTTTTCAATCAGTTTAATTGAAGTCCGGACCTGGCATGTCAGTTAACTGCTAGTAGTCTGATGTTATTTATGTATTATTGTCATTTTGTTTATTTTCTTTGGTTACATCTTCTGACATCAGACTGGGACTTCTCTTGAACTGAATTTTAATGTGCGTATTGTTATGCGTTTACTTTTCTGCATTGGCTAGAGGTATAGGGGGAGGGTTGAGATCTCACAAACATGTTTAACCCTGCCGCATTTTTGCACCTGTCCCATGTCAGGAGCCTCTGGCCTTTGTTAGTCTTTTATTATTTTAACTTTTAGTTTCTTGTGTATAATTTGGAGTTTAGTATGGTGTTCATTATCACTGAACCAGTATATACTTGTTTAGGGGCCAGCTGAAGGACGCCTCCGGGTGTGAGAATTTCTCGTTGCATTGAAGACCTGTTGGTGACCTTCTGCTGTTATCTGCTCTATGGTCGGGTTGTTGTCTCTTTGGCACATTCCCCATTTCCATTCTCAATTTTAAAGATATATAACTTGTAAATTTCCATTATTGCATTAAGACTACATGTATTCAACTGAATGGTTAAAAAGTATTCCATTGCTATTATTATGTCTATGTATTACCATAAATATTTATTTTTTCAGTTCTATTGTCGACACTGTGGTAACAATTTCTGTTCTAAATGTTGTAATCAACGAGTACCAAAATCTGTATTTGGAGCTACTGGTAAGTCAATACAAGTTAATGATACAATATTGATCAACATTGTCAATATAATCTGAAAATACAAACAAGCTTCAGAATCATAGATTTTTTTAAAAGAAATTTGTAAACAACACTGTATTTCAGTGATTGCCAACAACAAAAGGTTAAAAGTTAATAAATTTATTTGCATTTAAAGAGATGTAAAGTAAACATCAATGAGCCAGCAACCTATAAACACTCAAACACTTAACATAGAGGTCATGGTCAAATCTGTATCTCTCAATCTCAAGGTCTAAATCAACCCAATTCTGTACTAGTTTAAACTGAACCAACAGTGATAGTTTGACATAGACACAATATCATTATTGTTTTCAACAACTAGCAGATTCTTATAGTACAAAATGAAATTCTAGTGACGAAACCTTGTATGCAGAAACACCATGGGATATAGATGTGTCAAATACCAAAATCAAGTAACTCTGACCTTGACCCTAATTAAAGTTAAGTAAATTAAAAACTTTGAATGAATTTGGTTAACCTGATCAACATATTATGAATTCAGAAATAGTTGTGATTGTTTTATTCATATGAAAAAAACTGAACATTTTTAGCATATATAAATCTCTTATTTTTGATTTTTTGGCAGTTTTTGTTTTGATTGTGAACTGGAATCATATTTATTTAAACTGACATTTGGGCTGGTGTTCAGAGATTTACAATATTCTAAATTTTCTAAATTCCAAATTCTTTATTAACTTTGAGCCTTATGGCTCATCAGTATAATCAAATACATGTACAGTGTATACATATGGCATATTACAAACAATATTAACAATATGCATAATTAACAATAGATAACGTCAGAAGTTTCATCAATACAAACTATGAATTTTGTTTTTCCTGCTTTGTGGACAGCTATAGTTTTTATTAAACAAGTAATATTTGCATTTCAGCACCCAGTGCACAGACAGAGACTGTTCTCGTATGTAATACTTGTCATAAGAATCTGACTAAAGCACCAGACAAAGATAAGAAAAGCTGATAGAAAGCACTGTACCATATTGATATAGCTCCTATTGATATTTAAAGGTTGAAGATGGACTACCAAGAGCTACAAAGAATACTTAATATAACCACGTCTTGTAGCGCTCCATGAGTTGTACATGGAAATAGAGCAAAAGTATTTGGAAGATGTATTTTTTATTTTTATGGAAGAATAACTTTGTGAATTTGACAAAGGCGGATCTTGAATAAAATGAAACAAAGGGAAAATAATAAAATGTGGAATGAATATGACTAAAACATGATTTGTAACTAACCACATCAGATTAAACTTACATTTTGAAGTTTTATTGTGAGAAATTTATTATTTCAGTTTACAATTTCTTCATTATTTGTTGTTGAAATTTTTTTTTCTTTTTTTTTAAAGAAGCAGAACCTTTACTCTCCATATCAAAGGTCCTTATTTTTTACACTAATAATGTCATATGGACCTGAAATTCTTGCTGTTTATTAAACAAAAAATATTCATGAATTGCCATTCAAATTTTCAAATTTATAGTCTGTCGAATAGAAAGCAGTTGAAGTTGTCTATAGGTCTTATCTTATCTGATTTGAAGGTCAATTTTGCCTGATGTAAAGGTTATATACTATTTAATATGAAGTTAAAAACCTTTTTAATGAGAAGTTCAAATCTTATCTGATGTGAAAGTAAAATCCTATTTGATATAATTTCATATTCTTTCTGAGTTTCATGTAAAAATCAAAGTGATCTTGTAATATAAACCACCGTTTTATTGTTAAATCATGAATTATGAATAGTTAATGAGACTGTTAGTATATTAAACATGTGTAATTTTAAACAATTCTTACAAGTGTCTAAAAATGTATATAAATGTGTCAAGTTCAGTTTTATTTTTAACTACAAATTTTATGACATCATATATTTAAATCATTGTGTTCAATATTTGTTTATGAGAATAGTCAGTTGTTTTTGTTTTGTTTTTATTGATTTATGCATTTTTTATTTATCAAAATAATTTTCTGCCATTTGTGTGAGTGCAATTTTTTATTTTCAGAATAACAATATTGTAAATGAAAGAGTAATTTTAGTTGAAGGGATTGTGCATTAGATGTAAATGCTGTGATATGCTTTCTAGAGTATTATTTTTAGACTTAACAATGTAATTCTTTGTTTTTTATTCTCACTGTATTGGAATAAACAGCAATATTCTGAGCTCCAGTGAATTGAACTTATACACATGCCATATTAAAAGTTGTTTAAACTTGAACTTATATTATACTTTCCTTTTAAGTCAATCTTATAATCGAGCAGTAAAAAATTGTTCAAATGATTTTTTTTACAGTTCATTCTAAGTTTTAGAAATAGTAAATCTTATCATAATTACAATCAGCATAAATGTACAGTAAATGTTTATCATAAGTCATTTTACTGAATGACCAGTTAAACTACTTTTGCAAATCTTAAAGCCCAAATCCATGCCAATGATGACAAGTCTTCTACCCGGTAATACAAAACTTTCACTTGTTAATTCACTTGGCTCAGCAGAATATTTTTCATTTAAGTTTGGATCATACTTACTCTTTTATTTCTAGGTTTATACTGATTGTAATAAAAACTAAATTATAGTTGTTCAATACAATATTTAGAGGATGAAATGGAAGGAATTAGGTTGTTATTGCTTATATTTTGTAGAATAGATTTCTACAAAACATAATTTTTGCTTAGTATTACCTTTAATCTAGTTTTGAGATAATTTGGTGGTGGACCCATGAATTTTTGTTTTGAAACTTTTTTTGTGACTATTACTAACACAATTTGTTATACTAATGATCTGGTCCTACTCTACATGTTGTATGTTTTTAGCTACAAAGTAAATTTTATTCAACTTTCTACAAAAAAGTTCAGATACCACAACATTTTTTTTCATAGTATTTGTAATGATCAATTTTAACTATTTACATACATATTTTAAGCCATATTTTTAACACCCTTTTTTACACACAATTATTAACAGCCATTTATATTGATGGGGTAAACAAGAATGACTGGGGCTAAACCAGTCACCAGTGACGAGAAATCTGCATTGTTTTTTATTCTAGTAGGTTGAGTATAACTGACCATTTTCATGCCAGTTGAGGGGAGAATATAGTGTTATCCTTGTCCATCATATTTGTTCTGTAATTCTGTATTCCAACAGTAATCCAGACTTTGTTCATTGTTATACCTGATAATAAGCTTATATTTGGTTTACAGGTATTAATTAGTAAGTTACAAATCATTTCCTTTTTGTGGGCCTTCTCTTCACCGAATTTTAGAGCCCTCATACCATTTGTGTAATATGGACAAATTTAGTTTTACAAATAATTAAAGTGAGACTCGTGCTGTATCTAAATGGTGATAAGCTGAAGTGGTCACTAATAATTTGTTTTAGAACTTTTAACAGTGATGACAGACATCCAACTTTATTCACAAAATTTATTAAATTAAAATGCTAATAATAAGTTATACTTTTAAATTTTCTCAAGTTTATATTGAAATATATAAAGGATTTAAAAAATATAACTACTTTTGAAGAATTTATTACCATATTTTCTTGAGCAGAATTTATTTTTATGTATAGAACATACTTTGGTCAAATGTAAACCCAAGCCCATAATTATGCTTTATGTTACACATGTTGCATGCCTAAATTTTTCATCAGCATTAACAAATACCTCAGTTAAATATTTCTTATTAGATAGAATTATCTTTAATAGTTATCTTTTTGTAAAGATTGGGTTTACATTTTAGATTTGTAAATTGATAAGATTTTTGATTTTATTTAGAAAATCCAAGTTAAAGCATATAAATGAAATTGAGGAAATCTAAACATATTTGTTCAACCTCTCATTAAGACAGAGAAAAAATTTGAAAGCTTTATCATACTTTTTAGGTATCATCTGAAAACCCAAAAACTCACAATAGCTATTTGGAAACATTTATACTTTTATATTTACTCTTATAGATGTTAAATCATTTTCATGCAACCATGCAGTTCAATAATTATTGTACTAATAACGGTTAAATCTGTTGTTTTTTTGGGGGGGAATTGAGAAAGAGAAATAGTTTTCACTGTACGTAAAATATGCTAGCATTTAGATTTTAATAGCATTATTTGTACTCAGCATTTGCTAAGTAATTAATCTCACATTATTGTTCATTGTTCAACAATCGCAATAAAATATGATAAATGCATGGAAATATTTCATATTTTACAGTATATATATAATATATAACATAACATAATCTTCACATGAGCAATTTAATTTTGTGACATGATATTTTTTTTTATCAAATTTGAACAAGAACATATTTACTAGCTAGACAATTGGTTAACACTTCCATGATTTTGGTTATAATGCTAGTCATCATCCTAGTCAATCTAAGTTAAAACTGACAAATGTCACTTATATAAATGTTTATAACTGACAAAAGTAATTTTAACTGTCAAATATTGGTATCTTTTTTTACTCGTACAGTTGCATCTCTTATGGGATATTTTAATCCATAACTACATGTAAATTATAGGTTTCTTAATTTTATTAAATTACATAGTATTATTTTAATTATTTCTTTTCTATTTAATTAGCCATGCTATCCTAATGTTAAAGAACCCTTGCAATAACCCTTTCGTTGGTCTATTGATTTTCATTGTACTTGACACCAACTTATGATAGAGAATTCAATGTGCAATTGATCCCATATGTATTAATTGAACAGTCGTTTGATTTATTCCCATTTTTCAAAAGTATCATGTTTTTTCAAGAATTTGTCAAAGAAGTTCATTTGACGATTTGGTTAATCAATTGTTACTTCTGTTTTATCACTTACATCCCTCTGAATCTCTTACCTCATTAGAAATTAGTTCATTCCATATTTTGTCTCATTGCTTTTTAAAAACTAAATGTTATAAAAATAGTTCAGTTCATAATCTATCTTTCATGAATTTTCTCTGTATTATTATTAATTTATCTGTTTTTGTGTTCTTACAAACAATTAAGTGATCATAGTTCAAAAATAGTTACAGTAATGATTTTACGAGAAAGAAAAATATATTAGATAGTATTTTAATATTTTTCTATATCAGTAATTCTGTTAAATTCCCTTTTGGGAATTGGCCTGTTTAACAATCACGCTCCTTCATATAGCTGGTTTTAATAACTCAATTACGATCTGTAAGAAAAAGTAAAAGTGGATAAAATTAAGTTTTCTAGTCTTAACATTTTTATATAGACAATTTTGTAAAAAGGTATAAATTTTTGTATTTATCCTATGCATAAATTTAATCTTAAGTGCATATTGATTTTTTTGACGTTAATTTTTTTTTTTTTTTTAATTTCTAGAATAGTACTAATGATTGACAGTTGAATATAAGGCCATTTCCTTTCATTTGTTCCTGAGAGTGACTTCAATAAGTTCTAACATTTTTTAAATAGAGATCTGTTAATTCATTTATAAAGAAGTGCTTTGTATAAATCTTTGGTATACTAATGCTTGTATTTTCATCTCCCTAATACTTTCATTTATATAAATGTATGATAGATAAACAATATTTGATATGCTGTCGCAGTTTTTAAGCATTATTTTTAAGCATAATGCTAAGTAAGATGTATTGATTTTTAAGTAACTTCTTTTTTATTTATTTATTGGTATATATCTCTTTCAACAAAGTTGTATAATTTAAATTTTAACTATTGATTATTTAGATAGATTGAAGAGAAAAAATATTAAGATTCAATTTTGTTTTTATCATTGATTGCATTAGAATTCTTTTAATTCATAAGTATGTGAAACTTTAATGATATGATAGAATTCTTTTTCTTGAAATATTTTAGCCATTTTTCTGTCAATGAAATATTTGTATAGTTTACAGATAAAATAACAAGTTGAGCAGTGCCATTTTTTATGAAAAATGAAATAGATGACCAAGAATAAGAAGCTTAAAAAATTTGTTTTGTTTTAAAGCATACACAATTCTACAGTGTATATATATTGTATAAAACTCTTGGTTCGGATATAAATGAATGTATGATAAAAATAATGTTTGTGTGGTTTTTAATGAATAGATGTTTTAATATACCAATCTATGGTTGTTTGTGCTTCCTTTTAAGTCTATACATTGTTGTTCCTATTTTTAGCTTGATAGTAGATGTTTTAGAAATGAAAGAACATTAAAATACAAATAAAATAAACATTTATATGTATTACTATTTATGCCAGTTTTCCTTGACAAAGTTGATAATTTGGACTCTTCTTTTGTTTTTATACGACCGCAAAATTTGAAAAATTTTTCGTCGTATATTGCTATCACGTTGGCGTCGTCGTCGTCGTCGTTGTCTGCGTCGTCGTCGTCGTCCGAATACTTTTAGTTTTCGCACTCTAACTTTAGTAAAAGTGAATGGAAATCTATGAAATTTTAACACAAGGTTTATGACCACAAAAGGAAGGTTGGTATTGATTTTGGGAGTTTTGGTCTCAACATTTTAGGAATTAGGGGCCAAAAAGGGCCCAAATAAGCATTTTCTTGGTTTTCGCACTATAACTTTAGTTTAAGTAAATAGAAATCTATGAAATTTTGACACAAGGTTTATGACCACAAAAGAACGGTTGGGATTGATTTTGGGAGTTTTGGTTTCAACAGTTTAGGAATTAGGGGCCAAAAAAGGGCCCAAATAAGCATTATTCTTGGTTTTCGCACAATAACTTTAGTTTAAGTAAATAGAAATCAATGAAATTTAAACACAATGTTAATGACTACAAAAGGAAGGTTGTTATTGATTTTGGGAGTTTAGGTCCCAACAGTTTAGGAATTAGGGGCCAAAAAGGGACCCAAATAAGCATTTTTCTTGGTTTTCGCACCATAACATTAGTATAAGTAAATAGAAATCTATGAAATTTAAACACAAGGTTTATGACCATAAAAGGAAGGTTGGTATTGATTTTGGGAGTTTTGGTCCCAACAGAATAAGGGGCCCAAAGGGTCCAAAATTAAACTTTGTTTGATTTCATCAAAATTGAATAATTGGGGTTCTTTGATATGCAGAATCTAACTTTCATGACTGTGTATGTAGATTCTTAACTTTTGGTCCCGTTTTCAAATTGGTCTACATTAAGGTCCAAAGGGTCCAAAATTAAACTTAGTTTGATTTTGACAAAAAAATGAATCAGTGAGGTTCTTTGATATGCTGAATCTAAAAATGTACTTAGATTCTTGATTATTGGCCCAGTTTTCAAGTTGGTCCAAATCGGGGTCCAAAATTAAACTTTGTTTGATTTCATCAAAAATTGAATAAATGGGGTTCTTTGATATACCAAATCTAACTGTGTATGTAGATTCTTCATTAATGGTCCTGTTTTCAAATTGGTCTACACTAAAGTCCAAAGGGTCCAAAATTAAACTTAGTCTGATTTTAACAAAAATTGAAATCTTGGGGTTCTTTGATATGCTGAATCCAAAAATGTACTTAGATTTTTTATTATGGGCCCAGTTTTCAAGTTGGTCCAAATCAGGATCTAAAATTATTATATTAAGTATTGTGCAATAGCAAGTCTTTTCAATTGCACAGTATTGCGCAATGGCAAGAAATATTTAATTGCACAATATTGTGAAATAGCAAATTTTTTTTAATTAGAGTTATCTTTCTTTGTCCAGAATAGTAAGCAAGAAATATCTAATTGCAAAATATTGTGCAATAGCAAGATTTTTTTTTAATTGGAGTTATCTTTCTTTGTCCAGAATCAACTTAAATCTTTGTTATATACAATATACAATGTATATTCACTTTTTACTACCAACTGATAAATTAAAATAATCTTTACCATTCAGTGATAACAAGCAGTTTTTTTACATCTTAATATTTTATGATGTATTTAAATGAGTAGTTATTGTTGCAAACTCCATTAGAAATTTTAATTGAGATTAGTTTTGGAATAAGGGAAAGGGGGATGTGATTAAAAAAATTGGGTTCAATTTTTCTCATTTGAAATTTCATAAATAAAAAAGAAAATTTCTTCAAACATTTTTTTGAGAGGATTAATATTCAACAGCATAGTGAATTGCTCTAAGAGAAAACAAAAATTTTAAGTTCATTAGAACACATTCATTCTGTGTCAGAAACCTATGCTGTGTCAACTATTTAATCACAATCCAAATTTAGAGCTGAATCCAGCTTGAATGTTGTGTCCATACTTGCCCCAACCGTTCAGGGTTCAACCTCTGCGGTCGTATAAAGCTACGCCCTGCGGAGCATCTGGTTGTTATTGAGTACCTACATGTGCATGCACACATGATCTTTCTTCCAGTAAACAGGAACATTCTATGATATGATATTGCTTATAATTGGATTTTTTTAAAGAACTTGTGTATTGATAAAAAAGGAAATGTGATATGATTGACAATGAAACTATTATCCACCAAAGTGCAAGTGAATTAGATAAAACTTATTATAGGCAACTGGCCTTCAACAATGTCTTTTTAGGAGTATAATGTACTATTTTTTACTTAGTTCATGGAGCTGACAGAGATAAAAAGGGGACAGTAAATATGTCAAAAAATGTTTAAACACTGCCACATGTTCAAATGCTTGTCACAAATCAAGCACCAGGTCTGTGTTAATCTTCAGAAAGAACTTATTAGGGCAAATTACTGAAAACACTAAATGACACTATATAATATCAACTCTCTACAGCAAGCTGATCATATAACGTAAAGATTTTTCCTTTGAAATATAAAAAAAGACGATATGGTATGATTGCCAACAAGACAACTCTCGGCAAGAGATCAATTGACAAAGAAATTAACAACTGCATGTTGATATACAGCCTTCAACAATGGGCAACTACTGTTGAATAAATTCTACATTCTACGTTGATCTGTCAAACTTATAGTGAGAACTCCCATCCAACTTTTAATATAAATGATAACACAGTCAATAATTGTGTACCTCAAATAAATGAACCTTTCGTTCATTTCAAAAATAAGAAAACAATTACGTTTGACGGAACAGGTAGTTGGCAAGACTTTTTAGTTCAATTTGAACTAATATCTACTGTGAATAAGTGGGATAACGGCATGCAAGCTTATGAACTTACAACTAGTTTACGTGGAGTTGCACAAGGAATAGTGACCGATATTGAGCCTGCTAAAAGGTTAAAATATGACTATCTTGTATCTGCATGCTTTGACATCTCGTTTTGAGCCTGCAAATGAGGTAAATATGTACAATGTACAAATGAATTCTATTTATAGAAAGCCTGGTCAAACTTTGCCAGAAATGGCACAAGAAATTCGTAGGGTAACTAGACAAGCTTATCCGACTGCACCTATTTAAATAAGGGATCAACTAGCAAAAGACTCTTCTGTTCGTGCAATTAATGATCCAAAAATACAATTATCAATATTTCGAAGAGAACCAAAAACAATTGATGATTGTGTAAGGTTTGGTCTTGAATATGAAGCTTTTCACTGTTGATCAAAAGAGATTAAATAATGCAAAACCGGCAACACGCATGTTGTCCGAAAATGATGATTCTGCCGAAAATGATGTAGTTACTCGCTTGCTAAAGATAAGTGAACAAATAGAGAAATTGACAAAGAAAGTCCAAATTTTAGTAGGGTGACGTGTTTTTATTGTGGGAATAAGGGTCACATTAAGAAAGAATGCAGAAAATTTGAATGGGACAAAAGAAACAATTGTGTCAAAAGTGGGAAATTTGTTCCAAATTTTAATAATCAAAATTCACAGTCTAACAGTACAAATAACAGTTTTCAAAGGGGATAAGGACCGTTCACCAGCAGTTGAAGAAAGGGACTCGAGGTCCATTAGTTTAATTAAGTCAAATAAACAAGACAGTTTGTTTGTTAAATGTTTTATTGTTGATGTTGTCGTTAATTGTTTAATTGATACAGGGTCCACAATTTGTGTAATACACCTAAGTAAGTTTGAAAAACTTTCAAATGAGTTTAAACCGAAAATTCAAAGAAATAACCAGCGGCTTTGTTTGGCCGATGGTAGTTTTGTAAATACAATGGGTCATGTAGATTTACCTATCAAAATAGGAAATTATACCATTATTCAAAAATTTACTGTTGCAGAGATTGATGTGCCAGCAGTTATTGGTTACGTTTTTTTACATAAAAATAACTGTACCATAGACATGGGCAAAGGGGTACTATCATTGAAGGACTCAAAAATAGATTGTATAAAAGAGAGTCAAATGAGTTCAACTTTTTAAAATAAAACTTAGTGACAAACTTACTATTCCACCCAATACAGAAGTTAACATATCAGGAATTGTTGAAGGTGATTCAAGTAGTATAATGAATGCTATAGTTGAACCAATACCTTCAGAACATACCGTGAAACTTTACTAGTTGCTAAAGCACTAGTGGACCCCAGTTGTGGTCAAGTACCTATACGAATGGTTAATTTAAGTAAATATGAACAAATAATGCAGCCTTTCACACATTTTGCCACATGTGAACTTATTGACACAGGCGGTTGAGTTCATCATCATGTGACGAAGTAAAGGAATTACCTAGTCTTTTGCAAGATTTGAAATTAAGGAGCAGTGAACTTTTGAATGAGGGTCAAATTGATCAGTTAGAGTCTCTTTTAAAAAAGACACAATCAAACATTTTCTAAAAATAAAGATGATTTAGGAAGGGCTACTGCCGTTAAACATAAAATTGACACTGGAAATGCCAAACCAGTTAAGCAACCCCCTAGGCGTTTACCTCTAACAAAAAGGGATGAAGTCGATAAAGAAATTCAACGTCTTTTGGACGGTAAAATAATTGAGCCTTCAAAAAGTCCCTGGGCATCTTGTATAGTGCCTGTGACTAAGAAAGATGGCTCCACGAGAATTTGTATAGATTTTAGGCCCATAAATAGCCTTACAATTAAGGACTCATACCCATTATGCCACATTATGACTCTCTGGATGCTCTGAGAGGCTCTAAATGGCTGAGTGTACTTGATCTTTCAAGTGGAAATTGGCAAGTTAAGATAGACGAAATTGATAAGGAGAAAACAGCTTTTACTAGTACAAAGGGCTATTTCATTTTAACGTAATGCCTATGGGTCTGTGTAATGGGGTTGCCACTTTTCAACGCCTAATGGAGTATACTTTGGCTGGCCTTAATTGGCAGACATGTCTGATTTATATTGATGATATAATAGTCTTTTCAGATTCATTTGAATCTCAGTGATGTATTAGATAGAATAGCACTACAAGGACTAAAAGTCTCACCTAAAAAAATTAGTTTGTTTCAGAAACAAGTTTCTTTACATGGACATATTGTCTCAAGTGAGGGTATAGCAACAGACCCTGATAAAATTGCTTGTGTAAAAACATGGCCATTGCCAAAATCAATGACAGATGTTCGAAGTTTTCTAGAAACATGTTCATATTACCGCAAATTTATTAAAAATTTTGCTGAAATTGCAAGACCACTTCATAAATTAACAGAGAAAACATGTACTTTTCATTGGACCATTGAATGTAATAAAGCTTTTGAGAAACTTTGAATGTCTGCACTAATTGTAGGCTACCCTAATATTACAAAACAATTCATACTTGATACGGATGCTAGTGGTTTCGGAATTTGTGCAGTCCTTTCTCAAATTCATGAAGGCAAAGAGGTGGTAGTAGCATATTACAGTAAATCCCTCAGTAAAGCGCAAAGACAATACTGTGTAACAAGACGAGAACTTTTGGCTGTAATATTAAACATTAAACATTTTCTTCACTATCTCTATGGTACACATTTCAAAGTACGAACAGATCATGGAGCTTTAACTTGGCTTGACTTGATAATAACAACAGACCTGAATGGGCCGATGTGGCTTTACACAATGTAAAACTTAAGAAATACTGGTCTCAGTGGGATCGCATTGTACTAATAAAGTTAAAACAATATGTTGTACCGAAAGTGGATAAACACTACCACTGAAGAAAGTAATTTACAATTCATAGTCCCTGAAATCTGGAAAGAAAATATTATGAAAATGTTACATGATGACATACAAGTTGGCCAATTTGGCATACACAAAACTGTAGCCGGAGCACAGAATAGATTTTATTGAGTTTATCATAAACATGAAATAACCAAATGGGTGCAAAACTGTATTGTTTGCAATTCACGCAAACAGCCTCCAAAACAATACAATGTGGGTGCTTCAATGTAAAGAGTTGCATTGGATATAATAGGACCCTTACCGATTTCATATACAAATAACAAATATGCTTTGATTGTAACAGATTATTTTACTAAATGGGTAAAAGGCTTTCCCATGCCAGATATGGAAACTACTACCATAGTTGATAATTTAGTTAACCATTTCTTCTGTAGATTTGGAATACCTTGTTAAATGCACTCAGACCAAGGGAGACAATTTGAGTCTGGTTTATTTAAGGAACTTTGTGCTAAGTTAAAAATTGACAAAACAAGGACTACATAATTTAGGCCACAGCGCAATGGACTTGTGGAGCGTTATAAAAGAACTCTTGAAAATACAATAAGTAAATACATCAGCAAAAATCAAAGGGATTGGGATGACCAACTTCCCTGGGCTTTAATGGCTTACAACTCATCAGAACATGAAACGACTAAGTTTAGTCCTAGTATGCTTATGCAAGGCAGAGAAATACAATTTCCAGTTGACTTGATATATGGTCCCCATCCCCAGGAAATTGAATATCCCGACGAAACAGTATCACACAATGATTATGTTAAAAATATGCAGGAAGGCTTATGGAAAGTGTCTGCTAAAGCACGACAAAATATTTCTAAAATAGTGACAAACAAAAACGTCAGTATGATGTTAAGGCACATGAGAACACATACAAGACAGGCGATGTAGTATGGCTTAATACTTTTAATCGAAAGCCAAAACTGAGTCCAAAGTTACAAAGGAATTGGGATGGGCCATACTTTGTTGTAGAAGTTATATCGGATTTAATATATCATACCCAACTATATCAGTCCTATTCAGGACCGATAACTCTGTCGATAGATATTATAGGGTATACAATATTGTTGAAATCAGAACAATCGTTTTATACGATGTCTCTGTTTAAATGTATACAATAACATTTTTTTACACGAGTTAAACTTTATACCGATTCACTGAATGCAGGGATTTAGCTTAAAATATTGAATTAAAAAAAATAATAATAAAATCTTGTTGACTTTCCTATAAAATAATTAAAAAAAAATCCATTTAACTTAAATTTAAATTTGAATCATAATATTTCTTTAAAATAATTATGGAAACATAAATATTTGAATATCTTTTATATGTTCTTAAAGTTTATTATGATACATACGTCTTCTGATTGACACGGGAAATAAAAAGAAGGTATTTATTTGTACATTTCTTAAAACCGTTTTGTATATCACAAAATTTAAACTCTGGTAATACATGTATACACACTGACAGGATGTTTAATGTCACCTGGTTGCTTTTGGTTTGCACGTCTACCTGACAATATATTGTTACGTAACATTATAACCCAAGTCAGAGTTCACCTGTTCTGTAAAGGGATGAAAATTTGGTAAACGGAAAAAAAGTCACAGGAAAAAAAGTCACGGGAAAAAAAGTCACAAAATTACTAGGAAAAAAAGTCACAGGAAAAAAAGTCACAAGAAAAAAAGTCACAATATTGTTGCTGTTTAACTCACATCTCTTTCATTTCATAAGAGATATAAAACAAAAATAATTACAACAAGAATGTGTCCAAAGTACACGGATGCCCCACTCGCACTATACTTTTCCATGTTCAATGGACCGTGAAATTGGGTAAAAAGTCTAATGTGGCATTAAAATTAGAAAGATCATACCATAGGGAACATGTGTACTAAGTTTCAAGTTGATTGGACTTCAACATCATCAAAAACTACCTTGACCAAAAACTTTAACCTGAAGCGGGACAGACGGACGAACGAACGGACGGACGAACGAACGAACGAACGGACAGACATACGAACGAACGGACGCACATACCAGAAAACATAATGCCCCTCTACTATCGTAGATAACAAATCCTTGAAAACATGCATGTATCAATAGTACACCAGCATGTACACGTTTCATTTTAATGTTTTGCGATTTATATCTAAAATCCAAAGCCAGCCGTATAAAATGAATTAAAAAATGTCCATTTCCATACAAAATATTTATTGGGAATGTTTTCCAATATATTTATATATATGTCATGTATGTGCGACCATATGACCATTTCCATAAAAAAAAATATTTGGAAAGTTTCTCCTATTCATACATGTATGTGCAGACCATATGACTATTTCATACAAAAATTATATATTGTGACTTTTTTTCCTGTGACTTTTTTTCCTGTGACCTTTTTTCCTGTGACTTTTTTCCATGACTTTTTTTCCGTGACTTTTTTTCCTGTGACTTTTTTTCCTACATTCGAAAATTTAAAGGTATAGAATATTTATCTATAATAATTGTTGGGCATTGGTTTTTTTTCTTATCGGATGAAAAAAAAATTTGTTCTATAAGGAATGTATAAATATATTTCTACAGAAAGATAAAATATACAAAAAACAGGAAAAACACCTTTAAAAAAAGAAGAGAAAAATGTATTTATATGAATTTTATTGTAAAATATTTTCCGGTAACAGTAAACACTGAATATCTGTCAAAATAAATGTTCCCGTGTCACACTTAAAATAATATTTTCTTTATCAAGACATTTTGAAATCAATCATATCTAAATGTCACCAAAGAAAACAACAGAAATATCAGAGATTCTGGAAATTTAAATATAATCTAGAAAAGTCCGGCTTACTATACAAATCCTTGATTTGATGCAACATTTCCACATACATCATCCGCCATTTTGAAAAATCCCGAAAATTTCCCTTTTTAAATCGATGTTTGACAGAATTTGGCCTAAAATTAAACTGTTTTAAGTAGTATTCCTCGCCAGATATATGTTTCAATATACTTAATCGATTTGCAAAGTTTGTTTTTTATTTACGGAATTTCTTTATTTGTTTTACAAGTAGACATGGTTATCGGTAATTTAGCATTGAGTCAACGGAGAAATGACGAGAAAAAGTGCATGTTTTACAACTCTAAAATGACCGACTTTAATAAAAAATTAAACTGTTAGGACCAACATTGTTTGATAGCAATATGTTTGAATGTCAAGGATTGATTTGCAAAAGTTAGAAAACGGGTCAGGTTTATGAGAAAATTTATAGAAGCATCTATGCATTTTATTTGGGGAAATATAATACAAAATGGCGGCTAGTATACGTCACAGAAGTAACTTGATGTCTAACATAGTTGGATATGAAGATTAAAATGACAGCAACGTCTAAAATGCAAAACCATTCTTTTGTGATGTTCAAAACTGGGTCAACGAACATTACAAGAAAATCAAAGAACTGACAAAACTGTTAACACTGTGGTTGCCGCTGGTATCTGAAAAATAAATAAAATGTGTTTCAAATTCGCATTTGAAATTTGAAAGTTAGTAAATGTGTTTGAATAAATGAAGAACGCATTTTGTGTGTTCATATATATGTTAATCATAGCGAGGTTTATTGCTGTGTGTTAATAAAAAGTAACGTGTTTCATTTTAAATAGAATGAAAAACAGAAATTTAAATATAAATACTTACCAAAGTATGCAAGCAAAATTATGGGTACTGGTCAACTGTGCTGTGTGTTAAAATTGAATATATATTCTGAAAACAGTATTTTTATACTTGAGATGACTTTCTTTTGCTTTCACTGTGGTGCCCAGTATAATCTTAGGAGTCAATTGACCAGACATGTTAGGGACAAACATCCTAAGAAGATGTTGCAGTGCAGATTTTGCTCGTACTTGGTACCTACAAGTAAGAGGTTCCGCTTGATGGAACATGAGAAGAATGTTCACAGACATATCATGAACCCAAGAACTAAAGACAGAGAACTCATAATACCAGAAACCCCGACCAGAAAACCAGTGCCAACATCTTATTCCCATCCAAGACAAAGCTACACTATCACTAGGCCAAGAACACCGCCAACACCAATACTGACAAAATCTGTAAAACCTATTTCGCCACTGTCCGAAATATCCCCTTGCAGTATTTCTTTGGGAATTGAGGATTATAGCTCTCTGTCACCAGTTAAGAAAAACCTAGTTGATCTATTTGACTCGCCTACTAGACAGGCTGTGGAAGAGTTCATAGAAGAACCCATTATGGTACCGAGCAACCAACTCCAGAACCATCCACAGCTACCAGTATTATGAGGGATATTAGGCATTTGGAATTGCCTGCTATTGGGGATGAAGTCTGTCCTGAAGACAGATTTCAGGCCCCACCCTCCCGCTTCCAGTGTTCCTATGAAGCTTCCAAGTGCCTGTTAGTAGCTGAGAAGGCAAAGAAGACGGGAAAGTATACATGCAGTATATTGCCGACAGGATATGGTTGTGTAAGGAAAGACGAATCGTGTATTCTGCCCGAAGGAACAGTATACTAACTGTCTGCTACATGGATATCAGATCCATCTTTCCACAGTTTGAAGTCAAAGGACACACAGACAGAAGAGCTTCAACTTCAACAAACGTCTACGCAAACGGAGGATAAGCGGGTTGTGCTTGCAACAACAGCCACCCAGACGAGGAAAGTTGTCAAGATAGAGACAGAGGTTCAAACAGAAGATTGCAGAATAGTAGTGGAAAAAGAAACAGAAGAAGAATTAGATCTGGACATAGAAGAAGAGTACATGGACTTTGACTTTTATCACTAGAACAGTTTTTATATTTGGACAATTATAGGCTTTTAGAAATTAGTTATTATGTAAAAAATTATATTTAAGGTAGAGTAATTAGGAAAATTTTTGGGTTGGGAAAACGTTTTTGATAGTTTGGGAAGGGATTGGTTATTTAGAACAAATATTAATGAAACTTATATGTTTCATTCCAGTTTAGAGTGTTGTGTGTTGAGAGTATGCATATTTGTATATAAAATGCATTTATTTATTGTATTTATTTGAATCAATTTTGAAGAAATGTGTATTATAAAGGTATTATATTCATTAATGCTAAAAATAATTTTAGTAAATCAATTTAATTTTTTAAAGAAGGGGGCAATGTAACGGATTTCGGCCTCGTTGTTCAACAGTTTGTGTCCCCTCCCCCTTTTCACTTTTTATCAAGTTAAATCTCTGTTTAAACCGTATTGGATACTTATAAATTTTTAAATTTGTTTCTTTTTATTAGAATAAGTTATCTTAGATATTTATTATAAACAGTAACTTGAGCAAAGATAAAAATAACGTCAAGTCCCACCCGAAACTGAGTCGCCTTTCTATTTATTTTTGTACAGTGTAAATACAGAATTTTCTTATACTGGACCTACCTTTATATATTTGTTGATGATTGTATTATGTTGTTTTAATCTCTATATATAATTATATTGCGTGAATTAGTTAACCTGGTCAAGTTTCAAGAGACTCAGCGTCTCTCTTTTTCCTTGTAATGTCCGCCATGTTTACTGGAGTCGCTTTACCGTAAACCGTCAAAGTGCACTGTCGTGAACGGCAATATTACGTTGAAAAAGAGTCTTTCGAGTCGCTTTTGAAGTCGATATGAAGTCTTTTAAGTCTTTTTGTTATATATATATTGCACTACCATTGAGCGCGTTAGTCGTGATCGGACTACCGTGGCAAAAGGTTGCTTACAATCACAAGCCTAATAATAAATCCTTTCTTCACTGTAACTTACAATTTGAGTCTTGCACTTCTAAAAAGGTTAGGAAATATTTTATCAGAGTTTTCTTTAGGTAAAACATAGATTTATAATTTTATATTATAAGAGACTCTAAAGATTAGAGATCATTAGACGTACAAAAAATTATATACTGAAAAGTATAGAAAAGTCAGAAATATAAAATATTCCATATTTTATACAGAGACTCACCGACGCAGTCTCGAGTCTTAAAGTCGCTATTCAAATAAGACGTCAATATAGTTTTTCTTCAGAGAAAGTAACAGTTAAAGTTATTCTTGTATTATTTACTTGATATACCAATAGTATAGAAACTGTTATTATTACAATTCTACATATATATATATACATATACAAAGTCGAATATTCACAAAAAGTACAGTAAAACCCGGAGTCGAAACTTATACATTTGAGAAGTCGCCATAACTTATATAATTATAGAGATTTCTATAATTACTTGTTAATAAGATTGTTTTATTTAATACATGTGTATATAGAACTTGACCATAGTACTCACTAGCTTGCATACTATTTAAGTGTTATTTATTGTGTTGATCTGATGTAAAAAGAGATACAATATTGAAATAGTCTAAATTACATATCTATAACTAATCATAGTAACACTTCATTAAATCATTAACTTTAAACGAATTATTTATTTCTGTCTTCTGAAACAACGCATCTTTTAATATACCTATTGGATTACAGGGATGAGTTAACCAAAGGGAGCAGTCATTTGAAACAGTATGTATTGCCGAGTATAAGTTTGTCTGGCGGATTGTCTAGTTTTGTCAGTGGGTGAGAGTTTCACTTCAGGGTAACGAAAACGCTATAGCAACACTGAGCGAAAACGTTACAATATCATAAGCAGACTGTGGAAATCAATTAATAAAGGCTTAACTTATCAGATGGATACAAATAAAAATAAATCTAACAAAAACCAAGAGTAGACGTGGGAGGGTATTTTTACATCCCAACAACAAAAAGACAATTTATGTACAGATCTGACAGTACTCACAGTTAATGATAACTATTTCAAAGCAAATAACAATTAATAAATAATCGTGCATCTGGCCACAACGCCAGTCTAAATGACAAACCCTCTCATAGTCCAAACATTCCACATATTCAACTACATTTGTATTTTCGGAACATAGTGTACATAAAAAAATCAAATCAAAAAACCAAAACGTACAAAATCCTGAAAAAGTACAAAATTATAAGACTCAACCAAGTATGGCATGCTTAGAAGATAAATACCACATGGATCTCTGTTGATAGACAACATAAACATGTTGAATCTACTTTAAGTAACAATTTTAATAACCATACCATAGGAAAAATTGGCTACACCAAACATAACAGTTTTGGTTTATTACGGGCATTTTGAATCGTTGAACAATTAAATTGGTGGTCCAATAAAAAAAACCAGAAACTCAAAAGTTAATTGACAATGTGATCGGTTGTAAACAAAGCTTTACGACAGCAAGGATAATTTCAGATTCCCAATCATGATGTTTCGATTTCTATGTATATACATTCAAGCAGCTACTGTATATAGAGTATATATCTCCCAGTTAATACGATATTGCAGGATTTGTGTTTCCTAGATTTCTCTGGTAGAGGGTTGCTGCTCACAAGGGAGCTATAAAAGCAGTTCCAAGTGGTAAAGTCGAAATCACCCCTTCGTAAATTTTACTGACGCTTTCGCGAGTTGTTTGACCATTCTCTACCCCGAATATATCACAATTGGATCAGGTCCTGCTTACGCTTCGGGGGCGGGAGCGCCTGAGATTATCCCAGGTATTTGGCGGAAATTGTGCTGCTTTAAAATAAATTCTATGTTGTGTTTTGTATAAACTGTTGATTAGCCTTTTGGTCGGTTTTCATTATTTATCATGGTGTTCTTCGTTTCTTTTTTCAATAGTTTCAATGTTCCTGGTATCTTTCGCCTCTTTTACAACTACAAGAACATGACTTGAAAATGGCAGCCGGGCATAATGTTACACCATTATGCACCATTAAATACATAATCTTAATGAAATTAAAACAGGAGATACACCTTTTGTAAAAACACAAGCAACAAAGTGTCAATTAACTCAAAGAAAGGAAACTGACGAATATTTACAATGCATGTTGACAAAACACGAGTCTGGCGTACTAAATTATAATCCTGGTACCCTTGATAACAATTCGAGGGGTTATCATACATCGACCCAAGTCATCATGAGGCTTTCCCTTTGTGGTAGTTCGTAAGCCAGACCAGTCAATTCGACTGTGTATTGATTTTAGAAAAATTAACGACTTGTCATTTAAAGATAATTTACCGAGAATAAGGGACTAAAGAGAAAACAATGGTTAAGTGCTCTCGATTTGGCTAGTGGCTATCACCATGGACCCCTTATACGTCGCATATAAAGCAGTTGTAACCAGTGTTTAGAATTGCGCTAACATTAAATAAAGGCAACAGTAGTATACCGCTGTTCAAAATTCATAAATCGATAGAGAAAAAACAAATCCGGGTTACAAACTAAAACTGAGGGAAACGTATCAAATATAAGAGAACTACGACACAACAGAGACATAGCACCGAAATGTAACACACACAGACACGAACTATAATGTAACAATGACCATTAGTAAACGTACCCTTTTGCAGGGGCGGCTGCTATGTTTATGACGTTGCGTTACTTTGATAACGATTGTTAGAATAGACAGTTGTAATGACAGCGGTTTTTGTATCGATACCGCCTTAATCAAGCTTCATATCATGATAAACAATACTCAACCAATTAATCTACATTAGTGCCGTAAAATGGAGAGAATGGACAACAGCCGATTAAAATCTTTGAGAGCTGGAAACAGAGCTGTGGTAAAGAAAGTTTTCAAAAAAATTGAAGGACATCATCCGCGATTCGCAAAAAGACACAAAGGAAATAATTATCATCATTGGTCGAAGCAGTCTAGAAGAAAAGGAAAACGTTTGCCACAATAGATGAACAGATACTAAATACAGTCGATTCCAAGATATTACTGATGGGAAACTTGAAGCAGAAGATAATTATGTAGAATTTGAAGGTAAAAGCTGAAAATTCAAAAAGTTCAAGAAACCCATAGCATAAACCACATACTAGATTTCAACGCATTAGAGTTTATGCCGTATACAAATCCAATAACTGCAAGTCTGGAATTACCACAATCAAGTTCGAAAAAAAAATCAACATATTGAAATCTCAGATTGTCGGATTCTCTATCCCAACTCGTACCTTAAATTTTGACTATTGAGTCTTGTTGCCGATCTTGTCTTGTCATAAACAAATAAAAGGGTCTATAAATTGTTCAGTACCAACTGCGAAATGTTTCATTTTTTATTGATAATTATTAAGACATGAAAGAAGAAACAAAGCAAATGTCTAAGGTTAGGTTGATGATTGATGCTTTGCTCATCTGCATAATTTACCCATGACGCCAAGGGTAACTGGGGAATATAAATATGGTCCCTTCGGTCTTCTCCGAAATAAGTAAAAATTTGAATGAAATGCATATGGGTGGGTATAGACTTTAAGGTGCTTATAATAATCAGAATGACAAATCATTTAGATTTTGGCACCACAGTAGAAAGACTGTAATATTTGAGGAAATTAAGCATAATCTTTATACCTTAAAAATTATAGAAACAAAAAAAAACATAATTGAAAAAGCAAACCAGTTATAATTAAGATTGATCTCTTCATCTTTATATCTTCACATAAAAGTAACTGTATTTATACTATTGATGGCTATCAGTTACATGTTTATTGTATACACATATTATTTAGCCTTAATGTAACTCTATTGTAATATATGACCCCTAGGACCCGCCTCTGAGATTCAGGCCAAAAGGCTTGACCTATAATCAATTGATAGTTTTTGATTGTTGTCTATATAAAAAATAATGTGGTATTGAAACAACTCTTCGCAAGAGACCAAACGAAACAAAAATGAACAACTATAGGTCACCGTACGGCCTTCAACAATAAACAAAGCCCATACCACATAGTCAGCTATAAAACACACCGAAATGACAAATGTAAAACAATTCATACGAGAAAACTACCGGCCCAATTTATGCACAAAACAGTGAACAAAAAAAATATATATAACCACTGAATTACACGCTCCTGGCTTTGGAGAGGCACATACAGAATATAAATATGGCGGGATTAAACATGTTAGCGGGCACCCAACCCACCACCTAACCGTACATTAAATGTAGTATGGTAAAAACTTTCAAAAATGCCATCAAATTAGAAATCGCACGTGTGTGTCTGTATGCTTAGCCATATCTGCATCTGTCGAGTTATTGTATTTTCCTACCTTTGGTAACGTTTCCTACCAATTTACACTTTCGTATACACACAGATTTTTTTACATGTACAAACTTCCTCCAAGAGTGTTTCGACAATATAACGGATATTATGGGTTGCTGTCTGCATGTTATGGTGGGAAATTATTATTTTTTTGCATGCATATTGGTTATAATCATACCAAAGCATAATTTAATACATGCAAAATTCATTGACAAACGCAATATTGTGTCAACGAAGCGCACAGTATAAAAAGGTGTAACGAAAACGAAGCGTACACAACATGAAAATAAAGACACTTTAAAACGTGTATTATTTTATGTTTCTAGATACAACATAAACAAACGATCTTTATAAGTTTGTTAATCTATACTATGAAATTTTCAAACATGTATGTTTTAAAAACTATGAGGTACGAGAAACATTTAGTTTTGAATATTTAAAAATACCAAGCACGTTTTATCATTGATATGGTCGTGCGAGTATTAATTCCTTACTGTCTGAACTCAGTGTTACACGGTGTGTTCGATTCGAACGCGTCAACGTCTGGTTTCATCTGTATCGGGGTTATACAGGGTGATAATAATCATTCGTTTCAAACTAAAGTTCTGTAGTTGAAAAAAGTAATAATTCCAAAGATAAACTTATTTCAATAGCTAAATCAACAAGTACCAGTGATGTAAAGAAAGTTGCAGACCAAGAAATAGCATCAATATCAACAAGCAAGGCTGCAGAGGAGGAAAATGATATGTGCTTTTTATTAACTTGTGTCTGTAGATTTAACAGAATGAGAGGTAAACAATTAAATGTTGGAATTTATTCATAAGATAAAAGTATATAATGCATATCATAAAGGCTTCATCATCTTTTTTTTACATTTAAAGGTGATATACATTGTAAACCAAAAAAATAAAAAATAAATATGTAAATAAAAAATATCTCAATGGCTTAAAGCAATTAGCATAAATGATTTTTTTGACAAAACCTAATATTCATCGGGATAAAACATGACTCACACAGATGAGTTCTAATTGATTGCACATGTGGAATATTACAGTTTTAAATATGTATGTGATTCAGATTTAACAAAATAAGAATTCAAATGTAGGTTGAAAATCATTAACACGAGGAAAACAGATGTAAGAAACAAAAACAAAAAAACACTAAACTACAAAAGTTTACTTTCTGATGATGACAGTAAATATAATGCAAATAGCTAATAATTGGGTCATGTCACTAAATATAAGCCATTTGTAAAGTTCTCATAGCTTTAAAAAAAATATATGACTATTCGCTTAAACTATATTTTTTTTTTTTAAAACTTGAATATAAATTTATTGCACTACAGCTGTTAACAATAACCTTACCGCTACAGCTTTAACTGTAAGGTACCCTGAAATTGTTAGTATCTATAAGAACAGGGTTTCATATAGATAAGTATTATTTTCTTAAATTTTATATTAGAATATTACAACTAAGTACAATGTTCAATAATAATATAATACAATTCAATACTCTGATCTGAAATTAATGATATACTTTTCTTCCATACATAATTAAATAACACCCATATAATACACTTATCCGAAATTGATTGTCTGGTGTCAATTATCTCGTTTAAAAATTACATGATTTAAGAGTGTGTGATATCGATTTTCTTGATCTTGAACTATATTTATGCATTTTAGTGATTATCGGTATATCTTGGTGCAGCTACATAACCACACAAGGGCATTTCTGAAATTGTTTATTTCATCCACAATCAGCTCAACAGAGATGATTGATGTCAAAAGGTGAACATGGTGAATAAAAAGTAATCCAACAATTTAAACATTTTTTTTTTACTATAACAGTCCACTTAATCTGGATTTGAAATAATACATATAATTTAATATGAAAAGTAAGTAAAATTGTATATAATTTCAGAGAAATACATCTGGGATGACTCAAGCATTAAAAGGCTGATTGAGTATCGTAAGGAGCACTCGTATAAATTTGAGGAGAGAAGGATAACAAAATAGGCAGTATGGGAGATTATTGCCCTGAAATTTAACGCAACTAGTAGTAAAAAGGCTCATTCTGTCACTTGGATGCAATTAAAATCCAAGTGGCAGAAGCTTGAAACAAAATTTAAGCAGGTGGAAGATAAAAACAGGAAGAGTTGAGAGGGAACCCATAATTTTAAATACATGGAGGAAATGGAATAAGCTGTCGGGGACAACCCCAACATCCGTCCAACTAAGACCATTTCCTCCATGGATTTGAGTTTGGAAAAAAAAATAGAAAAAGAAGGAAAAGGAAAACAACTCTTTTAAAGAAGAGCTTCTGAATTAGCAGACTCCTTGGGGAAATGAAAAGGGAGAGATAAGATAGATATGAGAGGTTTGAGTGTATGGTGTCATGAACATAGAAAGAGACCTTAGAACGTTATGTTAGGTAATTGTTTCCCGTACTTTCGCGCACACTATTGTAATGTAACGTTACGCTATTGTTACGTATCTTTATCTTACGATCAAATAGCATCTCAACTAGCAAAACGTTATTTTCTTCCACAAGTATTACAAAGTTAATAACCCTCAAGATATTGGTGCCGCGACAAAAAACCACAACTAAAGACGAGTACGAAACTAAAAACAGTACGAGGAGCACATCGACGAGCAGTAATAAAGCTACTGAAAAAAAAGAGACCACACAGAAGATGTTGTTAACCTGAAATCTATAATGGAGCTGATCAAAACCAAGCAGAAGACATTGTCCGACCTTAATGATAAAATTTTGGAAACTATTGAATTAAGAAGAAGACTTCGACGAAGAAATTGAAGAAATCGACAGATACGACAGATACGAGTTGGAATAACGAAAATTGAGAATTTCATCAAAGAAGTAAGAAGTAAGTCAGTCTAAAAATTAATCCGCATTAAACCCTAAAGCACAAGACTTCGCATATACTAACCCCAGTGTGCAAGAACATTCAAGTCCGATAATTTTCATTTCAGAACAAACAAGCGTAAGCCAGTTAAACATGCTCAACTCTATGTCGTCAAGTCATTATAACAAATCGCAAAAACTCAACCTGCCCACTTTTGGCGGAAATTTACAAGAATGGTCAGCCTTTTGGGATTCCTATAATTCTGCGGTACATGAAAAAGAAATCCTTCGTTGAGAGATGTGCAAAGGTTTAACTATCTAAAATAGCAACTTTACGGAGAAGCTAGCCAGCGTATATAAAGAATGCAAATTACTACTTAGTAGTACAAATTATAACCAAGCAATACAAAAAAAACTTTAAATTTTATATTTAAGCCAGACGCGCGTTTCGTCTACAAAAGACTCGTCAGTGACACTCGAATAACTTTTTAAAAAGGCCAAATAAAGTACGAAGTTGAAGAGCATTGAGGACCAGAAATTCCTTTAAGTGTTGCCAAATACAGCTTAGGTAAATAGAAACCAATCAATGGTAAATAGTACCCAATCAACAGTATTTGGTAACTAAAATGCTGAAGTTGAATACAAAGTAACCAGTTATTGCAAAAAAGTAAACTTTCACCGCAAAAATACGTAACCACTTGCGTCCATATATATTGTATCCATGTTCTCATAACACATGTTCAAGACAATGCAAATAACAGAAAATATTGCAAATTTTTCTGTAAAAATATATTTGTTTTATGATTACCAGTAATTCTCAGTATTGCCTATTTTTAATGAGGGTGATCTTGGTTTTTTTTTAGTTAAATGGTGTATATTTGTCATATAAAAGGTATTGATTGTATTTTTTTTACTTACAGACAAAACAGGTTTCACATAAATTTACCAAGTCAACGTCGACATTAATCTATCAGAGCCAAAACAAAAAGTACATTCAAAAAGACCTGTAGGGTAAATCAATGAGTCAGTACCCATCGCTCAATAGAACAAGAACAATCACATATTAGAAAAAACGTCCGTTTCTGCATCCGTGACTACAATTCATGAATTTACATAGGCTTCGGTTTTCAAGCTCAATATTGGACGGAATTTAGTTATTCTACAGGCAATTTTTGATTTCAACAATACTTTCGCAATATCGACTTTGAAACAGGTCACACGAAACGACCACAGAACACTGCAGGTGGTTTTTTTAAAACGACAGGCAAATACTGCTATTCATTGAGATATAGTTGAAATTAAAACTGCTGAAGAAATGTATCATTTCGCTACTAAAAATTTAACAATACCAAATGAAACTGCAAACTGAACACGTAGGATTTTAAGACTATTAGATACTATCGACCGTGACGAACCAATTCCATTGAAACTAGTGACGGACAATTATTATTATAAGTCTATTCACCGTGTTCATTGCGTTGAAAGTAGAATCATTTCGGTAAAAAAAAATATCCCCTTATTCATTTGATTCATGTTTAAATGGCAACTATTTGAATTGAACTATCACCGAAATGAAACATACAATAACATTGATAAGAGAATATGAGCCTAATAGGGGAACCGATTTTGAGGCTTAGGATGAAACCGAAATTAAAGACTTACTCAACAGAGGATGCCGATGACGTATACGATCGAAACAAATGAAGTTGAAGATTGATTAATCAAATTTAAACTCCAGCAGCGCAAAACAGCTTCAGTATCGGCATATGATTAGTATTTAACGACGAGTTAAAATCATGTGATAAGTTTAGCGACAGACTCTGAAGGCCTTAGTCTTTTGTTACGTTAGGTTTTTGAGAACGTTTTAATTTTATACGTATTTCGTTGTGGGAAAACGTAAACTTCTATTTAAAAGTCACAGTATGTCGTGACGAATATTCTTTATATTTTTTTCAAGCGGTTAACGCCAAGATGAATTTATTTCACATGTTTAGAACAAATGGGTTTCATTTTAAACCTCTTTAATATCTCAATGTTAAGAAATTCTATTTTCTATTTGAATTTATTTATTTCTACCCTGTCCTTATCTATTTCCAAGAAATTGACCCTCCCTCACATTAACGGGATAATTTTCTATTTTCAATTTTCTTAATTATTTATGAGAATGTGGAAATATATTTGTCAAATAATAATTGCACACATACTAGTAAACTGTTAACTGTAAACAATTGGACTATAATATAAAGGCAGTCTTTTCATCTTATTGAGTTAACCATTTGCCTTTCATTACAGTATAAAACATATTGATCAAAGAGTTCAAAAGAAAGACTTGTTACATATTTAAAGTGTGTTACGTCATTAACTAAAGATGTATTGTCTAATTTTCAGGTATACGTAACTTTGAAACAGGTCACACGAAACGACCACAGAACACTGCAGGTGGTTTTTTTAAAACGACAGGCAAATACTGCTATTCATTGAGATATAGTTGAAATTAAAACTGCTGAAGAAATGTATCATTTCGCTACTAAAAATTTAACAATACCAAATGAAACTGCAAACTGAACACGTAGGATTTTAAGACTATTAGATACTATCGACCGTGACGAACCAATTCCATTGAAACTAGTGACGGACAATTATTATTATAAGTCTATTCACCGTGTTCACTGCGTTGAAAGTAGAATCATTTCGGTAAAAAAAAATATCCCCTTATTCATTTGATTCATGTTTAAGGGCATATCCAACAGTTTATTTTTGACGGTGAGAATTTCTTCCCTTGAAGATATTTCATTCTTCAATTGACAGAGAATCAAATTTTGCCAAAAAAAATATTAGTCGTCGATTTCGTTTTTTCAAAAAATACTGCTGAAAATTGAACATTTTTGCAATTTTTGAGTAAAAAACGTTTTTTATTTGGAAAAATTAAATGTGATTTTTTAATTAACATATACTTTTTTAATGGGGCTCAAATTAAAGCAAAATAATTCAAGATGGTTAGAAAAATCTAAATTTACCATTTAAAGCATTAATTCTTACTCAAATAAAGCCAAAACGTTATGATGGACTCAAACAACGGCAAGAAATGAACATTTGAAATGCACATTTTTAATTTATTAAAATATTTCTAACGGTGTCGATTTGGCCAAAGTAAGATATGTTATTCTTTGAAAAAAATGGAACGTCATAACGGTTTGAAAAATATTTGTCACCGTACTCGTTTTTGAGAAAAATCGAGAAATATGATATTGTTTACTAAATCCCTTCCGTAAGCCTCACAAATTGCGCCAAAAATTAAGACGTTTCGGGAAATAACGTTATATTTCCCCGCTAATTTTTTAAAGGCAGTGCGACGGCAGACAAATGTATTTATACACTGCGACTTTGTTGGATAGTTGTCTAGATAGCACTCATATCTCATATAGCATCTTCTTATTTATAATGAACTAGTATATGGACGAGATGACAATTTAGTTAGTTTTACAATGAAGTGTTTTTCTTACACTGATTTATATTAACCGTCTATAATTTCACATATCGAAATTAATAAAGAGCTAGTGAAATTTTGCAACCAAACACTTGTCTAAAAACTCACTGACTCTGTATTATTTATTCATGTTGCAGTTTTGGGCTTTTTATTATTTATAGGTTTCTAGCTTTAACAAAAATATGTATGTTGACTCTTAGTGTTTTGAATTATATGTGTCGTTCGGTTGCTGTCGTATTAATGTATATACATTTAATTTTTTTTTTCAAAAACAAAAGGATTGATTGGACAGGATATAGAAATATTCACATCTCTGCACTTTTCGCAGTATATCTTTGCTATAATTGGGTGCGGCCGTTTAGCTGCTCAAATGTATAAATTTACAGCCTCGTTTAGTCGAAATAAAAATGTCGTATATCCTATGCATAGTGTAGTGAGAGTTTCGCGCACCTACACGTTAAAAAAACAATCTAAATAAATGGTTCAAGGGATATCCGAACTATTAATAAGATCGCTTAACAACAACAAATGTCACATTAACCTTCAAATAAGTCACATGGCTGATTTTAACACATCTGTTAGATGTCATGAAAAAAACCTTTAATTTACAAAACAGATCAGAAAGGCAATAACTTGAGAATAAACTCCACCTGGTTTGGCTGCATACAATGTAACCACTGAAGTAGACTACTATATAACTATATTATTATTGATTATTCAAACAAATAAATTCAAAGAGAAAGATGCGGAAAGAAATTCTAAAATTTAGTTTAAAAATAAAATATAGATAATATTTTTTTAACAAAACTGGAAACCTGTTTAAGACAATTATCAGTTGAGAACTAATGATTATGCATCACTATATGCAACTAATAAATTGATTGCTCCCGTGCTCCAGTGGCAAATATATCACGCATATTTACGACGAGGCGAAAGTGTATCTGAATAAATAATTGATACATTATTAAGATAAAGGGTTTGCTAGCGGTAAAACGTATGCCGTACTAGAATATTTTATATTGAAGATAATTTTAATAAAACGGAAACTTAAGTGAGTATGGTCTATAATTATAAAGATAAATTGCAGTTCTTTTATAATGGACCAAGAGGACAACATCTTTTAAGATTTGACTTCTATTTCTGTTAATATTCTGTATGAGTTTTCTGCCGATTCCCGCCGTGCCCTTTCCTTTGAGGAAAGAAACCGCCCTTGTCAGACGGCCATAGCCAATGGTGATTCTGTTATGACGTCGTCGAAACAACGTTAAATTACGGGAAACAATAGACGACGGTTACGTTTGTTATTACCTCCCCTGAAACTGTTGGATATGCCCTTAAATGGCAACTATTTGAATTGAACTATCACCGAAATGAAACATACAATAACATTGATAAGAGAATATGAGCCTAATAGGGGAACCGATTTTGAGGCTTAGGATGAAACCGAAATTAAAGACTTACTCAACAGAGGATGCCGATGACGTATACGATCGAAACAAATGAAGTTGAAGATTGATTAATCAAATTTAAACTCCAGCAGCGCAAAACAGCTTCAGTATCGGCATATGATTAGTATTTAACGACGAGTTAAAATCATGTGATAAGTTTAGCGACAGACTCTGAAGGCCTTAGTCTTTTGTTACGTTAGGTTTTTGAGAACGTTTTAATTTTATACGTATTTCGTTGTGGGAAAACGTAAACTTCTATTTAAAAGTCACAGTATGTCATGACGAATATTCTTTATATTTTTTTCAAGCGGTTAACGCCAAGATGAATTTATTTCACATGTTTAGAACAAATGGGTTTCATTTTAAACCTCTTTAATATCTCAATGTTAAGAAATTCTATTTTCTATTTGAATTTATTTATTTCTACCCTGTCCTTATCTATTTCCAAGAAATTGACCCTCCCTCACATTAACGGGATAATTTTCTATTTTCAATTTTCTTAATTATTTATGAGAATGTGGAAATATATTTGTCAAATAATAATTGCACACATACTAGTAAACTGTTAACTGTAAACAATTGGACTATAATATAAAGGCAGTCTTTTCATCTTATTGAGTTAACCATTTGCCTTTCATTACAGTATAAAACATATTGATCAAAGAGTTCAAAAGAAAGACTTGTTACATATTTAAAGTGTGTTACGTCATTAACTAAAGATGTATTGTCTAATTTTCAGGTATACGTAACTTACAAAAGTTACAATCAACAACATATGTTAAGAATGACTCGGTGTTTATAGACAAGGTACAAGACTATATTACGAGCACATCAAACTAATTTAATAGGAAATCATTGGTTTTTTTTTAAGAAAGACAAAATGTTTGTCTTTACTTCCAGCATGTTTATTCTTTGGAGTGAAACGCGCAAAATTTGTCAGCATCCGCAAACATTTAATAGTTGAAGTAATTTAAAGTATGATATATGATCAGAAAAAGGGCATACTATTGCTAAAACCTCTTCTGTACTCCTTCTACTGACTATGCTTTTCATCTAGATTAAGTGTTATAGTGTTAATGTTATCTTTATTTGTATAATTTTAACCTTCTCGTTTAGTCCATTATGGTAATATTCTTTTGACGTTGCAGGGTATTTCTTCATCCCGCCCATATTGCGTGGTTGTGACAAACTATGGTATAAGACTATTCACAGGTTTCAATTACATGAGCAACACGACGGGTGCCAAATGTGGAGCAGTATCTGCTTATCCTTCCGGAGCACCAGAAATTACCCCAGTTTTTGGTAGGGTTCGTGTTACTTAGTCTTTAGTTTTCTATGTTGTGTCTTGTGAACTATTATTTGTCGGTCTTTTACTTTCTTATAATTATTTTGATATGAGCGTCACTGATGAGTCTTATGTAGACGAAACGCGCGTCTAAATTATAATCCTGGTACCTTTGATAACTATAAGCCATGGCGTTGTCAGTTTATTTTCTATATAGGCCTAATGAGTTTGAATGTCCATCTGGTATCTTTCGGCACTCTTATGTATTATTGTATTTCTTTATTGATTATAAGCTTTTCCATCGATTGATGTGTTTGGGCTTTTGATATTGCCATTTGCTTAAGGACTTTTCTTTTAGAATGTTCCTCTTTTTTCTAAAGAGCTTCCACATCCCATGGTTTTTTTTTCTTTATTGGCATTGTTTGTTTAGTAATGATTAAAATAATAACACAATGATACCTACTGTACCCTAATTTTTACGATTGATATCTGTTTGTTTTGCTGAGAAATTGTTGTCAATATAGTGAAATTTTACCAGACTGATACATGTTCGTTACTGTGTGTTACATTTAAACGTTGTGTCGTTTGTTTCCTCTTATATTTGAGTGTGAATTCACATTACTATAAGACGTGTCACGGTACTTTTCTAGCCCAAATTCATGGATTTAGTTTTGATGTTATATTTGTTATTCTCATCTGATTTTGCCTAATGCTTACCTCGTTTCTGTGTGAGTTACATTTTAATTTTGTGTCGTTGATTTTGCCATTTCTGAAAAGACTAAATTCTGAATTTTTCTTTGAGGTTTCAGTTTATTTTGTGTTTTTACTTTGCACATTCATGGACGTTTGAATTTTTCATTTAGGGATCTGTTGGGAAGCGTGTTGCTAAGCAAACATATTTACGCCATTAAGAAATTAAAATAACAAAATTGCCCGAACTTGGATATTTGAAAAAGAAAGTCCCTTATCAAATAGCAAAATCAAAACCTCAAGTCCACCAAACAAATTAATGACAATTCACTTGGTATAGGCATTTTCTTATGTAGGAAATGATGGATTAAACCTGGTTTAATAGCTAGCTAAACCTCTCACTTGTATGGCAGTCGCACAATATTCCATTATATTTACAACGATGTGTGAACAAAACAAACAGAATTAAATGGTAAAAATGTCGAAAATAGGGATACAGCAGTCAACATTGTGTTATAATCTTAATCAATAAAGAAACAAAGATATATGACAAAAAACAAAAGAAACGCAAAAAGGCTTATAGACAAAGCTCATTACAATGCAAAAATGAAAGACAAGACTACATTTTTTTTTGTATAGCACAATAACACAATGGCGGGATGCATAAGTACCGAGCCACGTCATATGTAGATGACAAAATATAGATTAAACAGTAAATATAATAATTTGTAAAGACAAATAAAGGAACACTATAACAATTTCAGTACCTACAATCTATACTTCAAGACCATCGTGTATTATTTCTGAAATTGATACGAAAGAGTTTACAAGGTCTTGATATCTTCCGATGAACTTTTTTTTTATTAAACGACAAGACGCTCATTTGATTTCCGTAATGCAGTCGAATTGTAATTCCTTGCCTTTTTTTTATTTGGTGAAGGTATTTATTAGGAATATACAACAGGTACATAGACCAAAAAGCAGGTATGTAGCCAGTATACATACATTTATTTCACTCTGAGGGTAAGATAAAGGGCAACAGGAGTATACCGCTGTTCGAAATTCATAAATCGATTGAGAAAAAAACAAATCCGGATTACAAACTAAAACTGAGGGAAACACATCAAATATAAGAAGAGAACAACGAAACAACAGAAACACTAAAATGAAACACATACAGAAAAGAGGTATAATATAACAATTGCCATGTTCCTGACTTGGCGACTCGAATGTATTTCCAAAACCTTTTAATTTTTCAAAGGTAAATTAAAAGAATTTTTTACGCATTCATTTGAATTTGAAACTAAATAATTTCTATCTGGACAGTAATAACCCTAATTGATTCGAGCGTCACTGATGAGTCTTATGTAGACGAAACGCGCGTCTGGCGTATATATAAAATTTAGTCCTGGAACCTGGAATCTATGAGTTTATTTGAGTATAGTTTTAGTTAAAACTTTTTATTTAACTGAAATATCATTAACAATTAAGTTTAAACTTGTACTTCAAAATTGTTTGAAGACCAATTTACCCTGAACTTGTTATGTATACCAGAGTCATTTTTAAAAGTCGTCTTATACTCAACTTTATAGTATCAGGCACTATCCTCACAAGAGATATATTTATTAAATGTATAGGTCAAATGACGTAGTAACATTCAAGTGATAGTTACTTTATTTATTTATTTATTTATTCATTAGTTACTGTAAACATGTGTGTGTGTGATTATGTTCAATTTGATTAGATGTCGTATTCCCGAACTGCCGGTTTTTCGGGTATATGCGCTCATGGGATTCGTGAAAAGCATGCATAAGTATTACTTGGGGGGTTCGTTTGTTTTTTTTTGGAAAAAAATGTCTCGAAAAAATTCCCTAGCCCTCGAAGCGGGAAATACTATTTTTAAATACTTTAAAAGATGCTGATAAGAAAAAAAGATGTTTCAAGATTTTGTCATTTGAATGAAATATGCAGGGTACTCATTCATGAAAATTCAACAACGTTGTTTTAGACTTCTTTGAAATATGGGGCATATTTTAATAAGCCAGACACTCGATTCAAACTGTGAGTCCAAATGATATACAGTTTAATTATCGACAAAATGTGGCTTTAGTCCAAATGAAATACTAGTACACAGTTACGAATTGACAAATGTGGCTACCCTGCAATGCTCGGGTTACAAAATAAGTGTTTGACACCATTCGATATAACAGTAAATTTACAGTAAAACAACATCAATGGTTAATATATGTTAATATACTTACTATACGGCTTGTGATACTCTCGAGTACGAAAGGTGTGAATCGTAGGTCCAGCATTCACAATTTCCTACCCAGGACCTGATATTTGTTTTCCTCTAGGTCCTATGTCCTTGACCTTCAATCTTTTATATTGACACTTTATTGACTAGAGTAAAATACTGAACTCCGGGGATAATTATAAAACGCAAATGGCAAAGTCAAAAGCTCAAACACATCAAACGAATGGATAACAACTGTCGTATTGCTGACTAAGAAGCGTTTCGAAAATGATGGATTACAACTAGTTTTATGGCTAGCTTAACCTCTTAATCTTGTGACAGTCGCCTAAAACTCCATTATATTGACAACGATTTGTGAATATGACAAACAGACATGATAGGTAAAAATGTCAAAGGAAGAAGTAGAGAAGTCAACATTGCCTTATAATCCTAAACACTATGAAACAAACAAAGATGTTACAAAGAAATATAAAAAGGCACATAGGCAGAGCATAAAAGCATAACTGAAAGACAAGAATACAAAAATTGATCAAAGAACAATGGCGGGATGCATAAGTACAGAACCACGTCATATCAAAGAAACACAAAAAGGCATATTAGCTAAAATAAAAGACAAGAATACAATAAAATATTAGAACAAGAACACAATGAGGGATAACTAAATACCGAGTCACGTGTAATGGATATCACCAATATGGTTTTCAGTCTGTTCGATTCGTAAACATTTCAATTATTTTAATTCAAAAGGCTTTAGTTTTTTTTGGCAGACATTTACCTCATTGTTCTTCATTGTGCAACAACAGTTAAACTTGTTTTATAACTGCACTGGTTAACCCGAATAATTCAGACATTATATCCGCTGATCTACGATTACTTCATTAACAAGTAAGAAGAAGAGATCAATAACAGGGGAGGGACTGACTTACTCGCTACTAGGTTGATGTGTAATGTTTCTTCATTTGTTGTGGTATTTTATCTCTTCCTATAAAGTATTCCGTCTTTGACAAATTTTGTTTTTCTAATTCAATTTTTTTAATCCACCATTTTCTACATTTGAAAATGCCTGTACCAAGTCAGGAATATGACAGTTTTTGTCCATTCGTTTTTGATGCGTTTTGTTATTCATGTGATTATGGACTTTCCCAATTGATCTTCCTCTAAGTTCAGTATTTTTGTGATTTTAATTTTTTTTCAATAGTGTACTACATGTATTCGTCTGATTGGGATTGTTTCAATTAATCGGGGGTCAACACTTACCTCGGTACTGACATGATATAACAAACTCCACTAAATATGCCCGTTTATAAATTTTGAAATTTTAAAGAAACTAAGGTTTCAACTTCCTCAGGCAAAGTTGGCTTTAGGTGAATTTTGCTATTTATTTTAGGTATTTTTGACATATATCTCTTCAAGAAAAGTGCTTCGGACGCAAGAAATTATTAAACGCGTTGTTTTCAATTTTTTAACCATGAACGGGACGTACGGATAGACGAGGGTAAATCGATATGCCCCTTTCACATACGTGAAATTGAAAGGGAAAAAAAGGAATACAGAAGTTAAGAAACCCCCTTCCATACCCTCATATATCGTACATTTGTCTTAAATGTGATACTTATAAGATGCTATAAGAGATCGCCCGTATGCATCGTCTTACTAAAAATAGCATGTTTTTACAATATATATACAATCTATGTTTTGTGTCATCACTAAATCAATTTTTCATTTTTGATGGCTAGACAGAAATACACACATGAACAGTTATGCGAAGCAGTGGGCCAAATTAAAAAGGGGCATCCTTACACACCCGAGCGTCAAAACGATTCGACATCACAAGGAAAACATTAGATGACTATCTTTCGGGGAAAAGTACAAGAGGCAAAAAGAGTGGACAAAGACCCTACCTAACACAATCACAGGATTCATCCCTTGCAAATTACATGTGTACATTTCTTCGCTGTCAAAGAGATGGTGCCAAAGGTTTATGAAAAGACATAATCTTTCTTTCAGATTAGCATTCAGAAACACTACTTTCTTCGCAAGATCAAGAGTAGTTGTATCATCACAACAAGTAATTGTCGATGACTTTACATTACTCAACACAACACAACTATTGAAAAACTCAACCTTACAGACAAACCTGCCCAAATCTGAAACGCCGACAAAGCCGGCTTTGGGAAGGAACTGAGCAAATCAAACAAAAAATTATAGCTTCAACAGACAACAAATGACGGATTACGACCTCATTACAGTTTTAGCATGTGCATCAGCGGCTGTTACTGTTATATGCCAAACATGCTGATATACGATACACCTGCAGAATGTCTGTTGTTATTGTACGATCACATCGGTTAACTTCAGGGCGAAGAGATGAGTATGCGAGTTTGCACCATGTATCTATCTTTTACTCATATATAATATTATATGGTCGCTAACAATCGATTCTCTACAAATAAAGAATAATTTCACATAAGTAAAAATACATAAATTATAATAAGATACATATTTAAGTGTTCACATTAAACTAAACAAACATAAAAACCATTTCATTCATGTATCATAAGTTCTCTCATAAGTTAAATTACGTTTAAAATAATAATTAAAAGTTACGCATACTTCTAATAAATAGTATATACAATGTTTTGTCTCTTTAAAAAAGTTTTGATGTAATAAAAAGATAGTATACATAAAAAAATTCTTACCAACTATAATCTGTCTAATAAAAAACAATGTGCATCCGTATGTAATCAAATAACTCTAGGCGTAACGTCATATAACAGAAACGTTGAATATTTCAAATCTTACAGTCATATTGATTACAGACGTCTTGTAACGGTCAATCAGGGGAGTATGTAGAATAAGAATATAAAAACGGCCACTTGGGATAATTAGCAGAGATCGTTATTCATGCAAAATTCAGTTTGTGAAAACGGACATCTCGAAATAAGCACAATCAATCATTGGGTAAAAATGTATTTTTAAAGGAGTAAATGTACTGTTACGAGTATCTAAAAATAATGCGAATCAGTATAACGAGACGGTATTAAACATCATTTTCGATTCTACTGATAATTTTTAAATGTTTATAAATGTTCATTTTTTTACAGATATCTTCACTATGGAGAAAAAGCAATATGACCCAACTGCTTTGAAATATGCCTATGATGCTGTCCAAAATGAAATGTCTGTTTATAAAGCTGCAAAAGAAAACTGGGGTATTCCAGAAAGCATTCTTAGAGGTAGGACACTTGGTTTGGTTTCTGTGGATGGGAGATGCATCATTTACCTGTTTGATGAGGGTATAGAAAACAAATGGTGGACCACATTGCACATATGGCCAGTATTGGTTATGGTTATTCCAGAAAAGATGTAATTTATCTAGCAACTGATTAAACCCTGTTTATCGGAAAAACATCTCGTTGTCCCCTCTGCCATTTGCCTCTTTGCTGTAGGGTTGGTAAGTATATCCTCAACCAACGTTTCCAGAATTCATTCGCTGGATGTTGTATTTGTTTCCACCATCGTTTTGCATATACATCCTTTTTGTCAAACACATCTAGCGGTGTTGACGTGTTGTTCTTCATCAATAATAGCATATTTGGCGTTAAAACTGGTAAATCACGACAATCGTCACTTATTGCTGTTATCGGTCTATCATTCCTAATACGCTCAGTTTCGGCCATAAATGTCAGTAATTATTCATCGCTAAGTAATTGTTGATTGATCAGTGCTTTAAAAAAGTTCCTTGTTGAACGAATCATTCGTTCCCATGCACCACCAGGGTGACTTTCATATGGTGGATTAAATGTCAAAATAATGTCCTTGTGTAGCATATAATTTGATATAATTGCTCTATTCCATTGTTCAATGTTTTTTCGAAATTCAATTTCACCGCCAACGAAATTTGTCCATTATCACTATAGACCTTTTCGGGAATGCCTCGTCTACTTGTAAAGCGTTGAAAGGCTGAAATAAAAGAATCCGTATTTAAACTGTGTGCTATTTCTATATGAACCGCTCTTGTTGTAAGGCACGTAAAGAGGCATCCATATATCTTAACAACTGACCGTCCAAATTTAACGTTTAATGGACCAAAGTAGTCAACTCCGACAAAGGTAAAAGGATGTTTGTCTGCAGTCATCTGTTCCTCGAGTAGGGGTGCCATCTGCTGTTTACAAAACGGACCATGTTGTCGTTTGCATGGTACGCAACGATCGATAACGGTCTTCACAGCACTGGATCCTTTCAATATCCAATATTTTTCACGAGAAGCTGCAAGCACCTGTTGTTTTCCCACCACGTGTCCCGTGGTTTCGTGATAATAGCGGATAATAAGCGTAGTCACGTGATGTTTGTTTGGCAGTTTCACGGGACAAGTGCTTAAGTAATTTAGGCGCCCTTTTGATCGGATAAGTTCATTAACCAAAAACAGGATTGAGAGAAGCAATACGGCATCCTTTTTTCACGGGCTTTGCTTTCTTCAAGTTTGTTATTTCATCTGAAAAATAGCTCATTTGGACATGTGCTAATATTTCATCGGTAGCCTCCCGAAGTTCTGTTACATTAATATGAACACTGTTACACGGCAAATGATGTCCAAGGTAACGATTTCTGCAATAAATCTTAAATCTCCTAAACCATGCAATAATATCTTGTCTGAGTTTTATCCTGTCGGAGAAGTATCCTAACAAATTGTCGATGGCATTATTGGTTGTAGCATGTATAGCTATCTCCTTCTTGATTTCAGTATCAGTCTCAGATATTCCTAGTTCTTCTATGTAATCATTGGCAGTTGTCGTATACATTTTATGTAACGTCTCATTACTTGACAATTTGCCATGTTATTTGGTAGCGTGGTCTCTATCGCGCCAAGTAGTCTGAGCTTGTAATGGCCATCTTCCTGCGTTATAGATGATTCCATCATTTTCATAGCCTTTTTATTCTCTATAGACAAGCCATTCTTGTCTTCTCGTGCTCTATCATCAAAATCAGAGGTCCACATCCGTTGTAATTGTCGCTGCAACAAAACATCTCTTGCCTCCTCAAAATGCACATTTATATCATTTGACGCATGCGTATCTTCAATAGGACCACGAATAGCCCATCCGAGGCGTGAGCAAATTGCATATGGTTGGTTTTCGTTACCGGACCTTACTTCTAGCGGAATGTGAGCGTTAGGTGAATCTGTACCAATTAACAACATAACCTCGGTTAAATCAGAAGAGGGTATCTGTATATCGGCTAAATACGGCAATTTTCTTATATCAACATTTTCTGCGGCAGATCGAGTTGAAATTGGAAGCTTCTTTACTGACCAGACATTTTCTAAAGACACGTTATAATTTCCGTCAATAGCTTTTACTTAATGTAAGTCAACTTCTTGACCGTGAATTGCACTACCAGAAGAGCTAACAGTAGACATCTCGAAAGTGACCGGCTTGCTGGCTATATTTAATTTCTGAAGTAATCGTTCATCACATAAAGTTTTATCTGCTCCGTCATCTAGCAAGGCATATGTTGTGCAAGAGTTACCGTATCGACCCTTAACGAGGACAGGAATAATACCTAAACAGTTCATAATCATAGAACCTTTAGTAGCTGCGCAATTAACTGAAGGCTGGGCAGCTGCATGATCAAAACCGGGCTTAGACCAACTATGCAATAAAATATTATGCTTAACATTACAGTCAGATACAGTGCATGCTTTTGGTTTTCTACAATTGTTAGCAAAATGCTTCCCTTTTAAACAATTATAACACAATTTTAACATGCGTACTAATTTATACCTATCATCTAAACTCATTGACTTGAATTTGCTACAAGATGTCAAATCTACACATGTATCTGTACAACAGTTACATATGTGCTCATACTCAGCTGTGTTATTTAAACTTTGAGTACTTAACATAGTAACCTTACTCTTAACTGTATCATTATTATGATGTTTACTTATAAAACCCTATTATCAGTCTTGTTCTGATTTTCTCTACAAAGATTGTAACCATACATAGAAGTAGCAATGCGTGATTTTTCGTCTACAAATTTTAACTAAATCAGAAAACCGGGGTTCTCTACCAGACTCGCTAATTGAATGAGCAATAACGACCCATCTTGTTCTCATATGCATTGGAAGGCGTTTAACAATACACCTTAAATTTTCAGAATTATCAATATCTGAATTAAAGCCTAACTGAGACAATGTGATTTCACATTTTTCCATTTCTAATGCCAATTTAGATAAACCTTCAATAGCTGACGCTTTAATATGAGCGCCGTACACTAATTTTTCAATACATGATCTTGCAATTAAATGTGACCTACCGTATCGGGAGTACAATATTGCCCTAGGACGTTTGTAACCCTCATCAGAATCT
This sequence comes from Mytilus galloprovincialis, assembly GCF_965363235.1. Taxonomy (NCBI): domain Eukaryota; kingdom Metazoa; phylum Mollusca; class Bivalvia; order Mytilida; family Mytilidae; genus Mytilus; species Mytilus galloprovincialis. Next base: position 76,010,421 of record NC_134841.1, on the reverse strand, counting down.
AATAATACAAAATCTTCTATACAACACTTTGCTTCACCTCTACAGTACTGAATTAAATAACTCCGTCTCAAACTATTATCACTTATTCTACCTTCAATGTTTGTCTCAAAGTTCCTTATAAACTTACTATAGTCTAACGAAGTTCCATTAAAAGTTAATAATTCTGGTGTTGGCAAATTAAACCCTTCGTGAAGTGTAGATGCTAGGCGTTGAAAAGCCGAATCTATGCTAGAAACACTTACATCCGAAAATCCAGACTGAGTACTGCATCCCTGTGTACTGCTATTAATGTTCATCGTTGGTTTATCAGTTGCTGCAGTTTGTCCGGAAATAGAGTTCATATTAATACATTCCTTTTCACTCTCATGAATAGAGCTCTGTAATGTTTGCGAAAAGTTCCGAATGTTCATGATTCCACTGTTATTATATGTGTCTTCTTCCACTGCTTCTTCGAGATTGGCCTCTTCCAGCTCGGATCGTTGATTAAATACCTGTTGTTTTAATTTAATTTCTATTTGTGCACGCTCTAGTTCATGCTGTTCACGTTCTTGTTCATGGTGTTCTGAGAATTTCCTGAGTGTAAGTTCTGCAATGAGCCGCTTAGCTTTGGCACTGCGTAATCTAGATTGTGATGAAACTGAAGATCGTGAACTCAAATGGCTATCAATTGAAACTGTATCACTTTCTTTGGGTGTTTCCTCTTCGTGCGATTTTTAACTCGCGATATACTGGGAAAATCTATCCCAGAATTCTACAAAGTTCTCATGACAACGTTCATAGTTCATTTCCAAACTTTTGATCCTCAGTGCTGTACAACATTGAACTTTTTTTGACTTTCTAACTTTTATATCTGGGCGTCACTGGTAAGTCTTGTGTGGACGAGGCGCGTTTTTGGCGTAATGAATTTTAAACCTGATGCCTTTTGTTATCTATTATTCATGTGTTTCTTTGCATAATACGTTCTCTTATTTATTTGTATTGTAGTCCTGTAATATTATGTTGTCATTTTAATGTTATATTTATCATTGCCATTAAAGTGCGACGTTTGTCATGCCACAAAACCAAGTTCAACCCACCATTTTTTCCTTTAAACATGTCCTGTACCAAGTCAGGAATATGGCCATTGTTATATTATAGTTGGTTTCTGTGTGTGTTACATTTTAACGTTGTGTCGTTTACTTTCTCTTATTTTTGAGTGTGAATTCACATTACTATAAGACGTGTCACGGTACTTATCTATCCCACTTCTACGTATAATTCATCTATGAGTGTTTCAGATGTATGACTAGACTGTTCACGTAAATGCTTTAATAAGGTCGCATTCAATATAAAAGGGGAACACGTTGCGCCGAATATGATAGCTTTAAAGCGGTAAGTAATCAACTCTGATGTTGGGTCTGTTGAGTCCTTTAGCCAGAAAAATCTCGTCATATCTGTCTTTCTCGTATAACGTGATTTGAAGAAACGCCTTCTCTATATCGGTGACAATAGCATATCTATTCTCTCTAAATGGCATCAAAAGTGTTGATATGTCATTTAAGATCGGGGGTTCTTTGCACAAACAATCATTCAGACTAGGTGTGTCTTGTGATCGACGACAGCTACAGTCATAAACAATACGGATGGGTGTCGTCGCTGAATCTTTCTTGACTGAATGGTGAGGGATATAATGCGCATGTTCTGTGCTTGTTGTTGGGTTGTCTATGCGTTCAATAAAACATCTCTTTTCCTGGTCGTTTATAATCTCACCATATTTTCTAAGTAAAAACAGATCGTTACTGAGTCTTCGTACTACATTTTCTGTTCTTCGTCTAGCTATGTCGATGTTGGACGAAAGTGGTTTATGGTCGTCTTTCCATGGAAGTTTTGCTGTGTATTTACAAGTTTTGGCATCGTACGATATATTTGTAGATATGAAGTTTTCCAAATATTCTGCGTTTGATTTCTCCTTATTCTGAGGCGTTATTCCTAATGACTCGATTTTCCAGAAGTTTTCTAAATCACATTCCTCTTCTTTGTGTCCAATTAAAATGTTCATCATTGAAGTAGTTCCTTCTGTTGATTTCTGTGTCGGGCCGGATAGCAAATACCCTATTCTTGACTTAACTGCAGTTGGACCATTGCCTCGTATTATCTTATCTTCAATGAAATTCCAATAATGGTCAACGCCTATTAATAAATTTACGGAGAAAAGGTCATGTCCTGAAAGCGGGTGTGCCAATTTTAATCCGCGCAAGTATGGTAAGTTTGTTGTCTCGGTAGTATGTATCCGTATTGGTGAAAGTAAAATCACAAAAATACTGAACTCAGAGGAAAATCAATTCGGAAAGTCCATAATCACATGGCAAAATCAAATAACAAAACGCATCAAAAACGAATGGACAAGAACTGTCATATTCCTGACTTGGTACAGGCATTTTCAAATGTAGAAAATGGTGGATTAAACCTGGTTTTATAGCGCTAACCCTCTCACTTTAATGAAGCTATTTCAGGAACAATGAGTATATTCAGCTGTATGCGGCTTCCATATCCCGTGAGTACAAATATGTCAGCGGGTTTCAAAGGGCGTACTGATTCGTTACCTCCTCCAAATCCAGAAATGGATATGGCTTCTGTTTCTTTTGGTTTTAATTCTAGTTGCTCCGCTAGACTATCTGTAATAAACGAGCGCTGAGCCCCTTCATCGAACAGTATGTTTGCGTCCATACTGACTTGCGCGTTCGACTGTACCGTAGCTATCGCAGTCTTGAGAAGTACTTGTGAAAATGTAGTACAATGCATTGCTGATGCGGTTTTGGCTATATCTTGCTGATCGGACGAAGCGGGTGGATTATCATTATTGTTATAATTCGGATTACTGTTGCTGGAAAACGGAGACCGACTCTTATTTAAACAAATACTGGTATGATGTTTTCGTCCACATTGTTACAAGTTCCTTTAGACTTACAATCTGTAACTCGGTGGTTGCCAAGACAATTAAAACAAGCTTTCTTTTGTTTAAAAATTTCTAGACGGGCTTTTTGGTCAACAATTTTCATACATGTATTAGGGCTATGAGACTCACCACAATAAATACATGGTTTCCGCGTGTGAACGGCTACATGTACTTCACTTCTCTGTGGCTTTCTGTTATTGTTGTTATTTTTTGTGTCAGTTTTAGCAAGGTATGCTGTGCTATGCAATGTTTCATCTGATTATAGATTAATTCTTTGTCCGGCTTCTAATATACTTATCTCGTTAAATAAGTGTTGTCATCAAGCGACCACTGTTTTAAACCATGTTCACGGGTAATATTCTCCTTAATTTTACTTGGTAATTTGTTGAGCATTATAGGTATAAGTAATGCACCATATGATTCCTTACTTTGACCTAGTGATTCTAGTCCTCTTATGAGCGTTTCTGACTTGTCATAAAATCTGCGACATGACTGTACTGTACTATCGGGTGCGGGTAAAGCTAACAAAGTCTGCATGTACGTGTGCGTGATTTTTTGAGTCTGTCCAAATCGCTGGTGTAATAAATCTATTGCTTTACTGTAGTTTAAATTTGTAAGTGTAAAAACCGAAACTGTAGTCAAGGCCTCGTTTTGAAGTAGTGTTTTCAAATAGTTGAATTTTAAATCTATTGCTTTACTGTAGTTTAAATTTGTAAGTGTAAAACCAGAAACTGTAGTCAAGGCCTCGTTTTGAAGTAGTGTTTTCAAATAGTTGAATTTCTGGGCGTCTGTTAGTGAGGGATTACTATGAGTTGCTGTGTCGTAAGATTCCCAGAATGCTTGCCAATTAAGAATGTTGCCGTCGAATTTAGAAAGATCAAACTTTGGTAACTTGTGAAATTGGTTGTTGCTGTTTGACATATGAGGAGTGTACATGAGTTGCGAATTGAACGATGCTGTTTGGTTTCTATTGACATCAAAACTCTGAGCTAAGGGGTTAAGTGAACTATCTGTTACTGGGAGTGAATAGCTACGGACGGTTGGTTCTAGAAATTTACGCATTTTGCGTATTTTTGTCTCTAAAGTTATAGAATACTCATCTGAATCAGAAATCTCCGCTTCAAGTTCCTCTTCCGATAATTCACTAATAATTTGATTTTTAAGTCTGACAAATATCTTTGCTTATCAATGATCAAATCCAAAATGGTTGAAAATTCAGCTCTGTCGAATTCTTCGTTAGATTTCACATCGTCAAACCTTCGCAAAAGCCTTGTGCGAGCGCTCCTGTGTCCCGAACGTGTTCCTTTTAACATTGTTGACATTTTCCAGCAGTCACGGAACCATTATATTGTGAAGGAAACAAAATTGTAAGCTGTATATTTGTATTGTATAAGCCACATTCAGGTATAAAGTAACAACTACAAAAGAATGACGTTACAATGAAAGTTCCTTACCGACTTAGTTCCATCTGAAACAGCATTTTCATGCGAGGATTCCGTGTTTTCTTTCATAGATCGCCATTCCATTTGACTTGAGTCGTCCCCATAATCATATGAAATCTCTTCTCCCTCTCCGATATCTTTAATGGCAAATAGACAAAGTCTTACGTCTGTTGATGAAAGACGGTGTATTTTCATTTTTTGCATTACAGTGTTTGGACAGTCTTGACTCGTCATTCACAAATCGACAAAGTCTATCTGTGATGGTGGCATCAATGCACTTGGTGCTGCCATTAAACACTTGAAATAATAAATATAACATCTGGGGTTTTCGTTTCTTTGGCTCTTTTTGTACTGTCTTTCCTTGTCAGAAGCGGCCTTCGGCTCTATTCTCTCTCCGACGTACTCAAGCAAAAACTCGCCTTTTTTATATTTCTCGAAGAAAAAACTCCAAAACCTTTGTAATCGGATATATGCTTCTTGTAGAATTCATCTTTGTCGAGGTTATTCTCGCACTAAAATTTTGCATCAGATTCTGGGCTTATTCTCTATCTATTCTGAAACATCTCAAGAGCTTAAACTTTCCTTCTCTACGAATGCTGACTCTTGAATATTACTATTATAAAATTTGCAAAAAAGGGCGGAACAGTTTGGCGGTAACTTCTTCTAAGGTTTCTTCCATCTGAAACAGCATTTTCATGCGAGGATTCCGTGTTTTCTTTCATAGATCGCCATTCCATTTGACTTGAGTCGTCCCCATAATCGTATAAAATCTCTTCTCCCTCTCCGATATATTTAATGGCAAATAGACAAAGTCTTACGTCTGTTGATGAAGCATGGCTCGCCTGGACCTGTTGATGAAGTTAACAAAAAAACATAATGATGTCCTCCCACAGCACGGCTCACCTGTAACTGTCCACGATGTTAACAAAAAAACTAAATGATGTCCTCCCACAGCACGGCTCACCTGGAACTGTTGATGAAGTTAACAAAAAACAAAATGATGTCCTCCCACAGCATGGCTCACCTGGAACTGTTGATGAAGTAAACAAAAAACAAAATGATGTCCCCTCACAGTACGGCTCACCTGGAACTGTCAACGATGTTAATAAAAAACTAAATGATGTCCTCCCACAGTATGGCTAACCTGAAACTATAAATGATCAAGCGAAAAGGAGATTCCGTCGTTTTGAACAATTTTTAGCAAGATGAAAACACGAATATTTGACTTCCTTACGAGAATTTCACCGAGTGTTTGGAAATAACAATCAAAGTGTAAAACTAGGAGATGTAGTCCAGATGTATGATGATAATTCTCCACGTACGACATGGAAACTCGGTGTAATTGAAGAACTTACCTATGGAAAAGATAACCTTGTGCGATCTGCGACGGTCCGAACATCTAACTCTAAACTTAACAGACCAATTGTTAAGTTATATCATTTGGAGATTTGTGAATCCGACGCAATTACTACACAGACGCAAAGCCAGATGCAGTAGAGAAAATCAGAGTGTTTAAAGTGACATTTTTCAATTATATTCAAGTGAAGTGACAGTAAATTTAAATTATTTTAATTTATATGAGACATTAATTTTTTAAAGAAATATTTCATTTCATTTATTTATAAAATTTCATTCAGTTCTAGGACAATTTATTTAATTTATTCAGTATATTTGAGCCACTTTCTGCGGCCCCGGAGAATGTTGAGAAACCCACGAACTTTAGCGTGAAGCAGGACGTCGGTAACGTCATTATTTTGTAGTTGTTACTTTATAACTGGCTCCATGATACATCATGGAAATTATTTTTAAATGTTTTTTTTTATTCGTGTTTTTTTCAACAAGTGATTAGGAAATAAGTTTTTGTTTCGTGAATTCCATTGGATTCGTGTCTATAGCAGTCTTGTTCAACCAATATTATCACCGAAGATACTCGTGGGGAGTAGAATTGTACTGCATTTGAAGTGAGTGGAAGAGATTAAACTTGAAAACTAACAACAAGACGTGCAGACATTGTTTTCGCTGTAAATTTTCTCCAACGAAACAAATGAAGTCCCTCTAAAGAATTTTCCGCCATATAATGTAACCATTGCCTCTTCTCCAGCTTTAGTTATTACGTCTTTCGACATATTTTCAGTCATGAAAACTTTGGCTTGTGCCTGGAGATACATATCAGTCTTTATTTTCTTTAACGCAAACCACAAACAACCTACTTGTGGTATCACAACCAGTCATGGCATGAATAAATGGAAGCTGGTTTAACATAGTTCTTCGCCGATTTCTAGTTTTGTTTTGGATATATCCCATATTTTGTGTGCTTTTGTTGTAGCTTGTTTATCTGAAGTGAAATATATTGTATTTTGGTTTTGTTCAGCATGATGACAAAGCAAAACTAGCAAGTTCGTGTCTTCTCCAAATACAACTACTTCTCTGCAAGTGACTTTGTGACAGCTGTCTGTACTATAAGTAAATAGGCATCATCTTCCGCCTGTATAGCGTCAATTCCATTTTCAATAAATATATCTTTAAGGAGAGTTACAAAACGCTGTTTATTAGCATAATTTGCAAGGAATGTTTCTTTGTACACACGAAATGGCATATCTTCCGTGAAGATCACTACATTAGACGCAATACCTTTACTACGCCTCATGTGAGTAATATCTTTAGTCGAATGGTCCCATCCAGGACAATTGTAGAAGATCTAATACAATTTCAACATGGTCTTCATACTTTGAACAAATCTGGGAGAATATTTGGCCTTTAGTCCAAGGGACTCTGGAGAATGGATCCACCATCAATGACCAGAGCAATCGTAGCTGATACAGGAAGTTCAGTAGACTGACAAGTTCCAGAATTCCAGATGCTTGTCGTAAAAAAACATTCGATTCAAACATAGATGAAGGGAAGCTTGATAGCTCAAATTTAAATAACTCTGCCATATTGTTAAAAAATTCCTGACCAGCGGTTATTAGACTTTAGAACATCTGGGGATTTACTTGCGGTGTCTGTATTATATTGGTTTTAGTAGGTCTTTTTGCGTTTAACGAAATGGCATGGCATTTCTTTTTAAATAAAAATTCAGTAACAAGTTGTTCAGACATGGATACTAATATTTTATCACCAATTTCTTTTGTATTATCAGAGTAAGCTTCATCGTTTGCATAATCACATAAGCAACACGATGGGTGCCACATGTGGAGCAGGATCTGTTTACCCTTCCAGAGCACCTTGGATCACCCCTAGTTTTTTTGTTTGGTTCGTGTTGCTTATTCTTTAGTTTTCTATGTTGTGTCATGTGAACTATTGTTTGTCTGTTTGTCTGTTTTAATTTTTAGCCATGGCGTTGTCAGTTTATTTTCGATTTATGAGTATGACTGACCCTCTGGTTGTCTTTAATCCCTCTTTTGCAACCAAACAAGTCTCAATATTCCGCAGTGATTTATCTCCTGTAAACGGACTTCTTTCCTTCAAAATTTCATGAAGCGTTACAATGTCGTTGTGATCTTTTTCTTTTCTGGTCTTAGTTGACTCAACATGCTGATCGCTTGATTTATATCCTGTGCCGTTTACTTGTTGAATCGCATATTTATATTTTGCACATTCCTAGTAACCAGTGTGTCCTTTGAGCTTCTCCCGTTCCTCTCCCTGTTGTTAACCCCCCAGTGGACTTAATGCTATTCATAAGGACTTGTTCTATAATCGGATCTAAAGACAATCATGCCCAAAGTCGGTTTAAATACTCCTACGTATAACATGATGGGCACACATAAAACGAGTTATACATCTGGATGTTTTGTTTTTAGCTTCAGCATCTGTGGGAGATAAATACATGTATGAGCCAATTTTGTATACAGATTATGGCCAGCAGCAGCTAAGTATGGTAGCTGAATTGACGTCAAAAATTAAAATCACAAAAATACTGAACTTAGAGGAAGATCAATTGGGAAAGTCCATAATCACATGGCAAAATCAAATAACAAAACGCATCAAAACCGAATGGACAAAAACTGTCATATTCCTGACTTGGTACAGGCATTTTCAAATGTAGAAAATGGTGGATTAAACCTGGTTCTATAGCGCTAACCCTCTCACTTTAATGACAGTCTCATCAATTTCCGATATTTTTACATTGATGCGTTAAATAAACAGACACAATAAATATAATAGTCAAAATATGGGTGCATCAGTCGTCATCGTTTAACAATTTTAAAAGGAACAATTTAACAGAACACAAAAACATCTACTATCTACGAACACATTTATTGATTTGAGTGTCTGACGTCAGAAAATTTTATACGTCACGTAAATTTGTCGTTCAATGTGCGTACAAACAATTTTAAAATTTTCATGGGAATGTTAGTATACAGGGTTAAAAAATCAAAAGTATGTAAGAATAAATTTAAGAAATAGACCGAGATTTAAATTAGTCCAAAAGTTATATATAAAATTTATAAGAATCCAAAAATAGTTAATTCCACTACGCGATTGAATGATTTTGACGTTTGTGGTTCAACGTATATTGTAATTCATAATAGAAATATATCATAATGACATATAATAGAACAATATCATACTGACGGGATCTTTTAAAGTACAGAGTCACGTTATAAGAACAAAAGAAATACAAAAAGTCGCAAATACAAAACAAACCACAAAAAAATGAAAGCCAATACAAACACATTGACGAGATGTATAAGTACCGAGCCACGTGAAACGTATATCACATGAAACCATTCAACAGTAAAAGTAATATTAATTAAAATGTCAATTGTTCTTGAACAATTGAGAGGTCTTTCCTTTTATAATGTAAAATATATGTTCCAACAGACGTAGAATGTATTGAAAAGCTTTAAAACACACTGAAAATCCCTTAAATAAGGTCAAAAACACATAATTCGCTATATGGGACATGACCTTGACCTTTGACCTTGTGACCTTTGTCAAGGTCATTAGTCCCCAATGTCATTGCTGAAGACCCCATGGGTCTAGGACCTTTGGTTATATAGTAAAAGCTGATTTTGTCTTTTCAGAAACCTAAAATAGGATTTATGCCCCTTAAAAAAAGGTCAAATCTCTTCTGTCAAAATATAACAAAGTTGCGCCGTAATGACCCAAACATTTTCCACTATTTAAAACTTCTGTAAGTATAATGGTTTTTGAGTTGTTCTGATAACAAGGTGTTAGGTCAAAGGTCAAGGTCAACATACACATTTGACCTTGAGGTATTTTTGAAAGTCTCATGAATTGTTGATGAATGGTGAAGATCCTAGGTCTCTACGATTTACGGTTTCTGAGTTTTGGTGGTCCACCGACACCGGTTAATTTTCAAAGGGGCATAACCCTACCAATGAGTCGTTGAATCTTTTCGAATCAAATGTAACGAAGAACCGGGGTCTGGTCCTGAACAAATTTCACCCTTCGTTTTTTTTCTATCTATTACGGTTACGGTGTTGGAACGATAACAAGGTTTTTTGGTTTCGGAGGGATTACTCCGAACCGACAAAATATTTCGACTAACAGGGTGAGTTCCGGATAGGTATTCATGACACCGATACAAAGTGAGAACATGAAAGCGACACGTCTTACGGTTTAGGCTGCTAACTTCGTCAAAGTTTGGCGGAAAAAGAATAATAATAAACAGAAGAAATACAGTAAGGTCTTTCCTTATAGAAAAAGGAAAGACCTTAATAATCAGAAGAAATACAGTAAGGTCTTTCCTTATAGAAAAAGGAAAGACCTTAATTAAAAACCAATTGTTCAGAGAACAATTGTAGGTCTTTCCACTAGTAAAGATCTATTTTGATATTGAAATATGAAAAATCAGTTTAAAATATTAGTTCCTATGGCTTTATGATGTATTTATATGAATTTAAAGCAAAGGTCAAAATCTAGAACGTCCTTTTAACCTATGACCTTGACCTCAATTTCAAGGTCACAAACCAAGGACCTTAAATCATAAGACCCAAGGTCTATAATATGTTTGGTTAATGAGTAATACCACTTTACGCGTAATTCTAAATGTAAGATGGACAAAAACTCACATTTATTGTATGCGCACCCTTTCAACCAAAATATACAAGTAAGGACATGTCGCAACTAACAATTTAGGAAAAAATATTTGTCGATATGTCATACGGTATTTGAAAATAAGTGAAAATAAGCCAAAATCAAATTTTAGAATATGACCTTGACCTTTGACCTTGACCTTATTTTCATTTTTTTGGACCAAGGATCTCAAATCAAGAGACCCTAGGTCTATATCACTAATGGTTTACCAGTTAGAAACGCATATCACCTATATCAAATACATAAGGGGGAATAACTCTCATATGGAGTCTCTGGATAGCTTCGGTCAAAATTAAAATCCTAATCCTGAAGATGTAACGAGCAATTTGGTAAAATAATTTTGTCGTAATCTTTTACGGTTGCGAGGGAGTAGTGGCCACAAGAAAAACAGTGATTGGGGAGATAACTCTTACAACGTAAAGTATTTTGTTACGCAGTTGTAAATTTTTAAAGCGTATAAACTATACGATATCATATTCCAAATATCTAAGCGACAACTTATTAAACAACAATACTACGCAAGAAAAAAATTAGGCGGAAGAAAAAAAATAATAATTAAACTGTCAATTGTTCTTGAACAATTGAGAGGTCTTTCCTTTTGTAATGTAAAATACATGTTCAAACAGACGTAGAATGTATTGAAAAGCTTTAAAACACACTGAAAAACCTTTAAATAAGGTTAAAAACACCAAATTCGCTATATGGGACATGACCTTGACCTTTGACCTTTTGACCTTTGTCAAGGTCATTAGTCCCCAATGTCATTGCCGAAGACCCCATGGGTCTAGGACCTTTGGTTATATAGTAAAAGATGATTTTGTCTTTCCAGAAACCTAAAACAGGTGTTATGCCCCTTAAAAAAAGGTCAAATCTCTTCGGTCAAAATGTAACAAAGTTGTGCCGTAATGACCCAAACATTTTCCACTATTTAAAACTTCTGTAAGTATAATGGTTTCTGAGATTATCCCATAACAAGGTGTTAGGTCAAAGGTCAAGGTCAACATACAAATTTGACCTTGAGGTATTTTTCAAAGATACATAAATTGATGATGATTGGTGAAGATCCTAGGTGTCTACGACTTACGGTTTCTGAGTTTTGGTGGTCAACCGACACCGGTTAATTTTCATAGGGGCATAACCCTACCAATGAGTCGTTGAATCTTTTCGATCCAAATGTAACGAAGAACCAGGGTCTGGTCCTGAACAAATTTCACCCTTTGTTTTTTTTCTACCTATTACGGTTACGGTGTTGGAACGATAACAAGGTTTTTGGGTTTCGGAGGGATTACTCCGAACCGACAAAATATTTCGACTCACAGGGTGAGTTCCGGATAGGTATTCATTACACCGATACAAAGTGTGAACATGAAAGCGACACGTCTTACGGTTACGGAGGCTAACTTCGTCAAAGTTTGGCGGAACAAAAAGAATAATAATAATAATAATAATTAAAAACCAATTGTTCAGAGAACAATTGAAGGTCTTTCCATCAAAACAATGTATTTTGATATGAAAAGTTGTGAAACTAAGTTTAAAATGTCATTTCAATCGTCAAATGATAGCTTCTAGTAAGCTGATTCCAAAAATATATTGTTTCCATACATTTTTTTTAAATAAGGGAGATAATTTGTTACTTCCGGTTTGAAAAATGTTACTTCCGATTATATTTGAATATTTACTTGACACTGATTCCAAAAATATCTGGTTCTATATACTTTTATATTAATAAAGTACAAAAAATAGCTACTTCCGGTTTACAAAAAGTCACTTCCGGTTGTTTTTTTCAAGGTTAAATGGTTTGATACCTTTTTCTAAAAGATGTATATCTTTATCATGTATACATATAGAATAAAAGCAAAGGTCAAAATCTAGAACGTCAAATTAAGCTATGACCTTGAGATCAATTTCAAGGTCATAAACCAAGGACCTCAAATCAAAAGACCATAGGTCTTAATTATATTTAACTAACAATTTAGTAAAAATAATTTGTTGATATCTTATACAGTCTTTGGATATAAGTGAAAATAAGCCAAATTCAAATATTAGAATATGACCTTGACCTTTGACCTTGACCTAATTTTCATTTTTTGGGACCAAGGACCTCAAATCAAAAGATCCTAGGTCTCTATCACTTATGGTTTATAAGATAGAAATTCATATCACTTATATCAGATGCGTAAGGGGAAATAACTCTCATATGGAGCGGTCATATCGCTTCAGTCAAAATAGGACAAATCATGCGAAGGATATAACGAGCAATTTTGTAAAATAAATTTGTCATAATCTTTAACGGTTGCGAAGGAGATGCGATAACAAGGAAAACAGTGTTTGGGGAGATAACTCCTACAAAGAAAAGTATTCATTTACGCAGGGTAAATTTCAAAAGCGCATAAACTGTTCGATATCATATACAAAATATCTAAGCGACATATTGCGAAACAAATGTTTATCGCAAGAACAAAATTAGGCGGAAGAAAAAAAAAAAATAATCAGAAGAAAAACAATAGGTCTTTCCACAGAAAAGTGGAAAGACCTAATAATAATCAGAAGAAATACAGTAAGGTCTTTCCCTTTAGTAAAAGGAAAGACCTTAATAATAGAACAAAGACAAATGAAAGAACTATAAAACACGTTGTTAAGATGATAAACAACATCAGTACGAAGAATCTATACATCAAGACCATCGTGTATTATTTGAGAAGTTGATACGGAATATTTATCAACAAGGTCTTGGTATCTTCCGATGAACGTTTTTAGAAAAAGAACGAGACGTTCTTTGACATACCCCTGTTTCATCAACTTTCTACTCAGACACTGATGACGTATTACAAAGTCTGAGTAGGAGCTGCAAGCTCTTGAATATCGAATAAGTTGGGAAATATATATCCCATATGCAGGTGAAGTTGGTATATTGCTACTAAGGTGAGGGAAATTTATGATTTCAAAATTAAAATCGTCTCGTTTGTCATAGATTCTGATACTGAGATGACTGTGTAAGTCAAATTCGAGATAAAAGTCTAAAAATGAGGCGGAGGAAGCCGTGTCTGTTGTTTCTTTAATCTCTAGTTCTGGGGGATATATTAATGGAACCCAACCAGAAAAGTTCGGATTGTTTATGGAAAGAACATCATCAATATATCTGAAAGTGAAATTAAATAATCTGGCTTCTTTGATTCTCTTGTTTTTTACAAGTGTCTGGAGGAACTCCGATTCATATGAAAATAAGAAGAGGTCGGCAAGAAGAGGCGCACAGTTTGTTCCCATAGGAATGCCGACAATTTGTTGGAAAAGTCTACCTCCAAACTCAACAAATATGTTGTCGATAAGAAACTCCAGCATACTGACCACTTATTCTTCTGTGTAGCATATTTTACCTTTTTGTTTGTCACTATTTACGAAATATGCCTTATGAAATCCCAAAGTAATAAATTTATAGCGTATGCTACCATTTTTATGTTGAAAGGCATTGTGGATTATTTCTTTTAGGCGATTTTTCAATTTCACATGGGGAATGGTGGTATACAGGGTTGAAAAATCAAAAGTTTTGATGGAACTAATTTCAGAAAAAGACCGAGATTTAAAATTTTCTAGAACTTCTTTAGAATTTTATGTAGTTCCCAGTCACCAGTTCATTTAGCCAAGAGAAATCGTGCAACCATTTCTTTAAACAACTCTTTAATTCTTTCTCAATTGCTTCTAGATCGTCATGATTCACTGCGGTTTCTACTGGTATCTGTTTGTTCAGTAGTTTGTCTAACAATTGACCGGCCTCCATCAAAATACTGTTGGATAGTGGAATTTCAGTATGCTCTGTTTCCTCATTCGTTTCATTTATTCGATACCTCTGCTGGTAGACTATCAGTCCCCGAGGGTACCAACAGCTCAATAGTCAGTACTTCGGTTCTGACATGATTTAACATACTTATTTAAAATTGTCCGTTTATAAATTTTGAATTAAAGAAACTAAAGTTTGGCTATTTGTTTTGGGTATTTTTGACATATAGCTCTTCAACGGTTTCGGTACTTATACATCCTCGGATTTCAAATGTTTGGCTTTGAGAGTTTCTGATGAAGGTAAATCCAGAAAAGCGCTTCGGACGCATGAAATAATTTAACGCGTTGTTTTCATTTTTATACATCACTGGGTCGACAGCTCTGCTGGTGGACTACCAGTCCCCGAGGGTATCATCAGCTCAGTAGTCAGTAATTCGGTACTGACATGATTTAACATACTTCTCTAAAATTGTCCGTTTATAAATTTTAAAATTATTTAGAAACTAAGGTTTCAACTTCCTCAGGCAAAGTTGACTTTAGATGAATTTGGCTGTTTATTGTAGGTATTTATGACGGTTTCGGTACTTATACATCCTCGGATTTCAAATGTTGGCTTTGAGCGTTCCGGATGAAAGTAAATCCAGAAAAGCACTTCGGACGCATGAAATTATTAAACGTGTTGTTTTTAATTTTATTTCAAATAATTCCTCTGTAATCAACCAGTGTAAAGCAATGTCAACCATCATAAAACCTCTGACACATAAATTTCAAAATAAAGGATAATTATATCAATGCAGTGGCTAACAACGAAATACGACGAAAGATAGAACAATCAATGATACTCCGTACATAACATAGAAACTTTATACTGAGCACAAAAAAACAACAAAAAAAAATAAACCGGGATGTTTTCAGAAACTACGGGAGGGTAATAATATTCTGCTCTATATGTGGAACCCATAGTTTTGCTCAAACTAACCAATACATCTTTTATTAGTCCATTCAAGTTGTTAATATTGCGTTATAATTTAATGTTTTCAAAAATTCACGAGGGTCATACATAACTTCCATTCTGACATACTATGTTGAAACTGTTAGGCACACCTAGTAATGCCCTCTAATTGAAATTTAACATCTACTCCTATAAGATAGTGTTCCATTTCTGCTTTAGCTAGGCGCTATTTTTATTTCCACACTAGAGGCAAATGTCTTACACAATTGCCTCTAACATTTTAGAGTTATACAAAAATTTCCGTTTGATCCCATTCTTTAAAAATGATGCTCATTAGACTCCTATTGACTTAACCAACCCGGAAGTAAATTGAATGCGATATATGTACAGTGTAGGATTATAAATACGCAACCACGTCAGGTAAGCTATGAGGATTTGGTACGCTTTTAGCGCGTTCAATCTTCATAAGACTGATAAAATACGTAGTATTCAGGATTCAGAATTCGTTTTAATTGCAACATTTATTTTCCTATCGAAAAAAAACCAACAAATTCAATTGGCTTATTTTCAGTGGCAGTCCATGGTATTGCTCGCCTTATGTTCCTGATCGTTCATTTTGTAGGAATTCTAAATTTGTTCTTGCCTTAAAATACATTTATATAAGTTAACTTCCAATGTGCCTTAAGCAAGCGAAAATCATCATTTTTGAGTAATATATTTTCCTGTCAAGGTTTAACTTGAAACCTCATTACCCTCTTTGTTTGACAGATAATAAAATATTGCGTTTTATTATGGCACCCTCAACGGAGTTGGGGTGACATATTGTTATTCTACGTTTCTTTTTTTTCTTATTATTTTTATTTTTCTTCCACACATTTTGTCCGCGCGAGTTCTCAGAATTGAACCTACCAATGTTTATGGAACTCAACTATAATGAAGAACCCCACTTGAAGTTGTGCACCTTGCTATGGAATGGTAAAAGATGGCTGCCGTTTCCATGGAAACAGCACAAATGCGAAAAAAATCAAAGTGGTCCAAACTGGAAGAAACTCCACAGGAATGTCAACTGGCATGTGCTGATTTGCAGTTTGACTTTGGAATTTTCAAAATGGCTGCCGTTACCATGGAAACAGCTCAAATATCAAAAATTCTAACTCTTTCGTTATAACATCCAGCTGGATGAAACTTTATGAAAATATTCTCCAGTATGCCAAGATGTCAAGACAATATTTGGAAAGTTCAAAATGGCCGCCGTTGTCATGGAAACTGGGGCCAAGTTTTGCATTGACCCTATGGAAAAATGCATAAAACCAGCATTTTCTCAGAGAGTAGTGCACCAAAGTTAATGAAACTGTATTGATATATAACATGACATGTGGCAAAGAGATGTACGCTTTTAGAATTTTGGAATTATCTACTGTAACCATGGTTGCAGCACAAATGTTCAAAATTTCCAAAAAAATTAAAATGCTGCAAACTGGATGAAACTTTACAGGAATAGTAACTGACATGTGCGGAGTTGCATTTTGAAGTTGGAATTTCCAAAATGGCTGCCGTAACCATGGAAACAGCAAAATTGTCCAAAATTTCAAAATGCTCCAAACTTAATGAAATTTTACAAAAATGATGACTTGCATGTGTAGATGCACTCTTTGACTTTGAAATTTTCAAAATGGCTGCCGCTCGCCTGGCAATGGGGGGACGAGGGTGCCATCCGTTATTGCTAGCAATTACAAATCTAGTTGTATAATTTTATGAAGGTATATAAGTGAACTGAAGAGGATAAACAATAAAAAATGGAATCTTCAAGTGATTTGTTGCAAATTATTTATCATTATGAGCTCATCATGTTTGCAAGTGTATACAAATAGTTACTTCATGTTGTGTAGCAACCAGACAACATCAACTCGAGAACTGATCTTGGATAAAAATATATACTTATCCCTTTGAAGTGGATTTTATACTCTATACTGTTACGTTACTTTTAATATATGCTACCTGTTTTCTGATTAGCAAGTGTAAACGTTTCAGTTATAAGATCAAAATAGATATCAGTACTTATCTACAACACAAGTGATACAATAATGTTAATAGTTATAACTTTAATAAATATTTTAACCAAAATTTTGCATGTTCTCATATATAATGAATATGAAAAAGTGACACATCTTAGCTTAACTGGCAAATTTCAGAACAAACATATAGTATTTATAAAAAGAAGATGTGATATGATTGTCAATGAGACACAAGATACCAAATGGCATAGACATTAACAACTATAGGTCAGCGTACTTTTTTTTATATGTCACATTGAAGTTTATTTCTACAAACTATATTTTCATTATTAGGTTTTAAGAATTCTTATTAAAAGAGACGGATTTGTTTCCAGCTTATTATGTTTTTGTTGAATATTTGTCATTTGTGTATTAAAATATATTGGTTAACTTAAATAAGCAATGGTCATATTAATAACATACGTGGTTCCCTTTATTGTATACCATGCATTAACGTACTATACATGCATGTTTTGTTGATGGACGAGAAAGGTATTTTTGTTATCCAAGATATTTATATATATATTGTTGGGCTCAATTGGAGACGAATTATAGATTATATATATTTTGGAAAACAATTTTCCTTACAAAGAAAGATACTAAAATACTGGTACAGAATACTAAATAGTTCTTTGAACATTATTAAGGTTGTCTGCGCCTCCTTTTAATATATATTTAACAAGTAAAGATTTTTCAGCCATAAAGATGAAGTATATTTGTCTTGTTAAAACAATATTTTATAAATAATTTCCTTGCGATCAAGTGGTTGAGCAAATAACCTGTAGTGAATGACTGTAAAATGGGTTTCCGAAGTGATTTGTTTTCAACAATTTATTGCCATAAACTTTTGGTGTTAAGGGAGTAGTCTAACCGGAGGACAAACACATTTGAATAGTTTAAAATATTTAAGGAAATGTGCATGACGTTAACATGTTCCAAATTATCATTTGTTTTCAGAGAAGATAAAAAAAAGAACCATCATCATTGCAAAAAAAGAAATAGAAACTTCCACAGAACACCAAAACTGCATGACCATCTCAAGAACCGTCAAAACCCGGGTGAACTCGGATGCTCTGGACGGATAAACATATCCTGATTCAACATTGACATACACACTGCTGCTCATAATAAGTAAAAGAAAGTGGTAAAAATTCATTAGATGCAGTTTGGTTTTCAAACTATTTTCATCTGAGCGTCACTGATGAGTCTTATGTAGACGAAATGCGCGTCTGGCGTATTAAATAAATTATAAGTCTGGTACCTTTGATAACGATTAACACTACTGCGTTAATGCCACTACTGGCCATTTGGTCATTTTTATAAATTCACTGTTTTTAAAAGTATGCATTATTCGAAATATTAAGGATTTTCTGATCACAAGTAAAGATAACCGTAGCCGTATTCGGCACAACTTTGGAATTTCTGGTCATCGATGCTCTTCAACTTTGAAAACTACTTGTTTGGTTTTCTAACTATTTTGATCTGAGCGTCACTGATGAGTCTTATGTTGATGAAACGCGCGTCTGGCGTATTTAAATTTATAAGCCTGGTACCTTTGATAACTTATTAAACACTGCAAAACATACCCAACGGTTGTATGCCTATTTTTTTTATATGCTGAATATACATAAATTATTTACCAATGAACGTGAAACATAAAAAGTAAAATAACAAAAAATCCAAACTGTGAGGAAAAATTCTAAACGGAAAGTGCAAAAACAAATGGGAAAATCAAAATCTCAAACACATCAAACGAATGGATAACAACTGTCATATTCCTGACTTGGTACAGGCATTTTCTTATGTAGATAATGGTGGATGAAATCTGGTTTTATAGCTAGCTGGTTTTATAGCTAGCTAAACCTCTCGCTTACATCACAGTCAATTAGACTTGCTTTATATTGACCAAATAAGATGATACTCGACGCATTAGATTGAATAAATTTTATAGCATTTTCGTACATTAAAGGGGGTTAAAAAACAGTTTACTTTTGATTATAATCAAAGATTCAGAATTGTGTTTCTCGAGAGCTTCGAAAGTTGGACCAAACTGTTTTTGACAACGTAGGTGAATACATGCACACGCATACAATTAAAGAAAGTAGCACAAAGAATATACTGTTATTGTTGAAATTCGTCCACTGACTTTTCATTGATCTGAATGCCAGACAAAATAAATATTTACACATCCTTGCTGCCACTTAAGTTATAAATACCAAATATATGATACATAGGAAGTCAGTTAATATTGAAATTGTAAAATTAACAATATCAAAACATTGTATAGATTAATGCCTGTTGTGACTTATGTTTATATTGTTGATCATGCCGTCAAATAATATAAAATCATGTCGGACTAAAATTCGTGAAGTAAGTTATATCAGTAGATGAGAAGATAATTGACTATTAAATGTATATTACTCTTCTGATTAAATGTATGCCATAATGAAAATTGTTTCCCTGAGTTCAAGGAGGGTTCTTATCAGTCTTATATTGCAAGATTTATCAGCGATATCGTACATGATATATCAGATTCATCACATATCATTGTAAACTGCCGTAGTGATCGTTGTTTTCTGTAGTTATAAATAACCGGTTTTTTTCTTGAAAAATGTGTTCTCCAATATAACATTTTAAGCTATCAAACATGTGAGGTATTGAATATGCCATTATTATGTAATCATTCTGTTCTCTAAAAAATACTTTGCATGCGGATAAGACATATTTCCATTGTTAAAAATGGTACTTTTTAAAAAAACTTTTGTTTGGAAAAATTAATGTGAAAAGTAAAATCACAAAAATACTGCACTCCTAGGAAAATTCAAAACGAAAATCCCTCATGTTTTATTCCTGACTTGGTACAGGCATTTTCTCTTCAGAAGTAAAATCTGATTGTATAGCTAGCTGAACATCTCACATTTATGGCAGTCGCATAAAATTCCATTAATATTGGCAACGATGTGTGAAAAAACAAAACTAACATAATAGGTAAAAATGTCAAAATTGTGTTATAATCTTTAACACTATGAGAACAAACAATTATGTAACAAAGATATGTCAGATATTATTTTAGGCATCTTAATTTCGTTATTGAATCTGAACTAATAGAAAAACAAAGGATATGGTAGGTTGCATTCTTCTTTAAACAATCAAGCATTTGAAAAAACAATTTCGTCTCTTTACGATACAGTCAGCTTTAGTATACATTAAAAGCCTGTTTCAAAGCAACATTCTTTTCACATGACTCATCTCCTAGTAACAGTCCAACTTCCCCGTCAAACATGTCGGTTGACCTCATGACAGTTTGTAAATCCCATTGTTAGTCATTTGTGTTGTACTTTCAGAATATTTTTGTTGCACTTCAGTGTTTCTGTCGTTTCGTTAGTTTCCTCTTATAGTTGATGTGTTTCCCTCGGTTTTAGTTTGTAACCAATCCGGCTATGTTTTTTATCAATCGATTTATGACTTTCGAACAGCGGTATACTACTGTTGCCCTTATTGTGTCTGATCTGGAAAAAATGAAAATATAACTTTATTTTTAAGTGCGTCAATAGCTCTTTTCTGGATTTACCATCATCATGAATGTTCACGCCTAAACTTCAAAAAGCCGCTGACCTCTTAAATCTTGCTGATCATTTTTGCAGTTTAAATTTTCACTACCCAGATATACTTAATTATAATCCTGGTACCTTTGATAACTATATACCTAAGCTTCACAAAATACAGAAGTACAAACAAATGTACATTCCCGGCTCATCTACATGTTCGACAAATGAATTGTCCACAAGATTGAATTTGTCTGTAGTGAAAAAGTGTCTACAGGTATACTGTGAAACTGTTTACTCTCGTAGTGGTATTAACCTTACGTTGATTCTAATAAAACTATAAAAAAAAAATCTGAAAATTTTAAATCTCGATCTTTCTCTTAATCGGTTCTATCAAAACTTTTGATTTTTCAACCCTGTACACCACCAATGTGAAATTGAAATAAATCGTCTAAAAGAAATAACAAACGATTCTTTTTTTACATAATAAGTGTTAGAATATGTTATAATGTTATTACTTCAGTGTTCAGTATGCCAGTTTCTTATTGACAGCATATGTGTTGAATTTTGAGGTAGACTTTTTCAACAAATTGTCGGTATTCCAACGGGGACGATTGAGCGTCTCTCTGTGTCGACCTAGTGTATTCGTATGAGTAAGAGTTTCGACACTTGTCAAACAAAAATCAAAGAAACCAGATAATTTAATTTCACATTCTGAAAAAAGTGATGTTCTTCTTTCCATTAACAATCCAAACTTTCTGATTTGGGTTATATTGATGTATCCTCAAGTGCTAGATATAAACGAAACAACAGACACGGCTTCCTCTACCTCATTTTAGACTTCCACCTCGAATTTGACATGAGCGGTCAGATAATAACCAGATTATGTGACAATCGAGACGTTTTTTAATTTGAAATTATCAATTTCCTCCAACTTTATAGCGATATACCAACTTCACCTGCACGCGGAATACACATTTCGAAACTCGTTCGGTTTTCACGAGCTAGCAGCTGCTACTCAGACTTTATAAAAACGTCACCAGTGTCTAAGAAAAAAGCTAATGAACTAGTCTAAGGGTCAAAGAACGTCTCGTCCAGTTTCTAAAAAAGGTTCATCGGAAGATACAAAAAACTTGTTGATAAATATTCTTTTTCTACTTCACAAATAATACACGATGGTCTTGACGTATTGATTCTAGGTACTGATGTTGTTTATTACCTTAATTACGTGACATGGTGTCTTTTATTTGTCTTTGTAAATTATTACGTTAAAATTATTGTTTAATCTATTTTTGTTAATATCCTTTTGACGCGGCTCGGTACTTGTCTTTCGTATTTGCTGATGTGCCTGGTCTATGTGTCTTTTTGTTTTTACCGGGCATGTATGCATGTTTCTTCAAATTGCTGTATAACTTTTAACGGTAATGTGTCAATTTTCAACTGCATCTTGCTCCATATTTGTAAAATGATAAATTGATTGAAACACCAATATCAGGTACAATGATTCGAAAAATGTAAAGAATTTAATTTAATTTGTACACGACCAGATACATAGATATTTTCATTCACCAACCAAATGCCAATGAATTGAGAACAATGCAATGGTATGATGAATAGAAATTATTACAAATATATTATGATAAAGTGGCATAAAAGATTTTACGACAGTATACACCAATGATAACATACAGAATTAATGCACAATATCATGTAGGCGTAATATTTTTTCTTCCATGTTTTCTTGGAATTCATGAAATATTGAAATGCAATACATACTGTAAATTCTTTCGGAAACCTAAGACTTTTTATTGAACTATTGTTTGCATAATCATACTGAATAACTTGTTCCTTGTGATATTGAAATACTGTCGAAAATCGTCATTATCAAAATTACATATTGTTTTTCAAATTATAAATTTTGTTTAAAAATGTTCAATTTTATACGTTACTGTATATGTGTATAATATTTAATTAATATGAACTTTCTATTAAAGTATTATTTTCACATAAACTTTCTAATAAAGTGAACTTTCTAACAATGTATTATGATAGAATGAAATTCAAAACAGTGTAGCTGTGGCCATTGATTGACACATTAAAATCATCCATTGACTGGGACAATTTAGGTGAACGTTTGCATGTAACGACCAATGCTCACTATGTACTTTTTAAAGACACTTAAACGATGGGGTCACCAAAGGTTCTCAACACCTAAATAAAGTAATTCGAAAAATTAATTAGAAATAACACGATATTTTGATTTATATCAATTATATAAATCAAAACACAAAGGTTATTCCTGATTAAATTTTCGAATTATTTTATAATTAAAGGCGTTTAGAAACCTTTGGTGACCCCACAGTTTAAATGTCTATCGTAGGTACGTCGTGAACAGTGGTCGTTACAGACAAACGTTCACGTAAATTGTCCCAGTCAATGGATGATTTTAATGTGTCAATCAATGGCCATAGCTACACTGTTTTGAATTTCATTCTTATATGAATTTTCTTAGGACATGATTTGCGTTTATGTTTTAAAATATGTACAGATTTTTCGGGATCTTTTTTTTAATACTGAAAATACTTATTTCAAATCATTCGTTCTTCTTGAAACTTGAGAATATTTGTAGTGTCAATTGTTTGGCTAATTTGATATACCGATAAACTTTTCCTTATGAAACCGAAATAATATTTATTGTATGACGTCTTATCCCAAATTTAATTTTTAGTGTAATTTTGTTTCTGTTGAAATAGTCAATTCTCTATTTTTTATTTTTTTTATTGTGCAATGATAAAACTTGAATAATAAGTTTTATATACTCGTCTGCATTATTTGTATAAAACACTGGAAGAAAGTGTGGGCGGCAACTCGTATAAATGCTTTGTGCAACAAGTTGAAAGGTTTTATTGATATAAAATAAAATTGTTAATCTTACAAAACAAACACTCTCGTTCACATTAATTTTTTTTCAAGTACATGTTATTCTGATTTATACACAGAAATTAAATTTTTCGATTGTCATTCGTGTTCGAAGTTATTTGAAATGTACTATTCTATTTACTTAACATGTCAATGACAGTAAATATTCGGAAGGGCGTGATTTTACAAATATTAAACGGACCTCAGGTTGAGTGTTTAATCCTCCGTTATCACACCAGCAGAAATATGTGTATTTTGATGAATTGTTTAATGAATGAATTTTTTCGATAGATCTATACATATAGTACGTGATTCAGTCATTCATATCTATTGGATGCGGTATTTCTGTAAATTAGAATTCCAAATACCACAGATTCTTTAACAGGTCAATCAAAGGACATGGGTTCATTATAAGGGACGAATTTGACCTAACCAGATTCTATTTCAAGGAAAATTTGTTGTTTATTCTTTTAATTACAGTACTTTTTTCACACAAACTGTCTATAAGTTCACCTCGTAGTAATAAGATAAGTTGAAAATTTACAATGAAAATCTTTATCCATTTGTGTGCCCCAATTTCATGGTCCACTGAACAAGGAAATGATAGTGCAAGTTTCAGGTTAAAGTTTTTGGTCTAGGTAGTTTTTGATGAAGTTGAAGTTCAATCAACTTGAAACATAGTACACATATTTCCTTTGATACGATCTTTCTAATTTCAATGCCAAATTAGATTTTAACCCCAATTTTACGGTCCACTGAACATAGAAAAAGGATGGTGCGAGTGGGGCATCCGTGTACTATGGACACATTCTTGTTTGGTCATGATTTGATTAGCCGTTAATAGCCAAAATATTCCTTCCCAAACGTGGCAAATATTTCATTCATATTCAGGACGAGAACAAATTAACAATAAATTCAATAGTTAAATCCTGCAATAAAGGCCCTCCGGAATCAAGGTCAATGCTATGATTTTTTCTTAGAAAAATAACCGATCATTACATACTCGATAAAACATTTAAATGGCACTTTATTGAATCAACAATTTGTTGAAAAAATTTCTTTTTTGGAACGGAGGACATTTTTTTGGTAAATTTTCTTTGTGTGATTCAGGTATAAAAGTACTCAAGAATAAAAGGAATGATCTCTATAATATCAATTTGGCAGTTATGCTTTACTTAATAAAAAACAATCAGTCAAAACCTATGCCTTTAAAAATATTTACTTAATGGATGATGATCTAAATTTCGGAAATAGATTTTTATGAATGTTTTAGAAATACAAAAAATGCAGATCTTTATAATCAAGACCATTGTTTGCCATCACTTGACATCTGTTTTCGTCCATCGTCCGTTAACTTTTACAAAGATCTCAGAAATTACTGAGCTAAATTTAACAAAATTGGAAACAATTATTATTGATGGTGACCGTGGTGATCATGCCTGCCATCTTACATGGCAGACATGGCTTAAAATAAAACATATGGGGGTAAAATGTAAGTTTTGTATATAATCTTTAAAAACCTCGAATAGAGGAAACATGACGGAGCAGAAATGTTTTGATTATTTTGATCTCGCTACTGTCCATTTAAACAAACTTTCAGAGGACTCTTTTTGGAGATATTGCCTTGTAAAGACTTTTTTCGTATTTTTCGATACTTCCTATTATATTAAAAAGTTTCTTTTTTTATCTAAAAAAAATTGTGTCTTTTACCAGCAACTATTTGCGTTTTTGTATATTATCCTCAAAACTAGAATAGATAGATAGTTGGACACTTTGAATCGGAATCGCAAAACTGATCAGCTCGATATGATTCACAGATAAGTCAACACAGCAGAAATCGTCAGACGACTCCTTATTGGGGTTATTGTCAATGACGTATTTTACACATGTTTTTCCTTTTTTATACGCCCGTCGTGTTTTAGACGGGACGTATTATGGTATACCGTTGTCCGTCCGTCCGTCGTCCACACTTCAGACAATAACTCAAAAACACTTTCACCAATTTCCATGAAACTTAAGTGAATTGTTTATATCTATTGACGTAAGCTCCCTTTCGTTTTTTTTTAATTTCAGATTTTAAGTTTTTGATTTATGGGGCTTTATTCATAAAAAAAAGGGGGATTTTCAACACTTCGGACAATAACTCAAAAAGGCTTTCGCCAATGTCCATGAAACTTTGTTGAATTGTTTATATCTATTGATGTAAGCTCCCTTTCAATTTTCATAAATTTCAGATATTAAGTTTTGGATTTATGGGGCTTTATTCATAAAAAAAGGGGGATTTTCAACACTTCGGACAATAACTCAAAAAGGCTTTCACCAATGTCCATGAAACTTTAGTGAATTGTTTATATCTATTGGTGTAAGCTCCCTTTCAATTTTTATAAATTTCAGATGTTAAGTTTTGGATTTATGGGGCTTTATTCATAAAAAAGGGGGATTTTTAACACTTCGGACAATAACTCAAAAAGGCTTTCACCAATGTCCATGAAACTTTGGTGAATTGTTTATATCTATTGATGTAAGCTCCCTTTCAATTTTTATAAATTTCAGATTTTAAGTTTTGGATTTATGGGGCTTTATTCATAAAAAAAGGGGGATTTTCAACACATCGGACAACAACTCAAAAAGGATTTCACCAATGTCCATGAAACTTTGGTGATTTGTTTATATCTATTGATGTAAGCTCCCTTTCAATTTTTATAAATTTCAGATTTTAAGTTTTGGATTTATGGGGCTTTATTCATAAAAAAAGGGGGATTGTTAACACTTCGGACAATAACTCAAAAAGGCTTTCACCAATGTCCATGAAACTTTGGTGAATTGTTTATATCTATTGATGTAAGCTCCCTTTCAATTTTTATAAATTTCAGATTTTACATTTCCGTGTTATGAATTTTTATGCTTAAAAAAGGGGGGATTTTCCAATTTTGGGACAATAACTAACACTTTCACAAAATTTTATGCAACTTTGATAAATTGTTTATATCTATTGACATAAGCTCCCTTTCCATTTTTATAAATTTTAGATTTTACGTTTTCTTAAGTAATGAATTTTTATACTTAAAAAAGGGGGATTTTATGAAACTTTGGTGAATATATTAATGTAACATCCCTTTTGATTTGTATATATATTTCTAGTTGATCATATAAATTCATTTAAAGCATAAAAGACAAGTTAAAAGAGCAACGGGCGTATCATGCGCTAAAGCGCATCCCTTTATTGTCTTTTATCTTGAAAACAATAAAGACTATATCATAGATACATTGAATAGCAAATATGATTAGCAAGACCAGATGAACAATTAAGCTTTGCTGTAATTTCTAGTAGACTCTTTGTTAGAGTGATCGCCCTTCGATGGCTAACATATTATATGTTACTAGTAGTTTAATTGGCTTATGGATGCATGCATAGATAAACTCGAAAATAAGTAGGGCTTTCTATAATTGAAAAAAAAAATATACATTAGCATAATAATGGCGATAACTATCTTCCCATTAATATGATATTTAAATGCATGTGTTATATAATGATTTCCTTGATACGCAGTTTCTGTTTACCAGGAAGAGATATTCTAATGCAATTAGTTTGTAACAATTGTTCTGATTGGATAACAGCAAGCGTAAAATTCTCTATCTCCTTGTCTGTAACTAAGGAAGCCGACTTTTTGAATTTCGGAATTTATTGACATGTTATTTCTACAATAATAAACAAAAAACTCACTTGTTGCGCCTAAAAATCTTCTTTTTAACAAATTTTATTACATTTTGAAGCGGCACAGAAGCCAGAAAACGGCCGGTGTTTATGTTTGACGCCGGAAGCATACCTATGACGTCACCTAGTGTAAGGACCAAAGAACATAACATCTTTTCGCGGAATTTTCTTTAATGAACATTTTACACTGAAATAATGATTGAAATTTAATTATGAACTTGTTTTGCATTAGAATAGAGATAACTGTATTGTATTTGAAGCTTGATGGACGTCCTTAAAGCTTCAAATACAATACAGTTATCTCTTAATTCGGTGATAAGTCGTAATTGTAAATCGACAGAAAGAGGACGGGATTGTGATTACGATTGTATTGAAACATCTCCGTAATAATATGTGTCACAAATATTTCATAACTGTGAAACATATCATGATAGCTTCTGTAATACTATTACACTGGTGTGGCTTCATTGTATTCCGATAAACCTTTTATTATTTAAGAGATAACTGTATTGTATTTGAAGCTTTAAGGACGTCCATCGGTAGTTTTACTGTCGCAAATTTAGTTTACCTGGCGACGCGGAGCGGAGACAGGTAAACGGGTATTTGCGACAGTAAAACTACCGATGGACGTCCGCAAAGCTTCAAATACAATACAGTTATCTCTATTCTAATGCAAAACAAGTTCATAATTAAATTTCAATCATTATTTCAGTGTAAAATGTTCATTAAAGAAAATTCCGCGAAAAGATGTTATGTTCTTTGGTCCTTACACTAGGTGACGTCATAGGTATGCTTCCGGCGTCAAACATAAACACCGGCCGTTTTCTGGCTTCTGTGCCGCTTCAAAATGTAATAAAATTTGTTAAAAAGAAGATTTTTAGGCGCAACAAGTGAGTTTTTTGTTTATTATTGTAGAAATAACATGTCAATAAATTCCGAAATTCAAAAAGTCGGCTTCCTTAGTTACAGACAAGGAGATAGAGAATTTTACGCTTGCTGTTATCCAATCAGAACAATTGTTACAAACTAATTGCATTAGAATATTTACTTGACTTGAGCAACGCGGCAAAGGGTGCCAATAGTTGAACTGAAACTGCTTATCTTCAATTGATTTTACCTCTGGGTTTTGGTTTTGGTCATGCTACAAGATCTGTAGTTTTCTATTTTATGTTTTGTGGACCGTTGTTTTGTCGCAGAAAGCTCGACATAGGGATAGTGATCCGGCGGCGGCGTTAGCTTACTTTTAAAAAGCTTTATAATTTAGAAGGTAGAAGTAAACTCGTCATAGATACAAAGATTGAAATTTTATATTAACGCCAGACGCGCGTTTCGTCTTCAAAGGACTCATCAGTGACGCTCGAATCAAAAATGTTTAAAAGGCCAGATAAAGTACGAAGTTGAAGAGCATTGAGGACCAAATATTTCTAAAGGAAGACTTGGATGCTTTATACTTTTTATAATATGGATGCCTCATGTTACGAAGATTACGTCAGTCGCATGGCCAATATCCTTGATCTCATTTTCATGGTTCAGTGACTACTTGAAAAAAAGTTAAGATTTTCTGTAATGTTACATTCTCTCTTATACGTAATAGGATAACCATATTTGGTATGTGCGTACCTTACAAGGTCCTCATGCCATTCAGACAGTTTTCACTTGACCTCTACCTCATTTCATGGATCAGTGAACAAGGCTAAGTTTGGGGGTCAAGTCCATATCTCAGATACTATAAGCAATAGGTCTAGTATATTCGGTGAAACATTGTAAGGTGTACATGTCCAACTGGCAGGTGTCATATGACCTTGACCTCATTTTTATGGTTCAGTGGTTATAGTTAAGTTTTCGTGTTTGTGTTTTTGATTGTTTAATAAATTCCCCCGTCTATCAACTAAAATAAAACAAACACTATTGAAAAAAGCACGATTTATTGTTGTCTTTTGCAATAGATTGAGGTTAAATTTGACGTTTAAAAAAAAATAAAATATTCAACTCGTGACCGAACAACACTGATAATTAACTCATGCGCTACGCGCATTCGTGAATTAATGTGTTGTTCGGTCACTCGTTGAATAATTTTCTCTATTTGAATTCTTCGATTAGTTATTCTATAAATATTATTGATTTATTAAATAATAATGGAAGAGAATATGAATATAACTAACATCCTACGCAGATAAATCTCACTAACTTTACAAAAAAGGTATACATCTATTTTTCATTCAAAATCATTAAAAATATTGAAGACATGAATGTTGATTTTTCAAACGTGAATAAGTCTTATTGTATCTTCTGATAAGATATGTTATGGTTTTTTTTATATACAATATACGATCGAGCCTCATCCTTATCTGCTTAACATACCATTTTTCGGGTCTGCAAACGTTTCTAATATGGACAACACAATATTTTTTCAGTATTGAAGGATCATTGAAGATGTATAATAACATTTGTTTGTAAAAGGAAAGTTTACCTAACTTAAGATGGTTATAAAATAGAGGAGCTTTGTGATTCGTATTCATAAGGACAATAAAATATAGAGTAAAGAAATGTGTAACATCATAAATAGAAAAAAACTCTATAGGTTTAAAGATTTTTATGAGCCGTTTATTTGTCTTTTTATGTTGACATATGCATTTAATTATATAATGGGTTAAAGGGTAGCTTTGGTGTCAAAAGCATGCAAGGCAAATGTCTCAAAAGTCAATTTCATAATTTGTTTTGTGTTTAAATGTCTTTTTATCTTTACCGTCTCAGCTTTAAAGTGTGGACGTAAAGTTTATAACATTTAGGCGTACTTTTAATATGCCGAAAGATGTCTGAGAATTGCAATTTTGACAGCTTTTGGCAGATTCAGACTGACTTACTAAACCAACACGGATACTATATCGAAATTCGACGAAAGCATGAGCTACCTTTCATATACAAAAAAAACCCTTATTTTTGGTTTTTAAAGATTTTCTTTCTACTTAATTCGTAACAAAAAACATCTCGACATTGCCTCCAAAAGCAATGTCTCAATTTAACGGATGCCACTAGAGTGAAGGTTGATCACCCCCGTTAATTTTGGCGGGCTTTGTGTTGCTAAATGTATTTTTATGCAGACGGTGGTTCTGTGGATTTGTTTGTCTTTTCGTCGTCTCTCATTTGTTGACTATTTGATTACGGATTTACCGTTTTGAATTTTCCTCGGAGTTCAGTATTTTTGTGGTTTTATTTTTGCTCTGCGTTGTCAGTTCACATTGACGTATGAGCTTTGTATGAGCCCTTAGTATCGTCTCGCACCTCTTTTGAAATATAATTTGATTAAATTTTTGAAATTCTATTTGGTAAATCAAGTGGACTATATTATCAAAATTCCAGAAAGTTTGGCGAGCAAAACATATACAGAGGAATTACCTCTATCAATCCAAAGCACATCGTCTTAAAATTTTGAAGCCAACAGCAATTAAACTTTGTACCAGACCAGCTTTTACTGATATTATATTAAACAAACGGTTCTAAAATAGACACTAGTTTGTTTGTATATACATGTATATAAATTTATTACAAATATTTTAAAAGATGATATCAAAGCATTAGAACAATCGTATATCACTAATAATATTGTATTGGTATAACCCAACCTTTATTTGCACAGACAGATTGTCTCTTCATAAAATAACAAGTTAAATGTTAATTTAAAAAGTTATTGCTGCTATAAAACATATCAAAGCCCTATAGTTGATAATAAGTGAAAATTAAATAAAATTTCCTACAAAGAATATTCCAGCAGAGTTGCGTATTTCGTATTATCTTTACCAGCGTAATTAACGTTCAATGTAAGTCTCTCTCCCCTCGCTGCAGATGCACGTCCCTCCCAGTTGTCTTTTCCCATGTTTTCTAATTGTGTCCAGCTATCGCCAACTGTTACTGCTACCGCATTTGCACCTGGGACCAAGACCCGGAATTTGATGTCATTTAATGCTCCATCAGGGTCAATGGTCAGTGGTTCGGTCAAGTAACAGCCTTGCTTCCATTGAGCATATTGTTTAGGGAACTGTAAGACCCGATGAGACAGTCTAGTGCAGTTAAGAAGATAATTGTATACTCCTGGAAGAGTTTTACTATCATCTGAAGCTTTAAGTGCGAAAATCTGAAATTTATGATATCCCACGGACGACATCTTAACGATGAAACTGACGACATCTCCCTGTGTCTGTGTAAATATAGTGTCCGAGGATTCTTGTTGGGTGATACAATTTACTAGGTTTGCTGTCACCTTTACGGGGAATCTTGTTCGAAATTTGATCTCAACCTGAAAAAAATCAAAATAAAACTAGTATCTCAATTGTTTGTAAAACAATTGAAAGGTCTTTCCTGTAAAAGTGATGTTTTCGTAATGTACTTTGTACGACCTTTCGTTTCATATACGACAAGCATACCTTCTGAAACTTTTCGCTTTTAACACTTAATGACCTCATCCGGCTACATTTTTGAGATCGGAATTATGATATATGTAACATAGAGTAGATGAGCTTTCATTTGATATGCGACAACGCCATGTTCTAAAAAGTTTGATTTTTGCACTTAATAACCCTATCCAACTAAATTTTGGAGGTCGGGAATTTGATATTTCAAATGTACACATGATGACTTTTCATTTGATATACAACAACCCTATCTTAAAAGAAAATTTACTTTTTGCACTCAATGACCCCATCCAGCCCATTTTTGGGAGACGTCAATTTGAAATTTGAAATGTACGCTTTGTGTTCTTTCATTTGATATGCGACAACCTTACCATCTGAGAAATTTGAATGTTTGCACTAAATGACCCCACCCGTCCCCCTGGGATGAAAAGGGGGTTTGAAATTGTCATTTTTAAGTAGAGTTTATTAAGACCTTCAATTTGATATATCAGATGACCCCATTTGACAAAGTGCAAATAATGATGCAATATCAACTATATAAATAGAAGTTATGAAGCTCACAAAGTCAATGCAAAACTTGAAAATTTCAAATGGATTTTTAGGTGTTTTTTTCCATGGAATGTTTTTGGTATTTAGTCAAACATATAACTATGATAACCTCTTCAATTTCTAAAACATTTTAAGTGGTAAGCTCTTGTTGATTCAGAAATACATGCCGCCGCTCGCAAAACTTCAAACTGCATTATCTCTGAAACGACAATAGATATCTCAAATCTGTTAAATGGTAAATGATCTGCAGTTAAAGGACCACATTAAAGAAAAAGAATTGGGACAATTTCAAAGTTCACCAAGGTCACAATTAATCATCAAATATATGATGCAATACCAAACTTGAGAACCGGAAGTCGTTGAGACATGGGACTATCACCATTCAACTCAGGACCACTTGACCTTTCAAATATCACAGTTCAAGGTCATAGTATAATGTAAAGGTCAAGGTGAAATTTCATCATGACCTGACATTGACCTCAAATTGAAGGTCTTGAATTACTGATCATCTTTGCAGTTTATAGTAGGTTGATATTTGTTACCTTTAAAAAGATATACACAAAATACTATACTTTTAAGAATCATCCCGTTGTAACTTTTGAACAGACGGTCGGACATTTTTTGGCTTATTATATAAAATGTAGAGCTCGTCGAGAGAAACATTTTATGCACTGTATGTATGCAGCAAAGTCTTATCGTTTTCCTAATATGTAAGCTTGAAATTGCAGCGTAATTTTATTTTGCACTCTGTGACCTTTGACCTTGGGTGCATATTAAAGGTCACATGAATTAAAGATTATTGGTGAAGGTCCCAAGTCTCTACAACTTCCGGTTCTGGAAATACAATTTTTCTAAAATTGAACACAATTTTTCAAGGGTAATAACTCCTTATAAGGGTTAATAACAAAATGATTGTATATGTTCATTAACATTACCATCTGTTCCTGTACATGTTGCCGTTTTCAAATCAATTCTATCTCTAATACTTTTTGAGAAAAATGCAAAGGAAAGAAATTGCTTCAAGGGGATATAACTCTCATAGGGGACGATGCAATCCTATTCAACCTCATATGGTAATACATTATGATGAGATCTACCTATTGTCCAAATAAGGTAATGATATCTTGAAAAACAACGAGAGGGGGCCATGTTGAAAAAAACTAATAAAAGGGAGATAACTTATAAAGGGGATGATGAAATCCTTAACAGGGTCATCTGGTTATACCTCATGATGAGGTTTATCGATTGTCCATGTTTGGTCTTGATAACTTCAAAAGAAACATAGGGAGGCCATGCCAAAAAAATGTTGGAAGAAAAAAAAGAAAAAAAAGAAAAAACATTAGAAAAACAATAAGGTCTTTCCTCACGTAGGGGAAAGACCTTAAAAATTTCAGTGCACATTCTTCAGAAGATCTAATATGTCACTGAGTGGTAGAACATTTTTTTACAATGGTGTTTTGTCAGGTTGCGTAATTAAACATGACAACTACAATATAATGTATTTGGCTTATCACACTTTTTGTCTTCAGCGTACCTGATGAAGGTGATCACAGGAACACGCGTCATGCACGTGCAGTCAAACTAGAAAATCCGCGGAATGTACGTCGTCTGCATTCATAGCATTACAGGATTTAAAAGCATTCCTTCATATTCCTATTACCAAAGTACTTTGAGTGTTGATAAAACAAAATATTGACCAAACACAAATGATATTATTTACAACATGTATTGGAACATCGATTTCGTTTTTAGATAAGCTTATTATTATAAATTCAATATAATAAATGGTTTGGTAAATACCCAATAGATAAAGATAAACCCAACATAAACACAAATGTCATTGAAAGCAGACCAACTGATGGATAACACATCCTGCAGGATGATCATGATGCTTGTTTGATGGTATAACAATTCACTTAATCTGAAAATTATTTAAGTCTACCCAAAATGTTGAAACTCTGCTTCAAAACCGTGATTTTAAAGTTAGAATCTACGAAAAATGGGTTGAGAGTTTTAATTTCATATAAGAATAATGTAACAGTTGGGTAAAACAAACTTTATAGTATGAAGATTCTGTGGAAGCATAGATGTAATACCATCTATGGTGGACGCATTTTCAGTATATACCTTCAGACACAGAATGTTTATTTATAGCTACTAATCTTTACTTGCTACAATTCCTTTTCTTTTATTCCTTTCTTACTAATTTATATATGTATATTAAAATCTGCCAGTAGTATACTGATTGCCCGCTGCAGATGAAAATATAATAGAAATCTCACAATTAAAGAGGAAAAAGTAAGTATAGCAAGTTTTCTACTAACCCTGTACCGTTAAATAATGGGGAATGTGTATGCAAGTTCGCATTTGCTACATATGCAATTTATATGATTCACAAATCAAAAATCTGATTGGATTTTTATTTGTTTATCATGCATATAGCGTTTTTGTTTTATGTGTTATCTTTTAATGGATTCTGGCGAGGTGCATACAAAAACATAAGCATATCATAAAGTATATATTTTGTCAGTTCTCTGGATGAGTATACTTAATTATAATATCTTATCTCTCTACTTGCAAGTCCAAATAGACAAATCAAGTTAGCTAAACAATCATAAAATATGTAAATATAAATGTTAACATCAGAAAATAGTAGAATTTGTATATAAACAATAAAATTTATCTTTTGTTTCCATGGAAATCTTGGCAAATAAAAGTCACATGTAATTTTTTAATGCATTTGCAGATTGAGCTATAAAATACAAGTAGGACATGAAGCACTAGGATATACAGGTTTTATCTAAATGTACAAACACTGTACATTTGTTAGGGGCTCGTTTATTCTGATGCCGCGTTTTGAGAAAGTGCCAAGATATCTGAATGTTCAAGAGTCATTGAGAGGTTCGTTTGTAAACTACAAGGAACAATTGTTGCCCTGCTTAATACCGCTTTTCTCTTTAACAATATGCATATTACCCAGTCTACCTACTTTGCAAAACTTACATAATTAACTGTTTAATTTGTTTTCGACATGAATATATTTCGGCCTGAACATGTATGAAATATTTGCCACTGGTCGCTATTAAAACAATCAATAAATCAATCGTCGGACATATGCATGGCATACTGAACATCTGTGTCGGGGATGCGACAGATGAAGGTTGCTGCAAACAACTGTCTCGTCCCTATCCAATATGCCCTTTTATTTTGACTGGCAGTCAATATTCCCCTCCTTTTAAAGTCTATCATATACCTATATTAGACGTATTTCGTCATGTGAAAATGAGAAAGTAAAACAGATAATTAATCAAAATATGAGGCAACCATAGTCTCAAAGTGTTAAATTCTAAACAACTCGTTACATGTTAAGATTTCAAACATGTAGGTCTTAAGAATGTCTGAATGATGTTCTTATATCTAAGTGCGTTTATACTCTTCAAACAGGATATTGCTTCCTCTAGCGAGACATTCCTACACTGCACAATTACAAACATGCAAATCTTTCATTTGGATTTTAATTAACAAATTAGTTTCTCATGGAATGCGCTTGCTTTATTTATCGTTAAACACTGAATAAATATCTGTAACGAGTGCTTCACGATTTGACTGCATTGTTAATGCCAAAATATAATTGATTGTGCCGTAGCCTCAAGAATGGTATCCAAAAAACAAATTAGACAATCTGTTTTCTCTGCTGAAAAGGTTTTTGCAGATCTAAACAATACCTGATGGTATGATATAAGATGTGGTTTACAGAAAGAATGTGAAAATCTGCATTGATGAGAGATTTCGTTTTTGCAAAATCATCAAATAACAATCTGTTTGAAACAAAAACAAAGAACTTAGTGTTGAATTTAACTGGCAGATTCTGAATCATATAAAATTTGATTTTTTTGCACTTTTATTCATTCGTCAAGCATATAAAAGTTTTCCTTACTTTCCTAGTCATTATTGGGACGCAAGCGTGGGCGAACTTGATTACTAAGCCAGTTTTCAACAACTTCTTAAATGGACATACATTTTACAAATGTGTTGTATTCTCAAGTTTGATCACTGACAGATGTGCCGACTATTTTTATAGTTTTGTTAATGTATCATGTCATCTAAATGATATTTACAGCATAAATATGAAATTTAATCTTTTTCACATTACGTGAAGATATAATGCATCATGCAGGCACACTTGAATACTTATCGCGTTTACAATGAAATTAATTGTAAGCGCCCTGTCGCGACAACCATTATGTAACGAAGGTACAATGATTTGTACCTATGGTTACATCTATTTTTGCTTCTCTTAAATATAAATCTAGCGAAGCAAACGTTTTATGATTCAGTCTCGTTTATCAATAACGAGAAGAAGTGTGATTGATAGATGGCTGCTATCTGTTCTTTGATCGGGTTGTTGTCTCTTTGACATGTTCCTCATTTCCATTCTCAATTGTGTCGAGTCCAGTGGCAAACATTACATCCATGTTGAACGTGCTGGCGCTCGCAAGGTCATAGTTTACACAAAAATATCAACCTTTTCAAAGTTACATTTTTCGATTTGATATATACATATATCCTCTCATTATAAATACCGTAACCGTTGTGGATAAGCAGCAAATATCTCGATTTAGCCACTACTGGGATAGAAACCACGACCTCGCCTAGTCAGAAGTGCTTTTTTAAGACGAGAACACCGAGGCTTTACGAGAGTTAGGATCAGAGCCATTATCTTGCTCCTATAATCGCAAAAAAATATTATTCTCCAATCTCTTTAAAATCCTGCCAATTATATTGAGATGATATAATCTTGACACTTTCATGAAGAAATATCAATTGGAGTGTTACAATGATGTCAAAACATGTCGAAATTGACATATTTGACCCTGAATGTTTATAAAACACACTTTTGTTTATATCTCTCAGGAATGGTAAATGCAAAACAAGCCAAAATAAGAGAAGACCAGTATTATATGGTCCTATGTCATTTTGTTCAAATTTAAAAATATTGTCAAGCGATACTTAAATATCATCCGGACGGACATGACCAACACAATTTAGCCCGTCTTATTGTGGGTACGAGTGTAAAAAATCAATATTTTTACCAACTCACGGCTATTGATAGGAAACAGACCTTAAAGTGAGTGTCTTATCGAGGTATCAAGCAAATAATCTATAGACTAAGCAAATTTGATTAATGAAAATTTAGAATAAATTTTACATTTAATTCATTTTATGGTGATACTAAATCGTTACATGAAAGTTTAAAATTACTTTGATGTTACATTTCTTGTATTAATTGGTCATATAATTAAATCGGTTTCAATCTGTTTAAACAAAAAGAGAACCCGACGTAAATATCACATCTACAATTGAATTTTTAAAAGAGGGCTATAAAAGAGAAAGCCCTTTGTGATGAAGTGTAAAAACAATAGCCGTCTACGATAATTGGTTTGTTTAGGTTTTATGGGGGGGGGGGGGGTGTTATACTATGAAGGAACTTGGATAATTCAAAAGGTAGCTGAGGGACTTTGTCCACTTGTAAAAGGCAAGTACAAGCACGTCTGAATCTCTCAAACTGAATTTAAGACCCAATGCAGTTAACATCACAAGTCATAACACTTCAGAACTTGGACAAGTAGGGACAATGCATAATAAAAACCATGAACCACGTTCTATAAACGTAGATGCAAAACCGGCGTACAGACGTTGTGCAGTTTGAATTGTACTATAGGATGAATAATTATTCTTCAAAATTATGTTTGAAAACTTAAAGTTTGACATATATATAACAAGTCGAAAAGCGACCGACAAAACCATCGCAACAAACGATAAATGACGAGAATTTCAAACAAGTCTAAAAACATGACATATCAGGAGCCCCGGAAGGGTAAGCAGATCGTGATCCACACGTCGCACCCGTCGTGTTGCTCATATAAGACTTTATTTGGGATATATCTCGTTCGGCGATATTACAATCGAGGAAAATAAGACGGGTTCTAGGTGTCGCTGTTCACCATATTTTATTACGGTCAATCAACTCAAAATTGCGTCATTAAAACTTTCCACTTTACCACTTAAAAACCCTAGATAAATACATTCCTTGCAAGCAGTAACCCTCTATCAAAGATGTTTTGAGAGAACTTGTAAGCTCGGGAATAGAAAAATCTTACAAAAAGCTCTGTCCCTTCCCGGGATTGTATACTGTACTTCCGTCATGTTAAAGATAGCGAAGAAAACATGAACTATCCTGTATAAAGACTGACATATAACAGTATGTCGGCTGCTCTTTTCGTCATGATTATTATCATTACTGATAGTTTCAGGTAGAGAATTCTAATATCAATACACACCATCATAAACCATGCTTACTATGATTAAGATGATATATAGGTTAACTATGTATATCAGACATAAGTATTATTGCTCTTGATGTGGGCTCTTTTGATTAACTTTATTACAATCACTATACAGTCATGCGGAAATCAACAAATACCTGATCATTTCTCGCAGAAATTGTTCGATAAATGATTAGTAGGAATTCAAATTCCATTTACAACTTCTGTTGTTATATTATTTATCAAATATAAGTTTATGAAATATGTATTGTTCATAATAACTTTACCGTTAATTTCAAAGTATGAAATATTCATAATCGAGCATTTAAACTTCACAATGTATTATGTTTAAAAATAAAACATAAATCACACGTACATGAAAAATCAGAGTTTACGTTCAATATTTGAATAAGATATAATAAAGTTTCAGGATATCCCTTTCCTTTACATATGATTTTTAAAGTTGTGTCCTTGATAAAGTTGAAAGGGTATTGATCCTTGTAAACTACACAAGATTATTTGAAATAAATTTTACGCTCTATCTAATGTATATTTAAAGTTTTTTCCTCATTTTCAAAACAAATATATCAGCTGTTTGATTTTAACGACCGGCGTTTCAGCATGATTCATCAGACAGCAAAACATAGATCGACTTTTAAGAATATTTATAGTATGTCGTTTTGCCTGAGAGTTTTGCATTGACGTTAGTAATATAAACAAATGTAAAACTTCAAAATTAAAAGTGTATCTTTACAGTAACGGATACATTTGTGTAAGTCTGCTTTTAGAGGATATGTATAGTATATGTAGTTTTTCATTGAAGCTAAGGCAATACACTACAAATGGTAAAGTTAAAAAAAACCTACCTCGTTAGTATCCAAAGTAATCTCAGGATTATCATGACTAAGTGTGCTTAGTCCAACGTCACCAAACTTTGGTTGAGCTCCTAAGTAACCCCGTGGAAGCTCTGGTTTTGCCATTTTTCTGCAAGTTAATTATCGAAAAATTTTGATATACTACAAATTGACTCAGACTGTTCAGAGCTAGATTTGTCGTCCAGAGTGAGGAATATAAAAGAAGAGAGGAGAATTATAAGTTTAAATAACGTGAAAGCGAGGGAGCCAATGAAAACACACAACGATTTACCTTTCTTTAAAGATGAAATTGATTGATAGAAATTGTAAAGGTAAACACGTCCTCTCGTATCTGTTCTATCGTTATCAGTCAGAAGCTTAACTTTGACAGAATCTATGTTTTTACTTACACTCGACGCTGTCGATACTCATCAGTCTAATACATGAATGCAAATATACACAAAGCATTTAGTTTACTGTTTATAACATGTATAATTGAAACTGGTGTTATAATGAAAAGTATGTATTAATAAAATTTAAATGGACTTACATTCAGTCAAATGAAAAAAAATTGTTGAAGAATGGCACTATTGAAATTTTTACTGAATAATAAAGAATTCGTTTTTAACTGTTTCCCTCCCAATGCACACGCTGAATGGTAACTGTATACATGGTATACATAATTATAAATATTTTGAAGAACACTTTATATTAACTTTTTATGTTATTCCTGTTTACACAATCTTATTCCTAGTACTCATTTTGCACAATGATTTTTACGGACTGATTTAAATGTGGAAGACATTAATGGTATTAATTAAGTTCGGTACGTATTGTTGGATAGTGCGACACTGGAAATGAATTCAGACGAGCGATCTACAGCGAACTGTTAATTCAGTTATAAAATACAGTCCCTTATATTTAAAATGGCATGGATGGCGGGTTGACAACGTATTGTTTGAATGTGTCAAATTCAATATATTCGTAGGTTAAATAAAGCTCGAAACATCAGATTAACCCACAATCCCTAGGGGGAGTTTCTGAAGTACAGTATATCTGTTATGGTAGTAATTTACTGATTAATTATGAAACAGTAGAGGAGTTTAATTAGGATATTCATTATTGTAGTTTGATGTTTGTGCCTAGGTATTGCCAACAACAAAAGTTTAGAACCCTCTCTTTTATTATGTAATCTGTGCATTATTTCATTTAATTTCTACATAGTTTATATACACCTACGTATATTTGATGCATTAATCTTTATAGTTTAGTCTTTAAAGCCATAGCACGTG
The DNA here is from genome assembly GCF_965363235.1 of Mytilus galloprovincialis. Taxonomy (NCBI): domain Eukaryota; kingdom Metazoa; phylum Mollusca; class Bivalvia; order Mytilida; family Mytilidae; genus Mytilus; species Mytilus galloprovincialis. Next base: position 75,969,592 of record NC_134841.1, on the reverse strand, counting down.
CATTTAATCAAAGGATCGATTAAGGACTTCAGTCGAAATGATATATTATATTAAAGAATCGACTGGTATTGTTAAAGTATATCAGATCTTTCTTGAAGGGGGCTATTCAATCTTTCATCATATGTGCGAATTATAGTTAACAGGTATATTTAATCAGAGAAACTGTTTCAATTGCCAAAAATAACTGATGATTCTAGAGAAATCACGCAGCTGGAACTCTGTTATACAAATCTTGTCTGCGACTGACTCAGATTCACCTCTTACAAATTTTCATTTTAATATATCTTAAATGAATCACTCCCGAGAAATTACATTAAATCGATAACATTTTGTTTATTTACATTTATATTTTTAGGCATTTGGGAAAAAAATGTTTATCTTATAAATGCACACACATTATTTTGAAATACATAAACAAATTTCATAGATAAGCAACACAATTACCCAGTCTCAATGCTTCTAGTCATATTCAAATGTAAAATAAAGTTTTAGTAAAAATCATGTTCTGGCGCAGTGCAGCATTCAACAAAGAACATTTAGATGCAAATAAAAACTAGAACCTTACGCTAAATAGGATTGACTATCACTTATCATTAATCTGAATACGATTACAATTACTAATTCGATGCGACTTTTACACCTTTACACTTACTTATTTGCTATAACCTTGACCGAAACTTTTATGTATCAGAGGTGGCCACTGGTTAGAGTCCTTCTATTCTTTGGATTATTGGTATTTGAATTCAGTCAAGTATTTGTTAAAAAAATAATTAAAGATGTGACCAACCATAAGACCGTGAAATACGTACGTTTAGAGACCTTGACCTCTCTTCAACATGGGCTAAATTTGTTTACGATAAAGTGTTTGGCGGTACAAGCAAAGTTGTAATTCAACATTTCAATATTTTTATAGAACAATATTATTGAGACATTTTTTACGTTGTACATACGACCTTGACATGTCAAAATCATGGGCTTAACTTGTAAAGAAGGTTGCACGAGAAAAACCCTCAACTCAGTTTTGATGTATTGAATCAGAGATTGCTCCGGAATACTGAAAGCAAGCTCAAAGTATATAACCTGCTAATATTATAATATGCAATTCTACACTCTCATATTGGTGGCTGTTCCTCAGACAAGATTTCATACAACTTCATAAAAAGTGCAGTTAGACATGATCTATTACAATGCCCAGAACAAACCCGGACAAAATTTCGATGAAGCTAAAAATACAACTGTATATAAATAAACTCATCATAGATACTTGAATTGAAATTTTATATTTACGCCAGACGCGCGTTTCGTCTACAAAAGACTCATCAGTGACACTCGAATAAAAAAAATGTTTAAAAGGCCAAATAAAGTACGAAGTTGAAGAGCATTGAAGACCAAAAATTCCTACAAGTTTTGCCAAATACAGCCAAGGTAATCTATTCCTGAGGTAGAAAAGCCTTAGTATTTCAAAAATTCAAAGTTTTGTTAACAGTTAGTCTATAATCATGAACGGTATAAGACTACAACAAATGTGATCCGACGTTTATTGCTATCATTTATTGATGATGGACGTACGATGACATGTAGACTTACGAAGGTTTTGTGAAATTTAGTAATGCATTGAAAATAAATCAGACTACTAAGTATATGTAACACTCCTAGTACTAGAAATTGCTCATGTCAAGGTGTGGTAAAACAATTTACCTTAATGTTCCTCATTGGATACCCAGAGCAAATGATAAACAAAAGCTTACTTAAGGAAATGAGACACGAAAGATACCATTTGAAAAGATCTATTCAAAGAACAATTCTTAAATTTGTTAGCATTACGAGTTTTATAGCAGTATATGCTATGCGGGTGTAAAATACCATTTCTGGTAAATATGCATTTCGTGTAGGTCAAGTTATGCTTCCACAATACGTGCGGCACTACAGTGTTACTTAAGCTTCCTATTTTTCAACGGACACTTACATATATTTTTAAAGTAGGATGTATAAGTACAGAGCCGAGACACGTCATATGACGTGGCTCCGTACTTATACATCCCACCATTGTGTTATTGTTGATAATTTTTGTATTCATGTCTTTCATATATGCTAATGTTTTGCCTAAATGCCTTTTGTGATTCTTTGATACATAATCAAATCAATCCTTCATGGGTGGATTTAACATAGATAAATAAAATCATAAAATGAAAAAGCAATAAATGAGATAGTTAAATTTGATATATGTAAGCCTTTTTGTGCTTCTTTTTTTTACATTTTTTTTACATATTTGTTTGTTTTTATAGTAATTAAGATTATAACACAATGTTGACTGCTGTACCCCTATTTCTGACTTTTTTTTAACTGTTATGTGTTTTAGTTTTGTTCACACATCGTTGTCAATATAATGGAATTCGATTGTTCACACATCGTTTTCAATTTAATGATTTTTCATGCGACTGTCATACAAGTGAGAGGTTTAGCTACCAGGTTCATTCCAACATTTTCTTCATACGAAAATGCCATCCATTCGTTTGATGTGTTGAAGCTTTTAATTTTGCCATTTCAATAGGGACTTTCGGTTTTGAATTTTCCTCTGAGTTCTGTTTACAAAACTTGAATTTTTGAAATACTAACGGTTTTCTACCTCAGGAACAGATTACCTTAGCTGTATTCGGCCACAGATAACTATTTTATAGACACAACGCGCGTCTAGCCTAGTTTCTATGATGAGTTTATTTTCTCCTTTGACAGACTGAACATGTTTCGCACCACCCAGTTACATCCTGCTTTAAATTTGGCCAGAAAAACCTCAACCTGTTACTAGCCTGAATGACCAAAATAGGAATCATTATGCAACATTGTCAAGATTTCAGACTTAAGATTTTGAGGAAGTACTAACGTCAACCCAACACTATTATCAGTTACAATAAATTTTAACAAGTGTCACTATTGTGGAGGACAGGGTAATTTTTAGGAAAAATTGTAATAAAAGAAAGAAGGATTTATAGAATAAGGTACGCCAGTAACAGTTAAATCAGAATACAAACAGTAATGCAGAGTTATTATCTGTCGGAAAACCACACAGTTGGAGTAACGGGTCCTACTCCAGCGGCGCATGATCTTGATGACGGGTCCAACAATTACAAAATGAAAAGAAAAAAAATTCAATGATTCTTTGTATGTAATTGCCCGGGTGGCTAGTATTTCCACTACTTGTTTGATTGACACAGGTTCTCATTGATATGGTCACAATTATAAATTAACTATTTACAAAACTTTGAATTTTTGAAATACTATAGTAAGGTTTTTTTCTACTTCAACCATAGCTGTATTTTGGCAAAAAGTTTCGGAATTGAAGGTCCTTTATACTCTTCAACTTCGTTCTCTTTTTGGCCATTTCAATTTTTTTCCATTCGAGTGAAACGCGCGTTTAAAAAATTTATATCCATGTTTCTATGATGAGTTTATTTTATTTATCCTTTGACAGACTGAACATGTTTCACACCACCAAGTCACATCCTGCTTTAAATTTGGCCAGAAAAACCTCAACCTGTTACTAGCCAGAGCCCGGTTTATTCCTAAATGACCAACATAGGAATCATTACGTAACATTGTCAAGATTTCAGACTTCAGATTTTGAGGAAGTATAAACGTCAACCTAACACTATTACCAGTTTCAATAAATTTTTAACTAGTGTCATAAATATGGGGGACAAGGTCTTTTTTTGTGGAAAAATTGAAATAAAAGAAAGAAGGATTTAGAATAAGGTACGCCAGTACCAGGTAAATCAGAATACAAACAGTAAGGTAGCAATAAACAGTTAGGAAAAAATATTATTTATAAGTTTTACCATTCCCTTTTCCATTGCTTTCTTGCAATATTAAGCTTACTGTTTGTCATAGATGTGCATATGTATGTAATCAGAATCTTCAATAGATTTTATATCCAGTATATGAAATGGTAAAATATAATTTCTTTTGGGGGTATCTATGGCAACAATTACAAAAAAGGGGTAAAGGTTGCACATATTTCCCCAAAATTTGACCAAAAGTAGAATTTCAATCACTTTAATTTTTGAAATACTTTTTACATATATCTTTCAATAAATCCAATGAAAACCATATGTCTTTCGTCTAATTTAAAAAAAAAAAAAAATTGCGTCAAAAACTTCGTGTGGAAAAAAAGTGTTTGTAAACATTAAATTAATTTCTGGACCGATCGTCCGTTAAGCTATTAAAATTCGGCGAGTCAAACAGAAAATAGTCCATAAAACACCACAATCCTAACTGTGTATTGCTACCTAATGCAGAGTTACTACCTGTCGGGGAACCAGACACGGCTAGCGTAACGGGCCATACTCCAGCGGCGCCTGATTCTGATGACGGGACCAACAATTTTAAAATGAAAAGTAGAAAATTCAATGATTCTTTGTATGTAATTGCCCGGGTGGCTGGTATCCCTACTACTTGTTTGATTGACACAGTTTCTCATTGATATGGTCACACCTATATATTAACTATTTACAATACTTTGAATTTTTGAAATACTAAGGGTTTTCTACCTCAGGAATATATTACCATAGCTGTATTTGGCAAAACATTTAGGAATTTTTGGTCCTCAATGCTCTTCAACTTCGTACTTTGTTTGACCATTTTATCCTTTTTTGACTCGAGCGTCACTGATGAATCTTTTTTGTTTAAGAAAATAACGTCTGGTGCAAAAAAAATATTCCTTTCCTGGTATCTATGATGAGTTAATTTACAACCACTAGTTCGATGCAACTGCTGATTGAGTTTTTATTCTCTGAGGGTATCACCAGCCCAGTAGTCAGCACTTTTGTGACGAATAAAGGCAACAGTAGTATACTGCTGTTACCAAAACTTTGAACTTTTGAAATACCAAGGGTTTTCTACCTTAGGAATATATTGCATTAGCTGTATTTGATAAACTACTTCTCTCTCTAATTATTTTATGGATGATCTCTTGCTGTTCAAAGTTGAAAAGAACATTAATGTCAAATTTTGACGTCACAACTATACATCTTGACACCTGTATATGAAATGACATCTTCCTTTAAAAAGTACTATTAAGAAATGTGTAATTTATATAATGCCCCCTTTTGCCTAAACTGACTTTCTCCTCTCTGTGTAAAATAAACAGGTTTTCTTTTTCATCAAATCCTTTGGCAAGCCTCTTCTGTTGTGGCGGACAGTTCCACAAGCTCCAGTGTCAAAATTTTCAAACAAACTAGTAAACAATGCAGGACCTGAATAATAAGTATCCATGTAAACATGGTAACCTTGTCTGGATAAAATAGCTCTTTCAAGACAACATATAACAACGGTGCTGGCCAACCCTACATGCGTTCGATCCGTCTTGCCCTGGTAGATCTCACAATACGACAAATATCCAGTGTCAGACTCTGCCAATGCCCAAAGTTGTATGCCCCATTCCGTTTGTTTAGCAGTCATGTATTGCTTGAATGCAACCCTTCCTTTGTACGGTATCATGCACTCATCTATTGTCACCTCTAGTTTGGGTATATATTGGTCTCTCATTTGTTTGTTAAAGGCGTCCATAATGTATGTGAATTTGTGAGTACCATCATGATTAGCCTCCCCTCTTTGCGGAACTCGCTGGTGCGGATCAGTGAAGTGCAAATATCTCATTATCTGCATAAATCTGTCACTTGCCAAAATTGTGGCAAAATATCGGGTTTCTTAGCAATTTTTAGACCAGTATGATTTAATGTCTGGCTTTACACCATTACCCTTAAGGAAATTAATACCAAGAAAAGCCTTCATCTCAGGCAATGAGGGACAAGACCAAGCTGATTTGTTTTGGTCATGATTTATATCTTTTTGCATCTTTGCATAACTATCAGTTTTCTCAATTATCATTTGTATAAGGTTGTGAAATAGGAACAGTTGAAAAAATTCAATAATATCCTTCTTTGGGCCTAATATGTTTTGTGGGCCAGTATAACTTCTAGGCTGGAATAGATGGGGGAGACCTCTTTCAAAAATATCAAAATCTTGGTGCCACCAACCATTGTTGGGGGCATCACCGGCATTATTTACACATACCATTTGAGGTTCATTGTTATTTTTGTCTGAAAGTTCACTTTCAACATCAATGATCATGAAAACAGCACAGCTAATTTCATTTGATACCATTGACAAGCAAGTTCTACTTCACCCTCCGAAAATCCCTCAAACTCGTCCTCTGAAGTATCGGATATTTTTGTATTTTAGAATGTTACAGACGACATTTTACTATTATTTACTACGCTTTTAGAGTCCTTGACACCGAGCAAGTGAGGGAGGAAAGTGATTGGTTGGTTTTATTTAGATTTTCCATAAAAGGAGGTCGACCTTTTGCACTTGTGGGAAAAAATCTAATTACCACGCCCATGGAAGTCCAATTATAACTTGATTCTATTTTTGCCTGCAATATGTATGACAACATATTACGGTGGTTTTTCACATTTCTGCAGTTTTCTTATAGTTGATTCTAAATCTTCCGAACCAATGCCACCAAATATTAACTCCTATTCTATCGGACCTAATTTAACACCACCTGATTGACTTCTTGTAAAATAAATTTTAACAAATGTCACTATTATCGGGGACAGGGTCATTTAAGGAAAAATTGTAATCCTAAAAATTGTAATAAAAGAAAGAAGGATTTATAGAATAAGGTACGCCAGTACCAGTTAAATCAAAAATACAAACCAGACCATACTCTAGCTCTAGATAAATCCTTCAATTTCAAAATGAAATGTAATTGATTGATTGTAGGTTGCTTAACGTCCAGTGGCAAATATTTCAAATGTAGTAAATTCAGTAAAACATTGTATGTAAGTTCACGGATGGCTGGTATTCCTACTACTTGTTTGATTGACACAAGTTCTATTATAACTGTTTTAAATTCTAGGAATTTATATCAGATATCAGACACAGATAGACCCGAATTGAAAAAATACAAGTCGGTTAAAAATGGTCGATTATAATACTGTACCCGGCCTAGGAAAGGCTAATTTTATTTTCGATATTTGTTCTTTATAATTACACATGAGATCGCTGTGGTGGATATCGAGTCAAAAGTAATATTGGGTTTTATTTTGTAAAAGCATAAATGTAGTTTAGACTTGAAAAAGGAGATTTTGCGTCACCGGAAACAATAGTAGGCAATTGAGTGTTGATACAGGGAGGACCCTTTAAACTTGTAGTAGGCACACTGAGCTGAGAAGTTCAAATGAAGGTTCCGTTATCAAATCTAGAAACTAGACCTAAATCTATTTGGGGGACATGACAGGCTGATAAGGGATTTGATATAATAAGGGAAAAGTATGCAGAATTACAGCAGCAATTTGAACAGCTTAGAGAGGAGTTTATGGTAGTGTTAGATGGAACGCACTTGGGGGATATTGTACTATCGTCAGTAGATCCTACACAGCAAAAATTGCTTACCCATTTTCATGCGTACAACAGGGGTTTTACGAATGTTATAAAACGTACGTAAAACGCAAATTGAGAGCAACACATGTTAAACACACGTAAAAATGATGCGTACAGTGATAATGTAACGCCCGTTTTACGGGTAATTCAAGTTAAACGCCTGTTAATTTCTAGCACATCATGCATTTTACGTATATATATATTTTTTTGGTCCTCAATACCCGTTTTACGTATGTTTGCCCCCCTCGTCACCTGTTTTACGTATGTTTTTTTGTCCTCAACATCCGTTTTTACATATTGTTTTTTGTCTTCGACACCTGTTTACATGTTTTTTTTCTGTCCACAGCACCAATAATATGTATGTTTTTTTTCTGTTTGCTCATCTACACCAGTTTAATGTATGTTTTTCTTGTATGGTAACACATCACCTGTTTAAGATTTCCACAGCGTCCAAATACATTATAATTGTTGTGCCCCATTTATGGGCATTATGTTTTCTGGTCTGTGCGTCCGTTCGTTCGTCCCACTTTATGTTAAAGTTTTTAGTGAGGTAGTTTTAGATGCAGTTGAAGTCCAATCAACTTGAAACTAAGTACACTTGTTCCGTATGGTATGATATTGATAATTTAATGCCAAATTAGAGTTTTTATCTCATTTTCACGGTCCACTGAACATAGAAAATGATAGTGCGGATGGGGCATCCGTGTACTAGAGACATATTCTTGTTTATATTGTATTTTTCTCTGGTTGGTTATATGGATAAACCATAAATACTTGACTTTTCTAATGTAAACACTAACACACTGTTTATTTTTACATATATATTCATGTTTATATATACATTAATGGTTATACCATTTAAATATTCAGTTTGAAATCAAAATGACTACATTTGAATGTGTTGGTGTTGTCTGTCCTTTTCAAACTTGATTGCCTCCCTTCCAGAAATGTTTTTGGCAAGGCATACATTTACAAGCCCCGGTCACAACATATCGTACGATTTTTTGTCATGGAAGATCTATAAAACAGTTGTCGTGGCACTGTCACCCAAAATGTCAAAGAAATATTTCGAGTGGTCACCAGCTACGATATGTCCACGATGGGTACACGACAGAAAATAAGAATTGTTATTGTACTGTGATGGGTTTGTCGCAAGTTGGTCGCGGGACAGTCGTACGACAATCGTGAGTAGTTCGGGGCTATTTTTCAGGTTTTCATGTCATGGGATGCGTGTGAAATTGTCGTGCCACTGTGTACAAAAGTCGTGGGCCACTCGCAGGTTTAACTCAGAACTACTTGTATTTTAAGAAGGGCCATTTGCTTTCAATATTGTTCAGTGATATAGGTGCTGTCTCCAAAGAGCGAAGACAACTGTGGTTACCAACGCGAAATCCAAGAACAAGACCCCTGACAACGAAGTCGGTACTGTTATTAACATCGCCCTACCAGAAGATATTTTTGAGGAACAGGAGTTAAAAATGCGGCCTGGGTGGAGGAAAACGAGATGATGTACAACTAGACATCAACAAAAAATTAAAAACAAGGCAAAAACTATAGAAAAGTTACCTTTGTAGTTGTAGTGCTTGGTTCTGGTGTTCTGTGGTGTCTTGATTGTCACATGTTTGCTATCGATGGCCCAACAGCAATTGTGATGATTCCCTCGAGCTCGAAATCTGTTTGACAATTGGCGCCATCCATCTAGTGGTGGCATCGTCTTTCCAAGATATTCATCAACGATGGCCTGCACAATCTCCGGAACGACCCCTGATATGGTGTTGTGGTGGACACGGAAGGAGTATGTTAGGCTGCGGTAACTTTTCCCTGTGGCCATATAGCGCAGGGTTATGCCCAGCTTCAGTCCAGTCACACGAGGGGTGTGGCAGCCTCGCAGTGGACCATTGGTGATGCGAGGGGCGACTCTCAACAAAAACTCTTGAAACATGACGAACTTCATCCGCATGAATCCAACAAAACCACTGGCAGATTCCCGCCCCAACTCTTGCATCAGTGTTCTATACTGCCGAAACATCAGACGCTGTTCGATGCATGGCCTAGCCCACCAACGTCGGGCATTTCTTTGGTTCGTTTAATGCTCAAACCAACGCTAACAGGACCATATTTTGCACTTTGTATCTTCTTGTAATCGTAATAATTCTGTTGGAATAACCATCATCTTTAAACGGCAGACGGTACGGGTTTTTTTAAAACATTCATTCCCGCCGAAATGTATTCTTCTAAATAAACCGAAAACATGTTGCACGACGAACGTACCACTGTTGTACGACATACAATCAATATTTTTTTTTGGTATTTATGAGACCATCGTGCGACTTTAACACAAGTGCCTTGCGACAGTCGTGAAATTGTCGTACGACAGTAGTACGATTGTTTTATCAAAATGGTTAATGTTGGTACCAAAGACAATGTGTTTATCGCACGACCATGGTAAGAAAGTCTCACGACATAAAATTGTACAGCAAAAAAGTTGCATGTCCTATTTTCGACACACGACAGCGTCATGATGCTTTAAATAACGTGCGAGTGTCGTACAACGATCACAGATCACCCGCAATTTGACCAAATGTCATGTCGTGGCGCTATATAGATGTGTTGTGTGTCCGTTGTGACTAGCGCTTTACAAGTAGAATGGAAGCACTATTTTTTATGACATCCTATACAATTATTTTTTTTATAAACCTAAATCCATGAAAACACCCTCACAAGAAAGAATATCAATTGCCATTTAGAATGGACTATTTGACCTTAAAAATGTCTTTTGGTTATTATAGATATAGGAAGATGTGGTATGAGTGCCAATGAGACAACACTCTATCCAAATAACAATTTATAAAAGTGAACCATTATATGTCAAGGTACGGCCTTCCACACGAAGCTTTGGCTCACACCAAACAGCAAGCTATATGCTTTTATGTTTATCTTACTGACCTGACGTAAATAGCCCAGTATTCAGCACTTCTGTGTTGAATTGAGTTATTATTCATATGTTCATAATTATAAATTAACTGTTTAAAAAACTTTTTTTTTTAAATATTAAGGCTTTTCTACCTTAGGAATCGATAACCTTATCTGTATTTGGCAAAACATTTAGGAATTTTTTGTCCTCAATGCTCAACTTTTTACTTTTTTTTAAGCGTTTTTAATATTTTTTTATTTGAGTGTCACTGATGAGTCTTTTGTAGACGAAACGCGTCTGGCGCAAATATAAAATTTCAATTCTGGTATCTTTGATGAGCTTATATACGCAGTATCTCCTTTTTTGTATTTATGTTACACTCAGTATAATATTCTATATAAAAGAATAGATTATGCTTAAGCCATGGTGAAGAAGAGAAGGTTCATTGACCAACAGAAAAGGGGATTGTAGTTACGACAGCTTCATATCTTGACTTACATCTAGAAATTGACAATGAGGGTCGGTTGAAGACAAAACTTTACGACAAAAGAGATGATTTCAGCTTTCCAATTGTGAACTTTCCATTTCTAAGTAGCAACATTCCAGCAGCACCTGCATACGGGGTATATATCTCTCAATTGATACGATATTCCCGTGCTTGCATTTCCTATCATGATTTTCTTGATAGAGGGTTACTGCTCACAAGGAAGCTATTAAATCAAGAGTTCCAAATGGTGAAGTTGAAATCATCCCTTCGTAAATTTTACGGACGCCATCACGAGTTGGTTGACCGTTTTGGAATAACCATTTCACAAATGATATCGGATATGTTCCTCACGTCGTAACTACAATCCCCTTCCCTTTCATGAATTTGACCTACCGAATTAGACTATTTACCGGATTTGTAATCACATAAGCAACACGACGGGTGCCGCATGTGGAGCAGGATCTGCTTACCCTTCCGGAGCACCTGAGATCACCCCTAGTTTTTGGTGGGGTTCGTGTTGTTTATTCTTTAGTTTTCTATGTTGTGTCATGTGTACTATTGTTTTTCTGTTTGTCTTTTTCATTTTTGGCCATGGCGTTGTCAGTTTATTTTAGATTTATGAGTTTGACTGTCCCTTTGGTATCTTTCGTCCCTCTTTCATGTATTAGGGATAAGACATCATCTTTTTCTGTTGGTCAGAAATTGTAAGCACAACTGTGATTTGGATGGTTGGTTGGTGTTATGATAGAATTTGCAAACATACCTCAAAATATGATGGTCATATACGAACCTTAAGAATTTAGTTGTTGAAACTCCAGCACTCATAAGAACAGGGACCATACGAATTTAGTTGTTGCAACTCCAGCATTCATAAGAACAGGGACCATACGAATTTGGTTGTTGCAACTCCAGCATTCATAAGAACAGGGACCAATTCAATAATTCAAAAGTTCCTTGGGATGGACAAATCAAAAAGAAACAGTAGGAAAAAAAGGCACAATATCTCTGGTTCAAAGAAAACGACACAAGAAACCTGCTTTGGAGACTGATGATGTCCTTAGTTTTGCAATCATTACTTTGTTAAATATGACAGATCTCAATTTTGCAAAGTATAGTTTATTAAAAGGATCTGCTGTGTTAAACAAGGAGCAGATCCTCGTTCATGGAGGAGAATGGATAACCTATTTAAATGCCAACACAGGTTACTTTTATTATTGCCTAAAATCTATTTACATGATTCAAAAACACACTTAACCAGACTATGGATTCTTTCTTTTCGTGGATACTAATTTTCGAGGATCAAAGAAACTTATTTATAGTTATGGAAATCTAATTTGAAGGTTTTCCCAATGTCTGCAAACAAGTGATTAGATAATGTTTCTAAATTAGTCCATGGTCGATTTATCTGAAACATTTGGAAATTAATGAGGTTCCATTTTGAATTCACAATTTAACAGAAAACATGTTACTTGAAAGTCGTTTGTTTGTCAAAAGGTTCACCTAAAAAATAATGAACTCCCGAGGAAAACTCAACCTGAAAAGTCCCTAATCAAATGGAAAATCAAAAGCTCAAACACACCAAACGAATTTACAACTGTAACACATTTTCATATGTAGAAGATGGTGTATTGAACCTGGTTTTATAGCTAGCTAAATCTCTCACTTGCATGACAGTCGCGACAAATTCCATTATATTGACAGCAATGATCAAATCAAATCAAATATAATTTATATTGTATTTACGCCCATCACAGGCAGAATTATTACAAGTTAAATGTGGTACAAATGATTACAAAATCATTGAAAATGATTACAATGAAAAGAAAACAAAGATACACTAATGTATATTTATAAAATAATGTGTATTATGTTTCAACTTTGACAAATACAGTGATCATGAAAAATATAGGAAACTGAATTTAAATATTCTGGTTTTTCCCCTGGTGCTTTTATGATCATACAATATATAAGAAGCTAAAATTACAAATATCTAAATTATGCCTCTGTCTTTTTGACAGTAAAATATATAAATTTTCGAACAACATTTAAATTATTAATTAAATTGCTCACTTCTTTGGACATTTACAAAACAAACTGACACAATAGGTAAAAATGTCAAAAATAGGGGTACAGTAGTTAACAATATATCATCTTAATCACAATAAAAACAAACAAATGTAATAAAAAAGAAGCACAAAAAGTCATACATCAATTTGAACATCCTCATTTTGCTTTTTTATTAAAATTGAGAATGGAAATGGGGAATGTGCCAAAGAGACAACAACCCGACCATAGAAAAAAACAACAGCAGAAGGTCACCAACAGGTCTTCAATGTAGCGAGAAATACCCGCACCGGATTTCATTTATCTATGTAAAATCAACCCATAAAGGATTGAATGATTTTAAGTACTTGCGTAAAATCGCGCTTTATGTCTCACAGGTACATATAAAATAATTTTGTCGTTTAAAGTATGATGGGGAAAATTACAATTGTTCGGTATCGGCTTAAGCTACTAGATTTGAACCTAAAAACAATCAGAAATTATTAGGTCTAAAGTAAAAAGCAATGTCGAGGAAAAAGGAGGAATTTCACCAGAATTCACTCCGGATGTGATGCGGCTGGCTATATTGGCATATTCAACGGCAGGGGTAGAACTTAGGGATAGGGAGGTCAGCGGACAAATACTATTGGTAATTTACCTTCTGATACAGTACGAAATCAACAGTTGATAAAAATGCCTTCAATGAAATTTACAGTTCTTTTCTTTATGGTTATATCAATGGAAAGATAATAAATCAAAGTACTCAAATATAACAATTTTTTACCGTTTCAGTCTTATAAACAAGGACAACGAGTTGTTTGAAGCGACATCAGAAAAATATGTTGCGTTGAATTTACCTCCGCCATCTTGGTGTGTCTACCGTGATACCTTTAGTAAAACTTCTTTTGATTTGCTATAATTATTTGTGATCTCGCGTAAAACGTGAGCACCTAAAGACAGATAAGAAGCATGTCTGGCAGACGAATTAAAAAAAAATATTAATTGATTCGACCTCAAATACGAATTTTTGCCTTGAAAATTGGTAATTTTCAGACATCTTGAAAACAGAGAACTTATGAAAAAAATCAGTGTATGAACTGTACACACAATCTTACTAAAGGTTGCTTGTGTGCAGTGCATTTCAGCGCAAATAAGAATTCCACGACACCCCCTTTTTCCCACTTCCGGTTTTGAAAATGTCTGTGTTTAAAAAACAATTGCAATTAAATTTAACGAATTTTAGTTTTCCTAAGCATTATAGTTTAAGTGTATCTATACTTTAAAACGAGAAGACCTCATTTTGTGTGTCGCTTCTCTCCCTTCCACAATAAATCAATTATCATGCCTCTGTGTCCTATAGGTAACAGGCATAGTCGCATTTGTTATCCATTCTTATGATTATTCAGATTGAGTTATTTTGGGAGAAAAACGACAAAAAAGGAGTCCGGTTATGATTCCGTCATCTGACTGAATTTTAGCCATGTATTTTTCAATTTTGAATCTATTTTCATGTTTTTTTGCATTTTTGTGTAGTATATAAAATGTCTAGAAGTATTGACAAACATTGATAGTCATTTATTTCAAAAGTTGAAAATATAGTTAAATTTGTAAGAAGATCTGGTCAATCTTAATGCAGAACTAAATAAGGTATATGATAAACTCTCAAGTAATGTTAATACATTATAATTTAGCAGTACCATAAACTGATGAATAAATGCAGTTGTCTATTTTCATTTAAATTATAAGGTTTATTTTATCAAGCTTTTTTACCAAGTTAATTGAAATGTAATCGAAAGTAATAGATGATTACATCATTATTTTTACTGTAATCGATTAAATTACGATTACATGTAATCGAAAATATGCTATCCAATAACTGCACCCATTTAGTTTTGCCTTTGCTGCTTGACGTGAATTGAAATGCCATTTACTCTTGATGAGATATTTTCCTCTGGAGAAGAAAGTTTAAGAAAACCAGCACCTTAGAAAAAACCTACCTCTGTCAAGGTGAGTTCATAATCATATTCAATTGTATATTCTTCCTCATTAAGGAGGCATGACTAGTTGTCCGTTTGTCTATTACACACTTTTTCGTCCTACTTGTCCCATTAACAATGTGGCTGATGTGTTTAAGTATATCATTAGAAACGCTATTATCAAGTGAATCACTTATTTTGTTTTACGTCTTGCAGTATTTAATACCATAAGACTCATCAGTGACGCTCAGACCAAAATAGTTATAAAGCCAAACAAGTACAAAGATGAAGAGAATTGAGGATCCAATCCAAAAGTTTTATGACAGTAAAATTATAAAATGACCATATAATTGATTTTCGTGTCAACACCGAAGTTCTGACTACTGGGCTGTTGATACCCTCGGGGACGAAACGTCCACCAGCAGTGGCATCGACCTAGTGGTGTAAATAGTTATCAAAGGTACCAGGATTATAATTTAATACGCCACACGCATGTTTCGTCTACATAAGACTCATCAGTGACGCTCAGACTATAATAGTTATAAAGCCAAATAGTACAAAGTTTTATGACAGTAAATTTATAAAATAACCATATAATTGATTTTCATGCCAACACCGAAATGCCAGAACTCCTGAACGGTAAAAGTGACAATCATTAATATCGAACTTGACCTCTATTTTGTCATCAGAAACAACATATTTAAATCTGAAAATAAAGGCAACAGTAGTATACGGCTGTTCAAACTTATAAATCCATGGACAAAAAACAAAATCGAAGTAACAAACTAAAACTGACGGAAACGCATTAAATATAAGAGAACAACGACACAACACTACAATGTAACACACAGAGAAACGGACCAAGCATCAGACAAAATCCCACGAGAATAACAAATGTAACATCAAAACCAAATACATGAGTTTGGGATAGACGAGTACCGTGACACGTCTTATCGCAATGTGAATTTACACTAAAAAAATGAGAGAAAACAAACGACGCAACGTTAAAATGTAACACACACAGAAACGAACTATAATATAACAAAGGCCATATTCCTAACTTGGTACATGACATTTTTAAAGGAAAAAATGGCGGGTTGAACCTGGTTTTTTGGCATGCCAAACCTCCCCTTTTATAGCCATGTGAAATATAACATTAAAATGACAACTCAACACCACAGGACTACAATATAAATAAATTGGAGAATACAATTGACAAAGAAACACACGAACAACAGCCAACAAAAGGCAACAAGTTGAAAATTTTAATACTCCAGAAGTGCATTTTATCCACACAAGATCTACTAGTGATGCCCAGATACAAAAGTTTGAAAGCCGAAACAAGCACAAAGTCGAACAGCATCGAGGACCAAAAGATCAAAAAAGGTGTGCCAAAAACGGCCAGGGTTTTCTGTTAGTTACCAGAACATCCTACTTTTGCAAACAATAAAATAACTAAACAAAAGCTGTACATGATAGAACTGTAATATTAACTAATTACAGGAAACAACTGAAATACATTACATAACCAGACATTTGCAACACAAAATGTAGACACATCCGAATAAGTTTAAACCTCAACGCCAAGTGACGTCATATTTGAAATTGTAAACAAGAGGCTGTCACAACGACAGCAAACCGGATTTATCAACATTTATTTGTGTCCTGGTAATATCACAAGAACCATTACTGATGAATGGTGAAAGTGAAAATCATCAATATTAAATTTGACCTCCATTTTGTCATCAGTATCAACATTTTGAAATAATAATATTTGAAAAGCTTAGATTGAATGGTTCATGAGTAAATGCAACAACGTGAATGGAAACGCCATTTTACGATCTTTCAAGAACCATAACTCCTGAACGGTAAAAGTCAAAATCCTCATTATTGAACTTGACCTCCATTTTGTCATCAGAAACAGCATATTAAAATTTCGGAAGCTTTGGTAGAACAGTTTATGCATAAATGCACGGACACGACTGGAAACTCCATTTTTCAATCTTTCAAGAACCATAACTCCTGAACGGTAAAAGTCAAAATCGTCATTATTGAACTTGACCTCCATGCTGTCATCAGTAATAACATATTAAAATTTGGGAAGCTTTGGTAGAACAGTTCATGCGTAATTGCACAGACACGACTGAAAACTCCATTTTTCAATCTTTCAAGAACCATAACTCCTGAACGGTAAAAGTCAAAATCGCCATTATTGAACTTGACCTTCGTATAGTTGTCAATAATAACATATTAAAATTTAAAAAGCTTTGGTTGAACGGTTCATGAGTTAATGCACGCACAACATTTGATTGCCGCCTTTCAAGAACCATAACTCCTGAACGGTAAAAGTCAAAATCGCCATTATTGAACTTGACCTTCGTATAGTTGTCAGTAATAACATATTAAAATTTTAAAAGCTTTGGTTGAACGGTTCATGAGTTAATGCACGGACAACATTTGATTGCCGCCCGCCCACCCGCCGTACATCCCCAAATCAATAACCGACATTTTTGTCACAAAAATCCGGTTAAAAATGACAAAAAAATTATGACGTCATTTGAATTTGTAAAACAGATCAAGAGGAATACTCAGAAAAAGAGAAAAGGGAATCAAGAAACAGATACAGACGGGGAGGATGCAATTCCGAGTAAGAAAAAGACAAACACACCACTTGCAAAGAATTCTAAGCCAGAAAAACAACCAAAACGAGTGCGTACGCCACAGAGTTGTCCGCACTGTAAAATATCTGTCCTCAACATATGGAGACATATGAAAAACGTACACAAAATTTCAAATCTACCTAACGAGGACTTGACAAGGAGCAAAAAGGGGTACATTATCAAAAGATGCCCATATAAAGGATGCCTGGCTATTGTAGACAGATTGACAGATCACCTCGTCCGAAAGCACAAAGTGGCTAGAAAGTCTTATCAACTCAAAAGACTCCAGAAGAGAGCCGAAGATGTTCCCTCGATATGTGATGTGTCTGGGAGAAAAAGACAAAACATTAAAAAAAACACATCAAAGAAGAGGACAAAATTCATGATGTAGTAATAAGCTCGGAGGACGAGCCCGTCCAGGTGAAGAAAGAACAAATAGACTCGAAATACCAGAAGATTACAGTGAACATTAGGTTTGAAAAGAAGGACATTATTGAAATAAGCTCAGAGGAAAATAGTTGTGAAGAGAATAGGTCAGAGGAGAATCGTTGTGAAGAGAATAGGTCAGAGGAGAATCGTTGTGAAGAGAATAGTTCAGAGGAGAATCGTTGTGAAGAGAATAGTTCAGAGGAGAATCGTCGTGAAGAGATTAGGTCAGAGGAGAATCGTCGTGAAGAGAATAGTTCAGAGGAGAATAGTTCTGGAGAGAATAGTTCAGAAGAGAATAGTTCTGAAGAGAACAGTTCAGGAAGCTCAATGATAATCACTGATGATAGTGGTGAAGAATCAGCTGAACAGGAGAAAGGGTACTATTTTCAGCATAAGGAGATCCAACAATTCATCAGGTATCTACAACGGCCACCTTACATGAAAGCACGCAAAGACGCACTGCAACATGCTTGCCAAGTTTATATGGTATGGGGTGTTCTATCAAAGAAAAGAAAGATGAAGGTGAATGTGTACATGTGTATTAGTGTGTGTATGTGGGTGTATGTATATATGTGTGAATGTGTATGTGTATGTGTGTATATGCATGTGTGTGTATGCAAATACGTGTTTATTAGTGTTAAAATATATATATGTATATACATGTATGTGTGTATGTGTTTATTGGTAAGTATGTCCATGTATGTGTGTTTGTGTGTGTGTGCTTTTTGTCATATGCCTCATACCAAATGTATTTGAATAACACAAATAAACTAAACAAAACAATGATGAGCGCTTTATTTTGCAGAGACAATGATCACGCCAGAAGATTTCAAGGAATTTTGGCAAAGTGATGTGGCCAGCGAGGCAGAAGCAAAGTTAAAAGGGGAGATACCACACACATGTCAACAATCAGACTTCTTACACGTGAGGAATTACCTCCTGCTGAGGCTGTTGAAGTCGAACGCACAAAGGCCTGGAGCCGTCAGGAATATTACACAACAATCGATGGAAAGGGTCCATACCGACACAAACGGAGCAGTTGCGATGGTAAGTAAAAGTATGACTACTGCTATAATCAGCTTGAAAAAAAGTTGTGTAAGTAAAGATTAAAAGCAACGCAAAATCGGTTGTTAAAAGGACTGCAGCAACAAATTGCAATGAATCTTTAGAGACAGTTAAAATGACGAAAAGAGAAGCAGTAGTATGACTATAATATAAGTTTGATGAACAGTAATGGGAGTAAAAAAAGATCAACATAAAATGTGTTGTGTTTTATACACAGTAATATGATACAAAGTTAACAGATACTGCAACTAATTATCTTTTATGTTTAATTTATAATGCAAATTAAATTATCATTTTAATTCCAAAAAGCTACCATTTTACCGTAAATAACTTAACGGTATCGTATTAAACTAAAATGCGATAGTTGAATACATAGTTACCAGCTACCGCAAATAAGTTAACAATTACCGCAAAACGTTACCATTTCACCGCAAATGAGGAAACGGTATTTTGCAACTTTAATGCGGTAATTGGATACAAAGTAAGCAATTACCGGGAAAAAGTAAACTTTTACCGCAAAATAGTCACCAACTACCGCTTATGGGTTACCTTGTACCGCAAAAGGGTTACCAAGTACCGTTTATCGGTCACTTTTCACCACAGAAGGGTCATAAAATACCGTCAGTATTTGCAGTATATAGTAACTCTTTTGCGGTATCTGGTTACTAAAATGCGGTAGTTGGATACAAAGTTACCAGCTACCGCAAAACGGTACCATTTCACCGCAAATAAGTTAACCATAACCGCAAACGTAACCATTTCACCATAAATGAGGAAACGGTATTTTGCAATTTTAATGCGGTTATTGGATACAAAGTAACCAATTAGCGGAAAAAAGTAAACTTTTACCGCAAAATAGTCACCAACTACCGTTTATGGGTTACCTTGTACCGCAAAAGGGTTACCAAATACCGTTTATAGGTACTGGTCACCGCAAAAGGGTCATTAAATACCGTCAGTATTTGCGGTATATAGTAACTTATCAACGGTATTAAATAACCTTTTGCGGTAAAAGGTAACTAATAACGGTATTTCGGTAACCATTTTGCAAATAAGGCTTCTGCAAAAAGTTATTTTTCATCGTCAAATAGTCACCAACTACCGCTTATTGGTTACCATTTACCGTTTAATAGTTACTTTTCATCGCAAAAAGGTTACTAAATACCGTCAGTATTTGCGGTATATAGTAACTGTTTTGCGGTATTTGGTACCCAATAAACGGTATTTGGTAACCTTTTGCGGTATCTGGTATCCAATAAAAGGTATTTGGCAATTATTTTGCAAATTATGCTTACTATTTCACAAAACGAAGTCATTTGCCTCATTTCAGTAACCACCTGCGTCCATATATTGTATCCATCAACTGCAAAAATTGACAATATGTCTTCATTTTTTATAAAACTAAACATATAAATATCTTCAAATATGTCTTTTTCAGATTGCAGAACACAATACGGGTGCACAGGGGATAGTTAACCTGGGCATGTCTCACGACATAGTCAATATGGTGCTGTCCTACATTCAATGGACAACGAAAATCACAGGGTTTCAACTCGATCCAACGCATCCCATCTTCATAACCGTCCCAATTGACCAGCAATGTTCGGTATGACGTCCAACTTGATCAATAAGGCAATCCAGAACATCTGGAAGAAAACCAGTAAACCAAAAATGCATCACGGCCACCAGAATTAGAAAAAGCACGGCCACACACGTAAGATTGGCTGACCCTACCAGCAGGGAATCGTTGGCCGATCACATGACCCACAGTCCTCAGACGGCTGATCGCCATTACAACATGATTAACCAGAGAAACAACGCAATGATGGTGACCAATTTGATAGCTACGCTTATGGTGCCAATGAAAATTGCTAACATTGTCGAACTTCAGGACGACACTTCCACTAACAGTACTTGTGAATCTCAAATAGCTCATACAGCTCCAACCAAAGCCATTAGCAACAGCATACATTGGTCCGTCGTTACAGATAGAGATTGAAAAGAAACACCAATGGATAAGATGAATGAGGAAGACTTCGAGAGAGACGAAAAAGATAAAGAGATTGATTTAGAAGCTACTACGTTTGATGGAAAAGAAGATTCACAAAAGGATGATGAGGATTACCGAGAGGTTAACGATGACATCCTAGATTCACAAAAGGATGATGAGGATTACCGAGAGGTTAACGATGACATCCTAGATTCACAAAAAGATGATGAGGATTACCGAGAGGTTAACGATGACATCCTAGATTCACAAAAGGATGATGTGGATTAGAGAGGTTAAGGATGACATCCTAGATTCACAAAAAGAACACCACAAGCGTAGGAGGTAAAAATACTGCTGGAAATTTGTAAAGACAACATCAAAAAGGGGACCGTTAATTTGGCCAGTATACTAACATCAATGGAAGAGGACGATCGAGGAATCCAGTTGTTGGATGAGCTCAAAAAGAAACTGGGGAAAACCTACCTGAAGAGGATTGTAGATCGCGTACGTTGTGAGCTCAGAAGACAACAGAAAGAACAGAGAGAACCGAAATAAAGTGACTTATAGATATCTTAGCACTTATATGTCCTAATCATGTATTTTATTTGAGCCGATGATTTACAACCGTGTGTTTGTATGTGTTTGTGTGTTAGTATGTTTGTGTGTGTGTTCGCATATTTTGTGTGCATATACATGTATGTGTAAGTGTGTGTGTGTGCATATAAATGTATGTATATGTGTAAGTATGTGTGTGTGTATGTATGTGTTATAGTTTGTTTGTAGATGCATGTATGTATATACATGAGAAATAAATGTTTACATTAAATATATATTTTATATGTGTATGTGTATTTGTCAATCCACATATGTATGTGTATATGTCAATAAACACATACATGTGTTGATGTGTATATGTGTGTGCATATGTGTATATGTATCTATGTAATACAGTTGAATGGTTCATTAGTAAATGACAGAAATTGTTTTGCAGTCGCTCTCCTGTCGTACATCACTTTTTCCGTTAAAAATCAAAATCAGTGAATAATGAATAAAAATTAGTTACAGTCAAAACCGTCTTAAGGTTCAACTCAAGGGATAGTAAAAAAGATGGTCTCATAACATAACGAGTTAAAGTACATAAAACAGTTCACAGTAATGTTTTTCAAATGTGTGATTGGGTTCAGATTCAACTTTGTTTTTGTTAATTATTATTTTTGAGTTATCACATGCTTAGTGTTTTGACCAAACATGTTAAGCATGTAATGATAGTACGTACATTCTGTGTATGTCTTACATGCAATCAGATCTGCCAACTTAGTCTTTTGAAATCAGCTAATTATTTATGTTGCAATGTGAAAATATCTGCATACATAAAAAGTTGGCACTTCTGTGGAAAATGTTAATGTGTTTGGTTTTAATAATGTTTATTTTGCGTTTTAGTTCGGATTCAATTCAGGAATGATCGATGTATGCAGAGCACTGAAGAAATTTTGCGTCATTTATTCATGTCATATGACGTGTAGTTAACAAATTAAATGAAAGCAAAGAAAAAGCTTTTTTCGTGTGTGTTATGTATTCTAAATTTAAATACATATATTACCAGATTTATTCATTTCAAATATTTTTTTATAGTTATGTAAGCAGATAAGTGGGCTGAAAGAAAAACTGAGAAGAGTAAACTTGTCTGATTTTTTTTAACTAATTTCTGGTTCGTTCACTTTTTCAGGTTCCATGGTTTCCAGATTGGTTCAACATAGTTTACGATAATGATTCGGCTGTGTACACATATAACCATCTGGAGAAAGACTTCGATGATGCAGAACTTCAGATTTTTGTTTATATGAAGGGAGAGTATAAAACCCAGTGAGTTCTGAATTTGCCCCATGACAAAATCTAGTCCACAAATCAGTAAAGACACCATATAATTTCAAATTATCTGTAGAAACTTAAAGAACCAACATATTATCTTTCTTCTGATATGTATTTTTCTTGAAAACTGGTTTAAATACCTTTCAGATTTTATTTTTTTTTAGGTTTAAGGGATTTTGACTAACATGTCAACAGTTTTCAGCTATTTTAAATTTAAGAAATTTGGTCCAAAAATTTGTTAAAAGGTAAAATTTGGACCCCGAACTACTGTAGAACAGATTGAGATCTGTTAAAAATAAGTTGCATTGGGATTGTATTCTTGAGACCTTTTTAAAAATGTATAGGTTTATGGAGCTGAGACTTTCAAATGAACCTGTTTTTCAATTTACGAAAATCGGTCAGAAAAATCGTGAAAAAGTAAAATTTCGACCCAAATTTCCCAGAGAACGGTATGAGATACAGTTTAAAAATAACCTTTATTGAGTTTGTGCTGTTGAGACCTTTCCAAAAATATATAGGTGTCCGTGCTTTGCATATATTAATAAATATATCCGACCTCTCTATTATGGATCAATTGGCCTTAGATTCTTTAGGTGATGAACTGATCATGGACCAAAATCAGTGGATCATGCCGTTTCGGTAGCGCTGAAGTATGAAAAATTTTCTGCATTTTCCAAAAAACCAAGGTATGCCTAGACCAGACAGAGCTCAGATTGAGATTGAAGCCGAGCAAAATGAGACGGTAGTTGCTGTTAGGAAGGTTGAGCAATCGCTGGTGAAATTAACACAATCAGTAGAAGCGGCTAGTAAAAATAAGGGACAGCAGAGGAATTTGTACCAGCAAAGATCATACCCGCCGCTAGACCCATGGATAGGACGACTTACGACTTTGAAATGCATGATCCCAGTCTTTTCTTTGAGGGAGCGCCGTCGTTATATGAACTCCTATCCTGCTCTCCGGGACATAAGAAACCTTGATAGGAATACAACAAATAGGACCCGTCATTTCGTACTGGTAGGGTAAGTCTGTACATCTCTTTGGAACTTGATTCAATTTAAAACAAAAATATTTTGAAGGTCAAGTTGTTTAGAAGGCAACTGAACACAAATTCTGAAGAAAGAGTAGACAATCTTGTACAGATAAGAATATGGAGAGAAAAAATCGCAAAGTTACTTCCGCATAATAAGGTAACATTAAATGGAGTTTTTAACCAACCAAACAGTTCTTAAGAACTGGCGACTATTAATATATTTTATTGTAATCATGATACTTGCAAGTATATCCTTTCATTTTATTATTGTTTATGATATTCTCGTATTCTTGCTAGTGCGCTTTGTGGCTCTGTTATCGTGCCTTTGTAAATAAACTCATCATAAATACCAGGATTATGTTTGTATGCTTGTCTTTCATGTTTGCTATGTGCTTTGTCTATATGACTTATTATTTTTCTTTGAAGTTTCTTTGATAGATCTATGTAGAACTCGGAACCGCGATGGTCACGCTGAAGTGAGTTGGTTAATACGCTGAAGTGCGATGGTGACATTGTAGCGATAATTTGTTGATAACTATACGCCGAAGTGCGATGGTGGTTAAACTTAAGTACGATAATCTTCCTGTGACATTGAGTAAAAAGCAAAATGTATATATGGGCAATTTAAATGAAATAATATCATAACAATTTGACAAAAGTATAGCCCTTAGCCTCGCATTTGGAAGATTTTAAATTTCTGTTTAGGTCAAACAAAAGGCTTTAAATTTTGATTTTTTTTTAATCTCTCAAAACATGCTAATTCTCTGATTAGCATGCAGTAGTTGGAGAGTCATAAAATATGCCGTTCAAGACGGGGGGGGGGGGGGGGGAAGAAAAAGCGTGTAGGTCTATATAATAGTACTAAGAAGGGTTCATCTCATTTTATTAAAGATTAGGACAAAATTTAGAAATTGCTCACAACAATTATTCATCCATTTATATACACCTGCTTGTCCACGGAGTAAAAAACCGCTCAGTGCATTTATGTATGACTAATAGCGATCCTTGTCAATTATTCCACGAAAAATTAGGTGATGACAAATTCGGAAGTACATTTAGGGATAAGTAAGGTCATTTTTTGCCTAACATTTTGTAAAACATCAACACTGTAACCACTGTAAAAAAAAAGAGACTAGAATGACGGCCGTTGTTCTTAAAAATCAGGATTCGTCTCGGGTGTATTACAACATTATAGCAACTTGATATAGCAAAAACATTATTAATTTTAAAGTTTTCTATTAAATTGTCGACAGAATCACGAGACTAATTTTACTTAAAGTTAAATCCAAATTAATATTTAGATCAATATACTTTATTTATCATGCAAAAGGTTTGTGGCACAATTTCTAACACTGGTTTTCCCATTTACAGACCCATTTAAGTTCATCCGTCAGCTGCTTTGCTGCACTTGTTTGTAACCTCCACTTGTAATGCTCAAAACTAATCGGAACTTGAATCGTTAGGTACTTTCTTTTTCCCTGCTTTTTCTTTGTTGACATGAAAACTTCATCTAGTGAGAAAAACAACCCTATCGTTCTACCTGCGAATTTAAGTTGTATTTAATTAAGGCGAAACGTCACAATATGCTAACGGCAGGCCAAACCATCGCACCCCAGAGTCCTACGTGGCTCTGTACTTATACATCCCGTTATTGTACTATGGAAAATTTGTGTAGTTTTTTTTTAGTAATTACGCATATAACACAATGTTGATTGCTGTACCCCTATTTTTGACATTTTACCTTATATGTGTTTGTTTTTATATTGACACAAATGCGTGTTAAAAACAAACACATATAAGGTAAAAATGTCAAAAATAGGGGTACAGCAATCAACATTGTGTTATATGCGTTATTGGACATTGTACAAAACAAACTGACACAATAGGTAAAAATGTCAAAAATAGAGGTACAGTAGTAAACAATATATCATCTTATCACAATAAAAACAAACAAATGTAATAAAAAAGAAGCACAAAAAGTCATACATCAATTTGAACATCCTCATTTTGCTTTTTTATTATACGATTTTATTTATCTATGTAAAATCAACCCATAAAGGGTTAAATGATTTTAAGTACTTGCGTAAAATCACGCGTTTAATGTCTCATAGGCAGTGCCACATGTGGAGCAGGATCTGCTTACCCTTCCGGAGCACCTGAGATCACCCCTAGTTTTTGGTGGGGTTCGTGTTGTTTATTCTTTAGTTTTCTATGTTGTGTCATGTGTACTATTGTTAGTCTTTTTTTCATTTTTAGCCTTGGCGTTGTCAGTTTATTTTAGATTTATGAGTTTGACTGTCCCTTTGGTATCTTTCGTCCCTCCTTTAGATATAAAATAATGTTGTCGTTTAAAGTATGAAGGGAAAATTACAATTGTTTGGTATCGGCTTAAGCCACTAGGTTCGAACCTAAAACAATGAAAAATCACATTAAGTCTAAAGTAAAAAGTAATGTCAAGAAAAAGAAATTGCCTGTACCAAGTCAGGAATATGACAGTTGTAATCCATTTATTTGATGTGTTTTATCTTTTTGCCATTTGATTAGGGACTTTCCGTTCCGGATTTTCCTCCGAGTTAGTATGTTTGTGATTTTACTTTTAACATGTGTTCCATGACTAGTTTTAATATTCTAAAAGAACAAACTAACCAATCCAAAATGTCTTTAGAACAATGAACAGGTTACAGAAGCCAATTGTTTTCATATTCGATTTCATTTGCGTCCTTATGAATAGTTATCAAAGGTACAAGGATTATAATTTAATACGCCAGAAGCACGTTTCGTCTACATAAGACCCATCAGTGACGTTAAGATCAAAATAGTGATAAAGCCAAACAATACAATACAAACAAGTACAAAGTTAAAGAACATTTTGGACCCTAAATTCCAAAAAGTTGTTCTAAATACGATTAAGTTAATCTAATCCTGGGAAAAGAAAATCCTTATTTGTCGAAAAATTCAAACTTTTCTAAACAGGAAATTTATATAAAATGACCATATATACATGTAATTGATATTCATGTCAACACCGAAGTGCTTACTACCGGGCTGGTGATACCCTCGTGGACGTTTCCTCGTGAACGAAACGTCCACCAGCAGTGGCATCGACCCAGTGATGTAAATAGTAATCAAACGTACCAGGATTTAACCTATCTCAAGGGTATTAACAATTCGTTAAATGAACTTCTGACCATAAATGACAGTGATGCTTGTGTATGTCAAAATTTAAAAGTCGTGATCCTTACCTACTGCATAAAGAAAAGCGATTTGCTTAATGTCTGTTAAATTAGATGGTTCGTTATGATAAACTAATTTTGCTGAAGATGTGGTGCCATGGTTTGGTTCAGTCGAGTCATGGTTTAAATCATGGTCAACATGGTTCAGTCGTGTCATTGTTTATTTCATGTTCGACATAGTTTAGTTATGTGTTCTTGTTGTGTGTGCTGCTGCAGGAAGAGTAGCGATCAAAATAAAAACATTATACGACTTTTGAAATACTTATTTGTAAAATCGTTTTATTTGGAATACAATAGGACATATTAATGCACTTACAATGCAGTATTATATAATAAATATAATGAGTACATGCGCTTTGTTGTTGAACAGCAGCAGCGCTTTCGGTTTGTAGTAATTATTATATCGTAAGCTAGTTTCAAAGAGCAGTGTAAGAAAAAAGTAAAATCACAATACTGAACTCCGAGGAAAATTCAAAACGGAAAGTCCCTAATCAAAATGGCAAAATCAAAAGGTGAAAAACATCAAATAAATGGACAACTGTCATATAAATTATATCGCAGGAAAAGGTAAATAACAAAAATACGGAATTCCGCGAAAAATTCTTAACAGGATGTTCCCAAGCAAATAGCACAAACAAAAGCTCTAACACTATGTAGAAAGTGGTGGATTAAATATGATTTGATAGCCAGTTAAACTTCTCCATAGTATGAAATTTTATTTCTATTGACAACGATTTGAGTGAGAAAAAAAACCAGACTTCATGAAAGGTAAACTGTCAATAATTCGGGTATAAGTCAACATTGTGTTATAATCTTAATCACTATAGATTAAACAAATATGACAACAAAGAAAAATAAAAAGAAAATTTACCAAAGCATAATCTTAATCACTATAGATTAAACAAATATGACAACAAAGAAAAACAAAAAGAAAATTTACCAAAGCACAATATCTTAATTACGGGATGTATAAGTACCGAGCAACGTCAAATGGATTTTACAAAATAAAAGCCGCAGTAATAAACCGTCCGGTGTTCAAAGTTGACAAGCAACGTGAATACCCAGAATCTATACTTCAAGACAATTGTTTATTATTTGTGAAGTTGATAAGGAATATTTACCAACAAGGTCTTGGTAACTTCTGATATTTTTTAAAGATTAAAGCCTCCCGATTCCACAATTTCTGCTCAGTCACTTGTGACGATTTATAGAGTAGCAGCTGTAAGCTCTTGGATACCGAACGTGTTAGGAAATGTATATCCCACATGCAGGTTCATTTAAAAAGATGTAGTATGATTGCCAATTAGACAGTCTAAAAGACACAGAAATTAACAACTGTAGGTCATCGTACTTCCTTAAGCAAAGCCCATACCGCATGGTCAACTATTAATACTGCTGAAATGACAAATGTAAAACAATTCAAACGAGAAAACTAACGGCTTCATATACGTAAAAAAAAATGAACGAAAAACAAATATGTAACACATCAACAAACTACAACCACTAAATTACAGGCTCCTGATATTTTTTTTTATTTTATGATTTATATATTATTTTGAAAGGTGCATATAAGTTCATAGACAAGAAATGGAAATATCTCTAAAGAGCAACAAGTCTAGCTAATGGTATTTGTCCCTTGATATTCAGATGAAATACCTTAATAATTGGCTTCAAGTAGATTGGAATTGATATATTTAATGTTGAAAAAATATTTCTGATTAATTTTCAAAATTTAACATTACGTTGTATACACAATGGTATAACGTAAACGTTAAACAAGCGTCACTGATGAGTCTTTTGTAGACGAAACGCGCGTCTGGCGTACATATGAAATTTAGTCCTGGTATCTATGATGAGTTTATTTATTCTCAATGTTATTAATATGTGGTCGAGTTGTCAGCCTTTGTGGACAATCAGAGCACTTTACGACCGGGTTTATCTTTGTACAAAGGACAAAACCATCCACCTTAAATTTCTCCACAACATTGATTGCCTCTTTATCACATTTGCCAGAGTGACTTTTTATTTAATATTGAAGTGGCGTTTTTCTATTGATTGTGCTGCTGTAAAATTGTCACTGTCCATGACGCAGGTACTTATTTTTAGAATTAATGGTCAGACCAATTCACGAGTGTAGATTCAAATTGCACCCTACTGACAGTAGAGCAAATGTACCATTAAAAACGAATGGACAAGAACTGCCAGAAAGTATATATCAGGATATGGTGGTCTTGAAGTATAGATTCTTGGTAATTTCGTTGATTATCATTTTAAGAGGATGGGACATGATGTATCGTTGAGCTAGGGTTGGAAAGTGTTTATTTTTTTTTTATTTTCATGAAATTGATGTTAAATGATCAGTTGCAACTATAAAATGAGTCACTAAAATTGCCACATTTGCTGAAAGATAAGAGACATTTGGTTCTGGACAAGCAAACTGATTGTTGCAATTGACAACTTTCGAGTTCTATGCATTTCCGTCAAACACTCTGTTTTAGTGAACGTCATTTGTGCGTTTAGGGGCGTAGTCACATCCATTCCAAGGTTGAGCGAGTGGTTGGAAATTTATAATTCTATATTTTTGGCAAATTCAATTCTCAAAATTGAAAATTGGCACTGCTGTCATTAGGGAATTTTCATTAAATACCTACAAAACAACCATTATTTCTAGTTTATCCTGCACAATGACGATCACTAAGACGCTTGATGAACGTAAATAGTGCAAGGATACAGGCGACACGTGACAGGCGACCCCCTCAATCTGGTAAATGACGTCATAAAGGCGCGTATAATTGACGAGTTTTTACCGGTGACGGATGAACTCGAAAGTGGTCTATACTATCAACCACCTCATCATCCTCAATTCTTAAAATTGCTCCATATTGTTGCTAGTTTATCTGCAGTCTTGAACTGAATCACCTTGCCTGGATGGAATGGAACTAAAGGTGTCCAGCAACAGCTTCTTCAATCGAAATTTTGCAGGCACTCAACAGCTGCATTTTTAATGAATATGTGAAAGTAACTTTCTTTCTCCTATGCTATACTGTCAGAACACTCTTATTCCTGTTTGATGGTAAGCAAAATTGTTAAAGGTTGTGATATTTGCTTCTTGAGAATTGACCTATATTTATTGGTGCTTTCTAGAAAAATGGAAAAAAACCACTGCTACAATTTTAAAACTACATTTCTCAAGTGCTTCCTTAAATTCAACGGCAGTGCGCATATCATGTCCCTCATTTACATATTTGCTGATTGCTGATTAAATGTGAGCAGCCCTCCTATCACTGATGAATTTTCCTCCTTTAAGATCAGCTAAATTCATTTGCACAACCTTAATATTTTCTTCTTTATTAATTTTAGGTATTTCACTAACTGCCTAAAATCCATGGAAACAACCAGCATTGTCTGACCTTATAAAAGCCTTTTCAGTGAAGGATTCATAGTATGTAATTGTTTCTTAAGAACGTTAAATGATCTACCATCTTGATATGCATTATCAAAGACATGTTTTATGGTGTTCATTGGAATTGGAAGTATGGTTTGCTCCAACACTTACATGCCAATTTAGACGTCGCTTTCAAAACCATTTGCTCTGTAGAGCAGAGGAAGGAATTTCATTGCCCAGTCTCTTTATATCAATGCTTCGTCTGCGGATAAATTTGATATTATTTCACTTCTTGCTCTGTTATATAGTCGTTAGATCGTAGGGGGAGTTTCTTCCATTCTTGAACTACCTTTACACTCTAAAATAAAAAAGAATGTGTTGTGTTGTAGTTGCTTATGTGCTTTATTAGTGGCTTTGAACTAGCTGTCATATAACTGCGAGTACTCTCAGATCTGTTCATTGTGTCTTTTTGCGTCGGGATGTATAAGTACCGGGCCACGTCCACTTGTATTTTTGTCCATCTGATGAGTTAAGCCTTTTTCAACTGATTTCTATAGTTCGTTCTTATGTTGAACTGTTATACCACTGTCCCAGGTTAGAGGGAGGGTTGGGATCCCGCTAACATGTTTAATCCCGCCACATTATTTATGATTTATGTATGTGCCTGTCCCAAGTCAGGAGCCGGTAATTCAGTGGTTGTCGTTTGTTTATGTGTTACATATTTGTTTTTCGTTCATTTTTTTTTTACATAATAAGGCCGTTAGTTTTCTCGTTTGAATTGTTTTATATTGTCTTATCAGAGCCTTTTATAGCTGACTATGCGGTATGGGCTTTGCTCATTGTTGAAGGCCGTACGGTGACCTATAGTTGTTAATGTCTGTGTCATTTTTGTCTTTTGTGGATAGTTGTTTCATTTGCAATCATACCACATCTTCTTTTTTATATTTTGTATTTTTGCCCTATTAATATTCTTTGCTGACATATTTGTTTGTTTTTTTAGAAATTAACAAAGTAGACAGCTATACCCCTATTTTTGACATTTTTACCTAGTGTGTCTGTTTGCTTTGTTCACACATTTATGTAACTTAAATGGAACTTTAAGCGACTATCATATCGAGAAGTTTGGTTGCTATGAAACCAGGTTTAATCCACTGTTTTCCTCAACTTGACGTTAAGGAACCAACACTTTAATTGTAAGATGTTTAGCTTGCTTTAAAACACGGTTTAAACCTGAAGATCATAAACGGCACCTTCTGAAAATTAAACATATTAACAGAGGTATTGATTGTATCAACTTATCGAGTATATTTAATGTCTCTACCATTCAAAACTTGTACCTCCCTATTTTGATTACACCTTTAACTTGAAACTGAATCGTCGAAGTTACGGCAAGATCTGATCCCAATGGCCATGGTTTTACTGTGGACCTAAATATCGTCCAAGACAGAGAGGTTAAAAACTTTTTTGAAAAAAAGGACCAAAGTAGCGTCATCCATCTAAAATAGATAGGAAAAAGTGTCGTCAGGTTACAAAGACATTCTTTCCTCGTATTGTAAACATTGTTGTAAACGGGGTAAATCTGATTGAAAATACTTTAGAAATAAATTAAAGATTAAACAATTATTTCCAATATAAGAGATAATCTTCAAGAACTGTCAATGAGGTTTGTGTTTAAACCTGCCGACAGAGAAGCCAACAATGTGGTTGTGGTTTGCTGTAAATACTACACGGACGTTCTTAAGAATGACATTTTAAATTCATCTACATTCAAGTAAGTGCGCTTCACGGAGAGTCATATAGTTAACAAACATACCATTACTACATCACAGCATAAGACCTCTTCTGATCATTTGAAGGTCCAAACTATGAATCGGATACATAAAATACACACACACAAAAAAACCAGAAAAATATCATTTTATATCGGCCTCCAGTAAGCATTCCACAACTAATCGTTTTTAACTAGTTCCTTTACTACTACCAAAGAACTTATTATTAACTTTTGTGATAAAATATATGAAAATAGTGGAAATAACTATTTTTGGAGTGAATAAATCTTGGGTGTTTTAGATAAATTATTAGTTTTTGATGGTCCTTGTGATTGTTGACAGTTTTGACTTTTTAACTTTTTACACTACACTTCCACCCATTCTTGCCAAACAAGTTTGCCTATTTAATTAAATGACCGTTTGTGCTTTGTCTATATGCTTTTTGGTGTTAATTCCAAAACTTGTTTGTTGCTTGTCTTTCATTTTTTTGCTATGGACTTTGTCTTTATGTTTTTTCGTTGCATATATGACGTGGATCTGTACTTATACATCCCGTTATTGTACTATGGTTAATGTGTGTATTCTTGTCTTTAATTTTTACTAGATGCTTGGTCTGTATGCCATTTCATTTTATGCTTCTTTGTTATATGTTTGTATGTTTTTTTTAGTGAGTATGATTATAGAATAATGCTGCCTATTGTTTTATTGACAGTTTTACCTATAATGTCTGTTTGTTTTGTTTACGCTTCTTTGTCAATAAATTGAATCTGATGCGACTGTCATACAAGTGAGAGGTTCATCTAGCTATAACCTTTATCTTTTCTACATAAGAAAATCCCTGTATCAAGTCAAGAATATAACAGTTGTTATCCATTCGTTTGATGTGTTTGGGCTTTTGATTTTGCCATTTGATTAGAGACTTTCAATTTTCCTTGGAGTTTATTTTTGTAATTTTACTTTTTGGAAAACTTGAATACAAATTTACCTGCTGCAACTCATTTAAAGCCTTCTTTCTGTAAAGAGAAAGGTAAATATGCTAGATATACTTATAGGAGGTGTAATGAGATAACTGAAACTTAATTTTCAGCTTGATATTTATGTACGTTTCGGCAACAAAATCAACAGAATGTAGATATTCTGTGGGCACTATTGCACCCTTTTAACAGCAGGTTTGTTTGTGTAACAGTTTATGACCAAATTCGGTAAAGAGCCGTCTAAATTGCATTTGACTGATAAATTATTCAACACTTACCGTTAGCCGTCTAAATTGCATTTGACTGATAAATTATTCAACACTTACCGTTATCTTTAAAATGATCTTTTTTTCGTTAATCAATCAAGAATTTTCTTAAAATAATGCATAAATTTCCCCAGAGGAACTTTCTTTAAATATGAAAACTTTATAATGTAAACGCTAATTACTGTCTTTTTATAGACTTAGATATTCAAGTTTTACACGGGAAACTCCACACTTTTTATGACAAATCGAACCATTTTATTGTTCCCTTTTGTATTTTTTCTTTTTTGGATAGCGATCGATGTTCTTTTGGCAACATTAACGGTGTTTATATTTC
The DNA here is from genome assembly GCF_965363235.1 of Mytilus galloprovincialis. Lineage (NCBI taxonomy): Eukaryota > Metazoa > Mollusca > Bivalvia > Mytilida > Mytilidae > Mytilus > Mytilus galloprovincialis. Next base: position 75,935,724 of record NC_134841.1, on the reverse strand, counting down.
ATAACTCGTTCGCTATGCCAGTGTCTGTTGTGACGTTTTAGATTTGAACGAACGTAATCTTTGTATTACTAGTAAATTATTATAAGTATTACAATTTCAACACTTTTATTTGAATTTTGTGTAATGTTTTTATTGGTACTTATATTGATTTTGTTATCAGTAAATTAAGAGCAAACTAAATATTATTGTTATATACATATGCACTTTCATGGATCTACAATCTGTCAACTCCGACTCCTGTATCTTGCACAAGGTCATGTGTTTTTCCGACTGTTTATGACGTCTTTGTACTTGTTTGGCTTTCTAACTATTTTTATCTGAGCGTCACTGATGAGTCTTATGTAGACGAAACGCGCGTCTTGCTTATCAAATTAGAAGCCTGGTACCTTTCATTTAATGATTCAAAACTTGGAGTCTTTTTGTTGTAAGGATGTACAAGTACCCAGTCACGTCCATATGTTTTTGTTATATGTATTTCTATTTGTATCCATCTGAAGAGTTAAGCCTTTTTCAACTGATTTTTATAGTCCTTTCTTGCCCCTGTCTCAGTTAAGGAAGGGTTGTGATGCCGCTTACATGTTTAACCTCACCGCATTCTGTATGTTTGTGTCTGTCCAAATTCGGGAGCCTGTATTGTTCGGTAATTGTCGTTTTTTGCTGTGTTACATATTTTTTCGATTTTTTTTGTACATAAACAAGTGTGGACACATATGAGTGTGGATAGTATGTTTGGATGTTTGACAGTGTCTTATGACAAAAGGAGTTCTATGTTTTTCCTATATGGTGTTATTAGTTGTGTTGCACGATGACAAACAATCTGAGCATTAGGAGTGTTGTTTATTTATTATTTAGTTTTTATGTTCAAGACGGGCATGGAAGAGACATTAATTGCATTAGTTACCAAATGATTATGATAGAATATGTTCCACATCTTTGATTTTGGATACATTTTGTAGCTAGGAGAGCAACACATAATACATTTTTCTAGGTTCATTTTTTCATGTTTTTTTTTCTAAATGGCAGATGATATCTAGATTTGAGAAAATGATATAAGGAGCCTGTAATTCAGTGGTTGTCGTTTGTTTATGTGTTACATATTCGTTTTCATTTATTTTTTGTACATAAATAAGACTGTTAGTCTTCCCGTTTAAATTGTTTTACATTGTCATTTCAGGGCCTTTTATAGATGATTATGCGGAATTGGCTTTGCTCATTGTTGATGGCCTTACGGTGACCTGTAGTTGTTAATTTCTGTGTCATTTTGGTCTCTTGTGGAGAATTATCTCATTGGCAATCATACCACATCTTTTTTTATATGTATTTGCTTACTATTTGTATGGTTCTATTTATATTACTTTGTGGAGGATCGTCAGTATCATTAGTAAAAAAAATTGTTAAAAGGTCGAATTGTTCCTCAGATTAGAATACATTTATTGGTTTTTAGTAATGACAATGCCTGACAAGATGCTAGGGGCTAGATGAGCTAGGAAGAAAACTTCTGTGCTGATTTTTATCAATTCTTTGATAATATTTCCTCCAAAGCTGGTCGAAGCAAAAGAAAATTGACAAATATGAAAATGATTTCACCAAAAGAACTTTTTTGAGCATGCTTCAAAGACTCAAAACTGCTCCGAAAGTAATCTAAAAGAATTTCAAGCATGTCAAGTGGATATTATCAACATCTGCTTAATTAGTCTTAATATGTCTAAATATCTAACAAATTATAGTATTCAAAAGGTATTGCAAAATTATTCTCTTTTCATTTTTGTTTGTTATATACATGTAGATACAAATATAAGTGATACATGTACCACAAATACAGTATTTGTTGTGGTATGAAAGTGTAGTAATTAACATTTACTGTTACAATGTTAATTCACACAAATTTATTAGAAATAAACAATTGAATGAAAAATGTTGAACATGTACAATGGAACATAGTTTTAGAAATCAATTAGGTCAGATAGGCCTTATAATTTTTTTTAAACACAATCAAATGACCATTTACACTCAGGACTAAGTCATCAGTAGGCAGTACAGATGTATTAAAACAACCTAGCATCATATTGCTAGTAGTGGGAGTAGCATTGTCGGGTAAATTTGTTCTTTTTATAAAATTTGGTCAAAGGACATATAATGTTTGGTTCAAATCGATATATGCTTTTTATCTCCCTATTACTTACATTGAAGAAAGAGGTGATACTACTTTGACAAATCCTTGTACATGAGAGTTGTCTGTCAAATCTTTATTTCACAAAGAATGAATTGCATAACAATGAACTGAGCTCAAAGCAAAGTACTTTAATAATACACTTAGACAAAGAGCTAAATCCAGTGATATACTTTGTACTGCAGGTTCTTCATGAACATCCATTGACCAAAACCATATCTCAATAAAATGCCATACTACATGGTTGGAACAGAAGTCCTGAAAAAGACATTTTTTTTTTATCGTATTTTAAGTAAAATGTATGCACAGGTTAAAACTTTCTTGTGGTATAATCATTCAGTATCTAGCAACTATCAATTAGCTTCATGCACAAATTGATATAGGTTGAGCGCTCCTCTGTTGGAAATAAGAACACACCTCCTGGCTCCACATAATTTAAGTCAACTGATGAAGAAACATTCAAAACTATAAAATGTTATCCAAGACTTTTCAGTGTCTATTTACCATTGCCACTGAAACAGTGATATATTTGTATACATATATAAGACCAAAACTGATATTCGGTCTTTACTACATCTTCATTCCCCAAGTCATTTTCAAATTTTCCAAATTTAGCTATATTTAAGCTAATTATATATATAACTACTCCTCACACACATGTATAGATTATCAGTTTTTCTACACATGAGTATCGTAAGATATTTTCTAGTGAGCCGCAATGAATATTTTTAGCGAGTGAGCCCAGTTAATGAGCTAAAATGAATCAAATTGTGTACTCAGTCAGAGTTGTTGATATTTTAAGGTATCTTTACAAAGAAAACCTGCAAATCTCAGTAGCAATTCAGCACTTTTCATAAAGGGGTGGCCTCTGACTTTCCAAAGGGCTGCCCACTCCTGTCAAGCTTTGATGATTTCCTATATAATCAACTAAATTTTTCCCACCAATAGGAGGATCTAGGGGCAGACCCCTCCCCCTCTTTTCGTTGGAAAAATTTTGTTGATTATATAGGGAATCACTGAAGCATGACTGGAGCGGGCCCCACCTTATGAACAGTTCTGGATCCGCCACTGCCACCCCCTGGGTCTGTCTATGCATCTGTTTATGGTTCTGGGTAATAGTACCAATACTGTTTTTTTTCACCTTCCTTACTTGGCCCTAGACAGTTGCTTATCTGGTTAAGGTTCTATCACTAGCTTTTTTTAGACTAGAGATTTCATGCGTACAAATTAAACCGGACCTCAAACGCATGTACTACAGACGAAAAGAGACAAATAATTCTATATAATAACCTTGAGTTTACTTCGACTACTGATATGCAAACCAAAAAACAGACACAAAAATATCATAAAATAGCGATTGAAAGATTGATTGCACTTTGAATGTATAGTTCAGACTGAGACACGTGTTACATGAGGAGCTGGTTTGTTTACAAATAATAATGTCACCTGATCACTCACTGACGTCACAAATTGCATCGATCTTGCAGTACACTAGACAGTTCGCTCAAACAGTACCCATTATCATGCAACGCAAATGTGATTGGTGATCAAATAATACAGAAATAATGCATGTACAGTTTTAGAAGAAATTAGTTCATCAAATAGATTAGATTTTCACTTTTGACACGTATAGGTCGGGTTGACATTTCTGTCATCAGGGATAATATTGAGATAAATGGGATTAAACTGACCGTCAAAGATGTCTAGAGAAGCACATCTGGAGAACTTTAACATAAATAAGCCATACTTACCAAAATTACTCTATATTAATAAACCCTATGTCAGTGAAATTTCACAATGATTACGATAAACAATTTTGATACTGACGATGATGCTGGTCACGGTTAAATTGGCGCAAAAAATATTCTTACTCCTATTGCTTTACGTAATAAAGTTTGTATAGAATTGAATTTGACTGAAGTTCAGCATACACAAAAACGTGGATATGCGCAGAAGCATGACAATATATTACTGATAAAGTGTGTATATATTTCTGTAAACGAAGTTGCCTGTATACTTCACTTGAGCGAAAGGATATCTCTATTTGTGAATCGGTTTATTAACCCTTTGAACCCAGGGTTGAAGTTGAAGATGTTAACATATTAAAGGAAATTTTTTGGGTTTGCTTTTACATCATTGAGGCCATCTATTTTCATTGCGGGGTTTCACATATTTCAAATGGAATTATAGACAAAATAGAATGTTGTTAGCAGAATCAAAACAGAAAATGATGAACACTTGATTATTTTTAGCAATACATAAATTGGATTGAGGGTCTGTGTATTCACATTATTTGTAAAACTCTCCTTATTCCTGTGAAGCGTGTGCTTTACATAGAGGCTTGCTATGCTTTACATCGACGCCACAGTACTTCAACCAATCAGGGAATGTTTATTTGGGGCATTCGACCTATTCTAACTCAGATTTTTGCACATTTTAATCCAAATTATAGAAAAATGGAATATTGTTAGTACATATAAAATATAAAATGATGAATACTTTTAGTTAAAGATGAATTGGATGGGAGTTCTGTGTATTCACATTATTTGTACAACTCTCCTTACTGATGCCATATTTTGGAATTTCCGTGACCTAAATGGTTCGCGAAAATTAATATTTTTATATATAGTATAGTAATTAAACTTCAAAAAGTAAATCGATTCGATTGAAGTATTATACGGCGGCTACACTGTTGTGCCTTTAACATACACCTATACTGCACGTACAAACTATGCTAGAGGAAAAACGATGATTTTTCAGTGTTATTTTCAACCCTTTTCAGATGCATAAAGCATTATATTTAGGACTAATTGGAAATGCCCTTAAATTGTATGAACATAAAGCATTATATTTAGGACTAATTGGAAATGCCCTTAAATTGTATGAAGATCAAGAATAACTGTATTTACCAATTTCATTCACAAATTATTTCTAGAACGGGTTTGTTGTGACGCCTCCGGGTGTGGGAGCTTCTCGCTGCATTGAAGACCCATTGTGGCCTTCAACTGTTGTCTCCTCTATGGTCGGGTTGTAATGGGTCTTTCCCGCATAAGCAATTTCACACAGCAAAATATAATGAACATGTTTACTTTTATATAAAGTTTCTTTAATAAGGGAGTTTATTAGTAAATTGAGTTGTTTTCGCATCACTTAAGTAATTACATGTAACGAACTAACATAGGTCCAAGTAATGTGCAGTGGCTGATCCAGGGGAGGGTATTCAGTTGGAACTGTCCCTTTTTTGGGGTGATCAATGCATTTGAATGGGTACATGGTTGGACCCCCCCCCCCTTTTCACAAAATGGCTGGAATCGCCCCTGATGTGTTTCAGTTTAGATTAGAGTAACTGAGACAGATCCAACCAATTTTTAAAAGGGGGACCTCACCCAGGATGAGCAGAGGCGGATTTAGTAATTTTTCAAAAAGGGGGACTTAGGCAGCAACCATTTGATTTTCTGAGGGGGGCTATGGTTTTTTTTTTCTGGACAAATTTTTTTTTCCGCCTGCAGCGAAAAACAATCTATTTTTTTCGCGACAAGTCGAGAACAATTTTTTTATTTCAATTTTAGCATTACATATAGTGGCAGCTGAGGGTGAAACAAACAATTTTTTTTTCTCAGAATCAAACACAAATTATTTTTTTCTCCAAAAACTGGGAACAAACTTTTTTTTCCAAAAAAAACCATAGCCCCCCCCCCCCCAGAAAATCAAATGGTTGCTGCCTTAATGTAAATTGAGTTTTTTCGCATCACTCACTAAATAACATAGGTCCGAGTAGTGTGCAGTGGCGGATCCAGCAGGAGGGTTCCCGGTTGGAATCGCCCCTTTTGTGGGGTGATCAATGCATTTGAATGGGGACATGGTTGGACCCCCCTTTCAAAATGGCTAGATCTGCCACTGATGTGTTTCGCTTCTGACTGGACTAGCTGAGACAGATCCAGCCATTTTTAAAAGGGGATCTTAACCCAGGATAAAGGGTCAGTTCCAACTGATATCCCTATCCAAATGAATTGATCGTCAACAAAAAAGGGAGGTTCAACCTCCGGAATCCCCCCTCCCCTAGATCCGCCACTGACGAGAGACTTAATGTGTACAAACCTGACGTAAAATTATGTACTATCGAATAATAAATAATATCACATTACCTCCAAAAATCAATAACTGTTACAGTACATTTCACATGTATCAATAATCCAAAAACGATGTTTATGTAAGAAGTTCCCGCGCAAATGTCATGTGTTACCGAAATGGGAAACACACAAAGGTGCATGTTGTCATTCGCATTCCGACTAATTTACACAGTTCAATAAAATATATATGTTAACATTATCTATATTGGTTTTGAATTTAGTTACTAGATCAGAAAATTGATTTGTTTCTCGCAGACAACACAAAATAATATACATATTAACTCGACACTTAATCTAAACATCCCTACAACAAAATGGGACGACCAAACAGATTTCCTAATTTTGATAAAGGTGAAATATGTAGAATAAGAATTGTGCACTCTGGAATAAGATCATAAATAAAGCCCTATATAAAGTGTAAACAAAAAAATAATGTATGAAATCATTGTTTATTACATCTGCTTACATAATAATATTGAAGTTGAAACTAACAACGATCACGTGTATCCTGTCAACCCCTGAAAAACATAATATTGTCTTCTTGACTACTTCCGCAAACCGTGGTCTGGTAAAATGATATATTGTTATAGTGTATGTTAATAATTATGTCGTTAGTTTTGTCGTTTAAATTATTTTACATTTGTGATTTGTGGGCCTTTTTTTATCTGACTGAGGCATAAGCTCTACTCGTTGTTGAAGAACGTACGTTGACATATAACTGTTTATTTTATGTGTCATTTGGTCTCTTGTGGAGGGTTGTCTCATTGGCAAAAATACCACATTGGCTCTATTTTATAATTAATCCACCATTTTATACCTACGGAAATGCATTCACAGAGAGGTTTAATCAGAAAGTGACTAAATTCATATATAATTATAATGGGATTGTTGATTGTGCGTTCATAGTTCTAAATAAATTGAAATTGAAAATGAGGAATATGTTAAAGAGACAACAACCCGACGAAACGGCATAAAACAACCAAAGGCTACCAATGGGTCTTCAACACAGCGTGAAAATCCTGCATCCGTCGGCGGGCCTCAGATGGCCCCTAAACAAAAGGTGTACTTGTACAGTGAGAACATATCACACTGGTTCTCCGTTAAAGCGCCCAACGTCAGAGTAAAAAATGATAAAATATAAATTTCATCAAAACTTGTTTATAAAGAACATGGAACATCCTCATAGTGTATTCTACCCACCCTATAAATTTCAGCATGTAATATTTTACCGTTAATTTATAATGATCGAGACAGTTTAGATGAAAGAAAATTAAAAAAAGATATATTTAACGTCATTTTATTTGCTTTGACGTCGTGATTTTCAATACCAAAATGCTTAACAAATTTTTTTTTATTTCACGTAAACTTTTATTTCTTGTTTCTCGTTTTCCTTGTTAGTTTAAATTAAGCATAATATTCAGTCATGTCTGCATTATTATATAAGTCTGTTTTATCTCTTCAACACAAATTAAGGTGATAAATCTGCCTTTATGCTTTTTCCGTGTGAACTAGTATGCTAAACAATCCAGTCAGGATGTCAGACCTGTACAAAGCAGGATCAATATTGATATCGTATTAACATGCTTTCAACCCGAATATGTATGTAATTCGCCAATGAATCATCCTCCTTTTCATCATAATCTTATTTACCAATCTGTGTTACCATGACTTATCACTGATGTGGTCATACTTATACTGTAAACAAATATATAACTTTTAAACTGTTTCAATTTCAAAATGCACAAGAATGGCGTATAACGCTTGAATCCCTTGCTTTGGTCTGGTACTGTTTTGAAAATTTCTTTCGAAGCCGAAACTCAACTCTTGTATCTTTGATGCGTTCAATGTGTCGGAAATTTGAAAAAAAAGGAGAGAGACGAGAAGTGTCTATTAGTTTTTTGTGCAGACCAATGGGAGTATGTCCTTAAAATTGAACACTCTAATATAACAATAAGAAGATATGGTATGATTGCAAATGAGACAACTCCAGTATACATTTAACAAATCAAGATAGTCGGTATTATAGACTTAATTCGTTACATAGTGTGTTATTGACCTAATACGATATATACAGGGTCAGTAAATTCCATATGAGGTTTTATTTTGGCTCAAACTCCATTATGGAATTTACTGACCCCGTATATATCGTATTACATGTAGGTCACTACATCACTATGTAACTGACAATATCTGACCAAAGTTTAAACGAATCACTTATTTAATTATGTTTACAGTTTTTATAATACTGCAATTTACAAATATAGGATATAAGATTTATTGATATAGGTTGTCTGAACACACAGTGGCAAATATTTCATGTAGATTTATGACCGGGAGAAGAACATTTAAAAAATTAATAAGATCTTGCATGCGTTGTCGGTGATAAATAATTGAAAAGGTTCAATATAAATATACAAAAAAACAACGATGAGAGAGAAACGACAAAAAATAATCCAGCAAAATATGAAATATAAAATCATTTTGATGGATTATTTTTTCGTCCTCTTTGTTGGTTTGCTGTAGTCTATTAATCACACTGACTTTAATTTTAAGACAACCATAAACGACCAAATAAACAGCTTCTCCTAGTAGATCCTCTTATGCTAGTAGAATTATGCATCCTATTCCGCTTGAATATCAGATAGTTATTTGAAATAATTCAAGACATATGAGATGGTTTACAAATAAAAAAATAAAGACAACATCCCCTCCCCCACCCCCACCCCTAAAAAAAGAATAAAGAAAAAAGGCAATCAAGTTAAGAATAGAAAATAACATTATTTGGTTGAAAGGTAAAAAAAAATGAAAATTGAAAAAAAGGTAAAATAAAAAATAAAAGGGATAAATGATTTGAAGAATAATGAAACTTTGCGTCTTCTGCATATTAATAATTATTATTGACAATATTCTAGTAGATCATTCCGGATGAAATATTTAACTTTCAAATTGGTAGTAAACGCAACTGTTCAAATGAAATTACGATGCATATGTCATACATTCATAAGCATCGGTGTTTTTCGCTAAACTCCCGATCTTGCATGAGTTAACGTATCATTTCGTCTCCTATTGCAGGCAAATTTAACCTTTCATCCTCCTCCTGCATTGTGTCAACACTTATTTTTATAGTTTTACACACTTTGAAAAAACAGTTTGTGACAGATGTCAGACCACGATAAGCATAAACAACAAAAAGATCTGCAATAGTTGGTGAAAAAAAAAAGATATGAATTTCATGCGTCCGAAGCGTTTTTTTTTTTTAATTCATCTTCATCATTTACGTCAGCGACGAGTATTTGAAATATAAGGATGGCAAAGAAATGAATGAGTTGATGAGCTATATTACGAAAAGGACTGTGACAAAAATAGTCGATTGTAACATTGATTGATTGAGGTGAAACCTTAGGTATCTTTATAATTCTAAAACATATTAATGGACAATTGATTGGAATTGTAAGGGTTTGCAAAATCAAAACATTGTCATAATTCTTGCGTCCTCAGTTTCATACTGATGCTTGAGGACGGTTGACATTGTCTTCACGGATTTTTTTGGGGTATAATATTTTTTTTAGTACCAAAAAAAACTTAGATAAATTTTAATATTCTCCCGAAACAATTGATTGATAAGCACTGTTTCTTTCTATATTGTGTTGGACAGATAAGTAATCAAGGATAAAATCTATTTTTGATGATCAAATTTTTATTCTCTCCGATTTCAGATATCTTTCATGTCGGTTAACTACAGGTACTGTCTCTGAACGTTCAGCTCCACATTACTAGTACCTCAGATCACAAGGAAAATATGATCAAATATACATTTGTATCTCATGTCATCTTTACTTTTGTATATTATCTAAGCTTTCCAACTTATTTTGAAAAAAAAATGAAATACTTGGTGTTTTTTTTTCCTCCAAGTTTGATTTTAATTCTAATTGATACATGATATCATTTAAGCAGTACAGCGACAGAATAAAAAGGGGGTTACATGGAGTAGTGTCGTCATACGTGTGTTATTGATACAGGCAAGACAATATATCTTGTCAAAATCTTATCGTACTATACAGAAGTTTTCAAATGCAGGAACTGAACATAAGAACTTTACAGAAAAGTTCATATATTTCTCACTGACTAGAGCGAAAAATGGCTAAAGAATTACAGAGTTCAGAAATGTAGATTCCCTCACCTAAAACAGACCGTAATATATATATACAGTGTATCATTGTAACGGGTAGTTTTGTTTTATCTATTTTACTGTGTCAATTTTCGAAAAGAATGTTGTACAAGGTTTTGTTAATAATATATATAATGCCCTTTAGGCCGACGTCGTAATTTCATTTTAATAATGAAAGAAAGTACACTACAGCTCAGGTGGATTTTGCTTTGTCCACCCGTTCACAGTGGGAGTGGGCGCCGGGTGGTCAAACTTTCTAGCTTGTCCCCTCTGCCCACCCATATAGGAGTGGGCATGCAATTTGTTTTGTTTAATCAAAAGACTGGCAAGTACAGTCAATTGAAAAAAGCAGATAATATGAAAAAGAAGATGTGGTATTATTGCCAATGAGACAACTGACCAAAATGACACAGACATTAACAACTATAGGTACTGTACGGCCTTCAACAATAAGCACAGCTATAAAAGGCCCTGATGAAATATTTGTAATCACTATTTTTACAAAAATGAGATTATAGCTAGGGTAGGCTGCCTACGGTGGGCCGGTGGAAAAAGCAAAATCCGATCGGGCTGTGGTGTAATTAAAAGCTTCCCTCCTTGTTCAATACGAAAACACTCATAAGGAAGAGCAATTTGTATGGCTACTTGCAGTTGCATAATTGTTAAATCTTGTTGAATTCGATATCAAATTTATATTATTCATAGAAGTTTCATATCTTGAATATTGATAACGGGTTTACATTATTTACTTGCTATACAAACGTCCATTTTTTTCTTCTGCTTCTAGATTTAAGAAATAAGCAACTCTGTTACACTCAAACAATTGATTATTAAAATTGGTACATGGTGTCTTCGTATGTCTTCTGATAACAATATATTATTGATATTTAAGTGAAATATCCACCATCCGTTATAAATATCTAATATGTTTATTTGGCATGCCATACTCGATAAAAAGTGCGGACGTGATAGAAAGTACCCTTTACCAAAACGTCAACGGAGATTACATTCCACGGAGGTTACATTTTGACGATTTCGTCATTTATGAACCATAATATGAGTATCTGAAGATAAAAGTTGTTCTAAAATTAAATGTTGACACCGTTATCGATCTGTTGGATGTGGAGTTTATTTACAAAATTGGTGTTTGTTAAAATTTGACCATTCCACGGAGATTACATGCTTAACAAATCTCTGCAGTTTTCAACTTTGTTTAGTTTTTCAGACTGATGTAATTTGAAATAAATGACCATTGTTATAAATAAAACTATTTATGGTAACCTTATGATCAAATTTTACTTATATCACACTCTGTGTTGTACTAAATATTTTGTCCTGCTTGGTCTTTTATCAATCTACGGAAATTTCAGGTTTAGGAAGAAAACATTATGGACGGCCGGTACGATCACTATCGTCGTGAAAACCATACTAAACTTTATATAAATCAAAAATATAGATAATAAAGAAATCAAAAAATTCTCAGACATAAGTATAACAAGCTACGGGTATATTACTCGAAGTAGTTAGGTTTGCTTTCTAACGGTGGGACAAAATAACGTCATAAAATGGGCGCTTTAACGGAGAACCAGTGATATATCAATGGACAAGCTTTTAAAAATATACAAGACTTACAGTGGCCTAATGGTACAAACTTAAAAGAATTGCAAAATTATGGCAGGGTTTAACATGTTTTTGATATATTTGCCTTTCCCTACTATACCTATGTAGAATGAACAAACACAGCAAAGTAAAACTCGGTTAGAAAGAAGTCCGATTCCGATATCAGAATATATAGGTAACAAAAGAAACTATAAGCAAAATGACGATGATACATATGTATTCGGGTTTTGTTTTCTGTAATTAGTTAATACTTCAGTTTCATTATGTATATCTTTTATATTTATTTGATAAAATTTACTGTTTGCATAGCATAAATTGTTCTAAATAATAACGATGTTCTTATCCCAAGCATAAAAACATAGCCGTATTTGACAACTTTTTTCAACTTTTGATCTTCAGTGCTGTACAACTTTGTACTTTTTTTCACTTTCGATCTTATATATCTGAGCGTCACTGGCGAGTCTTGTGTGGACGAGGCGCGTTTTTGGCATATTGAATTTTAAACCTGATGCCTTTTGTTATCTATCAATCATGTGTTTCTTTGTCTAATACGTTCTCCTATTTATTTGTATTGTAGTCCTGTAATATTATGTTGTTATTTCAATGTTATATTTAACATTGCCATTAAAGTGCGAGGTTTGGCATGCCACAAAACCAGGTTCAAGCCACCATTTTTATCTTTAAAAATGTCCTGTACCAAGTCAGGAAAATGGCCATTGTTATATTATAGTTCGTTTCTGTGTGTGTAACATTTTAACGTTGTGTTTCCGTTGTGTTGTTTGTTTTATCTTATATTTGAGTGTGAATTCACATTACTATAAGACGTGCCACGGTACTTTTCTATCCAAAATTCATGGATTTGGTTTTGATGTTATATTTGTTATTCTCATCGGATTTTGTCTAACGCTTAGTCCGTTTCTGTGTATGTTACATTTTAATGTTGTTTCGTTGTTCTCCTCTTATATTTAATGCGTTTCCCTCAGTTTTAATTTGTTACCCCAATTTTGTTTTTTTGTCCATAGATTAACGATTTTTGAACAGCGGTATACTACTGTTGCCTTTATTTATACATACATTAACAAGGGACTGTTAGCAGTTACTGACATGCCAGCTCAACACCTCAACTGTTTAAGGATTGTGTCTCCCTTTAGGGGTTTAGTATCATGCTTATAAAATATATGAGAAGTGCATAACCCGTATCATGCCAACAACAGGTTTTAGAATAAATTTATTTGTTTCCGATGCAAAAACCCTATGTGTAAATCAATAGTAATGCCAAAATAAGCATCTTTAATGACCTGACAACAGTATCGTAACTATATTCCTTCTGAATAAGTATGTTTAAGGGTTTTGTTAACTTTTGAGGTGAAAGGTAACATTTTTCTGCTTTATATAGAATATTATCATAAAAGATTTGGGGAATACCACCAAATCATAGTACGTCACATCCAGTTGCATACGAAATGGGTCGAATATCCTTGAATTTGACAGTTGAAGGAAATTAATGGTACATTTCATTGCAGTAAAAAAAATCTGGGTCATAAACATACATTTGGGTGTTTGAAAGCCAATCTAATTAAAAACCGATCTCTCATCGCTCCTGTTTCTGATATGTCGCGTGGGAGATCTAACGAAACCCGCTTTGAGGTCACATGTGAGTGACCTCGTAGGTGTGTCTTTTTCGACCAATGAAATTGAGTCTTCCACGATCTTGGAAGTTTAACGTAAGGTAAAGGGATGTAACTTATTTTATTTACGACGAAATCGTCAGTCAAAATAATTCATTAACTTTTTTGATTGGCTTATCAATAGGTCGTCAACTCATTTGCATATCATTATAAATTCATTACTTTTAGTTCACTCACATGTGACCTCAAAGCCGGTTTCGTTAGATCTCCCACGCGACATATCAGATACAGGAGCGATGAGAGATCGGTTTTTGATTAGATTGTTTGAAAGCACCATTGTTTTTTTTATTTGTGTTTCTAAAAAATGTTATGGAAACTTTTAAGTTACATGGAAAACTGAAAACAACATTTTATAAATGTCATGCGTCCGACGCGCTTTCCTGGATTTAACTTCAAAATGAACAACCAAAGCCGAATATCTAAAATTATCGTTTATTGTTTGTTATAGCACCTTTATTGGTATGCTTTCTTATGGCAGATTAACGTCTCGGTTTTCGCAAGACTTTCTCTTCGCTATTTAATTCACACGTCAAACAAACGACTTTTGAATTCGTGTTATTTCCCGTAAAAAGTAAAACAACAAAAAATCCCGAACTCCCAAGTCTGTGTTAATAATTACTCATGGAATACAATTTTGGCATAGTTAAATTTAAAAAAAATCATATAACTGCTGAATAACACAACTGATTGGAAATATCTGCTGTAACAAGTTAGACCTTGCAATCAGCTAGTTGAATTTAACTGTTGAAAAGTTAAACTCATCTAAATGGTTGAAGAGTCAAACCAAGTATTGAAACTGGACGTAAAACACGCATTCAATAGAACAAAATATTGTCGCTGTACGTAAAGCAAAAATAAAATTCAAAGAATAAAACTATTGCCACTGAACAACATTCAATAGAACAGAGTATTGCCACTGAACGTAAAACAAACAACAATCATTAGAACAAAGTATTGCTACTGAATGTACAACAAACACCAACCAATAAAACAGAGAATTTCCATTGAACTAAAGCAAACAACATCCAATAGATCAAAGTATTGCCACTGAACGTAGAAAAACAACATTCAATAGAACAAACGTTTGCCACTGATCGTAAAGTAAACAACATTTAAGTAAAGCAAGTTTTGCCGCTAAACGTAAAACAAACAACATTCAATAGATTAAAGTATTGCCACTGAGAGTAGAACAAAAAACATTCAATAGAACAAAGTATTGCCAATGAACGTAAAGCAAACAATAATCAATAATTGACTGAAAGTTTTTTTTATTTTTCAGATAGTTGACATAATTTTGTCATGTGATTTTGACGTCATCAACGTTTTTTCATGATCTTAAAACTCCATAAAAATGAAATTTAGACTAATTATCAGGCATGAGTGTAATATTTTTTCTGTCGATTCGATATAACCTAAAAATGTGGTGCATACTTTTAATTAACCCGCTACGGCGCTTATTCTCGTATGAATGTGGCGTGGCTCTGTGCTTATCCAGTCATTGTGCTATTGTAAAACTTGTTTGTTGCTGGTCTTTCATTTTTTGCTTTGTCTATATGCCTTTTTATGTTTGTTACATATATGACGTGGCTCTTACTTGAACATCCCGTCATTGTGGTATTGTACTATGGCAAATTTATCCCATTTTGAGTTTTCTTTGTTACATATTTGTTAATTTTTTTTTCAGTGATCAAGATAATAAAACAATATTGACTGCTGTATTTGACATATTTACTTATGCGTTTTTGTTTTGTGCATGCATTGTTGTCAATGTAATGGAATTCGATGCGACTGTCATACAAGTGAGAGGTTTAGCTAGCTTTAAAACCAGGTTCAATCCACCATTTTCTACATAAGAATATGCCTGTACCAAGTCAGGAATATGACAGTTCTCATCCATTCGTTTGAGCTTTTAATTTTGCAAGTAGATTAGGGACTTTCCGTTTTGGATTTTTCTCGGAGTCTTGTTTTTTGTGATTTTACTATATAATGCTATTTCTTCGTAGACATAACATATACTACAGGCATGCCTTAAATAGAACAAAGTATTTCCACTAAACATGAAGCACACGGCAATCAAAAGAACACAGTATTGCCACTGGATTTTAAACAAACAACAACCAAATAGACAAGTATTGCCACTAAATGTAAAGCAAGAAACAATCAATGAAACAAAGCATTGATACTTAACGTTAAGAACACTACACTCAGTAATTAAATTTTGGATGTATCACCTCTTCTGGTTGACTGGAAGTATTTTTCTTGATTGAATTAAAGTATCTGTCTTGATTGACTGAAATTATCTGTCTTTATTGACTGAAATTATCTGTCTTGATTGACTGGAAGTATTTGTCTTGATTGACTGAAATTATCTGTCTTGATTTACTGGAAGTATTTGTCTTGATTGACTGAAATTATCTGTCTTGATTGACTGGGAGTATCTGTCTTGATTGACTGGAAGTATTTGTCTTGATTGACTGAAATTATCTGTCTTGATTTACTGGAAGTATTTGTCTTGATTGACTGAAATTATCTGTCTTGATTGACTGGAAGTATCTGTCTTGATTGACTGGAAGTATTTGTCTTGATTGACTGAAAGTATCTGTCTTGATTTACTGGATGTATTTGTCTTGATTGACTGAAATTATCTGTCTAATGACTGGAAGTATTTGTCTTGATTGACTGAAAGTATCTGTCTTGATTTACTGGAAGTATTTGTCTTGATTGACTGAAATTATCTGTCTTGATTGACTGGAAGTATCTGTCTTGATTGACTGGAAGTATTTGTCTTGATTGACTGAAATTATCTGTCTTGATTTACTGGAAGTATTTGTCTTGATTGACTGAAATTATCTGTCTTGATTTACTGGAAGTATTTGTCTTGATTGACTGAAAGTATCTGTCCTGATTGACTAGAAATATTTGTCTATCCGATCATAGAAATAATTGTGGTACGTGACCGTGACTTAATCATGTGTTTTTCTCATAAATTGTTCCTTAAAAATGTAATTAAGAATTAAATTACATTGAGTGAGTGAAATATATTTTTCGGTCTTCGAAATAATCTTAACTAATTGTGGTGAACACTTTTAAATAACTCTCTACCCGGGTTATTCAGTGTGTACCACATTTTTTTATTTCTTCATAGACAGAAAATGTATAACTGTCATTCCTTAAATAGAGCAAAGTATTGCAACTGAACGTAATGCGAACATACCAATCAGTAGAACAAAGTATTGACACTGGACGTATAACAAACAGCTATTAATAAAACAAAGTATTGCCACTGGTCGTAAAGCAAACAAAAATTAATAGAATAAATTATTGCCATTGGACGTTAAACATGCGGTTTTTAACAGAACAAAGTATTGCCACTGGAAGTAAAGCAAACACAAATATAGAGAACAATGTATTGTCACTGGACGATAAACACTCGAATCAGTAGATCAAAGTTTTTCCCGCTGAATGTTAGGCAAACAAGAGTCAATAGAACAAAGTTGCCACTGAATGTAAAACAAACAACGTTCTGACAATAGAACCACAGTTTTGCCACTGAATGTATAGCAGATTCTAAGAATTAATAATTATAATAAAGTTTTGCCACTGCACGGTAAGCAATATAAATCAGTAGAACAAAGTATTGCAACTGAAGGTAAAACAAACAAAATTCAATATAACAAATCATATGCCACTGGACATAAGTCAAACAACAATCAATAAAACAAAGTGTTGCCACTGGACGTATAGCAGACATTCAATAAAACAAAGTGTTGCCACTGAACGTATAGCAGACATTCAATAAAACAAAGTGTTGCCACTGAACGTATAGCAGACATTCAATAAAATAAAGTGTTGCCACTGAACGTATAGCAGCCTTTCAATAAAACAAAGTGTTACCACTGAACGTATAGCAGACATTCAATAAAACAAAGTTTTAACAGTTGAAACGGAAAATCGACACAGAGTATCGTCTGAAGTCCTTTTTATTGCAAATAAGAAAGAACAATATAATCAAGAAGAAATAGACATGATGGTCGAAATACGAAGAAATTGATGTGTTGGCCTAAAAGGGTATATTTATCATTAACATACAGAATAAACTTTAATAAACCTTTTCTGTAATCAGTAATACTTTGTATCTTATACTGATATGTTAAACTTCTATAAATGAAATAATTTAAAAGCAGTGAAGCCTTGCATATATTAATATTTAATTACAAATTAAAATTCAAACTGACCACACGCACGATACACGCACGCACGATACACGCACGATGAATGCACGATACACGCACGGTACACGCACAATACACGATACACGCACGATGAGCGATGAGCGTTACACGGAGGATTAACGCAAAATGAATGATGAATGATGAACGCACGATGCACGATGAATGATAAATACACGATACATGCACGATACACGCACGCACGATACACGCACGTTAAATGATTCATTGACGACTGAACAACGAACGCTTTTTACACGATTCTCAAAGCTATTTTATTTAGAATAGTATTCAAAATTGATATGCATTTTCATTAAAGGCAATACTAGTAGCTGTTTTGCCGATACCACCACAATAGATAATATGCTATTTGCCAGCTCAGATTCAAATAACTTAATTAAAGTCGGCTATTTTATAGGCACCGGAAATATTTGTGAACTTGGACAGAAGCTCATAACAATCAAAATATAGTGTCTTGATTTTGTTCAGCCTCACCCTGAGAGTTCAAGTTTACGGCAAACGAAGGCGAGACATTGTGTTCCTCGAAACTCTTACTAATTTTATTTCATACAGTTAAAAATCGAGATTTTTTTTTATGCATACAATGTCCGACGCATTATATCTACAGAGAGTGACTGGTTCTAGAAATTATTTTAACTAACATGTTTGATATAATTGATTGCAATAAATGAATGATTTATGTATTTTTACATGTTATATATTTTTTCACTTTGACGGATACATTTTATAAACGATTATATATGTATATATCTAAAAAATATTGTAAGCTGTTTTCGTTTTCACTACAAGCATAGCAGAAATTATTTGATTCTTTTATGTTAACATTCACTGCAAATTTTTGTAGTTCTGTACATAAATACTTATCAACAGGACATATTAGGTTATAATTTCACCAATAAATGAGTAGTTTAACAATCTTTAGAACATGTCGGTTTTTCCTTTATATTGCCGAAAATCGGTGATCCGACTGACACAAGCGAACTGACATAACACCTGATTAAACAATCATAATTTCTTTTTTTAAGTTACAAAGTTCCTTATATTATCCATTGTTATCAGAATCGTATGTGTTTAATAATTGAGAGCAAAAGATATTATTTTGTCAGAAAAATTTGATTCGTACAAATTAATTAGAACTACCTAAGAAAATGACATTTACTAAATAATTAGAAAATTAACATTTGTAATACCAAATACTTCATTATATACTTCTGAAACGACTTTTCGTCCTGAATATGCATGAAATGTTTGCCACTGGACGTTTTTAAACAACCACTGAATAATCAATTAATCAAATTTTGCTCTCAGTAAAAATGACTTCAACAATATAAGACACAATTGGTGTCTGTTGTTTGTTTGTACAGTAAACATACTGAATGTGTTTATATTCCTTTCCAATTTCAAGTATGTAAGAAAATTCATACATATTTTCAAACATCTTAGCTGACACTTCAAATTTCTAGGAGGTGAGATTCACGGGATTTTACCTAAAACTCTTTGGGAAAATGCAATTTTTAATTCCAATTTGAAACCTAACGGTAATAGATATCCCAAGGTTTTTTTTAAATGCATGTCAAATTTGATAAGGAGATTTGAAAAATCTATCTCAATGGTAGTTGAAATTATTCAGTGCAATCATTTTGTGTCCGTCGTTGTCTTTCATACATATCAATGAATTGGTGTATCCACTGTTTGCTGTTCGTAATCTGTTGTTTATGGCAGTCAGGCCTCGCGATTGATTCCAAAATTTAAGCTTCCACTTAGGTAAATTAATGATCATTTATAGGGGAGGGGCTATTTTTCTTGATGCAAACATTATTTTCCTTCCTGAAAAAAAACCCAGCTTAACAATTTTCTATATGTTTTCATTAAATCATAAACCGATGCATATTAAATGATTTTTTTAAAATTTAAAAACATATTTTTATGGTAAATATATCCAAATGTCTGGGTAATTTTCCTCCTTAAATAATATTTTTTTTTTCATTTTTTAAGGTAATAGTGTTATCAGTTATGTAATTTGACACGTGTCTTATAGTTCAGTGATTTTCGGAAAAATTAACGAAAACCGGCACAGGCATTGTTCAATTATTATCAGTGATCTTTTATTGATTAAATTTGAATATATGCATTAAATATCAATCTCAATCTAGATAAGAAATTTGTTTACACTGCACATCACTCTGTTAGTCCTTAGTAGCATATTATAACATATTAGTGCACTTATGAGTCCTGAGCCGTGTTTAGACGCACCATTTTCTGCTTTTTGGTTGGATTGTTGTCTCTTTGACACATTCTCCATTTCAATCCTCCATTTTATTCAATTAGTTGTGATTCTCTTTATCTCTCTGTTTTATGTTTTTGCAGACAAAAACAATTCGCAGAATTAATCTAAAATAGCAGACATTTAATTAACTCTTTCTTTTAAAAACTTTTAGCATTTTAACATTTTTTCGAGATTTAACCATTAGCTAAGAGCATATTTCCCTTCTTTTTAGAAATTTGGCTTGATACCGTATGGAGATTTTTGTTCCAACTATTATGAAGAAATTAACGACTTTTTTAACTAGATAAATATTCAACAAAAATACCGTTTTTTCTTAAATCAATTTCTTTTAACAAAAATAGAATTGTTACACAAATGTAGGAAGAACCCAATTTTGTAACGAAGATATTCCTTATCTCTTTACCGAAATTTGCATATCTTTATATTTTGAAACATAAAATGTTAAGGGTGTCTGCTCAAAGGACAATTCAAACCCATTTGTCATTTAAATTTAGCACATGAAGATATAATTTTTAGCACATATACACATGTACAAATTGATTTTGTAAAAAAAAATCACTGTCGGTCTAAAACTGTATCGCATGCCCATAAATGTCCTAAAGCTTTAAATGTCAGATCATGAGGGTCTGAATGGGGATTCAGTATTTCTGTATTCTATATTTTTAGGCAATTTGTTTTATAATTCGTTTTACCTTTTGCCGATCATTCTTTATTCTATATATTCTAGTACCTCATCATTTTCTTTTCTATTTGTCTGGTTATTTTTTGTATTCTTTATTTTTTTGTCTATAATTTCCTTCTATAAATCCCCATTCACACCCTCATGTATAATGGAAGACGATAAACATTTTAGTATACATACCACCCGTTGTCACTTTCACCTGACATACAAATCACATATTGTTATTACGGCCCGTTATTTCCACCTGGACACAGGACTTATATAATATATATATTACGTAATAATAACGGATATAGTAAATTCGGTAGAATATAACATGTATCAACGCACTGACTTCTTAAATGTATTTTGAACTGACAATTGTAAATAGTATTTTTAGTTATTTTATTTTAAAACTAAGAATAAAAATCGGGAATGTGTCAAAGAGACACTACAACCCGAAAAGAACAATTGACAGCCGAAGGCCACCAGTTATATTTGCTAATGTTTTTGTTTCGAATAAGGCAAAAACCATTGTATTTTCAGAAAATCTCTAAACGGATAATGAGAGTTTATCGACCTTGACTTGCTAACAGTGTAGACACTGTCTCTAAACATTGTCGAATTTAAGAGCCTATATCAATTAAGGGATATGTTACATAGCTTTTAGAGTTTACAAAAATATACATTTCAGAACCAAATTTTGGCTTCTTTATATTTATACCAAAATTGAGTTCAAGGCAGTATTTTGTCGAAGAGAACTATTACCCAAAGTGCAACATGCGAGAAGAAGTTTCATTTCCCTTATTGTTTTTAGTGATGTGACTAATCTTTCGAGGTTACGTCACGGAAATATATCTTAAATGAAAAGGTGCAACTGGGTGCATCCCTAAAAAACAAATTAAAAAAAAATGCTTTATATACTGACATTGAAACAAATATACTGCTCATAATAATTGCACATAATTTTTATGTAGACTTTAGTTAAGAAATCCCGCGTTTTATAAACCATCGCACTCCATTGCGCCAAAGTCGTCAGCTTGAGTTGTTCGTGGAGCGTTTTCACAAATTCTGGTATTAATACTTTGTTGTTTCCAGTTAATCGCCATTTTGAATACGTGTTTTAAATATTTGCAAATGATACTTGTCCAAACATGAACATGTTGAAGCTGGTTACGAGGTTTCAATACATATTCGTACAATCGTTCTTAAAGTTTTTGAAAATACGTGTTGAAGTTTTGATAACAAGAAAAAGATGTGGTATGATTGGAGATGAGACAACTCATCGCAAGAAATAAAATGACACAGAAGTTTTCACCATAAGTCACCCCACGGCCTTCAACAGTGAGTAATGAACACACCACAGTAATTATTTCATAAATTATCTCATACAATATGTAAAAAAAAATGAGGAAATAAATCAATAAAATATTCCTGTTGATACTTTCTTTTGATTGAAAAAAGCTTCTGTCCAAGTTTGATAAAAACCCAGGACAGTTTATCAATCTAACAAGTGTTTTAAAACTTCTTGATACTATCTTATGATTATTAACAAGCTTCTGTCCAAGTTTAATAGAAATCCAGGATAGTTTAAGAAACGGTCATTAAAATTTCAAAGACGTCGACGGAATGTAGGATCGCTTAGTCTCGCTTTTTCGACTAAAGTCGAAGACTCGACAAAAACATACAAATCAGATTTCTTTCTGACATACGGGCGCACTACACTTTTTTATACGCGACGTTTTATGGTATACAAATGTCCGGCGTCCGTTCGTCCGCATGTCGCACTGTAACTTGAGAACCGCTTATCCATTTCATGAAAATTAACATAGTTGTTTCTTATGATGGTTTTCGGAATTTACTCATATTTTTAGTGAAACCATTTGTATTTACACGCATCTTTGTCGGAATTAAAATAAAAACAAAACACTTATATATATATATATATATATATATATATATATATTCCTTTTGTCTCCGTATATCTTATATAAACATTTTAACAAACTGACCACACTCTAATTTATAAGTTGGCGCAAATCAAAGTCGTGCTCCAATGGCAAACAATTTTGTTGCAAACGAAATGAAACAACAGCAAAATTATTTGTCCTTTTCATCATTTTAAATAAGAACAACACATTAATTAAATATTTGAAGCATAAATCTTTTCGATACAATTGTTTTAAATCACTTAAAATGAAAAAGATCGTCATTGTTTAATCAGTTGCTATATATATGTGTTATTTGGCACGTGTCAAACGGTTCATTGATTTTCGGCATATCAAAGAAAAACCGGCACGTGTCTAAATAATGTTGAATATCTCGTTTATTTATGATTATTTTTCTGTAAAATTTGAAATTTATGCATTAAATATCAATCTCTAACATGATATATAAAAATAATACATATAAAAGCACTCCTTCTCTTCCTTAGTGGCATTGTATAGTCAAAGCCTTAGTGCACTAAGGATTCCTTAGCAGTGTTAAGACGTACCGAAAAAAACACAACATCCGTCATTCTTTAAGAATCATAGAAGGTTGTTTGTTTCCCGGCCGTTATTGAAATTCTTGATAATACCTAAATGTTTGTATGTTCCGAAGGCATACTGAATGTTTTACGGAGGGGACCAACCTAGTCGGTAACAACGTACTATTGTGAATTATTTTTCGGATAATAATTTTTTAGACATACATTAAAAACGATGTCATTGATAGGCAACCATGAACACAATGAAAAATGAATCCGTGAAAGTGTTCCATGTTTATTCCATTCAAGTAAAGACTTGTTATGATAATACCATATATTTAACTAATTTATAAAAAAAAACAAAAACTAAAAAAAACAAAACAAGATTATATCTTTAACTTGTAAATCCAATTTCAAGTTTTAAAAGTTCCTCAATTTAAAATAATACATGATATATTTGCGTGATCTTATATTTGTTTAATTAAAATAATGCCTTCAAATACATGTAATGTTTATTTTTATTCAATTTCCACAAAACATTTTAGCTTAGTTTAAATGAAATTCAGAACAGAGAATTCGAACACTGTTGAAGAGAATATACATATTCGTGTTAATTCGCCTCAGTTTAATTTGTTAATTCATGTTTGACATTTAACATTTTAATCCGCAATCCACATTTACCCGACAATCTTGTATATTGTATTTTCTCAATGAAATAACATAACGTGCATGTGACCATCAGAAACTAAGACAAAAATGATATTTATAATGGTATTTATCAAAACTTAAATATTTCGAAATATCTTAGTAGCATAGGAATTTGACCAATAAGCGAAGAATTATAATCTACCTAGGATTTATATAATTACAACCAAGGATTTGTATAGTTTCTTTTCAATAAAATATTGTTGGTGTTTTTGGCGACTATAGCAGCAACATTGCCGTTATTAAATAAAAAAATTAAATTTTCGCTATCTGATAATTATAGCCGCGGGTTAAAATGTTCATTAAAATGTATAATATTATACTATAATGGGCATTTTAGAATGGCATGAAGTTCATCTTCAATAGTAGAGCTACAACACATGTCATCTCGTGGACTTCTTTTCTTTCATACTTTCCAGTTTCTATTTTTTTAGTGGAGCTACCCCACATTTAAATTTTGCAAAAACACATTTGTTTTAAATTGACAGAATATTTTTAACAAATACCAGTTGGCCAACAGTATATTTTTAAGTCCATTTTCGCTCAGTTGAATAGAAATTCCAATTTTAACTCTTCTGGTCGTAGAAATGTCAATATCATGTTATTGTTTGTACGTACAACATGTATCATTATATCAAAATGTGTCAGTCCCAGCCAAGATTCACCGAATAACCACAAAATCTTTACAGATGATAAAATATTTACACAAAAAGTCATGAATCTGTATGAACGTTATGTACGATGAAGTTAATTAAGAGTCTACAAGAAAGTAAGTATGACTGTAAATTTTATTTAAAGTCGGAACATACATATATATTATATATATATACATATACTTTAACCGCTCTATAACCGACTATCATTTAAAAACCGCAATGTATGAACGTTACACAATTAGAGATGAACGTTTCACAAATGCACGTTATCTGATCTACACAATTATACACGATTGACGAACGCACGATACACGGTTAAGAATGAATGTTTGATGAACGCACGATACAGGCACGATACACGCACGATACACGATTAAGAATACACGATGCACGCACGTTACACGGAAAATACACGGAACGATGAATGATGAACGCACGTTTGGTACACGCACGATGCACGCACGCAACACGCACGATACACGATGAACGCACGGAATAATGGTCAGTTTGAATTTTAGAAGGTCTGTACCAAACGTGACTTATTCCCGATTGTGACTGTTTTGCTGAGTGTGAATTCGCATTACTATAAAACGTGTTACGGTACTTGTCTATCCCAAATTCATGTATTTAGTTTAAATGTTTAATGTTATATTTTTAATTCTCATCGGATTTTGTCAAATCTGTTAACGTCTTTTCTATTATATTTATGTGTTATGGTAAAGAAAATTAATCACCGCATTAGATTTTGTTCAACGTAATCAGTACGATATTTTACGTTTGAAGTTAGAGTCAAAACAAACCGGACATAGCTTTATTATAAATAGTTAATTGTTTCCTTAGTTTGCTTTTTATAAGTATTAAAATGTGCATTGTTATTAAATGCAATATCAGTATTTAGTTTAAATATAATCTTAAATCAATCCTAATTCTATCTTATTCGTTCAAATGTGACGTCATTTTTCATTTTTTTATGATCCGTTTTCAAATTTCATAAATTCAAATGTGATGTAATTTTCGTGCTTTTTCACCATCGTATGTGACGTCATTATTATGATTTATTGCGTTGAAGCCTGGACTGAGTCGGGTGTGTCTATTGTGTTGGTCTTTGCATTATGTATTCGTGTTTGCTTTCTGTAATTAGTTAATACTTCAGTTTCATTATGTATATCTATTATATTCATTTAATAAAATTTACTGTTTGCAATAGCAATAATTGTTCTAAAGGATAAGGATGTTCTTATCCCAAGCTTAAAAACATAGCCTTTTTTCAACTTTTGATCTTCAGAGCTGTACAACTTTGTACTTTTTTTCACTTTCGATCTTTTATATCTGGGCGTCACTGTGGACGAGGCGCGTTTTTGGCGTATTGAATTTTAAACCTGATGCTTTTTGTTATCCATTAATCATGTGTTTCTTTGTCTAATACGTTCTGCTATTTATTTGTATTGTAGTCCTGTAATATTATGTTGTCATTTCAATGTTATATTTAACATTGCCATTAAAGTGCGAGGTTTGGCATGCCACAAAACCAGGTTCAACCCACCATTTTTTCCTTTAAAAATGTCCTGTACCAAGTCAGGAATATGGTCATTGTTATATTATAGTTCTTTTCTGTGTGTGTTACATTTTAACGTTGCGTCGTTTGTTTTCTCTTATTTTTTAGTGTAAATTCACATTGCGATAAGACGGGTCACGGTACTTGTCTATCCCAAATTCATGTATTTGATTTTGATGTTATATTTGTTATTCTCGTGGGATTTTGTCTGATGCGTGGTCCGTTTCTGTGTGTGTTACATTGTAGTGTTGTGTCGTTGTTCTCCTCTTATGTTTGGTGCGTTTCCCTCAGTTCTAGTATGTTACCCCGATTTCGTTTTTTGTCCATGGATTTATGAGTTTGAACAGCGGTATACTATTGTTGCCTTTATATATTAAATATAGATACATTCCTACAGCGAACCTACGGAAATGAAACTAATTGGGTATGAGAAGAAAGAGTCACCCTTCTCAGTGATTTTAATAATATTCATAGTGGAGCCTGCAAACAAAAAACACATATATCGGATAATCAAATTTCTATTCCAACTAGTGTAGCAAAGAAAATCAAGGTAAAAAAGAAAGTTTTAGCCAGAAGCCAGATTAGAAAGCAAAATCAAAACGATTTGAAAATAAAATTTAGAAAAAGACTACGACTGAACTAGTACACAATTTTATTTAGGGGCCAGCTGAAGCCCGCCTTCGGGTGTAGCAGGATTTTCTCGTTGTGGTAAAGACCCTTTGATGGCCTTCGGCTGTTGTGGGGTTGTTGTCTCAGTTAGGCATGTTCCCCATTTCCATTCTCAATTTCATTTGAAGCAATATACCAGATAAGAAGAAAGGAAGAAATCAGAAGTTTAGAAACTGAAGAAAGAAGACAGACTTCAATAAATGTCTTCCAGATGTTTCAGTTTGACTTTTGTTAAAATAATAATTGCGCCATTTAATCACATTATAAAACGAACATTATTTTCCTCTTTGTATTCATTGTTTTTTTTTTTTGTTTTTTTTTTTATGTGTGGGAAATTAAAGATGGAGCCCTGCAGACAATGTCCAAAAACATCATTCTCAGAGGACACAACGTATGCTTATATAGAAATAAGGAGACATGGTATGATTTTCAATGAGACAACTATCAAGCAAAGTTCATTTAAATGCGGACATATGGCTAGAACCCCCCTTTATTCTGGGTTGAGACCCCCCTTTTGAAAATAACTGAATTCGCCCATGCGAAAAAACAGATGGAACAGTTGGGGTTGGACAAAATTCCTAAAGTGACTAGCAAAAAAGAGAGACTTATAGTCCGGCTTTATTGAAGTTTGTCATTGGCGCCCTCTTGTATTATTATTTTTAAAGTAAAATAAAAATGTCATGACCCTTAACACCAATGGTTTAATGTCATTTGCTGAGCGTAATTTACATTTTTCTGACTGAGTTTGCGATGGTTGACGATCGCCCGACTAACAGACTAAATTTCTAAAATTTCAGTAAGATATAATTACGGGGAAATGATGAGATATTCTATAATTTCATATATATATATATATGAACTTGAGAACAATCTTGAAAAGTGAGTGATCAACATTAATTTAAGTGTGTATAAATACAATCTAATAAAAATAAAATCCTTTAATTGCTCCTGTTTTGATATTTATAGGTTAGACAATACTTGGTCATGTTTTATGAATATTTAAGCCCAAGGCGAAGCCGAGGGCTTAAATCTTCATAAAACATGCCCAAGTATTTTCTGACCAATTTAGAACATATTCACACTTTCGATTGACCTTACAAAATTATCCTTTCCCATTGTAATATTCAAACCTAAATAAGAGTTCACTTTTTATAATGAACTAAATGTAAAACATAGGTAATCATCATTTCAATGGATGAAATGAAAAAGCTCGGACATAGTGAGTTTGTGAGGACCGAATGGATAAATTGTTTATCTTCTGCTTCTGGTAAAATTTACTACTTATATATCTTGAGATTTTTCTTTATTTTAAAAAGTAACACAATGTTATATAAATCCCCTTTTTGAAATTTGACCTTTTTTTTTAATAAATATAAAACTCTCTGTATAAATATTTAAATTCAGACCAAACAACATTAAATGCTTAGCTTTTATTGATAAATTTACATGTATTGTGTTTCTCCGAGAAAAAAAGCTTTGCTTGATATATCAGCAGTCCGGCATTGTTTTCTTGAAGAAAAAAAAGTTCCCTCAAATGTCAAATAAATTAAATAAGTATTATTTTAACTACATCTTTACCCAAATTGTTTTTGTTTAATTTATATATGTGTACCGTTAGAAAATGTATGAAAATTTGCAAAATTCAAAATGTTTTGTTTTAATCTTTGTTCTTTCATCTTTAATCAGTAGGCTCTTTTCCCATGGAAAATGCCTCAGGGGTTGTACACTTAGTGCAGTTATTAAAAGTTCACTTTCATAATTAACTGACAATGAAAAGTCATTCATGTATAACATTTCATAGTGTATGGAAAACCATGTACTATGAAAATTAGAGGGGGAAAAACGGACTTTTCATTGGACGAGAAGGGGTGACATGGTATGTTCTAAGTCGCGCATCATATCAGAACAGGAGCAATTAAAGGATTTAATTTTAATTAGATTGATATAAATAAGAGTATAAAGACTAATTTTTTTTCCTTGAATCATCAACTCAAAAAAAAAGTAACAATAATTTTACATTGTTTTTCAAATGTTAGTGATTTCACAAGTTATATTCAACAATTGTCAACATGGTCAATGCTGAATAATTCCGACGGGGTATTACCAGCCCAGTACTCGCGCTTTTTTTTTATGACAGAGTTATCATTGATATGGTCATAATTATATTAACTGTTTACCAAACTTTGAATTTAAAAAAAAACTAAGGCTTTTCAACCTCAGGAATAGATTACCTTAGCTGTATTGGCAAAACTTTAAGGAATTTTGGTCCTCAATGCTCTTCAAATTCGTACTTTATTTGGCATTTTTAACCTTATTTGATTCGAGCGTAACTGATGATCGAGTCTTTTGTAGACAAAACGCGGTCTGGCGCATAGTACAAAATTTCAATTCTGGTATCTATGATGAATTTTTTTTCAAATTTCTTAACTAGATAAAATTTGAATAGCATTGACTTATCGCGCCTACGCTAGTATGGGGTATTATGTGTTCGGTCGGTCTGCATGTCTGTTCGTCCGTTACTGAGTTCGTCATGTATCATGTTACGGTTTTGATACGTGCGATGAAAGTTCTGGTATGCATACATATATATAATATGATTGATGGTATGTTAATAAATTAGACTAGTCTAACTAGTACTCTCCGACATGCAGAGACCAAATAAACATAGAAGTTATAAACAACTAATGGTCGGCACCATATACGGCCTAAGGCTTCAACAATGAGCAGATCCCATAAAAGGCCACGAAATGTTTAATACTATTTTTAGCATGTACCAGAATATTAAATCCAGCATGAGCTATAATGGTCAAACTTGTGAACCTTTCGCTTGTGAAATCGGTGTCAGACAAGGAGAAAATCTGTCACCGTTTTTATTTTCTTTATACTTGAATGACCTAGAAGACTATCTCATCTCTGAAAATATTTTAGGTATGAACACAATAAGTAAAGATATAGAAGAAAAACTTGGAACTTTAATGAAATTATTAATAATTCTCTACGCAGATGACACTGTAATCTTGACAGAATCACCTGACCAACTGCAACATGCACTTAACAAATTTAAAAAGTATTGCGAAACGTGGAAGATGCGAGTAAATGTTGCTAAAACTAAAATCTTAATTTTTTCAAAAGGAAGAACTACAAACCCTCCACTTTTCCGATTCAACAATCATCATATTGAAACTGTAAAGCACCTTAACTACTTAGGAATTATTTTCAGCAAAACAGGCAGCTTTAAACAATGCAAACAACATCTAAAGGACAAAGCAACAAGTGCAATGTACGAAGTTTTAAGGAAGGGAAAAATTCCCAATTTATCAATTAAATGCCATGTAGATTTGTTTGACTTACTGGTAAAACCTATTCTGCTATATGGATGCGAAATATGGGGTTACGAAAACTTAGATATACTAGAAAGAGTTCAAACTAAATTTTTTAAGCTACTTTTACATCTTAAGCCATCTACTCAAAACGACTTCATTTATGGAGAACTGGGTCTGTATCCCCTAGAAATAGATATAAAAACTAGAATTATATCTTATTGGACAAAGTTAATTACCGGTAAAGAAAGTAAGCTCGCTGCTGTAATGTTTAGATACCTTTTCAAGTTAGCACAAGAAACAACATTTCGATCGCGATCGTTAGACAAGATGAAAAGTATTCTAGACAATTGTGGATTCTCTTACTTATGGTCATTCCAAAACACATCACCTAACATTAAATCGATAATTAAACAAAGACTAGAAGATCAATTTACACAGTCATGGTCAGGAAAGGTAAACAATTCGCCGAAAGCCCTGAATTATCGCCTATACAAGACATCACACAATTTCGAACACTACCTTAACGTACTTGATGATAAAGATGTAATAACAATGTCGCGGTTTAGGACAATGAACCATAAACTGCCGATTAAAAATGGTAGATGACAAAACATTCCCCGAGAACAGAGAAAGTGTCCGTTGTGCAGAGTTGCTATAGGTAACGAATACCACTATGTAATGGAATGCAGCAGTCTCTTGACAGATAGAACACTACTTATTGACAAGAAATACCTAACGAACTTTAATGTTTTAAAATTTAATGCTATTATGAACCAAAAACAGAAATCTAAACTTCGAAAATTGTGTCAATTTATTAGAATTATAAATGACAAACTGGATTCTCTCTGATGTTAATCTGTCGGCTATACCAGAGACATATATGTGTATATATGTCTCTGGCTATACTGATCATACCGTTAATTTTTTGTAAAAAAACTCATATTTAATGCTTCCTTAACAAATGTACATATATGCAATGTAATGTAAACTAATGTGTTTTTCTGTATACCTTTGACTTTGTCCAACTTAGGTGAAACCAGAATAAAATGATATATAAAAGAGAAAACTAACAGCCTGATTATATGTACAAAACAATGGACGAAAATCAAATATGACTATTTACAGCAACCGACTAAAAACAAAAACATAAAATTGAGATTTATTGTTCTTGATGTCTTTACCTCAATTTAAGGTAGATCATAGGTATATATTTCTTGAGACAGAATTTTCTTATACTTTGCCAAAATGAAGATT
This sequence comes from Mytilus galloprovincialis, assembly GCF_965363235.1. Classification (NCBI taxonomy): domain Eukaryota; kingdom Metazoa; phylum Mollusca; class Bivalvia; order Mytilida; family Mytilidae; genus Mytilus; species Mytilus galloprovincialis. The sequence goes on along the minus strand of NC_134841.1, from coordinate 75,904,121 downwards.
TCACTATGTTGCTTTCAAAAATATAATAAAAGGATTGGTCACACTTGCTATTATCCAAGCTACAAGTCGTTGACAATTGCCTAAATTTGGTTAGATTGTTCATGAAAAAACTAATTTTTGTGAAAATATAAAAATTCTATGAGATAGAATTTTGAAATAAATTGCGAGAAGATAGGTTTTATATTATGTTTTAAGAAAATAAAAAATATGGTGTCACCGAACTTGTTTTCTTGCTTGAAGTAAGAATATCATTCCAGGATATTTTTTTTACTAAAAGAGTTATCTCCCCGTAAATGACATATTTGAAAAAAAAGAATTTTAAAAACACAAAATTTGATATTTGTTTAAATATTTTGAGTTATAAAATAAATCACCAAGATTTCTTTATATAAATAAACACTGTAACCAATGAATTGCAAATCTGTCTCCAAATTGGCAGATTTGGGCAAATAAATAGACAGATTTTGCACTGGGATTGTTAATTCAATCCAAGATGGCGGTATACCATGTATCTACCTTAATAACAGGACATACAAATTCAAATTCAAACAAGTAATCCTGTGTTAGGATGCTAACACAAAAGTCACCAAAACGGACCCCAAATCATTGTTCTGCAGTATCGCTGATGTCAGATAACAAATGTGTGTAAAGTTTCATTAAATTTGTAGAATTTTGATTGTTTTGACATTTGCACCATTTCCATGGTAACGGCAGCCATTTTTGAAATTTGAAATTCAAAAGTCAAGTCCAGATATGCTAGTCAATATTTGTTTTAAGATTTTGAAGCATTTTGAAATATTTCATATTATAGCAGTTTCCATGGTAACGGCGGCCATTTTGGAAATTCCAAAACTCAAAAGTCAAGTCTACATTAGCTATTTAAAACAACATTTGTTATAAGTTTCAATAAATTTAAAGCATTTTGAAGTTTTTCGTATTTTGCTGTTTCCATGGTAACGGCGGCCATTTTGAAAATTCCAAAGTCACGCTAATGTTGCAATTTGGTCTCTCCATAAATATAAACCATCATACAACATTGAATGTCTCTAGAATAAATTTAACATTGATGTTCTGGAATGTTCCATGAAAATTCACCCCCTAAAATTATGCCAAGTAGACCCCTACTGAAATAAAAAAATGAGCCCTCCTAATTATGCCAAGATGACACCCTGGTATCATGGACATTGGGTCTTGCAACCCCATGATGCAGACCCATATACCAAGAAAAATATAGTTTCCATCCAGGGCCGTAAATTACATAGAGGCATGTAGGCAGTTGCCTCCTATTGAAAAAAAAATGGTTAGAATCATGCATAATTTTTATAGCACTGGTTGTTATTTAAAACAACAAGGTGGTTAATCATAACTTCATGCAGGTGTGTTCAATATTTGGATCTGAACAGTCGGTACCCAACTCGACTCCTTTGCACACATACAAGTTTCCCACCAAATTCTATTGCATCTGCATACATAGAAGTGACAATGTTGGCAGTATTGAATGCATAGAAGTGTTACAAGATGGGATTCGTCCAGTCAGAAAAAATCACCTTAGCATTTGACAAAGCCAGAATAAAACTTTTCGGTGTATACAAACATTAATGCTACGCTTTAATAATTTGAACTTGATAGATAAAATTATGAGTTATTGAGTATGCATTTTCATTTTAAGGTCTAAAAATTGTGTCTTTGAAACGAAGTCAAAGTTAATTCGACAGCCAAATAAGCCGAATAAACCACAAAAAATGACCAACTTCTGGGGGCTTTCATTTTAAGTCTTTGCAAAATTTTCCCTAAACTTAAGTAAGAGTCATAAAGCAAGATAAAGCGAAAACAAATCTTACTCTACCGGGACACGTAATCCAACTCTGGTTTAATATATTTTTAATATATTCCAGGCGCATATTTATTGAAATGTAACAAAAAATTAACAAGTCGTGTATTCTTGGGAGGTACATTGCATACAAGGAAAAGGCCTGAAAAAATATGATCCTTTTCTGTATGGAATGGGTCCAAATATTTTTGACTCGCTCCGCTCGGCGATAATAAACTGCCTCCTCTTACAGGCAATTTACGGCTCTGTCATCCTCAATCTAATTAGATTGTGTCATCCTCTACTACTTACAAGAAAATGGTACAGTAGGACACTTTAAGGGGTGAGAACAATAAAAATAATAATAAGAAACGGGACAAAAACATAAAGTCGCCAAAACTCCGTGACTTAACTAGGTGTACACTGAGACTACTATAACACATAGTAGTCTCAGGTGTACACGAGTCTTATTTAATCAGTGATAACAAGACTATCAAAATAACAATACCAAAGTCGATGCCAATTATTTTTTAGTTCGTTGCATAGTTTTAGGTTTTCAGACTTATCTACTTTCAGAACTCTCCTGTGTCAAGGTGAAGGACACAAAAATGGAAAAACAGAAATGACACAAAAATTGATGGATATACACAGATTTTTATGCTTGTAGGTAAAAAAATATCGTAGAACGACCACATGTTTTGAGGGCTTACATCAACCCATCAAATTAAGAATAAATCTTTTGAATTCCAAAAATCAAATGTCTAATTTAACCGAGAATCAAGATGTGAATATCATCATCCTAAAAAAAAACAAAAAAAAAACACACACACACCAACATGAGACGTGAGACTGACTCATATTTTTTTAACATGCAGTGACATGACCAATCTGATTAAAATACAAATCAAATATAAACACTTCATATACAAAATGTGGAAACACTCTGATCTACTTTCTGTTCAAAAATGAAAGACCTACAAAAAAGTCAGGATCCTAGTCCAAATAATTATGACATCTTGAAAGAGGGACAAAAGATACCAAAGGGACAGTCAAACTCATAAATCTAAAACAAACTGACAACGCCATGGCTAAAAATGAAAAAGACAAACAAACAACAGCACACACGACACAACATAGAAAACTAAAGAATAAACAACACGAACCCCACCAAAAAACTGGGGGTGATCTCAGGTGCTCCGGAAGGGTAAGCAGATCCTGCTCCACATGCGGTACCCGTCGTGTTGCTTATGTGATAACAAATCCGGTAAATGGTCTAAGGCTATTATATTTTTTTCTTTGACGCCTTAAAAAGTACGTTGCAGGAAGGTGTCAAATTTTTTTTTTAAAAAGCCTCACAAGACTTGTGTAAATTATTTTGTTTTGGCTCTGATACTGACTGAGGCTTATGATATAATGTCTTATTGGTGACTATGAATAGTCAAATTGCCATTTGTACGCTATATGGGGGCATTATTTTCTAATTCTGTTTTCTTTTTACTTATTTTACCAGTTTACCGTTTTTTTTTTATATTATTTATTATTATCAATGTGCCACCAGCATTAAGAAAAATGAAAATATTGACATGAAAACTAAAATAGTGAATATATAATGTGAAGGCATATATTATACATGGTAAACATTTTTTTTAATACTACAGTACTACCTGTGACATTATCTTATTCATGGTGGCCATAAAAATTATGTCCACCATGGTCTCCCTTTATGTCCATCATTATACCCCCTGTCGCTTAATTAATACACAAGGTATTAATCAAAAACTAGTCAAGGATAAAGGCAAATCTTGAATGCATTGAAGTGTTCAAATTATATGACTTACAGGTCATGTGTCTCATGTATAATAGACATGTATGTGTTTGTGAAATTTAATTACTGTGATTATGACAAGAAAATTTAAAAATAAAATGAAATAATATAACTAGTTGAATAAATAGCTGATTTTTTTTAAAATTTTACTCATGACTATTTGTTTTGACATTATACCTTTTTAATCAATTTAAGTTATTTTTTACATGTGCTTTATGGTAAGTGAAGAATAGATGAATATCATCTTCTAATATAATGCAAACTTTCCCAATGCCTGCCTTTTTCTATTGAAATGTTGTTTCTCAAATGTATTACTAAATGTAAATTTATGCAAATTTTTATACTTAAATTTTTCTGAATTTGAAAAATACCTACATGTATATGAGATTTAAAAAGAATTGTAGAATTGTAAACTTGAATTAAAAAAAAAAACTGTTTTGTTGATCTTATATTGCTGATTACTTTTTTCTGCTGTCATTGTTTGTTATCTAAATATACATGCAGAAGACCATAAAAGGTATAAATGAGTGAGCAGTAGCTCAAACTACATCTTTTTAACTATTACAATGTGCATACCATTTCTTTCAGATTAAACAATGACTGAAAAAGAATTTGCCACATCAGACAATGTTGTAGAGTCAACAGGCAATTCAATTGATGCATTAATTCAGGCAAGTTCTATGATACAAGATGACAACATAGATAACCAAACACAATGCCAGACAAGCTTTGAAGAACAAAGGGAACTAGATCGTTCATATATACAACAAAATGAAGATAAACAATCACCACGGTCAACACAGAGTTCATCGCCACAGAACTTATCACATGACACTGGTTATCAAAACAGCGATGCAAGTTTTGAAGACGGTCGAATGGGATATGATTCCATTAAAATGGATGATGGGGAAAATAATGACGATTTCCCATACCAGTACATGGACTCATCACCGGAGAATGTTTTGGATATGAGAACAGGTTCACCAACTAGATTCTACAAATGCAGATTTTGTCCATTTACAGCAAGTACATATACACAACTTCAACTTCATATGCCTAAACATGGAGGTAAGAGTCAAAGGGAGATAATTTAAAAATAAAAAGGGAGAAAACTTTATGGAGCTTAATATGATCAAATTTAAAGAAAGATTACTGATTTATGAAAATATGTATTCGGATTGATTGAATTTAGTCTTTTAAATGTCAATTGTCAAAAAAGTATCAAATATTCAGAACTCAAACATAAAACTAATCTAATCTGAATGTTTGGCAAAGTTTTTTGACCAGATACAGGTTGGGAAATTCAACTGCTGATGGGAAAAAGACTGTGAAAGCCGCTAACAGAGGTGGTGTAAAAATATTGTCAAACCCAGTCAGATTAACCCCAGATCTGAAGAAAGTAATGCACATACAACACATAATTAACACCTGGATTCCCCCCCCCCCCAAAAAAAAAAAAAAACAACAACATTATACATTTAGATAAAACAATAAATTCATATAATGTATGATATATTTGGGAATCCAAGAACAATCCACAGTTACAAATATTTTTTAAAGCATCTTACTTGAAACTCATCAATTTGATTGTTGCATTCTACTTTGTCCTGGGTAAAATTAGATTTTAAGATAAGGCTAATATACATGTATACAATATTTGAAAAACTTAAATCATTCTAGTCTCAAATGACAAAATCGCAATAATAAATGCACGCAATAATTTCTGAATTAACAGTATATGTATGTGTTTGTTGAAATGAATTTATTTATGCTACATTGTTGGATCAAAATTCCATAATTGAAAATCATAAAAAACTTAAAATTCTTATTTTCTATTATAATTTCAGGTGTGAAGGCATTGAAATGTTCATTATGTGACTATACAACTAACGATAAAAGTAATTTCCGTCGACATAGAAGACTACATATGGGCAGCAATCCTGTTAATGTTCTAAAGTGTAGTAAATGTGCCTACACAACCATTCTACCCAGGAAATTTCGTGATCACTGCTTACAAGCTCATAATGACAGAATTGAACCACCAAGAGTACATCATTTTGAAACATCAGTGCACTCACCATACCAACCACCAAGTTTTCACCAAACCCCCTTGCAAATTGATACCTTGGATCTCAGTGCTCATGGTCAGCCATCACCTTCAAATTCAAACATGACAGCCACTAATGCATTACATTCATTACTATCAGGCATCCATCCAACACAATTATCTTATCGACCACAAAACAATCCAACTTTACAAACCCAATGTCTCAATCAATTTAGCAATTATGTACCACAAGTTCAACGTCAAACTGAAGAAAATCACATGGCATCGAACTACTTAAGATCTATTGTCTCATCCATTATGAACACCAACATGCCACCGAGGGTGCCTGTCACAAGTACCATGACATCATCTGGTTATTTCCTACCTAGAACTACTGAGGTTCACCGTGAATGTCAGTCGTCATGTCTATCATCAAATTACCAAAGTAATTTACCAAGCTCAAGACAAGTGAAAGTCAAAATAGAACCTCGAGATTACGATGAAGCTACTGATTTACATGTATCAAGTTCTGGTCCTCCATACAGAGCACCAAAAGATATGTCACATCGGATAAACATGCAACCCTACCAGCAAAGACTTGTTGAAACATTTGAAAATAATTCACAAAATGAGTCATCAAACTGCATGGACAGCATCAGAACAAATTCTACCGATTCGTCATCATCACAACAGGAAGTTAGATCTAGTGCAGACAATGTTGTCAATACTACAGTCAAATCAGAAACTACAACAATAGGCGTGCAATGTGGACTTCACAAATCTGATTCATTAATAGAAATTTCACAAATTCAACCGACTGTAGACTGTGGTATTCAGTGTGAGCTGATGCATCACTCAAGAGTAGTAGCAGCAGATTGTCCAGTTAAAGAAAACACTTGTGGACACTGTGGCATCACATTTGATGATGAAGTTTTATATTCTATTCATATTGGTTGCCATAGCCATACTGACCCATTTGTGTGTAATGTTTGCGGGAAACAGTGCTCTAATAAATACGGCTTTTACTCTCATATAATGAGAGGACATCACTATTAAGAAAACATAATGTTGTTTTTCTGGCAATACAGGGGCGGATCCAGCCATTTTAAAAAGGGGGGTTCCTAACCCGGGACAAAGGGGGGGTTCCAATTACATGTCCCCATTCAAATGCATTGATAGTTCAAAAAAAAGGGGGGGTTCCAACCCCCAGAACCCCCCCTCTGGATCCGCGCCTGCAATATATGTAATAACAAACCTGAAAAAAAATATCAGTTATTTTGACTGGGTTATTTTGAACTACAGCATCCCAATTGTGTTAGTATGGAAAACGATAGACGCCTTCTAAGGTTTAAAATTTCTGATCTGTATTTTTATTGTTACAGATTTCTTCATTTTTCCCTCTATTAAATACATGTAAGTATTGTACAATGGAAAAGTCATTTATAACACAATTTTTGGTGTTATTGAATTTAATTAAATGCTGACAATATGCAATAGCCTGTTCCAATTTGGAATTCCTTTAACAAATCTGAAATTTTATTTAAATTATATTTTGCAATAAAAATTATTAAGCCATTGTTTAGAATTCACATGAGTATATAGAAACTTACATTTGAAAAGAATACTACTTATGCATAGCTTGCAAATGTCAAATACTATTGACAAGTTGAATTATAGATAATAGGAAATTTCTGAGGGTGTTATGAGGGAAATAAATGTCTTGCATTCTTCATTTTTCTGTGTGTTTGATGTTATACAATTAAATTGTTACATTCAAATAATGTTAATAAATTGTAGGAAATGATGCATTTATGCTGACTCATCTAGGAGTTTTGGCAAGTCAGAAATATTTCAGTCCATAGAAATCACAGGGTGAGAAAACAGGGTCTGTTGGGGGAACTTGAAAACATACTGTTTATTTTTGCTTTAAATGCTGCTTTATATGGAGTTATCTTTTTCAACTTTAATGTTATACAAATTTATTACATGTTTTAGAACTTTATTTTTTTTATTTGAAATATACATTGTACCTTTATTTTTATTTTTTATCTAGAAAATTTATGACTATGTATTACAAGTAAAAAAGATATAAAAAGATAAAGCTTTGTTCTTTCATCATTATACAGCCTACAGGGCAATAACAATGCAAGCTGTTCATCACGAAAAATAACCTAAAAGATTCATTAAGCTTTTACTCAATGTTGAAGGCCTCACTGTGAAAAAAAAATGAGAAAAGGAATATAAAAAAAGGCACCATTCTTTTGCTTTGCGTTTTCTAAAATGTGCAAAGGGATTTTGTATCACAACTGAGTACACAAAAACATTCATTTTCCATTCCTGGACCGGAAATTTTCTGTTTTAATTTGACTGTTTAACAGATAGTTCATGTACATGTATACAATTTACAGATGTTTATTGCTTATTGCTTTATTGGCAAAAATAGCATACATTTGAACATATTCAGTGTAAGAACTGAGTTCTGATAATGGAAATGCTGGGACTCCCTGCCAGGGGTATAGGCAAATGACTGTCTGTCACTAGACGATAAATGGATGTTTGGTTGATATTTTGACCGTTTTAAATCAGGTCATTAACACATCTCCTAAATTTTTGTTGTAAATTTCCTTAAACACATAGCTCTAAAACAATGGTAGAAAAGTTAAAGATAAAAACAAAAATATCCCACAGAACCAAGTTTCATTGGAAGAGTCACTGGTTAACTGGAGAAGTTCTGATAGTTTGTTCTTGGATCAAATCTATAACTTGCTATACATGCTATACAAGACCATCTACATTGTAAGCGATTTAGAGAACATGTATTTGCCTTGTAGGTGAGGTAGCTATTAAAGATATCACGGACAAACTGTTTGCTTTATACCTATCAATTCAAATTACAGCAAAGCACGAAAATACCTCAGTTTTGTTCATCTTTAAACAACCTTTCTGACCTTGGTGATGACATTGGAAATATAATTCATTAAAATATATAAGCGCATTGCTTTGTCCAGGCTCAATTTATGGTAACATCAGAACTAGGTTGATATCACAAATGAAGGGTTTTCTTTTGAATCGGTTGTTGATAAGACATTTCCAAGATAAAAGAAGACAAATATTTTCAAATCAATTGTCACGTGTACAGTGGTTCGGGTTAATGATGACATTCAGTTAATAACTGGCTTTAACAAACTGGAAACTGTGATATCCAGAATAGGATAGACTTTACAGCACCAGATATTATTCTTAGCGTTTTTGCAAGGTTTTAAAGTTTTTGTAGTCAAGTCTGTATCACAGATACTTTAAGCAATTTAGGTGAATTGTATTTGTTGTATGTAATTATATAATGATTGTAAGGTGTACATGTCTGACTGACAGGTTTCATCTGACCATGACCTCAGTTCAAGGCTCATCCATGAAGTTAAGTTTTTGTGGTTTAATCTATTTCTGCAGATACTATAAGGAATGAGGCCACTATAATTTTAAAGAGATGTGGTATGGTTGCAATTGAAACAATTATTCACCAAAGTTAAAATGGAGTGAGAAAACAAACAGCCATATCTAAAACATAACGATTTCACAAAAGACATGAAGCAATGACAACCACTAAACTACAGTCTTCTGACTTGCAACAGGCACATCTAAAAGAATGTGGCAGGGTTACACATGTTTGTGAGCTCTCAACCTGCCCCTAACCTGGAACAGTGGTGTTACAGCACAACATATGGACATAAAAATCAGTTGAGTATTTGGTTTAAGGAATGATTGTAGTTGGTACATGTTTTTGATTTTCATGCTGCTATAAGTAATAAGTTGACTATATGTGGTGTATGGAATGATAATAAGGTGTACATGACTACCTGGCAGGTTTCTTCTGACATTGACCTCATTTTCATGGTTCACAAGTCAATGTTAAGTTTTTTTGATTATTTCTTAGCTTAGATATTATAAGCCACAGGTCAACTATATTTGGAATATATTGTAAGCATGTTGATTGACATCTTTTTTTCTTGTTTTTGTGCTGTTGGATGACTGTCTCATTGATTGGGATTCCTGATCCCTATTAATTCAGAGGTCTACATGTGAACTCCACAAAATGGCAAGTGTCTTCTCCATATTAGAGTTGAGACAGGTGAATACTGTATAAATTCAGAAATTATTGCGAAAAATTACTCACATTTTGATATTATTTATATGAATTAAACAGGATTTTTCTCAATATCGCAAAATTAAAATTACATTTTAGTCTTTAATGACAAAATCGCAATAATAAATGCATGCAATTATTTCTGAATTTACAGTAAACAAATGCTAAAAATTTTATCTAATTAGAGGAGTTCTATATATATTTAATATTTCCTTATGCAAGTTATGTACATGTATTGCCTAATGAATACTTATGTCTGTAAATTTAGAAATTTTTATAGACTATTAATTATGCTAAACAATGAAAAAATATGAAAATTAATTATCATGTTTCCAGAAAATGCTACAGAGAAATAACACAATCTAAATACCAAAAAAAAAAGAGAGTTTTCATTTAAGAGAAACCTATTTTTGGCAATAATAAAACAATGTAAAAATTACAGCTGACTGTATGCAGATTTGACCTTGCAACACTGTTGTTTTGGAAACATTTTATTCTTCATACTTCCACAAAAGGTAAACTTAAAAGCCAATAATAAACTGTCAGTAAGAATGATGACATTTGTTTATTGCAATATTTAATATTTATATGCACAACAAAAAAAAAATCAGTCCATAATTGCTGATCAAATAAGTCCCACATAAATATGATGATTTCCATGACTTGACCATTTAAGAATCATGTTCCTAAATTATTAGAAACCAAAATGTTGACATCCAATCATCATTCATCAATTCATTATTATAAGCCATTATAGTTAACTTTGTCACAAGTTAGCTAAGAATACATATTTATATACTTTTTTAGTGACCTCAATATCAAAAGAAGTCTTTTCACCCCCAGGCACATTATCCATCAAAGATTGGTAAAGATCTCATAATAGCTTAAAAGTGGGTCTCATTGGGGTCTAAGCGTGACGCGGGATTGCCGATTTTTTATGAGCGGGACACATGAAAGTCAAATTATTGTGTCGTGAAAACGGGAAATGAGGTCTAGCGGGACCCAGGAAATGACAAAAAAATGAGAGTTGCTTACGTACATAGTGTAAGCGGGATACGGGAATCTGACAAAACAGTAAGCGGGATCCAGGATCGGAACCCCCCAATGAGACCCCCTTAAAATTTAGCTGAGGAACAATTTGAATTTAACCAGATTATTACAGGGAATGGCTGAAACAGTCAATGAACATCATTTATTAGTCACATATTCTTATACAAAGTTATTCAAAAATTTTAACATTGCATGATTAACATATATATTTGCACTGTAAACATGATGTCACATCATAATTTTTTTTACAAGTTACGCTTTTTCAGAGAGTGAATACAAATATTTTCTCTTGACAGCATAATATTTTCATGATATATGCTTTCTGTTATCAAATCAGTTTTTGGAGATTAATCTTCTTTGCATTTTCAAATACAACACAGAAAAATATCCTAAAGTGGTACATTGGGAAATTTATATACGGTGAAGATAACTTTACATATCGATGTAGTCAACCTAAATGTGGATCTTCCCATGTCTTGATTAGGACAATTGTATTTATGGATAAAGTTGTCTATGAAAGAAACAAAAATTAGTATCCCACAAATAAAAGTACAATCTTAGTAACCCATCTCAATCAGAGATAATCAATTCAAAGTTAGAATTACATGTATTACTATAAGGATGGCCAGAAAAACTCAGTTTCAAAATTCAATATAGTCCTCTCAATTAAAAAATAATTGATGTAAGGGATTTATTAAACACAAGCCAAAATAACAAACATTCATGGACTAATTTTAACTTTGAACAAAAAACTAAAGTACACTATAAAACATTTATGATTGTAAAAGTGCATTGAAATTGACTTGTTGGCTTATATAGCGTACTCAATATTTTATTTCCAATTACATGAACTGATATAACATTTTTGACAATTTTACTTGTTTTTAAAAAAATCAACAAAAATAACAAGTAGAATAAAATCAATTTAGACTAAAAAAGTTATTTCACTCATAAATTTCTTAATATAACATTGAGGGTGAATAATTCTTTTTGGAACTAAAACTCTTAAACAGAACTCATCAATTGTATAATATATATGAATATTCATTTTCCCTTATAATAGTACATTAAATAATGTTAATATAAGAAATGGTGTTTTATCTTCTGCCTCGTTTACTTGGAGGTCGTTCTGATGGTGGCGATGACCTTCCTCCTCTTCTGGGTCCCATCTGTTGAAATGGGGACCCAAATTTGATATTTCTTAGTTTATTTGTCATTGGAACTTTGGGAGAATTAACTACTGGTTTCTTTCTCAAATCATGTGGGGGAATAGCAGTTTGCCCTCTTGTCATTGGTCGATGTGGTGATGGTGATCTACGATGAAATGATGGTGATGGTGATCTGCCCCTGGTAACAGGTCTATGTGGAGGTGATCCTCTATAAAATGGTGGTGATGGTGAATGAGCTCCTCTTGATAATGGGGGTGAAGGTGTCCTCCTCATTCCTGGTCTATATGGTGAAGGAGATCTACCTCTAAGATATGGTCTCCCAGGAGATGGTGACCTCTGACCTCTAGGTATGTAGGGAGGAGGTGATGGTGTTAATCTACCACCAGGGTAAGGTGGAGATGGTGACCTATGACCTCTGATTCTAGGTGGGGACATTGATGGTTCTCTTCCCCATGGTTCAGGAGCCATCATGTGTTCTGAAGGAGACAATGATCTTCTCAGATACTCTGGTGGGGGAGACTGAGGTCGTCTCCCCATAGCGAACTGAGATCGTCTCGGTGGAGAGTCTTCTAATAATTGTGACGATGATCTTCGTCCCCTTGTTCCAGGATAATATGGCGGTGATTCTGATCTATCATCCCACATGCCAGGAGAAACTTCTCTCACTGGAGACTGGGGAGAAGGAGATCTCCCAGGTTCTGGGAAATAATATCGTTTAGTAGGTGATCCCTGTGGTGACCATGAACCTGAGTTTGCTCCTTCAGGAAACTGCCATGAATTCTGTCTTTGCCATGTACCTCTTGTCATTGTGGCACCTCTTCCTCTTGCCTTGAATCGTCTGAAAATATATAAAACCTACATAATTTCAAATTTGTGATATTATAGGAAGGTAACACTAATGAGTATAAATTTTAGTAGATACACATTTCAGGACAGATATCATTAACATAAAATCAAAGTTCAAAAGGTTTACCAATTTATTTGAACAAGAACCTCAGACACATCTTCACATCAGGAAAACAAACATTGCATCAGTCAAAAGAGCATGTTTCAAAGGTAAAGAGAAGAAAGTACAGAACTTACAAATGTTAAAACCTGCCAAAATACCAAGCCAGGAGCCTGTAATCCATTTGTTGTTGTTTACAATTATTCTGTTTTGTGTAATGTTTTAATTATAAAACAGGCCATTTGAATCAAAACAGTTGGCAGGCCAAATTGAGTTATAACTTTTAGATCAGAAGTTATGTTTTGTTCTACAATTTCACTGTATATTGCAATGTGTTGAAAAACATTCAATACAATTAATAAAACAAAAAAGAAAGACATGGTTTCTGCATACATATTGTAAACTGAAAAGTGGTTTATGAATTAGTTTCTTATTTGTCCATCTTTTTGCCTCTTGACATGATAAAATATGATATGATTATAAATCATAACAATCGTAAATATTCTATTATATTTTACCACCATTGTAAAACATTTCTAGCTTTTTAAGAGGAAAAATAGTAGCATTGATAAAGATGAGTTTTAAATTAAACCCAAAGATCAACATAATCAATTTTTAATATCAATATAAATAAATAACATGCCTGTCGTATTTTGTCATTTTTGGAGGCTTGGCTATGCTTGGAACATCCATACTGCAATAAGAAAAAACATATAAACAAAACTACAAACAACAATATGTCATTTTTGACTCAAAAACAATAATTAGCTTCTGCTAAAAAGCTGACACGTCCACTGTAATTTTACCGGGCCACGTCCACTGTATTTTTGTCCATCTGATGAGTTGAGCCTTTTTCAACTGATTTTTATAGTTTGTTCTTATGTTGTACTGTTATACCACTGTCCCAGGTTAGGGGGAGGGTTGGGATCCCGCTAACATGTTTAACCCCGCCACATTATTTATGTATGTGCCTGTCCCAAGTCAGGAGCCTGTAATTCAGTGACTGTCGTTTGTTTATGTGTTACACATTTGTTTTTCGTTCATTTTTTTACATAAATAAGGCCGTTAGTTTTCTCGTTTGAAATGTTTTAAATTGTCTTATCAGGGCCTTTTATAGCTCACTATGTGGTATGGGCTTTGCTCATTGTTGAAGGCTGTACGGTGACTTATAGTTGTTAATGTCTGTGTTATTTTGGTCTTTTGTGGATAGTTGTCTCATTGGCAATCATACCACATCTTCTTTTTTATAAACTCATGCAGATCCTATACTGTAGATCATGTGTTTGAAGACAATAGAATTTCTTGAATAAATGCAACATTGAGCATTTATGCTTGTACATTATTCAAATGATATTTATTAAAATGAAAATTGAAAAAATGCAGCAGTTGTCATCTCTTGTTCTTGTAATAAATCCCCAGGTTGTTTTGGAAATTTCATTTATTTCAGTCTATAATCCAGTTTTTGCTACTGTAAAATGGGAACATATGTCACTGAGTACGAGACAATATCCTATGACCTTCAGTAGTATGCTAAATTCTAGTATTAAAAGTACATACAGCTTTTAAAAATTTATCCATTTTTGAGAATAAATATTGATTTTTTTTTTGGCGAAATGATCACTCCCATTCTAGAACAGACGATGTTGAGTTGTTTAGTAAAGGAATAGCCTTTTTTTTGTAATGTTGCAAAAATGAACAAAACCAACAAACAGATAAAACTTAAACAAGAAAGAAAAATACAAGATGATACATTAAATTTATTGAAAAGTTTTAAACTGGCGATTTCTTGTTTTTCAATCAGTCTTTTTTTCTTTATATTTTTATGCCACTAACAAATTTAAATTATCACAATATTATATTTCATTATATTTAACAAATATTTGAAAACTTTGCAAAAAGTAAATTGCATGTTTGCATTATAAATAAGAGTATTGTATCAAAACTACATGGTCAATTGGTATATGCTCAATATAAATAAACTACATGCCTCTCATATTTGGTCATTTTTGGAGGCTTTGGTATGATGGGAACATCCATACTACAATAAAAAAAACCTTATGATCAACACTACTAACAGCAAATATACAGATGTCCATTGTGACACATAATTATTTGATTAACAGCTGACAAACTTCATCAGCTGCAAGTTATGTGGTATAGCTATAGGTTGTTTAGTTAAATACAATTTTAAAGTGCAAAAATGACATAGGTACAGAATGAACATGTACCAATATATTGATTTAAGGTACTGATTTTAACCATTTCATCAATGTCTAATTCATTTATATTATTCCTATTGATGATGGACTTATTAACCCATTTTCTGTTGATTCATTATAAGATGAAACGTTTGAACTGAAGTATGTCTTAGTAGATTTCCTTCAAACTTCAATATTTTACTGAGGATCTAAAAAATATTTTTAACAATTTTCCTTTATATTCAAAGTATTATGGTAAAAGTAGCTTGAAAGGAAACTTATAAATTGTAAAAAAAATTTTGGCTCTTATTGAAGTATGTCTGTATGGTCTAGCAGATGTTTTTCATACTTTTTT
The DNA here is from genome assembly GCF_965363235.1 of Mytilus galloprovincialis. Lineage (NCBI taxonomy): Eukaryota > Metazoa > Mollusca > Bivalvia > Mytilida > Mytilidae > Mytilus > Mytilus galloprovincialis. Next base: position 75,888,580 of record NC_134841.1, on the reverse strand, counting down.
AGACTATTGAGCATTTCTTTAGCTGGTTTCTTGAAAAACTAGATGCTCCGCAGGGCGCAGCTTTATACGACCGCAGAGGTCGAATCCTGAGCGGTTGGGGCAAGTATGGACACAACATTCAAGCTGGACACAGCTCTGAATTTGAATTGTGATTATAAACATGTAAAAATAAATAATACAGAAGAAAAATATTTAACTGGCTCAGAACTTGAATTCAGAAAACTGATAACAAAATTTAGATTAAGTGACCATAATTTATTAATAGAAAAGGGAAGATACCTTAAAATACCAAGAGAAGAAAGATTAAGGTATGCAAAAACTGTAAACAAATTGAAGATGAAATTCATTTCTTTTTATATTGTAATAGAAACCATAATAATAGAAAAGTTTATTTTGATTTTTTGATAAATGAGAATATCCACTTTTTAAATTTAAATGACATAGATAAAATAACATATATACTCAACCCAATTTCACACATTCAGGTAAATAAGCTAGGATCCTTTTTAAAACAGTCTATTGAACTGAGGACAGGGGACTATTAAAATATTTACTTTTATTGTGTATATTAATGATGTTGTTGTTATTTTGTATTTTTATTTTGTTATGTTGTGTCACATACTATAAATATGTAGTTTTATGGCAATAAAGATTTGGATTGAATTTAATTGAATTAAATAGTTGACACAGCATAGGTTTCTGACACAGAATGAATGTGGTCTAATGAACTTAAATTTTTTTTTGCTTTTGAGCAATTCACTATGCTGTTGAATATTAATCCTCTCAAAAAAAATATATTTGAAGAAATTTTCTTTTTAATATTTGAAATCTGAAATGAGAAAAATTGAACCCCCCCCCCCCCCCCCAATTTTGTTTTCACCTCCCCTTTCCCTTATTCCAAAAATGATCTCCATTCAAATTTCTAATGGAGTTTAAATTTAAATACATCATAAAATATTAAAATATAAAATGACATACAGTCATGGTTAAAATTAATATTAATAAACAGTAACTTCTAAAAATAAATTTACCGCTACACATCTCAAGACAATCATCATTTCTTAATACATAATTTTCAAGCAGTGTAAGGGAGGTAATCAAGTAATCAAACATATATATAACAGTGATCTTTAAATTTTAATTGATTACCTCCCCTTCACCAGGCCATTCATTAGGAGGCGGTACCCGGTACTTTTACCCTCCTATGCTATTGACAAGTACTGCCTAAATGTAGGAATTTTTTTATAAGATATTCATGAAATAAATTGAAAAGTACCACCTAGAAACGTGGAAAGTACAAGTCAACATGAAAGATAATGAAACCCCTGCTTCACTGCTTTTAAATTTTCTAAATTGTCCTTTAACCAGAAAAATCCTTGTTTTCCCCCTTTTTTTGTCCCTAATTGCTTGATGATTTGAATCATATCAGCCCCCACCCCCTAACCACTCCTTTGTGATATGAAAACTTGTGGTAAAATTTCAGAGAGATTTATACACTTAAACACAAGTTATTGACTGAAAACTAAACAAAATGTTTATTTTGGCCCCAAATTCCTACACATTTGGGACCATAATCCCCCAAAATCAATCCAAACCTTCTACCTGTGGTATTAAACATTGTGGTACAATTTCAGAACAATTGAAATACTTATACATGTTATACACAACTTTTTTGTCCTGACACTAGATAAATGCTTGTTTTGGGCCCCTTTGGTCCGCTAATTTCTAAACCTTAGGGACAATAACCCCCAAAATCACTCCCAAGCTTCCTTTTGTAGTTATAAACATTGTGTTAAAATTTTATTGATTTCTATTAACTTATACTAAAGTTATTATCTGGAAACCATCCGTCTTCGGACGACGCTGACGACAACGTGATACCAATATACGACCACAAAATTTTTTGCGGTCCTATAAAAAGGAAAATGAACCCTAAGGACACAGATGATGCCCCAGCTTGCATATAACTTTATAAAGGGACATAAAGGGAATTAAGTTTCATAACTACTGGTTGAGGTAAACTAAAGTTGGAGACAAACTAAATATTCAGCATTTTTTCTATTTATAATTTTAAGTTGCATAACTCTAAAAAGGTAAAAGCGATGCAACACGAATTCAAACTTGATCTGTTTTATGATAATAAACAGTATGTATAAGTTTCATTACAATGAAAAAAGGGAAAATCAATTTTGCGACATATGTATGTAAGGAAGTCAAACAGACAAGTGTAGCACTTAATGCCCCCTTCACAGCAGCAGGGGCACACACATCATTCTGTAAGATTTCATAGAATTCTAAGATGTTTTGACAATATAATTGATGTTTGATAAACTTTTATTGTCCTGAAGTCTTTAAATCAAAGCGCTGTAAGCGCTGAAGGCAGTTAACCAAAAACCAAGGCAAACGTAATTATGAAAACTGTGGCAATGTTGCTTCAACATTAAACATTCATATATAGTACATTTATGTTTATCTAATGATTCAATTATTAAGGCAAATAGTTCATATGTTATCAAGGTTTCAAAAGCAATGCATATATCAATGTATATTTTTTATGGTGAGTCTGCAGTGGTACAAGTTCGCAATAATTGCAGTTCTTCTACTTGGTAGTTAACGTTGGTTTTGGTTGACTGCTAGTAGTACAAGTTGACTTAGTATGAAAATGTAATAGTATGAATGGACTGGTTTCCCTGGAAATAAAACTAAAGTTTGTGTTCTATAGTACATGTACAAAAGGTATGAGACAAGAATCAGACAAATGTTCACTACTACAGGGATCCAGGGCTTTCCATTGAAATTGAAGTAGAAGGCTCAATTAAAATTAAAGGCGGCTGTTACATGCGTTCGGCAAAGCCGTACGCCCACTAAGCTGTAAGCTTGGTGCCTTACGGCAAGGGGTGTGGGGGCCGCTCAAGGCCCCCAGAAGCTCTGCCATAAATAGAGCAAAATCCTGCATTCTCGCAATCTCCCGGCACCTATTATTTCATCTTTCAAATGACCATTTTTTATGTATGAAATTAAAGAAAGAAAAAAAAATCTCAAAGAAATTTCATTTTTTTTTAATGTTATAGTTTTGTTTATTTTTATTACCTTATGCTTAAAATTCAGTTACTTTTAAAGGAGTTTTATTTATAAAATAATCTGGTTTGTTAGAAAACTTGATCGATTTATTTTGCATAACTACGTGCATTTGTAAACAAATGACCCCCTTTTCTCTCTAAAGACTGTTTTGCGTATTTAAATCATACAATTATTTCTCAAGCATTGATATATCCTCTGATTTTCTCTTTTTTGTAAACTGTTCAATAAGTCGGATACATAAATCATTTGGAAATGTTATTCATTTGAGGTCGAGTCGACAATATTCTACTTTCGTTTTTGACCTTGATTCTCTGAACACCACGTGGGCTTTGAAAAATGAACTTCAATAGATACTGTGTTCCAGATTCTGAACAATATGATCTACTACACTTTCTTTAATTTGACTGATATTATTCCATAACATAAGATTGTCATCCTATCTGATTGTCTTCATGTTTTAAACGCCAAAAATAAGCCAACGAGTTCATGACCATCGGAACGTCTCTATTGTTATCGTTCAATGACCACCGGAACGTCTCTCTTGTTATCTTTGAAAAGAAACGATGCATTCTTACTTTAAATAGACAACCAATCAGTGACCTGAATTCATGTGAACTATATTTAGCCCAAGGTAAACACTGACTTTTCATCCCTTGTTTATCGTGACCGCGACTTTGCGACAATACGTCTCTCGGCTGCCTGTAAACATTTGAAAAAGTTATTTTTTCTTTTTGAATTTATATATATATAGTGAAGTAGCCGGCACTTGAAGCCACCGCAAACGGCGGATTTCCGCCGGCTAGCGGCTTCAATGGAAAGCCCTGGGGATCAAAGGTGAGGTCTGACTGACCTGCCCATAGTAAATGTAAATGATTTGTTATTTTGTCCCATACATGAATATACAGTGTATATGGTTTAGGGGTGGGGATCTCTTCGGTTTTTAAGTTCTCAAACAGGAGGGATAGGGTGACCCCAGGGACTCCCCACTATATTTCATTTAATTAGTTATATTGGACCATACATGAATATATATTGTTAAGGGGTGGAGATCTCAACCGTTTCCAAGTTCTCAAACAGATGGGGTGGGGGACCACAGGGACTCCCCCTATATTTCATTTGATTTGTTATATTGTCCCATACATAAGAATATATGGTTTAGGGGTGAGGATCTTGACCATTTCCAAGTTCTCAAACAAGAGGGTGTACAGTGACCCCCGGGACTCCCCCTATATTTCATCTGATTTGTTATATTGTTCCATACATGAATTTATATGGTTTAGGGGTTGGGATCTCGACCGTTGTAAAATTCTAAAACAGGAGGGGTGGGGTGACCCCCAGCAACTCTCTCTAATTATTTCATTTGATTTTTCATATTGTCACAAATATGCTTATATATGGTTAAGGGGTGGGGATCTCGATCGTTTCCAAGTTCTCCAACAGTAGGGGTGGGCTGACTCCAGGGACTCCCCTATATTTCATTTGATTTGTTATAAAGTCCCATACATGAGTTTGTATGGTTAATTAGGGGTGGGGATCTCAACCATTTCCAAGTTCTCAAATGGGAGGGGGTGGGGCAACTGCAGGAATTCCCTCTATATTTCATTTGATTGATTATATTGTTCCATACTTGAATATATATTGTGTTTAGGGGTGGGGATCTCGACCATTTCGTAAGTTCCCAAACAGGAGGGGGTGGGTGACCCTAGGGACTCCCCCTATATTTCATGTGATTAGTTATATTGTCCCATACATGAGTATGTATGGTTTAGGGGTTGGGATCTCATCAGTTTCTAAGTTATCAAACAGGAGGGGTAGGGTGAACACAGGGACTCCCCCTATATTTCATTTGATTTGTTATATAGTACAATACGTGAGTATATATGGTTTAGGGGTGGGGATCTCACCCATTTCCAAGTTCTCAAACAGGAGGGTGTACAGTGACCACAGGGACTCCACTATATTTCATTTGATTTATCATATTGTTCTATACTTGAGTATATGGTTTAGGGGTGGGGATCTCGACCGTTTCAAAGTTATCAAACAGGAGGGGTAGAGTGGCCCAAAGGACACCACCTATATATCATATGATTTGCTTACATTCAGGTATTATATGATATAGACATTAAAATTTGTCAAAAAGTAATTTTGAGTTTCTGTATAAATTTTTTTATGCTTTTTCTTTCTTTCACATGTATCATTTGGTTTTCAATTCTAGTGTTTATATTCATTTACCATACATAGATGTATTTTGTAACCTGCCTGGATTATTTTTAGTTGATCGCCAAAACCCGGAATTACCCTTATCCACATCCAGAATCGGATCCGATTTTATAATTTTGTCTGAACGGCAGCCATTGTTATTGTGTTTACACAATGTTGTTTTCAACTTTTTGTCAGACAGATACAATTTTACACATTATTTGTCGGCGATTTTCTGTACAAAGCTAGCGGTTGAACAAAATAAACATCGCTGTCATGAATAATAACAATGAAAGTAAGTTTTGAGATCGTTTATTTGGAGACTTTGGTGAAAAGGTTTGCAAAGTTATTTTTTATTTTCATTTAAGTGGAAGGTGACTACGTCGGGCGTAGCTAGAAACCGAGTAGTAATTCTGCTTGCAAAAGTGGAAAGTCGCGGACCTCGGACCACCGCTAATTTGAACCCCTGCTTCCAAATTGAAAAGATGCGAAAATTTCGTCTTCTGTAAGTTCTAATTTGAAATTGCCGCCTACAGCATGAACAGTTGAACTTATTATATATATAATAGACTACTGACGTAGTTGTACTACGTATTGATGACAAACAATATTCCTACGACTTTTGCCATTTGGGAAATTTAAACAACTTGTCTTAAGAGATTTTCGGCAGTTAAATATTTCATACAAAGTGTTCTTTGATATCTTAGCCAAAAGCACAGACCATAATAAACTACACAAGGATTCCTCTTAAGCACTACTTCCTATGTGAAACTTCAAAACTTTTTGGTGATTCCACGATTATTTAAGGTTTTTCTGGTCATATTTTTTGTAATCCAGAATTAAAAGTATTCAAAAAGTGTTTAATTAGTTATATATAACATAGTAGCCAGCTAGGTAATAACAATGGCAAGTATTTCAGCATTTATTGGGTAGAACACAAATCTAGGGTGCTCGCATAAAATAGCTTAACTGCATAAAAATGTTTCACAAAGTTAATGATGTCTGGTATAGGTTAACATTAGACTATCTTATTGTAAAATGCAAAATGTACCAATGAATAAGAACTTTTTTGTAATTTGGAAATTTTGGAACCCACAAAATTAAATAAATCCAGAGTATGTTGTAGGGAAAAAACAATCTATAATATATACCTTGAAGCAGCTCTTTTCTCAGCTTCACCAAAGCTCACTCTGTACAGATTTTTTTCAATCATCCTCTCAGCTTCTCCAAAATCAATCATTTCAATTGGCATCTTTCCCTTCCTGCGTTTTCTTCTACCAAATTCATCAACAGATGACCCTGATGACCTTGACCTAGACCTAGATTTAGACTTTTCTGAACTTGATGATGAACTTGACCCTGACCTTGAGTATGAAGAACCTCTGCTATGTACTGATGCCAATGAGGATGATGATATTGGACTAGGTTGGCAGTCTGATTCCACTGATCTAGACCTTGACCTACTTGAATGTCTAGACGATCTTGAAGTTTCTGATTTTCTGCTGGGCTGTCTTTTTCTTCTAGGTTGTTGCTGGCTTTCATCTTTTTCAAATGCAGCCCCCGGAGAGGAGTTTCTTCGCCTACTACCACTGATATTTGGTCGTGGCTTGTATAGGTCTGATTCGTCGTAACGTTGAGATTTCTTATGTTCTCTTTCGGACCTTAAAAAAAATAGAAATTGTTTACCGGTATGTCATTTTTTAAAAAGCTTTGAGCATAGCCTTCTCCTGAACATCTTTTCTATTTTGTTTCATGTGTAGATTTGTGCATAGCCTTCTGTTGTACATCTATTCCTTTTTATTTTATGTGTAGCTTTCTGCATAGCCTTCTCATGTACATCTATTTTTAAATTTCATGAGAAGCTTTGTGCGAAGCCCTCTCTTGTACATCTATTCTTTTTATTTTATGTGTAGCTTTGTGCAAATCCCTCTCTTGTACAACTATTTTTTATTTGCATGTGAAGCCTTGTGCATACACTTCTCTTGTATATCAATTCTTTTTGTTTCATGTATGGCTTTGTGCTTGAAGTCTTCTTTTGCAATGTTTTGTACATCTATTCTTTTTTGTTTCATTGGTAGCTTTGTGCAGAGCCTTCTTCTGTAAATCTACTATTTTTTATTTCATGTGAAGCTTTATGCAGAATTGAGGTATTAATCATTCTATGTAGTGTTATTTCAAAGTAAACGCAACACACATATCTATTATATAAGCTTAGGCAACAGCAACTTGAAATTAAGTTCTTGTGGCTTTTAGAAAACAAAATAAAGTGCAAGTTTTGAATATAAAATTATCTATATATGAAGAATATATATTGAATTTGTCTAAATATCAGTCGAACAATATATATTGAATATATACATGATATATGTCAGATATATCAGTAATACCTACATTCGTAACACTTTAATTTTGGTGTTTTTCAAAAGCTTTCAGCAGAATCTTTAATTGAATTTTTCAGATGTAGAAAAGCTTCTTTTAAATTAAATCATTAAAACCCTGATCTATGAAATACATTACTACACACAAATCAAAAGAACAAAAAATAGATTTATGTGGCCTAAGGTTACCATTGATTCTGATTTCTGTATGAATTTTGATCTGTATACTTTGATTCACTGCCTTGTCGTTTTCTCTTTGTCCCTTTACTTGTGACTTCAGAAAGTGACTCATCAGATACATCACTAAGTGGACTAGTGGCTCTCCGAGCACTCTCAGAACTATCAATACTTTTTCCTTGTGTACTGGACACAGAGTTATCTTCTACTTGTGCACTAGATGAATCTTCATCTATTGTTACAACTTCAGTAAAGGGTTCATCTTGAGTTGGTGTAGGAGGCGTAGATGGCATGTCTTCCATAAAAACTGAAACGCAAATCAACCAAATATGTGTAAGTGATTAACTACTGTGAATTGATTTATTTTTTGTTGGTACAAATGTACCAATTTTCATAGATTACCTTTTGAGTCAAATGAGGTAAAAAGGACCTAAAATCTAATTAAAATTGACAAAAAAAAAATTATTTTCATAAAGTTTTCAAGATATATATGTCAAATTATTTTAAAATTTTCTTCAAATTCTGAGTTGATCATTTACAACCACACACCATAAACCATCATGCACCTACAGTATAAAATTAATATATTTATTTTTACATAGCTATATACATGATATAGTCACCTTCAACTTTTAATTGTGTTCCATCTTCTAGAATAACCTCCCCTTCCATTGTTTCACACACTTCCTGTGTGTGGAAGTCTGGATGATTTTGAGACTCATCCACTATATATTCAATATGATCTGTAACAATTGTTTCTTCAATAGTTGGCTCTTCAAAGACAACTTCAGAATAACTTTGACTGGAAAATGGTTGCTTTTTCTCGTTGAAAATTGATGTAAATTCATCTGATGTATACCTGCATAATGAAAATACATGTATCTGCATTATTATCAAAAGTAAAACAAAAATGTTAATTGTAAACATTGCAATATATAAACATTGTAGCATCACTGTTTCAAATTAATCATTACTACTGTAGGGACTAAACTATTACAAATGCATTAATAAATGTGACAAAATGAATATCTCAGTAATGAAAACTTACTTTTATAGCTGACTTTGGGGTATGAGTTTTGCTCATTGTTGAAGACCATACAGTGACCAATAGTTGTAAACTTTTATGTCATTTGGTTTCCTGTAGAAAGTTGTCTCACTGGCAATCATGTCACATCTTACCGGTACTTTTATATAAAAAAAATCTACTTCCAGTCTCCAACAGGTATAGAAATAATTTCCCCTTTTCATGCAATTAAAGAGTTTTTACATTGGATTAAATGTCTTTGCTCTATCACATTGACAAATTAACCTGATTTGTTTTCAAAATACTAGATGCTGACAAGAGCAGGTTTTTATAAAAGTAAACGACTTTTAGTGATACAATGTACTTATAAAAATAGGTAGAATATAACTTTGTCATGTTACAGTTGCATTTTTATATAGAAATGATAAAATGCCTGTAAATCATTTAGTTGATATGTTTAATATATAAATAACAATGTGGAAATCTGGTATAACATTTGTGTAAGCAGATAATGTTTAATTTACCAGCTGAAAATAAAAAGATCCTTTGGTCTTTTAATCACTCTGTTAAAATTATCCATCATAAAATCAATAATAAGGGAAGCCAATGACTCTCCCTATTTTCAATAAAGCATGTATTCTTTACAAAATAAATGTGTATTTTGAAGACTGAACCTTGACCTTTAATGGTTTACATTTATAAATTGGGACTTGGAAGGAGAGTTGTCTCAATGGCACTCATACCTCATCTTCCTATATCTATTTAAAAATCTATGTTTGTCTACCTTCTATTTCTTGTCCTCTGCCTCCGTAATGCTGCTTTTTTTTCCATAACTTTCTGTTTTGTAAGTTCCATTTTGAGCTCAGCTTTTGTTTTTCTTTTTTTCTTTTCCGGAGAACTTGGTACTTTCTCAGGACTTGATTCCTCTAAACTGTCTGTCCTTTCTATCCTTTCACTAGAATCTGTTTGAGCTACAATTAGATTAGTTTTATTAATTCATCTTTCGTTCATGTGATACCTCATTAGCGATGATCAGTTCATTTCATTTTAAGATGCTCAAAACACTATTTTCTACAAATTTCTAGAATTTAATTTGAATCAGTTGTGTCCTCATTAAAACTGTAAAGCCAGAGGAAAACCAGTGATATAAATATAAGTAACTCGCAAATTATCTCATGGATAAAGGTGTAAAGCCTGTAGTAAATAAGTAAGCCTACAGTAATCAATTGAGGCATAGTAACTGATAAACTTTTAATAATTTTATCGATGGAAGAAACTTCAAAAGTCTGAATAAAACCAGTGACATAAAGCGATCAAGGATTTTCAATAATAAATGAACACATTAATTTCCACTTTTCAATAAGGTGTAGTGTCACATCTTCTCTAATACCCAATAATTAAAATGCTCCATTAATTCTACACTACATAACCTTAACACCTTGATAGTATGATTTAACATGTTTACCTTTATCTGTGCTTTCATCAGCTTTTTGTTCCTTAATTTTCTTCCTCTCTTCTCTTATTCTGACCTTTTCCTCTTCTCGTTCCCTTCTCTTGGCTTCAAGCTCAGCTCTTCTTTGTGCTCTTTTCAAATACCGTTCTTCTTTTTCTTTAGCCTTGATTACAACACATGACAATTATTTAATACCATGCATAAATATCCTCATACAAAACATCAATTTTACAAAATACTTCATCTTCTAAAAATATTCCACCACAGTATGTTTTTACTATGAAGGAAGGTTTCAGAATTAAATTATTCAGTTGTAAGTAAATGTTTTGAGTAAAGATTGTCAAATGATTTTTTTTTTTATTTGATGTTTAAATGTTAATAAATAATTGAATATAAATCCAATTCGATGAATTTCTATTTAATTTTTTTTTTTAAATTTGAATATCAATTGAGGAAAAAAACATTTTTTTTTCACCTATATGTGCAAACAAAGATCAGAAAAAAACATTTATGAATTATTTTTCTTCTTCATCACTGTTATTCACTTCAATAACATCAACCAAAGGTGAGTTTTATACAGAATCACCTTGTGCTGATTACATGTTGTTTGGTTGCTGTCTCATTAATTTTCCATCCATATCCCTTATAATTATATGACCAGTATATACTAACTATTCCCTCCCTATCCCCTATACATATATATAACCAGTATATACTAACTATTCCCTCCATATCCCCTATACATATATAACCAGTATATACTAACTATTCCTTCCATATCCCTTATAATTATATAACCAGTATATACTAACTATTCCCTCCATATCCCTTTAATTATATGACCAGTATATACTAACTATTCCCTCCATATCCAATATAATTGTATGACCAGTATATACTAACTATTCCCTCCATATCCCCTATACATACATAACACTATATAACCAGTATATATACTAACTATTCTTGATTTCCTGACTTCTCTAGTTTCTTCATCCTCACTATCACTATAGTTGTATTGCAGTGATATTAACTTCTTATGTTTAGAAGGGGAGACAACTTCTACAGCAGTTGCAACATCAGAAGTAGGTGGCAGGGGTATAGACAATTCAGGGTGACTAGCAGGTGTTTCTTGCTCAATATCTGTACTGGTAACTGGATACACCTCTGCATCTGTGTGGGTAGTTGGAGGTACCTCTGTTTCTGTACTGGCAGTTGGCTTTAACTCTTCCTCTGGAACCTCTATGTCTGTGTTGGTATTTGGAGGAACCTCTGTGCTTTCTATATCTTCAACCTCGTCTTCACTTATATCTGGTGTTTTGTCTCCAGCTACAGATAATGGACTTGCCTGTGGTCGCTCTGAAATAATGAAAGGAAATTAATGTTAACATTTTGAAGTGTGTTAGAATTTACAGTATTTAAAAGTAGGTAAACACCAGTGCACAAACAATCACCTTGTATCCTTTACCATCATCAAAAAAGTATTTTCAACTGAATTTCTTCAAACACAATTATTTTTCCTCAATTTATTTAGCCTATCTGAGAGTTTCAGTTTAATGTTTATATTCTATTACATAGAAAGGAACTTGTGTGTTGTGGATATTTACTTTTGTGGTTTTTCCAAAGTCTGCATACATTCTTTGATAACATTTGTAATTCGTTAAACAATTAAATTCATAATTCCCCTGTACCCACAAATTTTATAAAAATTGGTATCAAACAAAAATTAATGAATCGACAGTATTCAGTTATTTTTAGCGGTACCAGTTTTAGTAGATTGAAGAAAACTTGTATTTTCTTTTTGCATACAAGCCTATAAAATATTTGTAATTTGTTGGATAATTAAATTTTTATGGGGTTCACCTGTAAAAATGAAATCCAAAAAAATTTATATCCCATGTAAAATAATAAATTCATAGTACATATGTTAGTTCTTTAACTTGCATTTTTGACTTGCTGTTTGATTGATGTGAAACTTACAGTACTTATTATCTATATATAAAAAGAACATAATTTTGTGTAATATTTACCTATATATTCATCATCTTCGGAAGCCGATTTATCAGAATCAAACATATCATTATCACTCCCACTTCCCAATTCATCAAAGTCACATGATGATAAATCACTGGTGTGGACAGAACTTATTGTGATATCAGATTTCTGGTCTGCATCAACAACCTCATCCCAGGCAAATTTATAAGGTCTTTTTGTATCTTGGCTTCCCTCATCATCGTCTTCAATATCCATTTCATAGCTTTGATTACTGTCCTCATTCTCAACAACAATATCCATTTTACTTTTCACTTTGCCTGCACCCCTGGCAATAGGTGGGAGTGGAATATCATAAGTCTCCCCCTTTTCTTCCTGCTTACTAAACAAAGCTTTAGTCACTTTGTCTTTACTTTCCTCTTTTGGTATAACAACAGGTATATCCTCTGTCCCTGGGGGTGGTGGTGTTGGGGGTAGTGGTGGTTGGGATGATTTTGGAGGAGTGGGTGTGTCAACAGCTGTTGTCTGTGTGGTTGTTGTTGGGGTACTAGGTACTGGGGGTATAGGAGAAACAGCAAACTGACTGGATGTGACCGTCGTAGTGGTGGCTCCTGAAGACATAGGGGGTGGGAATGGAATTCCTGGCATCCCTGGAATTGGCTGTGGAAACATGAAATTATTCCAATATGGGAACATCTGAGGTGGCATTCCAAAGGGTGGAAATCCACCAAATGGGGGAACCATTGGATAATTTGGCATCATGCCACCAAAGGCAACTTGTGGTGGCATCTGTTGAGTCCAGATAGCTTGTGAATATGGTGAAGAGAAGGTTGGAGCAGCTGGTGTTGTTGATTGCTCTCCTTGAAAACTACTGGGAGTACTAGTTTGATTTTGTTCTGAAAAATGAAAATTTGAAAAACAAAATTATTTAAATGTACAAATGTAAACAAAAGCAAAAGTTTAAACATGAAAGTAGTAAATAGTTCAGTTTTGTTCTTGAATTCAAGTTCACTATATATAAGTATAATCTTCAAAGAGTAGAAAAAGACCATTTGTAAAAAAAAAAAATATATATCTAGAAGGCTTAAGATTTGTTATGCAGTGAATGAAGAAGTCAAACATAAAAATCAATTATGGATACCTTACTTTCATTTGGATTCACAATGTATTGTCAAATAGCGATTTCTTGTACAGTAAAATAAGTTTATAAAAGATGTGATGGTTGTTCAAGTTTTATATGTCACCAAATAAATTTGGTTATTTTTACAATTGTTTTCCAACATAATTCAAATGAAACTAAATTAAAGTATCCTACAAAATCATGTATATGTGTCAAAGAATTTGACAAATTCATCTGTAAATAAACATATTGTCTTTTCTACATGTATGTAATTTTCATTTTGGGTCTATATTCCTATTTATTTCCATTTCCCATCAGTTTCCCCTAAAATATGACAGTTGTTTACCAGCTTGAGACAAATTTATGCTCATTAAACTCTGCATCGTTTCTTTCTGTTGTTGTTTCTGTGCCTCTTGTTGGGCTTTTCTTTCTTTAGAATCAATGCCTAGATGAGTACAAACAACTTCATCAATCTTTGGCTTAATCAGCTGAAGTATTTTAGGATTTATGACTTGTTCTATCACCCTTTCTACACCATTAGCCAACATCCCAGATCTGTAAAACATGTGAAATTTTTTTCATATAGTAATTGTTTGTTTTTTTTGCGTTTTCATTCAAAAGCTGTATACTTTTTTTTAGGATGTTTAAATGATAATAATTTCAGCCTACAAACTTACAGAAATCAAAGTGCTTGAAAGCACTGAATGGTAAAAATTGCTTCAATTTATCAGTGGGAAGTAAATTTAAATATTGCATTGGTTGTTGATTTAACAGCTACTTTAGACAATGGAAGAAAACTCCAATTTTTAAGATGAGGTTTAAACAATGACATAATTTATATTTTTATAATAGATATTAATTTCCTGCACCTTGCAAAAGTTATGTCATTTTCTTGACAAGTGAAACATCATTTTGAGCCTTGAATATCTGAACATATATTACATTGGTAAATTTCTGGAAATGTTCATGGATAGTATGTATAGAATTTTATGGTCAATGCACTATATTTTGTGTATCAAAAAAGGTAGTGATCAGCCTTAGCTTGAAACATTTATTTAGATATCAAGTCAGTCCCATTTCATGCAATCTTTACCTAAAAAATAGTAATTCGCTTAAATTCATGGTTAAACATGCATGCATTCCATTACCAATGAAATATACAAAGGTTTGACCCTTCAAATCCTTTTTTTAAACCCACAGTAAAAGTGTTTTCTTATACATGAGAGAAAATACCAAATTAGTTTGCTTGCCATAGCATGCTGTGATCTTTAAGTAGTAAACACCCATAACACACATTGTGCATTGAATGACTCATACTGAAAGAAAGTTGGTATTTGTCCATAAAGAAAATACATGTATAATAAAAGTTCTTCCTTATTTCAGCTAAAATGTGCATGTATTAATCACATGAATGGGAGACAACTCTAATCTCACTATGAACCTTATATGTAAGTTACTAACTTGGTGAATGTTAGGGAAATTTCTTGTTCAAAATATTGGTAATATACATGATACACAATGTAAGACCATAGGAAAATCTTACGCAGTAATTTGCTTTCTTAAGTTGTCTCTCAGCTGGTTTTTGTTGAGACTTGGACTCCATTGTTGTCTTGATAGAAATCTGGATACGTATCCTTCAACTCTTTGTCTCAAATTCTGATAGGCTGGCTGTAGAAAAAAATTTAATTTGTTATCAAAATTCCATGATACATACCCGTACATGCATAATATTTGTAAAGGTATTCTGCAAAAATCTGTAGCTTTCCTTTAAACATGTTAAATTGAATTATGCTGTGTTCTTTGTACATGTAATGTTGACAAAAATGTAAAATGTGAGTGCATTAAGCAGAATAATATTATGGCCGGCACATGGAAATAAATACATTGTTGTAATGTCAAGATGAGTTCAATAGCCGTGTTGGTTTCTTTCTCCTTTCTTTTACATATCTTAGATCAAGTTAGATAATGAATTTGCCTTTTGATCATCATGATCATTATTCATTTCTTCAAAATAATTCACAAAACACTAATTTAATCTTAACAAAATCTGTATACTTTTAAAAATGTCACACAATTTTAAACATGTTAAATCAATCAAAGAGCAGATTGCCCTGAGGGATACGATTGCCATTGTTTTTATTGATACATGTATTAGTTTTATTTTTAAAAATAATTCAACTGCACGTGTAAAATGATGCTCGTAACATGTAATTTACGTAATCTGAATAGTTATTCAACTTTAAAAATAGCCAATCCTTAATACAAGTGTATGAACAATGTACTTATTGTGTTTTATTTTTGTACTATCAATTCCAAGTTTACTTTCCACAGCAGTCACTGAGAGTGAGAGAAGGTATTTCCCTTCGTACCTTATCACAGGTCTATTTTCCTACGTGAATTATAGGTGAAACCCCATTCCTAACTCTTTAAATATTTAATTTCCTTTTGGTCAGTGGGCATGACTCCTTTCCGTACACATTCTTCTGTTTAAATTGTGATCAGTTTAATACAATACGACGTCTATCGACAGAACGAGTTAATTTTTCTCGACGAATCGTTGTTTGACGAAAGCTACTTACGGAAGGGAGACAACTCAAAGCGATAATATGGAAGACTTCATTTTGGCTGAGGGGATGTTCTAGTTACACCTTTACGTTGTGGACTACATTTATTTTAATTTAAATGATGCATATGATTTAAATTATGCAATAATAAACCCTCAATAGCAGAGAGACATAGAAAGGATCTTGTGAGTTTCAAATTAATCAATGGAGTGGGGAGTGGGGAATCCAGAGCAACCATTCAATCTGATACCCCTTCAAGTCAAGAAAACTATACTCCTGGGTATAATTACCTTAACAAACCCTAGACTTGTGATTTGTAGCAAGGACGTATATTAAATGTTAATTAAACCACATCCATTGCTTTATGGAAGTACAATATCAAATATCAGTTTCATAACGGTGATATACAAAAATGTATAAGAAAACTCCACTTCAGTTCTTATATGACAGAAATAGATTTATTGATCAGAATTCAGAGAACTCTGGTATGTTAACTGGGGAATTCCCTCTGACATTTCTAAATTAATAAAAACACTAAATATAAATACTGCTTAATTCTGATTTTTCGTGTTGTTAAAAACACGCATACAAGTCAAGGGAAATATCAAAACATGTCAGAAGATTATGAGAAGAACATTATAGGACAGTTATTTCAATTCAATCCTTTTGTTTTTTATACCATTTAAAGCAAGACAATCTCAAGAATCTGAGATGTTCCACAATGTTTAGAATAAAACGGTTGACGTGAGGGCATGGCCCTGAGTCAATGGTATAAATCTACAGATTGCTTAAAAGCAATCGTATCCCAAACATTTCCAAAAAGACAAAACTTACCAAAACATGTTAAGTCAAAAAGACAAAACTTACCACAAATTAACTTATATCTTTCTGACACTTATTCTTTATTTCATAGCAATTATTATGATTTAATAAGGGGAGGAAGTCCTCTATTAACATTTTTTATTAGAGCGTCACTGATGAGTCTTTTGTAGACGAAACGCGCATTTGCGCAGAAATCTCTTTCTTTCTTCCAGTCTTGTTTGTCGTGAGACTTTAAATATCACTTACAACGTTAACTGGACCAACATCAGAAATGTTACTGCATTTCTGTTTCTTTTGGAACATTAAAATATATATGAATTAAAAAAAAAATTGACACAGACTTCGTTCCCTTTCAGTTTAAAAAGGTAAAGCCTGCCTCATATTATACACTTAAGCCACTTTAAATACATTGTACATACATGTAACTTACTACATGATTAAGAAAATTAATCAATCAAATTTTGGTGTAAATGTGGGGAGTGTATGTGAAGGGGTAAACTAAAATAATTTTGGAGCAAAGGGACCCCAATTAGACCCCTTTCAAGTTCATTCTGATCACTGGAAAAAATTCATCAATTAGGCACTCCTTTATGACATCATTTATGATTTATTAGATAGGAGGGATCGCCTGTATCCCTGCACTATTAACATTCATCAAGCGTCTTAGTGATTGTCATTGTGCATGTTGTGCAGGATAAACTGAAAATAATGTTTGTTTTGTAAGTACTTAATCGCAATTCCCTAATGACAGCAGTTCTGAATCTTGATTGTCAGTTATGAGAATGTAATTTGCTGAATAATTGGTGCAATATAGTATTATAGTTTTCCAACCACTCGCTCAACATTGGAACGGAAGTGATGATGCCCCTAAACGTATGAATAATGTCCACTAAAACCAGACTTTTTGACAGAAATGCATCGAACTTGAAAGTTGTCTATCCGTTTTTTTTTACTAGTTTATACTAGCTATAGGTCCTTGTACAATCTGTTTTAGCTTGATGTCTCATTATTGTTTCAAAATCACGGAATCTAAGATGTTGTAGCAATGCCATGTTGGATTATATGACATGGCAAATAATGTTACTAAAGAAGAAGTATATATATCTCCTTATGTATGTGTTTCTGTTGTACCTTAAAATTATTTTGTGTTCTACCTTTGTGTCAACATCAGCTAAACATTCTTTCCTAAACTGATCAAACAGTCCTTTCGATTTCAAAGCGTCTATGATATCTTTAACTCTCCTTTCTTCCTCGGCATCTGTACTCGTACTTGAGCTCATTCTTATTGACAAGAATGTTTAAATAGTTGATTGAGAACCATTTCATTTTGTAATTTCATTTTTCATTTTTTTACCGGATGACGCCAAGATATTCTAAAATACGTCCAATGACGGATTTTTAAAACTGTTTTCCGAACTATAGACGAGAGGCCCTATATGGGATCTAAAGTTCAGTATTAATTGAAAACGGACATGGGGTCATTGCAATATGTTGTTGTAATTGAACGTAATTAATTTAAATCTTACATGTAATTTGTTTTGGGATATAAAAAAAAAATATTACAAAGAATTCAAAGAAATTAAGTTACATTGGAAAAATCCGGAAAATATATTGTGTAATGTGTAAGTCATTGAAACTTTAACTTCATTTGGAATCAGCATATTGTCCAACAACTTGCCAAAATAAATAAGTCTTTAAAGTCAGAAGAGGTGCGATTCTATGAGTATATGACTTTTTAAATAGCCAGTACTCCTCTTTTTTTTGGGGGGGGGGGGGGATTCGCGGTCAATGCTTTTCGGTCAGCCTAATTTGTCCCATGATTTTAACTTGTTTTTGTTAAAGCTATATTAAACAAATAAGATGCTGTAATGATGAGACTTATGTATACTGTCGAAGCACGACAGCGTCTTGAGTACTTCATCATAAGCCTGGTAGCTTTGAACATGTTTAAGCATTGAAATATATCGGAAAATTGATGAAGTTAGGTGAAACTCGTGAGAAAAGTACTGCCGATGATGCAAAACTCACTTTCCGTGACAATAATGCACTGCAACATACATATATACTTAAACATTATGTCCGAAACAAACATTAGGTAACGTCCAGAGTGGATCATAAATACACATATTTTACCATAATCTATATCTTAGGCAAAACAAATTACTAAAGTTAAAATAATGTTTTACTAAAAGTGTCTACAAATTTAGTCGCTCTACACTGTAATCATGGCTTTATAACTTATATGATATATGTTTGGTTAAATTACCGGAATTCCAATGAGTAATCAATGTTCTTCACTAAAATTTATTTTAGAATCTTCAGAAATACTGCACTAAAATTTATGACAATATACTGTGACAAATAAAGAGATATCATGTGGTATGATTGGTAATGAGGTTTGCATATAGTTACAAGTCAAAATAACTGAATAGTTGAAGCTTTTAAACGTTCAGGGACGTATTTATAAAGGTGAAGAAGAAAAAAATCTGGCGATTCAAACCTTGGCATATTGATAGAAGACCAATAAATATTCAGTATGATAGACCGCATATGCTGAGTGCTCTTCTTTATAGGTGCTATGTTTTTATGTTAGTTGTGTTTATATGTTCTTCATACCGATCTACTAAGTTTCGCCATTTGCAACTGACTTTTACAGTTTACTTTAACAGGGCGGTTCCAAGTTTATTTCCATTTATATAAAGGAAGCCAAAATCTCACAAGTATCGCCGAGCGGAGCGATGCTACAAATGGACGGTTTCGTTATGTTCAAAATAATATATTTTCCAATCACAAGAAGGAAGCCCCATCAATATATCTGTCTTGTGTTGGACTGTTTCACCATGCACTGGTCAGATTAGAGTATATTGGTGTAAGTAAGTACTTATCCGCCAATCTACAATTTAATCTACATGATAATTAAGGCCTTAAAAGCCAGTATGAAGTTCTGAAAATGGGAAGGATGTATCAGCTTTCCATAAAATGTCAGCCTGATCTTTTTGACAAAATTGTCAAGCCCATTTTGTTGTATGGGTCTGAAGTATAGGGTTTTAGTAATAATGAGGTATTAGAAAAGATAAATTTAAAATTCTGCAAATTGCTTTCAAATCTGAAATCCTCAACACCAAACTATATGGTTTACGGGGAACTAGGTCGCCATCCGGTTGACATAGATATAAAAGTTCGAGCAGTATTATTTTGGGCAAATTTGATATCCGGTAAACGAGCAAAGTTTTCCTGTATATTGTATCAACTTTCTCTCCATATGAATGTTCATTTTAACATGCAGACCAATGAATTCTTTTTGTCAAAAAAATATTTCAATATATATGTGAAGCACAAAATTTTATAGATAAAGATTGGTTAAAAACTGTGATAAAGCAAAGACTGGTAGACCAGTTTCTTCAGAATTGGAATTCGCCTATTTCAAAATTCGGCAAAAGCTATTAACTGGCTACAAAATTTTTAAGAAAAACTGGGAATTTGAGGATATTTTGAACTTTAAAGATGCCGTTGTTCTTTGTCGATTTCGAACGACCAATAACAAATTGCCGACTGAAATAGGAAGGTGGCAAAATGTACTGAGAGAAAACCGTGTTTGCCATCGGCTATGTAAAAATCGACAATTTGGTGACGAATATCACTATATATTGGTATGTACTTTTTTCGATCAAAAACGTACAGAGTATTTATCCTCCTATTTTGTACAACGACATAATACATTTAAATTTTCGGAACTAATGTCGAGTACACGAAAACCAGTCCTGAAGAAACTTTGTTTATTTATAAAAAATATTAATACTTGTGTTTGTCCTCCTGGCTATATAGTGTAACCTCTCTCCTTGTTTTGTATGTATTGTAAATAAATCAGTATTGTTGTTATCTCTGTACTGATGTAATGCATTGGCTTTATGAGAATAAAGATATAGAATCCTGAGTGGTTTGTGCATCGTTGGTTCATCCCGAGTCTGTCATATATTTATTTTTCGTAAATTATATTTTTATAAAAAGAAATCATATTTGTTTAGGCAATGGCTATTTTGCCGGAAATTTGCTATTTTGCTGCACCAGCTGCAATATAGTGAATTTGTTGCCAGCACTGGGAACATAGAAAATATAGTATTTTGCTGGTATTAGGTCAGCGGAAGCCAAGTAAAAAACTTTTTGTTAACACATATGCAATTCAAATAATAGAATATTATTTCAAAAGCAAGTAAAATTGAAACATTTTTTTTTATTTTTGAAGCTAAGTGATTGACTTATTATTGTATAATGTCAGTTTATCAAATATATGATGTAATGAGATTTTTAACTTAACATACAGTTAAAAAAATCTAAGATTTTATTCTTATGCATACAGGTAGCATAAGAATGAAATGACTGGTTTAAGAAATAATTTCTTCATGTTTAGATATGATTTCATTGCAACAATTGATTACTCAATATTTTTTTCTTAATATTAATAGTTATTTATTTACAATTTCACATATTCATATTTCTAAACAATTGTATGTGTCTCAAATATTGTCAACTGTTATTCTTATATAACTACTTGTATATATCAGAAATTATTTGATTCTTTAATTCAGGTTGACAGTCAGTGCACGTTTTTAAAAGAAAATATTAAATTTCACTATTTTACAAATTTACTATATCAGTGCGGTGCAAGTAAAATATATATCTTTGTCGTTCGAACTCTGTTAGGTTGCTGTTGTATTGGTATTCATACCACGTCCTATTTTACACCTATAGAAATGTTGTTTATGTATCATGATGTACGTGTGTGTGTGTCAGTGTGTGTGTGCCCACGGTGTTTGCGCGAATGTACGTTAGCTACCTTGACACATATCACCGGTCACGGGTGTCTTCTTTATACATCATATATCTACGTGAACAATGAACTGATTATAGGCAGGCGATACATTGAAAACATATTCAATGATTAGGAAATTTCTAAAGCAATAAGAAGACATATGAAACTGAAAACTAAAAGAAATAAATCATTTTTATGAACATTAAATATACAAAAACAAAATATAAAAAAATTACATGCAGATGGTATGAGAGGACTCAGTACAGCAAACTGTTGATATTAAAAAAAGACCTGCTTTCTCGGATTAAATGTAAATGATTTATGAACGACAAAGGACCCCACTATTTTTAATAACAATGATACCAATTCAGAAACACCAGTCTATTAAAGCACAAAAAAAAAAAAAAAAAAATGAAGAGCGAAATTCTGGGATTCTTTTTTTTTATATGAAACCAATAGTATTTATATGAATGTCTATTAATTGAGCAGTTTATGTTTATTATTTTTTATTGATAAAAAATGTACATGTATAAACAAGGATTTATAAGAGTAACTAGACAAATCCTTGGTATTATAAATAACTTATACAAAATTTAAATTGCATCTTTGTGTTGTTGGTGTAACCACGTTATTTGTTATACTTCATAGTTTATCCATTAATACCCACAATGTTTTTTTCAATAGCAATTTTCATTTTCAGATTATTACTTTTTTCTGCGTAATACAAAATTAATTATGACACCGTATCTAACATCCCTTTTCGAACCTCAACAATCAGAAAGTGGGCGTTACCATTTTGATTACTTCCGGAATGAAATGAAAATAAACAATCACACGAATTCGATTTCCGCGTAAAAGTGAAAGATGGGATGTTTAAACACAGATGACACTTTTATCAGTCCGTGTGTAAAATACACATTATTTTTCTGGAATTTCTTATGTTGGGTAAGTTACTTCTCGCTGCTTGAAGTCTTTTATAATTTATAGAACTGAGAAACACACTCTGACTAACAGACTAACCCCCCTTTTCTGTTGAACATTTAACAGTTAAGTCTTGGAAAGTGGTTATACACTAGGCAATAAGATGAATACACTTGGGCTGTCTTTGATGTTTATGGTTTGATAGTTTTAATATTTGTTATTATTATTCCAGAACAGAAAAATAAGTTAAACTTCAATGACAATGTGAAATATAGCAGTGCTTCTTTCCACCCAGGCCTTCCATACATAAACCAATGTAATTTGAAAGATGAAATTAGGTGTCAGCAGATTGAGTGAAAGCAAGGTTTTGCTCTATGCTTGAGCAGACCCCTTGAAGGAAAGGCTGCAGCGCCCCGCTTTGACTTGGTCACCGCAGATCATTTTGTCATGGCTGCCTACTACTTCAAATTGTATGAAAATCCCTGGTCAAACTAGTAGATAAACCAATGACTTACTGTCTTTCATTAATGGCATTAGCTACATTGCTGAGACCACCTAAGTTCTTAAGCTCAGCTGCAGGTGTCAGCTGGTACATGTAGAACAGTGGTTTATTGTGCCAAGGGTCTTGAGTGATAACTTGGGCTAGTACAGTGGTTATATCAACAGGAATATCATGCTCTTCTGTTACAAAAGTGTGCAAAGGGTTCTCTGGAACAAGCATAAACATGATAAGGTTTGAAGTGGAACCAAATATCTAAAGTTGTTCCTGAGCTGATATTTGAATGATGGAGAACACAATTTTGGGAAGCCAATTACCACAACAACCAGGATCTGACATCAAAAACTGAACATTGATTTTCTTATTCTTCTTCAAAAGTCAACTTTACATGTACAACATGTACATGTACAATGTGTTCTCTTATACCATGAATACATAAAAAGTAATCTCAGAAGCAGTGATCGTTTTATAAACATAAATAAAATAGTGCAGTGTATTGACAGCATCAACCCATCATGACAAAAAAAAAGATATTGAGACATCAGCAATCAGTCTTAGATATTTAAAAAAGAAGGGGGGGGGGGGGTAATACATTTGTAGCTTAGCATATACATGTAGTATTAGGCACCTGTCTTTATTGTTGAAGAACATGATACTGCAGTGATTCTGATATTTTTTTAATTCCTGCAAAAGATATGAGGATAGATGTTGATATCCTTCTTGGGTTCCTTTTTCTTGAACATTTTGAAAGGGCAAAATTGTTTTTATTAATTAAAATATTTTGATGTGTTTCGTTTATTTCATTATGATCACTTTTATTGTCAATGTTGTCAGAATCAATGTAAAAAATGCTTGCAAGTTTTAAAAAAGACCAAGAATTTCATCTTTTCTTTTAAAGTCCAGTTGAAATATTCAAATTTGTTAGCCTTCTTAAAACTCAGATGCTGTTTTTTTTTCAATTTTCAATATTTTCTCAGGCAACACAAGAGAAAAAGATCCACAACTTTGACTAATGTCATGATTGTCTTCTATAGTGTTTTAAATCAAACTAGTTCTATTTGTTTATTTTTGTCATATTATTTCCTTATAATTAATTATTCAAAGAACTTTCTTTAATTTTTGTATATAAAACAACTGGGAAAATTGACTTCTAAGATTCCACCTCATTTCACAAAAAAATTATGTACATGTAATAAATAAATTGAATATTGATAAAAACTTATTCATATTACATGTATTATAAGGACTATTATTATTTTTTTCACATAACTTTTAGTCTCGATCCTTTAAAAAGTCCTTTAAAGTCCATTATAAAAAAGTGCCTTGTTGGATCTTTTAATGTGTCCACAAAATTACTATAAAAAAATATTCTGTGATCTTATGAGCATCTATAAAGAAAAGTCAGCTCATTAGTTTGTAAATTAACATATTTACTTATTCAACTGAACCATATAAAATATTGATTGAAAATGATAAACATCATCAAAGATCAACAAAAAATAAGTCAAACAGCCTGCAGATGTTTTCTTCATGTCATGTTCATCATGTTAGTTACTGAAATAACATTGATTGACTTGAAGGAGATTTTTGTAGTTGCATATATATATTATCATGGTTGTACCTATATCATGTATATATTCAGAAGTAACTTGGTCATGTTGGTGTAAACATGTGAATAAAAATGCACAATACACAGATGTTCGCAACATTCATCACATTATTAGCATATTAGACTAGAATTATTTTTAGTTTAAAATTTTCATTTTATCCCCATTAATAAACATAGATTTTCTTGGAGAAAAGAGATAAAACTAAAAAAATATAAAGATTTGCAAACAGTATTTTAACAAAACAAAACATACAAATTAGGAACAATATATATACATGTACATGATAATAAACATCATGTACATTCAGACATTTAACATAATTAGTGATATACACAACTGTCAAGATGTTAACAGTTGTCCTTGAGGTCAAAATATTTAGAATCCAGGTCAAAAAATGATGGTGAACTTTAACCACCTCAGGGCTGTATCAGAATTAATTGAAAGGGTTTGTGGTCAGAAGGCACCTTATATTTATAATAGAGGGGCAGTGGGGTTCAAAACAAGATTTTTTCACAATTATTCATAAAAATTTCTTACCTAGCTAGTCGAGAGAAAAGAGTGCCTTCCACACCCTCAGTTTAAGTTTGAAATAGCCCTTACATTAACAAGGACCAAAAAATTAGAGCTGAAAATGATTAAGGAATAGGGCTATGGCATATGAACTTGATATTTTTTTATATCCTAATGCGTTTTTATTTGGGGTTCTTAAATGGTACCTAATATATATATACATGTATCATGATTTAATCTTGTATTTTTCTTATCAAATTTGGTTTAACTCGCATACCGGTATATATAATAATGTTAACTGCACAAAGTCAAATTTACAGTTTGTGAATCTAATGACTATACATTAACCGGTACAGTTTTACTTAAATTGACATTATAATGTATTTTTATACTTTATTGGTGTTCATATATACATTTGAATTTCAATTATCTTTTGTTATGATAATATAAGGTAAAACTAATATATGTCATAGTTTATCATGTTTATGAAGGATAATATCTTCACTTTGAACATTATAAAAATATTTCACCTAACAGTAAACTATAAAGGGATAAATAACCTGAATAAGGAAATTATAAACATGGTAATAAATTAAATGAGGTCATGATCATGATGGTGTGTCAGAGAAAAGATGTGAAAATATAACTAACTTTACGTCATTTGGTCTCAGGTTGAAATTTGTCCCATCGGCAATCATACCACATCTTTTTGATTTGTATACATGTATTAGAAGTATTCTGCCAAATTTTTGTTATTAATTCAGACTTAAATTTCTTAATATTTCCATAAATAGTCATAAAATTGATAAAAGTGCAACATATTTTTTCGAATAACTGTTTGATTCTGATAAAACATTGATTTACAATGTACCTTTACATCTTACAACATGTGCAATGTATTTATTAATAAGTGTTTCTTTTCTTCTAAATTGATATCTTAATATTCAGGTCCTTTAGTAGAGTCCCTTAGATCTTAAGGTCATATATTAAAATAAGTTGCTTTTGATCAATTTTTATTATAAGGTCACAGGTAATTATGAATGAGACTAAAGGTAGCTAGGCCCAAAGTTGCAGGTGCAACCATGTTTGAGAGACATGGTAAATCTTCATTATATAAATTAGCTAATCTTAAGTGTTAAATTTGTTCAAGACATGTCTCAGTGTATGCTAATTCAGAGAAATATATACATATATATATCATTGTATATTAATGTATATATATACCGGTATGAAATACACCCTTGTCTGTTCTTGAAAAGCATATTTCTACCTTAAGATGTCAGTACTGCCACTTTTTCCAGAAGCAAATGTGTGAAATTTGGTCAAAATTGTAAAGATCAAAGAGAAAAACAAGAGATCAAAGGAAAATGCCACCAAATTTGCATGAACATGCGTTTGTTTCACACTAATTGAGTATGACTTGACAAACCTGAAATCTCTCTTTTGGTTGGGTTGTTTGCAACTTAGCATATACATGATATACATAATATCTCCTTTTGTTTACATGTTCATCATGTTCATATATATATGTACATTGTACATGCATGCCATTTATTTACACTTTTGGGTTCTTTCATTTTGAACATTTTGAATAAACTATATGGAATTTAAAATAAGAATGTTTACATTTATGAGCAAATATCAAATGGAAAATAGAAAGTATTCTAGAAATATGTGATTAATGTTCAATTTAGGTAAAACATCTTAAAATGATGATTAATAGTAACATTTTGGACATGCTCATATATACATGTTCTAAATGTACATACATGTTTAATTTGTCTTTTGTGTCAACTTTTTCATAGGCATATATAAGTTCAAGGATGCATACAAGTTACTTCTTTGTCTGACCAACAATGAATGTTTGCTATGACTGATATCCTTTTAGCAGCTTAGTTAAAACTGCTTTCAGGGGTTATAATGGTTGTCAAGTGGAATGAGGAATGTTATGGTTCAGATCACAAACAGTAAATGTAATTGTTTAGTTATTTAGAACTTGACATTCATATAAATATAAACTCTTGTCTACTAGTCACATTAATATATAACTGAAATGTCTTATTTATATCCACCTTTTAACCACAATTTCGGCTTGTTGCATCTTTAATACATGTAATAAAACAATTAATCAATTATCAACATATATTTATTTTTGTACACTTGTGTCCTTTAATATAGTAAAATTTGTAAATTCCATTGGTTTTATAGAAAGTTCAAATTGCATTAAGAAAAACCTGGGTCCTGATATGTTTTCTGTTAAAATTTTATGATATGTCATGTATGTTAAAGGCTTAATCTTTAAATTTTTAGAAAATATAATGCATGTTTAATCCTAAACTTGCTAGAAAACTATAGGTTATAATATACTGCAAAATAAGAAATTATTGTTTTTATGACCATGCATGACCTGTCTTTACATTCAATCATCATGTTAAAATTTTGGTTTAAGGGTTTATAACCTGAATATGAATTGTGGACACATTCTCTGAGGACACATCAACTTGAAGATCATTATGATGTGAACCTTATTAAAATATGTATTTACCAAATGAGGATTTCCCCAGATTTTGCCCTCCTATGAATACAAAACATGTACATGTATTGAAATGTGATATTCTGCATTGACATAAACCAACTAATTTCCAAGAGCGGTTTATCTACTCCACTTTGGCAAGTAGAAACATAATGTGAATATAAATCGTCTTGAATTTGTACAACTTATTTAACTACATCAAGCAAATTTGAAAATCGCAAAATTAAATCGCTGCAAAATGGGATAGAAAGGGCTAAACGCCAAATAAAGTACATGTATCGGTAAAAATAAGTTGGTTTACAGTATGTAGTATGATGTAGTGTGTGCTGGGACTTGTGTATGTAGTATTATGTAGTGTGTGCTGGGACTTGTGTATGTAGTGTGTGCTGGGACTTTTGTCCTATATGTACATATATTCTTATTTCTTTCTATTATGTGCTTATTTTTTTCTTAATTTTGTAGATGATAGGTGGTGGTTTTATAGGAGCAGGAATATGGGCTTTCATAGAAAAGAATAAATATCATGGAATAACAAGTCTGGACGATGCCTTACAAAATGTTTCCGTAGCTTTTGTAGTCTTAATTCTAATTGGAATAACAATATTCTTAGTATCTTTGTGTGGTTGTATTGGTGCCTTAAGAGAAAATGTTTTACTTTTAAAAATTGTAAGTTTTTATATAGTTTTCATTTTTATTCACCTAAAATGATTCATATTTTTTTTTAATTATTAGAAATGAAATTTCTATGAGTTTATACATCATACACAATAAACAACAATTCAGCACTCTATCAGAATAATTCAGCACTCTACATGCTCTATCAGAATATGTAAAAAAAAATAAGTACCATTCATGTTTAAACATAGGAAACATGTATCTTAGATAGTCTGCAATCAATCCTTCTTTCAGACAATGATTTTGTATAAAAAATAGAAGATGTGGTAATGTCAATGGGTAAACTATCCACTCAAGTTCAAATAAAGTAGAAGTAAACAATTATAGGCAACAGAATATACATTTAGTCATGTTAACAATTATCTCCCCTTAAACCAATTATGTTGAATGGAAAGTTGACAAGAATAATCAATTAATGAAAGGAATGAAAGTTATATTTATAACTTTATTGTAAATCAGTGTATATTTGTTTGAAGTATATGTGTAAAGTATATGTTTAAAGCATGTATACATGGAAGATGTATTTATAAGAATATTTTTTCTCTTTTCAGTATTATTATATTATGATCATCATATTTTTGTTTCTGATTGGCCTAGCTGTAGCTACATTTGTTTTGAAAGACAAAGTAAATGATTTCCTGAAACATCAAGTACTGAAAGACAGTTTAATTACTAAATACCAGGATGATAGAGATGATCAGGCAGTCATTGACTGGGTTCAGGAAAATGTAAATATAAAACATCGGAATAATAGTCAATGATTTTCTGCTGGATTGTTACAAGTAACGATACATGTACACAATAAATAAGTTTTATAAATGCCTAAAAAGTGTACAAAATAACACCAATAGCAATAAGTTAAATTTATAGTTTCTTTTTTTTTTTTGCTATTGGTGTTGTTTTGTACATGTTTGAGCGTTAACATATATACATTTATATATATAAAAATTTACTGCTGGTTATTCCTAATTCAACAAAAGTACGGCGTATAAAATGTTTATGACTTATGACTTTTTCATAAATCAATGTATCTGTCTATATGTCCTGACTTTCTTGTCACCAGGATATGAATGCTATTAAGGCAGGGTTTTAAAAAAGAGAATAAACAATTGTCTGTATGCTTATTTGATCGTAGGATTTACTATTTTTTTTCAGTTTGAATGCTGTGGAGTAGAGTCATACAAAGATTGGAATAAAAATCAGTATTACAACTGCTCCAGTTCATTGCTGACTAATTCACTCCGATGCAGTGTACCACACTCATGCTGCAGAGTACAAGATACTTATAAGGTAACAGTTTCTGTAAAAAGTTAGCTCAGATGATACTTATAACGCAGGTTGCCAACTCTGTTTTATAAAGATAACGAGATGAGTTATAAGGCCAAATAAAAATATATGTGTGGTTCTAGTAACCCTAAAGTCCCTACTTTTTCGGCTTAAAAATAGCCTACCCTAAAGATTTTATTGTCATTTTTCTTTAAGCACTGTTAAAGTCAGAATGTTGCTCCCATAGACTCAATGTAAAAAAAAAAACATAAAAAAAAATCCCTACCTACCTACCCTAACTTTTTTTCAGATGTAACTGGAACCACACATACTTTTTTATTTGGCCTAACTAACAATGAAACAACTATACACCAAAGACCCCCCAAAAAAACCTACAAATGTATGTAATAAAGACATAAAAACAACTATCCACCAAAGATCCCAAAAAAACCTACAAATGTTTGTACTAAAGACATAAAAACAACTATCCACCAAAGACCCCCCAAAAAAACCTACAAATGTTTGTACTAAAGACATAAAACAACTATCCACCAAAGACCCCCAAAAAAACCTACAAATGTATGTACTAAAGACATAAAAACAACTATCCACCAAAGACCCAAAAAAAACCTACAAATGTATGTACTAAAGACATAAAAACAACTATCCACCAAAGACCCCCCAAAAAAACCTACAAATGTATGTACTAAAGACATAAAAACAACTATCCACCAAAGATCCCAAAAAAACCTACAAATGTTTGTACTAAAGACATAAAAACAACTATCCACCAAAGACCCAAAAAAAACCTACAAATGTATGTACTAAAGACATAAAAACAACTATCCACCAAAGATCCCAAAAAAACCTACAAATGTATGTACTAAAGACATAAAAACAACTATCCACCAAAGATCCCAAAAAAACCTACAAATGTATGTACTAAAGACATAAAAACAACTATCCACCAAAGACCCCCCAAAAAAACCTACAAATGTTTGTACTAAAGACATAAAAACAACTATCCACCAAAGACCCAAAAAAAACCTACAAATGTATGTACTAAAGACATAAAAACAACTATCCACCAAAGATCCCAAAAAAACCTACAAATGTATGTACTAAAGACATAAAAACAACTATCCACCAAAGACCCCCCAAAAAAACCTACAAATGTATGTAATAAAGACATAAAAACAACTATCCACCAAAGATCCCAAAAAAACCTACAAATGTATGTACTAAAGACATAAAAACAACTATCCACCAAAGATCCCAAAAAAACCTACAAATGTATGTACTAAAGACATAAAAACAACTATCCACCAAAGACCCCCCAAAAAAACCTACAAATGTTTGTACTAAAGACATAAAAACAACTATCCACCAAAGACCCAAAAAAAACCTACAAATGTATGTACTAAAGACATAAAAACAACTATCCACCAAAGATCCCAAAAAAACCTACAAATGTATGTACTAAAGACATAAAAACAACTATCCACCAAAGACCCCCCAAAAAAACCTACAAATGTATGTAATAAAGACATAAAAACAACTATCCACCAAAGATCCCAAAAAAACCTACAAATGTTTGTACTAAAGACATAAAAACAACTATCCACCAAAGACCCCCCAAAAAAACCTACAAATGTATGTACTAAAGACATAAAAACAACTATCCACCAAAGATCCCAAAAAAACCTACAAATGTATGTACTAAAGACATAAAAACAACTATCCACCAAAGATCCCAAAAAAACCTACAAATGTATGTACTAAAGACATAAAAACAACTATCCACCAAAGATCCCAAAAAAACCCTACAAATGTTTGTACTAAAGACATAAAAACAACTATCCACCAAAGATCCCCAAAAAAACCCTACAAATGTTTGTACTAAAGACATAAAAACAACTATCCACCAAAGATCCCAAAAAAACCTACAAATGTATGTACTAAAGACATAAAAAAACTATCCACCAAAGATCTAAATAAAAAAACAACCATCCATTAAAGACCAAAGATTAAGGATGCTAATAATTATCACAGACAGCAACCAAGGACAATAATAGAAATAAGTCAATTGTTATGAATGCCAATGAGACAACTCTCTATCAGAGACAAAATGACGTTGATGTTAGCAACTATAGGTCAACATACGACCTTTAAAAATGTGCAAAACCAATACCACATTGCAAGCTTTTTAAAAGGCCCCAAAATAGCAAAATGTATAACAATTCAAACTAAAAACCCAAAATCCTGATTTAGGTACAAAATAATAAATGAAAAACAAATAAGATATACAGGAACAAAGAATAATTACTGAATAACTTTACAATATGCTTCTGAATTGGGACAGGCACATAATAAAGTTGTTAGCTTCTACACATTAGGTCTCTGGTAGAGAGTTGTCTCATTGCAAATAAAACCATATCTTCTAATTTTACACATAATTTTTATTTTTATTATCAATAAAGGATGTTCTACTGTAAACCAAGTTATTTTCGCGGATATTTTATTTCACGTTAATAAGGAAAGATCAAATTTTTAACATATTTGCGACGATTTATATTCATGTTATTTTTCTACTCGCGAAAATCGCAAAAATAAATCGCTCGCGAAAATAAGTTGGTTTACAGTTTTAAAGTTTGCTTAGCAGTACATTTTGAAATCAAAGCTTTAGTCCATACCTTTATTGCTATATTAATACATTGTAAAGTGCATTTAGATTGTTAGAATTTGAGTTTGTGCATATAACCAATTTAATGATAAGAATAGTTGTCTATATTTTTGCCAACATTTTGAATTACTGTACTTATCTACAATTATGCTGTTTTAACACTTCCAGTTTTGCGAGATCCTAAAGTGAAATACTGTGGAATCATTATTATTCATTGCATACCAATTTCCGTGGGTTTCGTGGGTACAGATAAACCATGAATTCAAATGTTCAACGAATAACATATTCTCAATAGGTTTTGTATGCAGATATTAGCAAAACCACGAAATCAAATATCCACAAACACGTGTTCAGCAATCCACGAAAATTGATACCCACGAAAATAAATGAATCCACAAAAGAACAAATTTGCAATATTATGAAATCCTTTAAGAATGTACTTAGGTGAGGTTTTGGAATTTGTGTCATATGTTCGGACTCCTTGGTGTTTTTCCATACAATACATGAATGTAAAATATTTTGCTCCATAACACCCATTTATTTTTTCATATAAGACTTAATAGAGCTCATGAAAGGTCATTTACCAAAATTTTAGAAGATTCATAATTTTTTTTCTTTTGTTTTGAGACCTAATAATACCAATGCAAACATAAGGTAAAAGTCTGAGTCAGCCTTTTCCCGACATATTTTAAATCTCAAATATCTCAAAAAGGAGGTCCATGACCTATCAATATTTTTAGCTTATGTTTATCCTTAATTGATGCTCTACTAGCTTATAGTATCAATTTTAACTTCTTAATTTATTAATTTTCACCTAACCTCACCTAAGTACATCATTAATGACATTTGAACATTTCTACTTTTAAGACAAGTGAGCAAATCAATGGAGATTTTGAATTAAATAATATTTTTTTTTTATTTCAGTCTGGTATGACTAATATTTTGTGTGGAAGAAATGTCTTGAATTCAGTAAGTACTTTCATATTCATAGAAATGTTTCAGATTACAATAACAAATTTGTTAGCTTAATTGTAACAAAGGAAATAAATACAAGATATCACAACTTAGAAGATCTATTTTCCAACAATATGATATTCTAGTTATAACACACATAAACAAATTATAACATCAATGAAATATAGAATCTAGCACTGTATCTAGTGTGATTGAATATTTATCCACTTGAGACAGTTAAATTTTTAGATATCTCACATTTAATGGTCTAGAGTTGGTCTATTGTATCACACTTGGTTCAGTGGTAAAATCTATATACACAATGCATATACAATTTCAACTATTATCATCTGAAAATTGTATCAATTACAGCAACTGAATCTCATACATATGTACTAATGCATGATAGAGGATGTACATTTATAAAGTTGTTACCGATATACAAATTGCAATTATTTCATCTACAGCCACTACCAGCTTGTTAACACTGAGGTTGTGAGTTTGTACCCCACTATTGAACAAATATTAACCATATAAATGTCATTTTTTAGGCAGGAGATCTATCACTGATATATACTCAGGGCTGTGTGGATGCCATATTATCTCTGGTCTTTTCTGCTAAGAATTTGCCAGTTGTTGGAGGTGTATGTATTGGAATTCTTCTGCCAATGGTAGGTATATAAGTAGTAAGTCATAGGCTTTGTTGGTAGGTAGTAACTTTGCAGTAGTGACATTTGTATATATTCAAACCTAGTTGCATTTGTTAAGTTATTTCCATGGAAACTAGAGTATTTGTGAATTGTTTGGTTTTTTTTTTTTTGTCTAATCATAAGACAGATATCTCAATATAAGTTTTTAACTTTCCAATGACAATATTGTATTGATAAAGATCAGACTGTAATCAATATAAAGAGGTTGCTTCTAACACAAGATGAGTGTTGTTCGTTTACAACTCTTCCCATCTAACCTTTTTGAAAATATAGCATCTATCAATGGCAAAGAAAAAAGGGGAAAATTGGGTGTTTTCCTATTAAATGTAATTATGATTACCACTTATATTCAGGAATATTTATTTTTTGTGACTTTTATGATTAGAAAGATAACATGAATATAAACAGTTGCAAATCTGTTAAGGGGCACTAGCTACGAGATATATGAAAAATCAAATATATATTATTTTTTTTGGCTCAATCAGTAATGAAATACAAATACATTTTGTAGTGAAATAATAATTCCTTTTTAGTAGCCAATAAGGTTCAATTTTGTCAAAATAAGCAAAATACATTGATTATGAATTATTAACTTGCAAGTGAATAATTCCACCTCATTGAATCCGTATTCATGTGAACTTTAATTTAACCCTTTAGCTTGAGATTGATAACACGTGAATTGTATACATAGTTATTTAAAGGAAGAGAATGTCAACATTGAAAGTGAAGCAAAGGTAAATCATATGATTGACTGATTCGATCCACTAATAAACATTCTAATACAGGTAAAAACGATGATAAACATTTAATTTTTATCTGTAATATGAAATTAAATAGACCTAGAATAATTGAACAGCACAAGTTTGCTTAATCTATTTATATCTATATTTATGTTTACATCGCTTATATGGTCATTGGATGACTATAGAGGTCAACTTGATAAATAATTAGATGGCGTCTAGACTCAAATACACACAAAACGAAGCTATGTATTTTCATGCCTGTGCCTTGTTTATTGTTTTATTAAGACTTTTAATAGTTTGGATAAATGTTTTACATTGTTATAAATCATATAAATCAAATATGAGAATTTGATTAGAATCGGTGAACATGAATTTGACAGCTAGTGCCCCTTTAAACTTAAAGCTTCTGTTATATAAATACAGGTACAGAGTTAAAAAATGATGAATTCAAATCATGAAGAAAGCAGCATACAAGGGCTTTAAGCGAGAAAAAAGTATCAAGGAAAATTTGTTTGTTTTCTGTATGTTATTCTAAAGACAACACTTTCTTTGGGTTATATTTTGATAAAAGACATATAAAAGTAATTAAATGCTAATGATTAAAATTGACCTTCCTTTCAACTTTTCTCCCTTCTCTTTGCTAACTGTTACCACTTATGACCTCCATCTTTGAATTTTTGACAATGAAAAACTTTAAATGTTGTTTTTTGTTCCGAGGTAAAGCAGCCCAATTAAATCCATTACAACCAGAAAGTTTCTTGTTTCTGCATAGGTATTATCTGTTAAAAACCTCTTCTGTTTATAAGACTGTTTATTTAAAGGGGTGTCTGTTTTGCTTTAAACAACCTTCTATAGGCACTTGAAGTACTTCAATTAAAACAGGACTGAGAGATACAATTTTTACAACCTTTAATTTAAAAAAATATTAAATATTGATCATTTTCTAAGGCATTGCATGAAGCATGTACATATATTTTGCATGAACACAATTGCACGCAGCAGACTGCATGTAATGTTTTTTTGCATTGATATCATATACTCTGATATTACCCAAGAAAATTGTTGTTGCATATACCATGTATATTGGAAGATATATTTTATGCTGAACCTTAATATTTTGCATGCAACATGAAATCTCAATGTAACTGTTGGACTTTTATCTACACCTGTATGTCAAGATTGAATAGATAAATCTACCTCATACCTTTTTAGTGGATTTTGAATTTTAAATGAGTGTCATTCCAATTTGTTGCTTAATATGGATACAGAAACCATTGAGATAGGACTGTCATATTCTACTTGATGCTTACATCCTGTATTTAAATATTTGTATGATTGATATTTCAAGTTTTAATGAGTTTTGTATGGTGTAATTTATGTAGGTGACTAGGTGCTATACACTTGATCACTAGGTGACAATGCTAGGTGCTAGGTGCCAGTTTACAAAATTTGACAGAACTTTGATTTCATATTTGTTTCTACATGTATAAAAACACTTTTTCTGCCACATGTAGTCGCCATACATGCCATAGGTCCATATATTTGTCATATATAGTTTATATACCCAATGGGTTGAGGATGAAAAAAACTTTCTAATCATAGACTAACTGCCTGTAATCTAATTTGCTCAATGTAAGCATGTAATAATTTGGCATGAATACTGTTTCCAACTATTTTTTAACAAACCTTCAAACTGTTTTGTTTTCATCATTGTTGATTTGATTTTTTCTGCGTCATTTACATTTATTTTTAGTTTAAGCATCAGATGAGATAAAATAACAACATGCTTATGATGACCATTATACTGGTTTTGTTCCCACATCGTTCTAAATTAATTTGTAGTATCAATCGTTTTTTCTTCAATCCTATAAAATTTCTACCAAGCATGCAAAAATTTTATTGATTGATTGTTTGTTTATTATGCATAAGGAGCTCAAAAAGCGTAACTGATGTAATGTCAGATAATCATGAAACTGACGATGTTAAATCAACAAGAAATGAAAATGATTTAAAAATGAGGAGGGATACTTTTCCATTATCATGATAATATTCAATTTCTGATTGCAACTTTTGTTTCATTCATCTGAAAACTCCTGTGTTTTAATCTTAAAATTATCCATCATAAAATTGTATGTATATATGATTTCAACATATCTCCTAACAAATAAATGAATAAATAATGTTTTGAAGGACATGCTCTCCTTAACTGTTTGTTGAATCCATGTATTTTCATATATCACTGCAGTTTCAGTTTGCAAACAAATAAATGAATAAATAATGTTTTGAAGGACATGCTCTCCTTAATATAAGATATAGAGTAACTATAGTTTGATTTTGTTTTCTTATTTTACAAATATTGAGATTGAGACATCCGATTTTAAACATATTTCTGGAATTTTAAGAGAGTTAATAAATTTTAAATACATTGTACTTTAAATAATTAAAAGTATTTCCAATTTCATATTATTTGAAATAAAAATTATAAAATATGTAAGTTACCATGGTAATGACTTAATTATAGAATATTGGGTTTTGAATATACTAAATGTTGCTGATGTTGCTGCATATAGGATATTCAGATATTTAATTATTGCTGTATGATAATTTTTTCCTATATTTATAACATAAAACTGACTAGTATCATTTTAGTTCATCTCAAAAGTATGATTGATTCCAAAAGTTAACTCTAAATGAATCCATTGACCCCATTTTTTATTTTTTATTTCAGAAAGCACATTATAAGTGATATTTTCTCATAATTTATTCCAAATTCGATTGTTTAGGTTTTTTTTTCACACATTATCGTTTTTTAAATGTATGATCTTTTACAAAATCTGACAATTTTGAACAAACTGTAGTTTGGGAGAAAGCTCTGTGACTCATAATTTTATTATTTTTTGACTACATGTTGGCAAAGTACTAAAAAATTCTAAATTTAATTTAGACCATAATCTACCATTATTTTTCTTCAACTTTCAATTTTAGGGGAATAACCTTTGAATATGTGAATAATGCGAGTACAATGTACAAGATATTCATTATTTTAATTTAAGAACCTATAGACCAAAAAATAATGGATTTTTTTTTATGCCTGCAAGATTGTTTCATATGATACTGGTCAGTAAATGGTCTGACTTTGTAGATGAAATTTTCAAAAACTTGTAATTGAATACTATTCATGTACAGCAATATTAAATATCTGATTGGTATAGCTATAGACAGTTAGAACTCACATTTAACATTTGATGTGGAATATATATTTGTAGATTTTTGGAATATGCTTATCAAGAGCATTGGAAGGGCAGATTATGGATCAAAAAGCCAGATGGAATATACCCAACTAAGTAAACTTTTCT
This sequence comes from Mytilus galloprovincialis, assembly GCF_965363235.1. Classification (NCBI taxonomy): domain Eukaryota; kingdom Metazoa; phylum Mollusca; class Bivalvia; order Mytilida; family Mytilidae; genus Mytilus; species Mytilus galloprovincialis. The sequence continues at coordinate 75,850,500 of NC_134841.1, read as the reverse complement.
ATTGATAGCATCAGAAGTAGATGATTTTTTCTCAATATGAAATCAGAAATTTTCAGTTTTTGTCTAATAGGCCTAGTATATAGGTTAAGCATGGAATCTTAGTAAAGAATGATTGATGGTAAACAGTTACATCAACAGAGACAATTTGATTTGTCCCAAAATTGGCCTAAAATCAAATGTACTTCAAACTGTTTGTTGAATCCATGTATTTTCATATATCCCTGCAGTTTCAGTTTGCAATTTATCTATGACATGAGCATAATTAAGCTATTAAATGATGGAAAAATTGTGTCAACAAGACTCACCTTAAATTCACCTTTTATTTAGTAAAAAAAAAAACGTTGATTTGAAGGTAAAAAACATGATAAACAATTGTGCTCTACATTTTAACACAGCTGGCCCTATGGCCTATTTGTTTTCATTACTTTACCATTTGCAAATGGCTTCTTTGGCTAAAAATAGAACATCATGCATAGTAAAAATAGGCTTGAAAGAGGTCTTACTGTCAGTGTACTGGTGTAAAGTGATCATGAGTGATACATATTCTAGATATTCTTTTATTCTCTTCTACAATTTTCAATATGGTAATACATATAGAACCTGAATATGGGAGTAAGAATTCAACTGTTTTGGGCTCTTTTCATATAACAGTATCACAAATCATTGCCTCACATCAGTATAATAAAATTTCCATAACTCTGCAAATATTGCTATTGTGAAGAGTGGAAAGTTATAGCTTCTTATTGGATTATAAAACATATTGAAATGACAGTGATGTATTTTATTTTAACAGTTAGTTGGGATATTCCTAGCAAGAATGCTTGAAGGACAGATACTGGACCAGAAGGAAAGATGGCTAAGATATCAGGGATAGGGATTACACTGGTTCATTCATTGAAAAGGAGTTTGAATTGTAATTTGTTATCTATATCACATTTTATACGTTATTTGTTTATGTATATATATATATATTGTATTTGTAGTTATAAGATTTTTATCATGTCATTTAGAATTTCATCTGACAAAACAAAATGTGCCTGTCATGAACTTGCCAAATGTTGTTAAGAGGTGGAACTTGCCAAATAATATGAATTATAAATTGTTATGGAATTTTAAAAAATGAAACTCCAAATTATGTAGTTATATCTGAAGTTGATGAATTATAATTTTGAAATGGCTGTCTAATTTCATAGTTGTCTTAAAATTATATGGTTAAAGTTTTTAATAACTTCTATTGAGGTTAATTACTTTTTGTTTAGTCTTTGATTTATTTGATATTGATAGACATTTAAAAGGATTTGCTGGCCCTTTGACTAAATATTGGTGAGTTTTCCCATTTGAATTTTTCCACAGAATATTATGGTATTTATTGGTACAAGTGCTTATGAGTCTTCATGTCATAGTGATTTTGATTCGTATCATGTAAATAATTATTATACATCCACTCAAGGAATTGGTGCTATGAACTGCAATGACCTTGTCTGCTCAATTGTCTTTCTTTGAATTAAAAAAAATCTTTACATCCTACTCAATTTCTGAAGTAAGAAATGATTAAGAATTTGACTTAGAATTATATTGTGTTGTGTTGTCCAGTGTAAGTTATTTTTATGTCTGCTTTTAAGTTACTTACTTCCTGTTTGATGTTACTTGATGATACTTTAATTTTTTATGTACGGTACACTAATTGGGTAACTATTTTTACTTGTTACACTTTTTTCAGCTTCTAGTCTTCTACATTAAGGAATCTTTAGATATTTGGTCAGGAACTTCCCATTATTGAGTTAAACTTTTGTATGTGATTTTCAGACCTGCCAGGCAGTCATTTTCTCCTTAAAAACTTTGAATTTTTATCAAAACTTGTGTAGCATTTTTTTTGGTATCATAATATGCTCTTCTGGTATCTGTTAATTAGGTATCAAAGTTAACAATGTTGAGTTGATAGTGGTTTTCAGATTTGCTGGGCTGTCAATTTCTGGGTTACAATACTTTGGTTTTCATATTACTAAGTATACATAAACTTTTTCATCACTTTATAATAAGTGGAGGTAAACATTGCACAACATTGTGTGCATCCATTTTTGAGTGTACGGTATTTAACTTTTGTGTTTATTAGTCTCATATTTACATTCCATTGTATTGAATACATTCTGAATTATTTTTACACGTTTTATATATTTATCTAATACAATATAAGAGTTTCTGCACAATACTAGTCTTGTATATTAGTCATTTACATAGATTTATTATACCATGTGTTATCTGTTTAATCTTAATGTATATTGGAAAGAGAGATTCATTAAATGAGTTTTGAAAGGCAACTGGAAAAATATCTAAATGTGACGATTTGAAAACAATGATATGATATGAGATTTTTTTAGAATGTTTTCCTCCTATAAAAACAAAGTTACAAACTTTAGGTTGAAATACATTTTTTGTATGTTTAAAGCCACATTTATTTTTGTTGACAGTTTAGCAACAGAAATAAAATTAAATAACAAGAAAAAAAAATAGTTAAAGAATTTTATTACTCAGAATAGGAATAAATATAGGTTTTTAAGTTTTAACTTGTAGGAAAGTAAAATGTTTGTTCTGTGCATTTTTCATGTTGTTTTTTTTTTTAATATATATAATGTGTGTTTACTGTCTTACTTTTAACAAACATAATTAATGGAATAATAAAAGGGGGAAAATAGTGCCTTACATGTTTTAGCATCTAGTTATGAAGAATCAAATAATATATTGTTAGGGTAATTTCATGACAGAGAGTCACATTTTTTTTTGCCATGAGACCATGTTTTAAAGCAGTCTGAATGAGAAAACAGGTATGTTTTAATTTAAGAACTAATTTTAAGTCCTCTTTCTTTGAAGTAATAGAAGGCAATATTTGGCCTAACCAAATAATATAAAGAAATTCTATTAGGAATTTATATGAAACTTTTTATTCTTTTTAAGTTGCTAGTTGTGGATTGCAGAAAAATTGTAACTGAAATACTTTGGATGTTATAATTTAGTCAATTTTCTTTGCATACGCCAAGAGTAGGTAGGGATATCTGTGATTTCCACAATAATTCTACATATCTCTTAATAGTTAATATAGTAATTTTTACAAGTTGATAATTGTATTAAAAATAGATTCAAAAGAAGCTTACTTTGGCACAAAGATTATGGTGTCATTGAATTTATGAACCACAACTGTTTCTAGAATACATTTTTGATTCAGTAGATTTGTTTATCATCCAGACTTTATCCAGATATGCATATGTACTTTTTTCCACCCCAAGTATTTCAAAGTCTAACTTCAAAGATCTAAATGATTTGAATCTAAATTGTGGATTTTATCAAAATAACTGTACAAAAATAAGAAACTCAGATAGTTTATAGGGCCATTTATAAGGTAAGAAATTTGAAAATTAATGCAGTTATCTATTGCAGGGATCTCTTATGATTATAACTCATCTCAGCAGAAGAGGGGCATTATGTTTGTTTTTGACTGTGTCTGTTTGTCTGTCTCTCCATCCCATATCAACTTAAAAATAAAATTCCAATCAACATTCCATAGCAATTGTTTTGATTCCTCCTTTTTTAAGGTTTTAAACTAGTTTGATCCGTTTAAACATCTTGTTGACAAGCAACACATTGTATAAATTGTTGCATTTGATTTCATGCTGAATCTTTTCAGAACACTGCATACAAAGTTTTGAATCGAATTATTAGAGAATTGGGTGTAACCATATACATGTACTTAGGATTTTTTAGTACTATGGATTTTTTTTTACATTTTGAAATGCTTAAGAAATTTTGCACCATGAATCTTGAAAATTTAAGAATCTCAGGATGCTAAATATCAAATTCAATGTGGTATCATGGTAGAATTTTTATATATTTATTGCAAACATTTTTCTTAAATATTAATGAATATCACTGTATAGATGTACTGCTGACAGATTTACCAAACTGAGATTAATGTACATAACTACACAATACATCACATACAAGTGAAGTGTTTTCAAACTTTTTATTCTTTCCTTATGTTTTGTTTTTGGTGCCATTTTTATTATATCTTTATTAGAAATCTCAGTTTTTGTATAGTGTTTATATGTAACATATCTTTTTTATTTGAAAGAAAAATATAAAGGTGCAGGATTATCTTATTCTATATTATAAATGATAAAATATGTTCCCAACTTCTCGGAGGGTTATGTTCCTTTTGTCCATATATTTGCATTAATTTAGCATGTTATGAAGTATTCAATATGCTTGTTATATTTGCCACTGGACATTAGGAAAAAATCTTATAATCAGTTATGTTTTTTCTTATATACTGAGTATAATATAATGACAAATTTGGGATTATTTTGTCAGTTATTCCACCAGGAATATAACACCACACACTTGTTTTATTATAAGAAACATTGTTTGGTAACCAAGCTTAAATATACATATGACATGAATATTTACTTCTTTTGCCAAATTTGTCTAGTCTTTTGAAAGTCTTCCATTTTTTTTTTATACTTTTACATATTTTTTGGTGTAAAATGTGCAATTTCAAATGTTCTAAAACATAAGAATTACACATTGCCTTGTAACAAGAATTTCTCAAAGCTACAAGTTCCCACAAAAAAAACCACAAATTATTTCCAGAATCAACTAAAAATGGTCTCCTAAAAAGAAATGAATCTCCAGTATCTGACATATTCATTCAGTAAATTTGCACAACTTTAGATTTAATTTGTTCATGAAAAATTAAATTTTTTCGGAATATTTTTTTTCCACAAATTTTATATTTAAAAAACATCAATATTGTAAGAGCTATATACATAGAAGGTGTTGTTATTTACAAATGATTTCTTAAATACTCATTTTCTGAGATTTTTATATGGATTTGTAGTTAGATGTGAGTTTTTATTGAAATGTTGATTTAAATGTACTAGATCATGTAAACATTCCTGCCTGTTTATTTTTTTCTAAAATAAACTACTTATATATAATGTAATTGATTTACACTACAATAATATTTTTTTTGTCATTTACATTTTCTAACTTAGTCATATAAATATTCAAGTTTAATAAGAGAAAAAAATATTTTCAGTATTGATATTGTATTGAAAAAAAAATGGATGGTAGGTTCTTCATTTCTGTTTATTTTAATAATGTTGTTCATTTTTTCAATTATTAACTTTTTTCCATTATTCTCTATCTTTATATTTTGGTACTGTATTATTTTCTATACTTTTTTGCTGCTTTTTATTCTATACATTTTTTCTCTATTCTGTAAACCCCATCCAGACCCTCATAAAAATTGTTAGCCTAATATTTCTTTCTGTTTTTTTGTCATTGGGCTGCTGTCTCATTGATCTATTACTATCATACCTCATAATCTTAACAATATTGTTAAGATCAATATTTTTAGTAAGAAAATGTCATATTTTTTTGCCTTATTGTACAATACTTATTACTAAAATAGAATCTCAAACCCATCTACATATATGTAAAATAACAAAAATATAAACCCCAGAATCTGTATTCTGTAATATAACATATCTCAAATATTATGTTCATCATATAAAATTACTGATTAGTATAGATTTCAATTTGCGAGATTAATAAAGACAAAGTTTTGTTTTTTTGCCCCACCTATGATAGTAGAGGGGCATTATGTTTTCTGGTCTGTGCGTCCGTTCGTCCGTCCGTCTGTCCCGCTTCAGGTTAAAGTTTTTGGTCAAGGTAGTTTTTGATGAAGTTGAAGTCCAATCAACTTCAAACTTAGTACACATGTTCCCTATGATATGATCTTTCTAATTTTAATGCCAAATTAGAGTTTTTATCCCAATGTCACGGTCCACTGAACATAGAAAATGAAAGTGCGAGTGGGGCATTCGTGTACTGAGGAAACATTCTTGTTTATCTTTGAATTAATCTGAGTTCATTACAGCCTCCTTTCCAAAAAATAATATTTTATGTCAGAAAGAAACCAACAAAGATACAAAATGCAATTGAATGAAATGAATTTTAGAATTGTTGAGCAGTTTGTATAAAGGATATTTACTCTTATTAGAGCTTGTTACATTTTTGCAATGTTAGTTTTTTCATGTTTATATATTGTTACAATTTGTATTCTACATTTAAAACAAAGGAGAATATTTTTAGGAAAATAAAATGGTTTTTGGTACACCTTACATTCTTGTTTATCAATATATTGGTGAAGCACCATTTTCATATAGTGACCAGTTATAGTCGCACAACATTTCATGTTGTAGCAAATTTGTTGTAGAATAAAGTACACGACTGAGAATCTCTGACAAACATATTTTTATGCCCCACCAAGGGTCAGTATATTTTTGGGTCTGTTCCTTTGTTTGTTCTGCTTTCCCCCATTCATGTTTAAGTTTTTAGGGTAGACAGTTTTTGATGAAGTCAAGGTGCAATCAACTTGAAACGTACAACACATGTTTCCTATGATATGATCTTTTTTATTTTAATGCAAACTTAAGAGTTTTGACCCTCATTTTCATGGTCCACTGAACATAGAAAATGATAGTGCGAGCAGGGCCTCTGTGTACTAATGACACTTTCTTGTTATTAGATTTTTTATATTATAATACCATTGAAAACCTTGATGGAAGATGTGTGGTAGGTTGCCAAATTGCCTTTATGACCAACTCGATTTCAGGAAATCTAACATTCTTGTCCATGAAGGTTTACAATTAGCTTGTATTGATGATGGCAGAACAGATGTCTGTAGAGCAGGAACACAACAAGTATACAATAGAAACGAAATAGCAAAGTTAAGGATGCAGCACATGATTAATTATTGTATGTATCATGGACAATGCAGAGATTTTCATATGGGGATGTATTATGTTGGGTCTACCAGAATGTATAAAAAGTCTGACGATTTGAACCTCATCATAACTGTAATTATGTTACATCTGAAGGCTTTATTGTTAATCTTAGAATTTTAACTACTGACAGCATATGGCGGGTCACGCTTTAGTGACCAGTCTGTCCTGTCCGTCTGTCCATCTGTCTGTCCGTAACAAATTGTGACCGCTCTATATCTAGAGAACCGTTATGATTTCAAAGTTTATTCTTAAATGTATATTAACAAACACCAGATGATGTGGCATAATGTATGTACAACTTCATAGGTCAAAGGTCAAGTTCAAAATTTTGGTTTCAGTTGACAACCCCATGTCCTATAGTAAAGATCGTGTCCGCTCTGTATATTGAGAACCGTTGATTTCAAGGTTTATACTTGACATGCATACTCAACAACACAAGAGGGTATGTCATAATGTATGAACAACTTCCTTGGTTAAAGGTCAAGGTCAAAAACTTTGGTTTCAATTGTCAACCCCATGTCCTATATATATGATAAAGATACAATTTTTTTACCACACATTATTCAGTGCGGGGCCCACAGAGATTGCTCCTATTTCAATGTCTAGTTTGTTCTTTTCTTCCAAAACAAATAATGATTTAGAGCTTGAAATATCGTAAAAACAACTATCTATATTTTTCTGTTGACCTGTAGATATTATTTGATTAATTTCGCAACTGGTTTGTTGTCTTATTAATGTACACGCCACCTCTCTTTTATTTTAGCTGCTTTATAAATGAACTTATTTATAATATGAAAATGTTGGTAGTTTTGTATAAGTCGGAATCTTCAATTTACAAGAAACCACACTCACATTTTGGGAATGTGAAATTGATAATGTGTTTATTTTCATTGTTTCTATTGGCAACTGTAACTATGGAAACATAAATAGTTAAACATGCTAGTCACATTCAGTTGTCTTATCGTCGTTCCCCCACTACACATTTCATTCATGCTATATTTCTATAAAATCTATATCAAAGGTCAAAGGTTTTTATCAGCAATGTTTTTAACTTCGGTTCGAAAATCAGATCAATTATTTTGACTGGCTTTTTATGTCCTCGGAAATTAGATCTCTATCTAAAATTGCATTGAATATAGTATATGCAGGACGAAGTCAAATAAATACATTCCATTAAAGACCAAAGAGAAAACGACGCAAGGACAAACAACTGCCTATACAGAAAATTAAAAAAAAAATGAGCTCCAGAAAGGTTAACGGTGCAATAGAAAAATACGCAGATCAACTGGAAAATGAAATACCAACAGGAAATGTGAATAAGAAATTAAATGTTTAAAATGAATGTGTTTAACTTAATGTTTTTATTCTTCATTGATATTTTTTCACGATAAATCGTAGCAAACCGATATCAACACATTTGCGGCGATGGTAAAGGGTATATCACTCTAGGGAACAATTCAGTAAATCACGTTGCGACACATTAAGGGCATAAAATACAGTTTCGATCCCATAATGATTGTTTTATTTTTTCACCTAAGCAATTTAAATATGTAATAAAAAATATACCTGCATGTTCTACTTTTAGAGATAAAAGGGGTCAAACTCTCGACATTCATATCCTTGTATAGACACATTTTATAGAACCATTATGAAAAATCTTTTTCTCATAAATATGTTCTTAATATGTAACTGTATTGTATTCCCTTAAGCCGACACGAGTGTTCCGTATCGTTTTAGAAGCAAATTATTTTCCAGAACTACCATCTTAGTATTGTATCTACTAAAAAATTAAATAGAAAAGCAAAACATTGAATAAGGAAAATCTTTATTTAACTTTTATGATAGTAAAGCATGATCCTTCCTGGTCTACATTAAGACTATTAATTGCCGATTGAACCCAAACAGTGTCATTCATTTTCAGATAAACAGCTACCACGGCTGTACCCATTTCATAGTGGCCATCATCGGAGATATACGTATGATACACACTTCTTCCATTATGGTAAATGTCAAATTTTCCACGAACTGTAAGCGATAAAATTGACACCGTAAGATGATAAAGTCCTTCCATTATGCATCTAAATTTTCCACCGCTTTGAAATACAGATAAGTCATTAGTTCCGATATGAGTTCGCATCAAAGGAAATTTTATAATTGACCCAGCGTCATAAAGTACACTTTTCTGTGTACAAGCGGTAATTGCAACTACAAAAGAAATTACAAGATGATATAACTTGAACTTTTAATACATTTTTGCCATATCACGTTTGAGTTTTTTCATTACAAAACCCATACACTTTAGTCAGCTATATAAGGCCCTGACATGACAAAATGTTATACAATCCAAACGAAAATAAACCAACGTCCTGATTCATAACAAAACAATAAACAAAATAAATAAATATGACGGACAGCTAATAATGACAGCCACTTGATATCATGATATTGTCTTGGAACAGGATCATGAAGAATGGAGATTAAACATGTTTATACGCAACCACTCCTTCGACCTGAGATAGTGATTTAATAGCACAACACTGTAAAAAAATCATTTGGAAATCGCTTGACTAATCAGATCGGCTTGAAGCATCACAACATTCAACATAAAAAATAGACACAAAGTACTGATCTTAAAATATCCATATTTACCGAAAGCTAGTTCAAAGACAATAACAACTAATAAATAATTGATACTAAAGAGTTGAACGCACATGATTAACCCTTCCATATTGTTTATGTGCATTTCTCAAACCAATAGCCTGTAATTCAGTGGTTGTCAATAGTTGTTGCCTGTCGTTATTATTTTTTTGTCTATTGTATTTCAAATCATGCTGTTCGTTTTTCTCTTTTGAATTATTTCACATTTTGTTATACAGGGCCTCTTATATCTGACTAATGACACGGCAATGGTTTACTCATTGTTGAAGGTCGTTAGGTAACATGTAAATGATCGCATCTTTATCCTTCGTCTTAATTCTATTGATGATTGTCTCATTGGCAATCCTATCACATGTCCTCATTTAAAATTAATGATTTTTCAAATCAATTTCAAATTTCAAAAAAGTATTATTGATACATAAATTTTTTGACGTAACATATCTATATTATGTTCTGCTTTAAACCTTTAGCTTCTCACGTACAGAAAACTTAATGATACCTGTTTCACGAATATCGGAAATATTCTGTTCGATTTGCAGGAAACGATTTTTTCCGTTTACTTTTATATCAACGGTCTGGTTATACAAGGCTAAAAAGTCCTGACCTCTGGCTTGTTCATTGACTTCCAATGAATGCGTCTTTGTCTCTATTGTTTGGATTTTTTGCTTCAAAGAAGTCAAATCTTGCAGTTGCTGTACCGAGCTTTAATGTCTTTAAATGTGTCTACTTTACTTTCCAAAGACACCATTTTGGAATTTGTCTGTGACAGTTCGTTTTCTAACAATACGTAATCCTTTTGCAAGCCTGAACATTCAGTCTGTAAATTTGTATGATTTTTGGCTAGTTCGGAGTATTTGTTCTCTGTCGACTCATACATTTCTGCTGTGTCATTAGCCGCGGTCAAGGTTTTTTCAAGTTCCTTGAATTTTATCTGCAACTGAGAAGTCAGTACAGCAAGTGCTTTATCGGACTCGATTCGATATTGAGCCATTTCATGTCGCAAGTCATCATTTTCTCGTTGTAATTGCTTTATAGTGCTATGAAATTCCAAAAGAGTCACACATTGACCATTCGCCCCTGCTACAGTTCCCCCGTTGTTGTTACTATCAAGTATGAACCCTTCTACTGCTGTAAAGGCCAATAGTTGAAGAAAACAACCCTGTAAAATATCAGTTTTTGTGTTTCAATTAGGTTATATTTAATGACAGCGACTTCCTAATTTTACAGTTATAGTTCGGTTTTAATCAAACATAGTTCCATGTACAAATGTTGTCTCGTCTGATCTACAAGTTATTCTGTATGCTCGTTGAATTTTGTTAAGTCGAAATTTATTATAGACTTCAGATTTCCAATATGTTTACTTAAAGTGTACCTGAAGCCCAATTTGTGACAATTTAACGTGCACTTTATACATCAAAATGGGTATTGTTTGATTTCTAGGTTATCTGAATAGTAAAATATCAACAGAGGTAAATCTATCTTCAATGTAAATAATCAACTGTTGACGCTTGTCACTCTAGCGACAAACATGGCTGTATGAACATAAGATAGATGATATAAATTGAACTTAGGATATCAAGTGATCGGATTGGAAAAAGGAGAGAACGAACTGTTGCGTACAATAAAAAATGTACGGACAATTGTGTAAGCAGGTGTAGTGACCTTCGTGTTGGTCTAAAATGAGATTGTTCTTATATCTAATGTTATATAAAATTGTATACTTTTAGGGAATGAAGAGGTTTGTTTGCAAATGGAGAATATCTGTTTCTCGCTTGGTGAAATGTGTTTTAGAAGAGTACAAATCTTTTTATTACAGTAGAGTGTAATATCCCAGTTAATCTTTCAATTTATATTAACAGGGGATATGAGTAAATATCACCTTTTTACATTTAAAAGGACCGATTTATTCAGCTTTCATCAACTTTCAGAGAATGTAACATGCCGGTACATATGATTTCCCCCACCCCTTGATCTTTTTTAATGTAACGACAAAAATATCATAATCAAAATAAAATCAATTATCATGTGACACTTTTTTTGTCCTTTTATGTGCTTCGAAAATATTTCGGCTCTTGCAATTTTTGTTTGCTCGGCTTGGAAAGGCTTTTGTTTATCATAAAGTAAGGTCCTTGTCTATTCTATGTATCCAAGATCACATCGGTATAACCGTTATGGAATCTAAACCTTCTTGTTCACCTAGTTTTAGCATAAAGTTGCATCACTTTTAGATGATGGAACTTGCATATACCCTCTGAACCATTGTGTATTACATTTCGATAAAATCTATCACCCTTGACCCACCAAGATATAATGCTACTTTTCACCTGACCTAATGCTATTTGGTCTTTTTGTAAGTCACGCAAAGGAGCCCACTCAGGTAAAACATATCTATTTTGGTTAAACTTTAAAGTTGAGTTGTTTAATATTCAATATTACGTAGCATCACTAAAAAAATGCCGCACATATAAACCATCCGTTTTGCAAACCGTTATCCATTTAAAATTGTCTTTTTAAGGAATTCAACTAATCGTAAATTTTCAGATCCAAATTCCATATAAATGAGTAATTTTCCTTTTAGTTTACTAACTAAATTCATAATGTCCGTTATCCAAAGAAAAGAATAAGTTTATGGAACCAACTTGTATGAATCGATTATAGATAAGAACCGACGATGATTTCATGACTTTTCAAGGACATGTTTAGTTATGGTGTACGTTTACTTGTTGTGTAAAGTTTTAAGAATATCGAAAATATTATGAGCATCGTATAATGGCTTCTGAATTCTTTCTGGGTTAATGGCTGACTTCCCTCAATGTCGCCATATTATATATTTTCTCCGAAACTTACAACTTAAAAAAAAACAAGAATGTGTCCCCAGTACACGGATGCCCCATCCGCAATATCATTTTCTATGTTCAGTGGACCGTGAATATAGGGGTAAATCTCTAATTTGGCATTTAAATGAGAAAGATCATATCATAGGGAGCATGTGAACTAAGTTTCAAGTTGATTGGACTTCAACTTCTTCAAAAACTATCTCGACCAAAAACTTTAACCTGAAGCGGGACAGACGGACGAACGGACGAACGGAGCCACAAACCCGTTTTGTTTCAACGAGTGAAATATGAGGACAATCGATATCACGACCGTTTAAACAACTCTCATCTATCGCAACTTTTTCATATTCATTCCTGAACTAATCATAAATAAGAAGATGTGGTCTGAGTGTCAATGAGACAACTCTTCATCCAAGTTACAGTGTATAAAAAGTTCACAATTATAGATCAAAAAGTACGGACTTCAATACAGAGTCTTAGCTCACACGTACCGAACAGCAAACTATAAAGGGTATAAAATGACATTAAAACAACCGATTATTACCACTTTCTATATGTTACTCTAGGTAATTAAAAATGTTTCTTTGAAATGTAAACACGTCTGGGCGCAAATAAAACATTTTTATATGTAAATCATATAAACAATAGTTATATATACTGGAGGTCACGGACAATCACAATATACTAGTTATATGTACTAGGACACTCTGATGAATTGATTCCTGAACAACATCATACTAAAAAATACATTTAGATTAATTAATAACTTGTCAGCGTGTTAGCTTTTAAATATTTTTAATTTAAATATAAAGAAATACTTTCTTCAACACTTTTTAAATGAAAATACATCTGTGAAGGGAGTTTACACAAAGTTCATCCATACACACGTCTGCGCAGATGAGTATCAGACTAAGCTAAACCATCAATATTTATTTATATATAAGTATAGTTACAAGGTCACACATTTTTAGGATCATACGTCATATAGACGGTTACAATAGTATCAAACATCAACACAGACACAGCCGGTAAGTGATTTTAGAATAACACGGACGAATAATTACAATAAAAGTAACATTTTTTTTCTGCACCAGATGCACATTTCGACAATAAATGTCCCTTCGGTGATGCTCAAAGTGAATATATTTGTAAAATCCAAATAAGTTCAGAATTGTTTATTTCGAGATATCAAAACTGAGCTACTGTTGAATTGAAGGTTTATATTATACAGTGTATGTTGTAATGGAATTAACAATGCATGAAAGCACACTGATTTATCATACAGATGATTTGATATTAGAAATATAATAACTATTGTACTTAGTACGTGAACTCTTTATTATTTAATTATGAGTAGAAATATCCTTTTCTCTGAAAAAGCGTAATTTTATGAAATACGAGACGTTTGAAACTAAATATTTTGGATAAATATTGCTCAAATGTTGAATTTTTTTAATTTACGACAATGTTAGGTTAATGTACTGTTTTTGTCTGGAAAAAACATGGCCTATTCATTAGTATTCTGTATTCTTTATATATTAAAATAAAGGATGTGGTATAATTGCAAATTATAAATCTATCCACAGACCAAAGGACGAAGTTACAAATGGGTAGATATTTTAAACATTATCTTATTTTTAATAGGTGTTGCTGCACGAATAGACACATACTAAGATATACACAAGGTTATTTATGAACACTCGGTTTACATTTTTAGGTTTGAAGGAAAATAAATAAACGTATGTTCATAATTCATTGGTTCTTCTGTATATCAGAAAAAAATTATCATTACCAAACTCTCCGAAATTTGAGTTCCTTCATTAAGAGAACTGCAAAATAACTTGAACCTCACACAATTTCTTCTTTGTCTAGACATAAAACCTATAAACGAGGTACTGCCTAATTCAGTATTAAGCATCATAGTATGGCACCAAAAAAAAAAATAGCAAATGCTCGAAAATAAAACTATATAATTCATCGGTTTCTAGGAACATACGATAAAGTTATAAATAAACTGCATAAAAAATTGTTAAATTGTGCAATCATTCGTTGCCTTACATGAGACTTCAAAAACAAATTCAAACAGCCATACAGAGAAATGGTTTAGTCTGAATATTTGAGGGTCAGTTTTGATAAAATTGCTTAAAAACGTGTCCATTTTTTAAACCTAACAATTAAAAGCATTCTTTTTATTGTAGATCTACAGACGACAATTCAGTTTTGATGCAAGCAGAAATTGCTACACCATGGAACCCTGCAATCAATGGGAAAACAAGACAAGTGAAGAAATCCGAGAAGAATTCAAGTCCATCAAACTTGAGTATCAGAACATAAAAGTAGATATTAAACCTGGAAATTATACCTGCTGCTTGTTTCTGCCAAACTCTAATATTGCATTTGCTAATCATATGGATGATGTTGTGGTGATTTATAAGATAGACGGAACTCTCAGCGCAAGTATTTCGATAGAAACGCCATTTTCCATTACTTCCATCGACGATGAAACTATTGCTGTAACTGGAGGCAGCACTCGTCTTATCTCAATAATCAGTTTGTCTACTAACAGTATAGTCAGAACCATCAAAACTGAAGAGACTGGGTGTTGGGGCATAACTTACTATGATGGCTTCCTATACTTTGTGGTTGAATGGAAATGTATTTTTGCTTTAAATCTATCGAATGGTAACCAAAAAATGTTAAACTATTTGAATGGTAAACACTACAACAGTCATTGCAAGTCCCATCTCACCTCTTTTGGTAACAGACTGTGCTATACCTCAAATGAAAATGCAGATGTCTTGGTATTAAAGATAAATCCTGATAAAGAATCTGCAGAGAAAGTATACCAGATATACGAGCCCGATGTAATAAAAGACCAAGGACAGTGTGCAATGGATGAAGACGGACATGTTTATGTCGTTAGCCCAGAACTACGTCAGGTGATATTAGTATCGGCCCAAGCATGTTATACATGTTCATATGACAATTGTCGCAAGTTATTAGGCAAAGATGACGGGCTAAATTATCCGAGTGCTATTGATTATGACAGAAAAAATAAACGATTTATGATAGTAAACTTATTATCAGATGACGACGAACTAAGTCCATATTTTATGATCTTCAAGAAGGCGAAACCAGAAAATTCAGCTGATCAAAAATCATGAACACATACTTGTTATGATTGTGTGAATAGTTTTCCCTTTCTTTCTTCTGTTTGGAAATTACAGACATTGCCTCGTTTTTGAAAGACGTATTTGATATGAGGATATTTTGGATTATTTTCATGTATTTACTAGTAATGAGGTGTAACAAAACAAAACAATGATAATAGTTTGATTTATTGTTTTCTTATATTTGTGCAATATGTAAGAATTGCATGTACTAAACGAATTCCTATTGAAATTAGATTTTTTAAAATTTTCTATTCGGTGGTAAGCCTTATAATTTTTGTATACTTCACATTTTATTTTTGATATGTTTTCTAGACATGCTAGATAGCGTACGCATTGATAAAATAGATTGAGATGAATACTCACAGACCGCTAAAATAAACTAGAGGCTCTAATGAGCCTGTGTCGTTCACCTTGGTCTATGTGCATATCTGACAGAGGACACAGTTGGATTCATGACAAAAATGGGTTTGGTGATGGTGATGTGTCTGTAGATCTTACTTTACTGAACATTCTAGCTGCTTACAATTATCTCTATCTGTAATGAACTTTTTTATGCAGTGATACAACAGTTGAACTAGGTAAATCCAGAAAAGAGCTTCATATGCATGATGTTTATATCGTGTTGTTGTTTTTTTTTTTTTAAATAATGATACGACATTCTGAGAAATAATAATTGTTTAAGATGGGATGTGTTGCTTGTATTGTTTTGTATGTATAATTGATTGTTTATTATCTATTAAGTAAAGATCGAGTACGGAAATGGCAATTTTTTTTCGTTTATGTAGGAAAATAACTAAAAAATTGGTAAAGTCATGTATCCTAAATTCAATTTTAACCTGTGTTCGGTTGTATTAAGCATTATATAAATGGTTCGGAATATTTGGTTGTTGCAAAAAAGAGACGGAAAGTACAAATTTGCCATTTTTGTTGGCTGAAAAATGGAGAAAGTGACGTACCCCAAATTCGTTTTTGATCTGTGTTTGGTCGTGATAGTCATTGTTTTAATGTTTAAGAACATGTGGAAAAGGAAAGTTAAGTTGCATAAACGACAAATTGCATTTTTTCTATTAATAAAAGGACATTACCCAAGAACAATAAAAGTGATCCTTCTCAAATTCAAACTTGATCTGTTGTTATGGTGGTAATAAGCATTATATATCAGTTTTATAAAATTTGAGAACGGAAAAAAATTTCGGGACGTACGGATGGACGAACATACGGACGAATTAGAGCAGACCTTGATTCCCGCGTGACTCAGCGGGAATCAAGTGTCAAATAAAACATAAAACATATTAAGAAATGTATTTGTATAAGAAGAAACGTGGTGTGGTCACATTTGACCTATGGGTCTGCACGTCACGGTAACGCTGCACGATCGAGGAAGGCATATGGGAATAACAAGGACAACTCCTCTTTCAAATCAGACCTTCCCATGTTTACCAGTGGCAGTCCAAATTTCTTCGACCATCCCGAATGACAAGACCTATCTATTGTATTTACTGTTAACTTTTTCTAGTCCTTAAAAGACATGAAATATTTACTACTGGACGTTAAGCAACCAACAATCAATCAATCAATCCATGTTAATAGACACTTGCCCTTTTATTTGCATTTAGTCGTAAAATTGCTCACGAACGTAATACTTTATACTAGATTAAAGATAGCTATCCGGAACGTTGTCATTTGTTTCTATCCAGGCCAATAGATTTCAGTCGCTATACTTTTTAATGTTTGAGGTGCAGATTTTCTAACTTTTTACGATGATACCAGCAATCTTGGTCAACAGCTGATCGTCAACGTTCGCTACATCCGAGTACTTCACATGAGAAACCGGACCGTAAAAGCAACAAAAGCAACATCAAATGTTGGTCTCTGACGAATATCGGTCGCGCGAAAAAATGATGCATTGTCAAGACGCCGACTTTGACCTGCAAGGGTCAGATGTTACGACAGATTAAGGGCCAGAATTAGCAAAACATGATATGAGACTGGTTGGATTTTATGAATCAAGATTCATGCTGTAGAGAAGAGATGACCGTACTCTAATCAAAGATACAAATGCTTACAATTTAGTACAGCAAACGCACGTTTCGTTTAAAGAACTTATCAGTGATACTCGAATAATTAAGAAAAAAGGCAAAATAAAGAACAAAGTTGATGAGCCTTTTTGAGCTAAATTACGTAACAGTTTTTCTAAATACAGCTACGTTAAAATATTTCTTTATAAGGACATCATTAGTCTTTCAAACAATTTGGTAAACTGCGTTCTTAAGGTTGATAAATTGTCTTATAATTCAACTGGCGCACATCTCATGGAACTGTAAAGTCGCTCGATACAGTGATAATTTGACACTAAACATGCTGCCCATAATTAACCTCCGTAGCGAATATTTTCAGCACGACATTGCTAGGCCGTACACAGCTCGTGCTACTGATATAGTCAATCAGAACGTAACAGTAATCCCCCATTGTCGTTTACGTCACCAGATAAAAATCCAATAGAATATATGTGGGGTGATTTTGATAAACTCTAGTTCAGTCGTCATCCAGTGCCACAAACTCTACAAGGAATTTGAGGATTGATCAGTTCTATACCGAGACGATTCCATGCTGTGTTCATACAGGCTTGTATAACATATATAATCTCTGGAAATAAAGAAACGCAACATGTGCAAATATTTAATTTACTTCAAATTTTCTAAATCATTTTAAATACTAGTACAGAAATAAGCAGCATATTAGTTTGCTCAGACTTTAATATCCTAAAATTTAATACATTAAATTGTAAAGAGTTCGGATGACATCATTTCAAATTCAATATAGCTGGTGTCCACCACAAGCCTGTAACACAGCATGGAATCGTCTCGGTATAGAATTGATCAATTTTCAAATTCCTTGTAGAGTTTGTGGCACTGGATGATAGGGCCTTTAAATATAGCGAAAATCATTCGACCAACATTTGCCTAAGATAATCTGAACCTTAGTTTCTTAATAATGTTTGCGAATTTTAAAAGGTTTTAAAATGTTTGTTATCAAAATTGCAATAACCGAGCACAAACTGGTGATACTCTCGTAGACTAACAGTTCACCGGCAGCGGCATCTGACAAATTATTAAAAAATGTCCATAAATTAAAAGTTAAATTCGGCTCCCTTTAAATGTAGGCAGTTGTCGCTCCATTTTCCTAACCATCATATATTTTGAAGACCGTGGAAGAATTATGTCTCACTGACGCAACATTTTGTCAATTCTCTTCACATTCGAGTTCGTTATTGAATAGTAAACCGGTATATTATGCCGTCTTTCGCTTATCAACAGATAGACCGTGATTTTTACCTCCTTTAAATTTAAGGAATTCAAGTAAAAGTAATAGAGAAAAAATGTTGGAACGAGTGACGAACTTTTTTAAATACTATAAATATGAAAAACAGCTGAAATGCTTCATCTAGTTCTTTAAACAGCGCATTTATTTTATTGTTTTCAAACCTTTCACATTACTTTATCTTTATAATGGTTAAACACGAACCTTCGCTATCAACAGCAAGGTTACTACTTGATGCCTGAACCCAAACAATATCATTTATATGTAATTGATGAGCCACAACAGCAGTTGCCATTTCATAAACACCGCTTCGTGAAATAAAGTTATGAGAAATCGTTCTCCCATTTCTATAAATGTCAAATGTGCCGTCCAGTGTGTCGGATACAATCGACACTGATACATGATAGAGACCCTGGAGACTTGCTTTGAATTTGCCAGTGCTTGTAAAAACAGAACCATTACTGAATCCAACTTGATATTTCACATTTTGAAATTTTATTATAGATCCACTTCCATAACCAGCATCTGTGGCACATGAGGTAAATGCAACTGAAATAACAATATGACAATAGATTCTAAGTTCATCGTGGATTGTACAATAACCATTATATGATAAAGTATCGCATATTTAACTGTATCGATGGATTTCTGAAGCTTTGATGCCTGTAGTAAGGTCGCCATGTCCATCTCCGCATCTTGTTTATCTCTCCTCTGCATACGTGTTAATTTCGTTAAACTTGAACTTTAATGATAATATTTAGAGCAATATCGATCGATACGTTATATTTGTAGAGACGTTTTTTTTTCTTCCATTTGTTAATTTCCTTCTTTTGGCACCGCCTTACGGTATTCCATATATTCCTACTTGTTCGCTAAGCCCGTGTCTGTATTGACGTTTGGGATTTCAATGAGAGTATTCTGTATATCCCTTATAACCATTAAGTCGGGGTTTTCGTTACCACAAATTACTTTAAACCTTTCTTGCATCGGTACAATAATTTGGTTTTCAAGTTTGGCTGTACGGAATAGCCCATCATATTTGGCGATGATGCCATAAGCAAAATAACTGTTTGCATGGATACTATCTTATTGTTGCTTAGTCTCTATTTTTCTATGTTGTGTTTATTGTACTATTCGTCTTTTTTAACCATGACCTCATCAGTTTATTTTTGATTTATGAGTTTGAATGTCCCTCTAATATCGTTTGCCCCTCATTTATTTATATTATTCTTCTATCCTTTTTTCAATAACCTTTTCAAAAAACACATCGATTTTACTATATTTAGAAGGTTTCATTTGCAATATACAAAGTATATGTTGTTTAATTGGACTATTTTCGAGTACTGTAAACCAACTTATTTTCGCGGATACTTTATTTCGCGTTTTACCCTTTCTAGGCCACTTCGCGACAATTTAATTTTGAAATTTTCCGATTTACTTGATGAAGTTCAATCAGGAATGATTTAAGTTTTAAAAATTCGCGACGATTTATATTCGCGTTATTTTTTACTCGCGAAAGTCGCAAAAGTAAATCGCTTGCGAAAATAAGTTGTTTTACAGTATGTATTTATCATAAACATACCTTGTTGGCTATTCACAGATATCTTTTTACCTAATTCGATTGTGTGATTATACAGCGCTAAGAAGTCCTGACTTCTGGCCTGCTCATGAACAGCTAGCGAGTGTGTCTGGCTTTCAATTGTGTGTACCTTATCCTTGAGGTCTGTCAATTCTTGTACTTGTTGAACAGCTTTAAGTTCTCCCATCGACTTCATCTTTACATCTAAAGATTTTATTTTATTTTGTGTTACCATTTGTTCATTAGCTAATGATGTGTATTCTGTACGCAAAGTGTCAAATTGTTTATGCAATTCTGTATGATTTGCAATCAGTTCATGGTATTTTTGCTCAAAGATTCATATTTCATTCATTGCACTTATTTTGCTCACTGCATGTTCCAAGGAGGATAACTTATTCTGTATCTGTGATGTCAGTAATGCTAAAGTCTTATCACTGTCATGCCTCATTAGTTCTATTTTATGAGACAGTTCGTCACGTTCATGCTGCTGGTCCTTCTTTGTTTCATAAAATTCGGCTATCGTCAAAAACGGTTTATTCATACCACCATTTTTGCCATTATTTGTAAAGTTACCTTCCAAAAGGAATCCAGTCGTAGCAACGAAAACTGTAAACATTCAAGTAAAGAAGCGCATCTTAATGAGGTAGGCGTATTGTTACGTCAACTGCTAAAACATCTACTATCAGTTGTATCTACTACGTCTTTATCTGAGGACAAAGTTTTAGAGTTATCTTTCTTTATACATTTTATCATACAATATGTCAATACAAGTCGTATAAATACTTCCTTATTGGTCATATTCGTTTCGATACTTGAGTGAACATAGGAAAGTGTTAAAAAATATAATAGGTAAACCTTAGTAGAAACGAAACGTCTTATCACCAATAACTTTAAAAATGTTTTTTCCCATATACTAGTACTCTCTTAGTGAATGTTCCATTATTCTTAAATTTTTTCTTTATTAGAAATTGCTAGATTTTATAACGAGTTGGACTTGGATGTCACTTGATATCCACTTGAGATATCTAATTAAAAAAGAACAAAGCTGGTGATAAGTCTAGTAGGATAGGTCACAATATAAGAAAAAAATACTAGATTGAGGTATAATGACAATTGGAACATATCCGTTGTAATCTGTAAATCATTTATTCCATAAGATTCATCCAACTCATAATGGCATCCGTAAAATTTAAGAAGGAATGAGTTAAACTTAAAAGGAAGGTATCAAACTAAGAGTTACAAATGGTGAGGATTAAATCAACCACCATACAATTTTACTACCAAAGAAATGGTGATGGAAAATTCAAGCTCTAGATTATTGCATCAACTGGGAGATATATATTCCTTATGCAGGTGCTGCTCGAATATTGCATGATAAAAAAAGAAAGATCACAATTAGGAAAAGGTTTGTTTAACAGACGTTCATTGCCAATTTCTTAATAAAATTTAAGATACGCGACAGACCTAACTGTATCTGATGTATCCTTTATTTCAAGTACAGTTGGATAGATGGGTTCAGCATAGTCAACAAACGATGAAATGTTTAGTGTGAGGACATCGTCTTCTAGTATATAGCGAAACGTGAAGTTTAAGAACAATGATAGTTTTTTTCTCATTCACCATAAGAAGATCCAATTATTCTTCGTGTACTTGACGAACTGCTAAAGCTCGTTTCAACAATATCGACTCTTTACTTATATGATATAAAGATTTACTGATTCGTAAAGCACTTGAAATAAACAATTTAAGTTAGGTAAGGGCTATTTTGTGGACCCGAATATATTAAGTCTTTTGTTTTAAGTTTATGAAAAGACATGCAAGACAACGAAATAGAACATTTTGTATAGTTTTGTTTAATTTTTTTTTATCATTTATCTTTACAACGCTAAAAGGTCAAGAATAGAACTTTTTGAAAAATTTGACCAAATCGCCCGGGTCTCGTGCTCATTTATGCCTAGGAAAAAAAAAGGAGAGCACAGACCCTAATTTTCAAGTCGGATATGTAAACTGTTATATCAAAGATTTCGTTAAAGGATATTTTTGTCAATGCATGCTCTGTGTGTTTTTTGTTCATATATTCAATGAAAATTTACTCGTTCTCATTGAATTATTACAGAAAATTCAAATCAGTGCAACCCCGCCACATTCTGTATTTATGTGCCTGTCCCAAGTCAGGAGCCTGTAATTCAGTGGTTGTCGTTTGTTTATGTGTTGTTTCTTTGTTAACGTTTATTTTTTGTACATAAATTCGGCCGTTAGTTTTCTCGTTGAATTTTCATTTCGGGGCCTTTTTATAGCTGACTATGCGGTATGAGCTTTGCCCATTGTTGAAGACCGTACGGTGACATATAATTTTAATTTTTGTGCCATTTTTGGTCTCTTGTGGAGAGCTGTCTCATTGGCAATCATACCGCATATTGTATATATACAAGTACGTACATTTTCAAGAAAAGGATACAATTGCCATCTTCTGAATATTCAGAATTTTGCTTCTCTAATCAAAATAATCGAAAAGTTTGACACTTTGCACTTGAAGTCAGTAGATTAAATTATTCATACTATATTTTGACTTCGATTTACATTTTATATTAAGGATTTTAATGACTTAAAAATAAGATTATGTGGTATGAGACAACTACACAATAATTCAAAATTACATTGATATTAGCAATGATTATTATATATATGCATTTTTTGCTAGGTCTTTTTGAAATTCGATGTTTCGACGTTGAGTAACATGTTTTAATCCATTATATAATTATTGGTACACTTCTCATAATAATCATAATCAGATTAACAATTGATCCTTATTATAATTTCTAAAGATAGTATTTCTGTAATAATTTGCAGTTAATCATATCATTCATACTTATAGTTATTTATATTGGTTATTTTTGTAGCTTAAACTACTTTTTTTACTTTTAGTAAAGTAGATTGGACTCGGGCACCGAATGATTCAGCCATTTTGTCCTTTGTGTGGACTGGCAAATCCAGCAATTGAATAAATTGAAACCACACAGTGACGCTCTTGTTATATAAATTAAGTCCTTAACTGCCCCAGATTCCTAGATACATTTCCATGCATCGCTTTGAAAAAAAATATTCTTTCAAGTTTCAACCAAAGAGCATATTGGAGATAGAATCGTATATACATTCAAGCGTAAAGGTAATAGTAGACAATATAAAAACGTAACCTCATAACGTAAATGAAAATAACATACAGTTATCAAAAATAACAAGGCGTAAAGTATATTGGAAGTCATATAAGAAAGTCCCATAGTTCCATTCATGAATACGAAAGCGTTCTCCTTTATGAGATGTATGTACGATAAGAAAATATGTGTAGTCCGATTTTTTCATACTTCTCTGTCACTAGTGTGTTAAAAAAAAGTTCCATTTCGAATAAAAAGTATAGTAATTTCAATTAACCTTTTGAGGAAGCCTACTTACTTCCAACAATTGCCAGTCAGAACTAAATATATAATATTTCTCTTCCAGATACTATTTGTTTAGAAATAACTTCAACTCATGATTTTATGTTTAGCATTATGTTTCAAAGAGAGTCGAAAGATTCCAAAGGGACTCAAACTCATAAGTCGAAAATAAACTATCAATGCAATGGCTATAAACCAAAAAAGATAAACAGACAAATAACATTACACAAAACACAACATAGAAAATTAAAGAACGAGCAACACGAATCCTACCAACAATGGTGTTAGTTGGTGTGTTGGAGTTATTCGTATATGTTCAAGACTCAAGTATTGAATGTACTTACAACTTTGAATCCAAAAATCAGAGTTTTTATGGTAAAATATAAAAATTATATGCAAGTAATAAATATAACTTATATGATAGATAATCATCAATGAGACAACATGGTTTTTAAAATCATATAAGCTGACGAAGCAGAAAGCTTGGAAAGCCCAAATTAAGGCGACAGTAGACAACCGATGATAAAATCTTGTAAATCGATAGGAAAAGACAATTCAAGGTATGAACACAAAAACTGAAGCAATCGCATGAACTCCAAAAGGAGCATCCGAAGGATACGTGTCTTCTGTTATGCATGCATCCCGCGCCATGCGAATTTACATTCTGTCAAAATATTAAAATTAGATATCAGACGACTTTACTGTTATCTAAACATCTAAGAACGCGAAAACATGTCTCTATTGATATTCATTAAAGTTATATTAAACGTATAAGAGCAATTGATATAACAGTTTATCGTATTATTTGACAACTGTTCTTACATTTGCAAACCTTATGCTCTCGTTTTATTCTCATGAGGTAAACACATAAAAAGATGCTACGGTTCTAGCGTTTTGTTGAAGGAAATCCAGTACAGGTTTGGACACACCAAATATATAAAGAGTTATTTTCATAAGATCACCCTTATCTATACTATTAAACGAGAAGACCTCATTTTGGGTGTCGCTTC
Organism: Mytilus galloprovincialis; assembly: GCF_965363235.1. NCBI lineage: Eukaryota > Metazoa > Mollusca > Bivalvia > Mytilida > Mytilidae > Mytilus > Mytilus galloprovincialis. Next base: position 75,825,646 of record NC_134841.1, on the reverse strand, counting down.
TCTTCCTTCCACAATAAATCAATCATCATGCCTCTGTGTCCTATAGGTAACATGCATAGTCGCATTTGTCATCCATTCTTATGATTATTCAGATTGAGTTATTTTGGGAGAAAAACGACAAAAAAGGAGTCCGGATATGATTCCGTCATCGGACTGACTTTTAGTCATAGATAAGACTTCCGGTTTTAAAGATGCACAAATACAACCAATCATATGATAGATAACAAAAATGAAAAATAAATTAGCCATTCAGAGCGTTCTCAATATCATGGTGTTTAGATCGCAAGAATCACAACTATTATATCTCCTTAGAGAGGACAATTATTTTTCGCGTTTCATATCATGGTGTTTAGATCGCAAGAACCACAACTATTATACCTCCTTAGAGAAGACAATTATTTTTCGCGTATATCTACATGTAAACTACGATTATACTACTTTAATATATAGAGATATGTATTCTGTCAGGAACTTTCTATGTTAGTATGTTAACATGTTAGTATAGAAAGTCGGCCCTGATTCTGTCTACTGTTTTCTTTGAAATTTTTACTGTTTAAGGGGTCATACCACTTGCATATATATTAAAATAAGTAAAACATGCTCAACTTCGTCTAAAACTACCTCGACCAAAAACTTTAACCTGAAGCGGGACAGACACGGACGGACGAACGAACGAACGAACGGATGTACAGACTACAGACTAGAAAACATAATGCCCATAAATGGGGCATAACGATTTATTGTTGAAAGGGAAAATAGTGATTTGGCAAAAATGAAAGTAAGGTAGAGATTAGAAGTAGGCAGAACATTTTTCGAGGCGTCGGGATCCGGTGTTTTTAAGCTCGGGATTTGGGGATTGATCCTTACGGGATCCGGGAATATATTTTTCGATTTCGGGATTTCGGGATATGCATTTCTTTAAATTCTGCATCTCGGGATTTCATGGTTTTAAGCCCGGGATTTCGGGATCAGGACCCGTCCGACCACCCCTCAAATTAGCCGTAGTCATTTATGCATGATTCATATCCTACCATTGGCATATTAATAAGGCTCTCAAAAGAAAAAGAAAACACTGATGGATTATCCTAGAAGCATATTTTATTAGACTAATAATGGTCTATATATAAGCAGTTGCCTTTATTTCATGTTTGAAACGGTGCAAATTGTTAATTTGATTTGACTTTTACCAAAAGAAGCATCGTAGCAAAGGAGAAGAATAATTGTGGTCTGAGGCCAGAGACATAAAATAATTGAATTTAACAGAAAGGAAACAAATATCGGACTTTGGAAAAAGGGAGAGGGCTTTTGATACCTTTTATGAAATTCTCCATACATAATATCTTTTACAAAAAATCATCCTACAACAGTCTTCAAGCTGCATATGCCCGCGATTTCGCGGGTGTGTTCTAGTATATGTAAAACCGAGCAGGGACTTTCTAGCTAGTATAGAAATCCCTGAACCGAGGAATGTATTGAAGAATCTCTTATGTTTAATAAAATTAAAACCTAACTTATACACATCAATGTAAATGTATCAATGAACAACATCAATTTTAATACAAATTAATGAACGAATGGATCATCTCCATTATTTGAAAAATAATCTGCAATATAAATTTGTAAAATATAAAAAAGACAAACATATGAGGCCTTATTTTTTTGCGTTTACATCTTTGTTTTCACAATAAGTTTGAAAACAAATTGCAAATACATGTATTTCCTTAAAATATATTTATACTTTAAGCCAGGGTTTAACTGGAACTTGATCAGTTATGTTTATAACTATACATTTAAAAAAATATGTATGTTACAAAGTCGAGGTGCAAACTGAAAACACTAACATGAAATAGACGGGAATCAATTAGAGTAATAGAAATGCAGTTATGTCGATATTAAATATACCAGTTTAACGTATAGATATAAGAAGATGTGGCATAAGTGCCAATGAGACAACTATCTATCCATGTGACCGACCATTTGTTAAAGTAAACCACTATAAGTCAAAGTACGGACTCACGGAGCCTTGGATCTCACCGAACGGCAAGCTATAAAGGGTCCCAAAAATGACTGTTGTAAAACCATTCAAACAGGAACATGTTTCCATGTAAATTGTTATATTTATGTTAATTATAATGTGTTTTTATCCGAAATACACGGTGCATGCAAGTACGAATATATGTTTTGCACACCTTATTCGTCTGTTTGAACGTACCTCTTATATAAATATTTTTGAAACTTACATGAGCTTTTATGATTATCATTCTAAAAATGTCTAAAAATTATGTCTGTTTGTCATGTCTGATCTTTGGTCGGGTTGTCTCTTTTACACATTCCCCATTTCCGTTCGCAATTTTATTGTAGAATAAAATAATTGTTCCATCTTCCGACATTTTAAATCGATGTGAAATCTCATAAAATTTAAATAACCTTCCTGTTTAATAACATTAACGGTACCAATTTTCCTGCACCAGATGCGCATTTCGACAATACATGTCTCTTCAGTGATGCTCGTTTCCAAAATAGAATGAAATTCAAAACAGTGTAGCTGTGGCCATTGATTGACACATTAAAATCATCCATTGACTGGAACAATTTAGGTGAACGTTTGTATGTAACGACCAATGCTCACTATGTACTTTTTAAAGACACTTAAACTATGGGGTCACCAAAGGTTCTCAACACCTAAATAAAGTAATTCGAAAAATTAATCAGAAATAACACGATATTTTGATTTATATCAATTATATAAATCAAAACACAAAGGTTATTCCTGATTAATTTTTCGAATTATTTTATAATTAAAGGCGTTAAGAAACCTTTGGTGACCCCACAGTTTAAATGTCTATCGTAGGTACGTCGTGAACAGTGGTCGTTACAGACAAACGTTCACGTAAATTGTCCCAGTCAATAGATGATTTTAATGTGTCAATCAATGGCCACAGCTACACTGTTTTGAATTTCATTCTATTTGAAATCCAAAGCTTATATAAAAGATGAAGAACTATAATCCAAAAGGTCCAAAAAGTATAGCCAAATCCGTGAAAGGTATCAGAGCTTTGCATGAGGGAGATACATTCCTTAATTTATAATAATTTCTAACATTTTGTAACAGAAATATCGTTTATATAAATAATGTTTAAATAACGCTTATCCTATCCTTTATTTTTATTCTAAGATTTAATGATGCTGTACTACTTTAATAGAGAACCATCCCTTCCATTCATTCGAAAAAGATAGTAATTCAATTAACCTTTTTGAACACAGATTTTGTTTACTACAATTGTCAGTCAGAACTAATAACATTTCTATTTGAGGAAAGTGCAGTCAATAATAATTTGTCTAGAAGCAACTATATCTTTGACATGAGATTCTAAAATTATATTGTTCTTTTCAATGAAATTATTTCTTTAGTAAACGTATAATAGTACTATTTTTGAAGAGGATAATGAATGGAGCAATCGGTATTTACCAGATTTAAAACTTTTGTATTTGGGCGTCACACGTAGGTCTTGTGTGGACAAAATACACTTCTGGCGTATTAAAATTTTGAACTTGTTGCCTTTTGTTGGCTGTTGTTCGTGTGATTCTTTGTCAATTGTGTTCTCCAATTTATTTATATTGTAGTCCTGTGTTGTCATTTTGATGTTATATTTCACATGGCCATAAAAGTGCGAGGTTTGGCATGCCACAAAACCAGGTTCAACCCACCATTTTTTCCTTTAAAAATGCCCTGTACCAAGTCAGGAATATGGCCATTGTTATATTATAGTTCGTTTCTGTGTGTATTACATTATAACGTTGTGTCGTTTGTTTTCTCTTATTTTTGAGTGTAAATTCACATTGCGATAAGACGTGTCACGGTACTTGTCTATCCCAAATTCATGTATTTGGTTTTGACGTTATATAGAATGAAAATCAAAACAGTGTAGCTGTGGCCATTGATTGACACATTAAAATCATCCATTGACTGGGACAATTTAGGTGAACGTTTGTATGTAACGACCAATGCTCACTATGTACTTTTTAAAGACACTTAAACTATGGGGTCACCAAAGGTTCTCAACACCTAAATAAAGTAATTCGAAAAATTAATCAGATTGAAATAACACGATATTTTGATTTATATCAATTATATAAATCAAAACACAAAGGTTATTCCTGATTAATTTTTCGAATTATTTTATAATTAAAGGCGTTAAGAAACCTTTGGTGACCCCACAGTTTAAATGTCTATCGTAGGTACGTCGTGAACAGTGGTCGTTACAGACAAACGTTCACGTAAATTGTCCCAGTCAATGGATGATTTTAATGTGTCAATCAATGGCCACAGCTACACTGTTTTGAATTTCATTCCATATATGTTATATTTGTTATTCTCGTGGGATTTTGTCTATGTGTGTTACATTTTAGTGTTATGTCGTTGTTCTCCTCTTATATTTAATGCGTTTCCCTCGGTTTTAGTTTGTTACCCCGATTTTGTTTTTTGTCCATGGATTTATGAGTTTTGAACAGCGGTTTACTACTGTTGCTTTTATTTAGGTATGCCTTTCGCTGCCAGATACACAAAACGTGCAATTGTTTAAATATTCAATGCATGGTGCATATGGTGGTTACTATCAAATAACTAGCTTTGAGATATCTGTGTTTTGTTGAGAGGGTTCATCCGAACACTGTTTGAAAAACGATATTAATGGATACTTATGCCACTGTGATTCGTTTTTTGAGAAGCATAAAGTCCATAGAAGTTGATTGAAATACCCCCCCCCCCCCCCCAAGGACTTAAAGTAGGACGTAATGGCTCTTTTTGCCAAATTACTGATCTGAAAATATTGGAACACCTTAAAAATATCGTAAATGTCACTATTTTCTTATGGAATTGAATATTTTTTTGACAAAAAGTAATGGATGACGCAATTACCCACTTGTTTCTAATTTTAAAGAGCAATATTAGACAAACGACTTAAAAATATTGACATGACGTAATCTAAATTTTGTAAACATTTTATTTATCAATGAATAATTTACCATTTGCGTACGTCAATACCATGTTTTACTTTTAGCTGAAAATTATTTTAGAGAAGAGACAGTAAAAGATAAAATGTAGGATTGACAAAACTAATCTTTCAATCATTTGCAACCTCTTGGTGTTATTTTAAATCTTTGACGAACAATTTTTTGACAGTTTCTGATGTGCACTAATTACAGAGAAACTGATAAATCAAAATATCACAGTGACAAATTGTATTGCACCTTCATAGTCATAATAAACTTCAAATATCATAACAAGGTTATATGAGCACATATGATCACCCCCAGGTTTTGATGGGGTTTATGTTGCTGAGTCTTTAGTTTCCTATGTTGTATTTTTGGTACTATTATTTGCCTGTTTGTCTTTTTCTATTTCAGTTATGGCGTCGTCAGTTTATTTTCGATCTTTGAGTTTGACTGTCCCTGTGGTATCTTTCGTCCCTTTTTTTTTTATAGTTTTTATAAACTTAAATTACTATTGTTTACCGTAAAACATACGTAATCAAACTTTCTGATAAAAAGAACATCCATTATGCTATCAAAATCTTCATAGATAAGCTGCTAATGCATTATTGTCTTCCTGTATAATAATTCGCCGATATTGTCCGTGTGCAGTGATCTTAAATACGAGACCTACCGTTAGAACCACTGCCGCCACACAGAGCAAGTGCGAGAGGAAACCGTAGTGACAGATTGTGAACAAACGTGCACTGAAAGTTTTATAGTACATAAAGGCAACAGTAGTATACCGGTGTTCAAAAAGACATAAATCGATTTTGAGTGTAAACGAATCCGGGTTACAAACTTATAACGAAGGAAACACATCAACTGTAATAGGAAAACAAAGAAACAACTGGAACACTGAAGTGCAACAGAAACAAATGTCAACATACATAGAAACGAAATATTTGATAACAGCTGCCATGTTCCTGACTTGGTACAGGACATTTAAAGAAAACATGGTGGGTTGAACTTAGTTTTAAGCCAATCTCCCACTTTTATGTCAATGTTAAAAAAATACTTATTGATAAAACGACAACACTACGTGCCAAAAATACATCACAAACACACACAAGAACACCCATCACAAAGAAATGCACAAATAATTAACAAAATAGCCGACATAACATACAAACCGTAATATTCTGAAAAAGAAATGTGTTAAAAAAATCAGTTTGAAAAGTCCCGAAGTGCCGGCATTTCTTTATGTAGAAAGTGGTGGATTAATTATAAATTATACAAAAGATATGGTATAAGTGCCAATGAGACAATTCTCCATCTAGTTGATAATGTATATAAAAGTTATCAATTATAGGCCGAAGTACGGCTTTTAACACGGACCCTTGGCTCACACCAATCAGAACAGTATAAAGGGCCCCAAAATAACTGGTGAAAACCTGTTTTTTTAATTTTGCTAAGAACTATTGAATCAAGTTAATTACACATGTCCATGACAACAAGCATGTTTCTTCCGCATACTTGAATAGAAATCAACCGAAAGAAGTCCTGCTCAATGTAGACGTGTCCAATAGTTGTAACTTTCATTAGGGCATAAAACTTAAGTTCGTTTACTTATCGACCAGTCAAAATACCAGATTCACATGAAATTTACATCTTATTTGATTACAGCAATACACATGTTGGTATGGTACAACTGTATTCCCCCTTGAAATTGTGTCATATCAATATAATTGCTTATTTAATTCGACAGATTGTAGCTACATCAATATGTAATTGCTTTACATAATGAATAAAATCGATTCATGTTCCACGTTTCAGGATATGTCAAAGAAAATTAACTGTAATTGCACTGGAGATTTAACAACATAGACATTAATGGTCTCAAATCAAATTTAGGTGATACTCTCGTTCAACCATCGGACGAATTCTATTGACGACATGTCTATTGAAATATTTTAACATATTCTTGAATTTGATTTTGCCTATTTTACAAAATCAGAATGCCTTATTAATTTATTGCATAGCCTTGTATTGAATAACATATAGATCTATAAGCCGATTAGCACTAATATGATAGCATTGGTACGCGCAATAGGGGTGTCGTTGATCTGGTGACATTAGCATAGATTTTTTTTTAAATCTGAATAACAATAAAGGCATGGAAACATTTTAATATTCTGTCCGATATTGGCCAAATTTGTAATGTTCAAAATAAAACAAGGAGATGTGGGATGAATGTCAACGAGACCATCAACCACGAAGTCCACCAAAGTATTAAATGTTTGTTCTCTTCATTAACACTAAAAAAGTTATCAAAAGTACCAGGATCAGTGATCTCATATCAAAATATTATAAAGCCAAAAAAGTACAAAGTTGAAGAGCATTGAGCATCCAAAATTCCAAAATGTTGTGCCAAATACGGCTAAGGTAATTTATGCCTGGGATAAGAAAATCCTGAGTGTTTTGAAAAATTCAAAGTTTTGTAAACGGGAAATTTCTAAAAATGACTTTGATTCATTTTTTATAAAACAAAAACAACAAAAAAAAAAAAAAAAAAAAAAAAAAAAAAACGTAGTTCAGACTCCAGAAAACTCACCTATGTTAAGTCAATCGCTTGATCGAAAAAAATATAAATAAATCTTTAAACCTTTAAATCTTTAATTATTTCAACAACATATTTATATGACTTCATTCTTAATTGCTAACAGCTGTTTTGTTTACATGCTTAAAGGATGGTAAATATGCTAGAAATATTACTGGAGGTGTGATGAGATTCTTGAAGCTGTTAATTTTTCTCCTTTTTATATCTATGAACGTTTTGACAACAAACTTTATCGACAGGTTGTAGGTATTCCAATGGGCACTAATTGCTCCACTTTAATAGCAGACTTATGAATAACAGTGTATGACCAAACCCAGTAAAGACCCGTTTAAATTGAATTCAATTGATAAATTAAACATAACTTACTTTACATTACTTTAGCCGTATTAATGCTATTCAACTTTGTACTTGTTTGGTTTGGCTTTATAAATATTTTGATATGAGCGTCACTGATGAATCTTATGTAGACGAAACGCGCGTCTGGCGTACTAAATTATAATCCTGGTACCTTTGATAACTATTTACTGTTATCTTGATGATATTTTTTCGTTAAAAAATCAGGAACTTACTATAAATAAATCAAATTTTCCTAGATTTAGATACTTCGGTTTTACACGAGAAACTCCACACTAAGATTTTTCGTTCCCTATTGTTTATTTTCCCTCATTGGATGGTGATTTTCCTTTTGGTACCATCTTACAGGGTTTATATTTCACAACTAGTCTGCTGTGACTTTTTTTTATTTAAACCAACGGTATCTATGTTTTACTGGTAAATAATCAAGCCAGGGTTTTCGTGACCTTAAATTACTTAAAACCTTTACTAAATTCTTCCATAGATATAAAGATATGTTTTTTTAAGTTTGGTTGTTCCTACAATAAACGTATTTCAAACGGGATAACATATCCTCATATTACGGAAGTGCTGTTTACCTTGCTCGAAAATTAGAAACGATCCTGGTAAACTACTCGATCCTTTAAATAAACTTATTCTAAAAGGTTACCAATTCAAGACTGTTATTAGATCATTGATTATTGTTTTTATTGGTATTTACATTGATTAGTTAATTAAAAGCACACTAAATATTATTGTTATATGCATATACACATTCATGGAATAACAATGTGTCGGTACCTATATCTTGGAATTTTACAAAGTCATGGTTTTTTCTGACTGTTTATGACGTCTTCTAAATCCATTGGATGTTGGATGTGTACTGATTGATAATTTAGTCTTAGATGCATGATTTTTTTTATTAGTTGTTAGTGGTATTTAGTAAACTACCTGTCAATAACTGCGAGTACTCTCAGATCAGTCCTTAATGTCTTTTTCATGTTGGGATATACAAGTACCCGGCTACGTTCACTCTGTTGTTTTGGACCAAAGTTATACTGCATGTACTCGAAACCTGTTGGTGAAATATGCAGGCGACATAAAATGCTTTACCACTTGTATGCCGACGACACTCAGGTATATCAAGTGATTAAACCGGAATGTGATTGCATGGGACGATCTATCCGACCGTTTGAAAGTGTGTTTGTCAGCGATAAGCGATTGGATGACTTCAAATATGCTGAAACTGAATTAGGACAAAACAGAGCTCATCGGTTTTTTCTCCGAAACATCGAGTCAAACAGTTATCAAAGTATTAGCTACCCTTCGATGGCACTATTTTAAGTGATGCGAACTGTGTTAGGAATCTGGGAGTGTTCTTTGATAAGACCTTGAGTATGGAACAGCAGGTAACAGCCGTCTCAAGATCATGTTACCACCAGATTCGAACCATCGGAAAAATTAGATCATATATCACTGAAAATGCGTGTAAGACACTAGTCTGCTCTCTTGTCACCTCAAGATTAGACTATGGGAACGCTTTGCTATATAATGTAAACTCTTCCACTATAGCAAGACTGCAACGAGTTCAAAACACAGCAGCTAGACTTATCACAAGAAAAAGGAAGTTTGACTCAATATCACTTGTTCTGATGCAGCTGCATTAGCTCCCAGTGTAATACCGTTCACATTTTAAACCTTTACTTTACGTTTTTAAGGCATTACACGATAACGCACCTAAATATTTGGGAGAACTGATTGTACCATACACTCCTATTAGAACACTTCGGTCAGAAAATGAAGGACTCATAACGAAACCAAGAGATGTCCGCTTTAAAACATACGGTGAAAGACGATTCGACCAAGCTGGAGCTACATTGTGGAATGATCTACCAGTTCATTTACGAAAAGAACAATCGCTTCCTCGTTTTAAAAAAGGTTTAAAGACACATATTTTTAGACTGGCGTACTGTGATGTGTAAGACCTGTGGTATTTATTTATTGTTCTAAAAGTTTAAGTGATATGGCCTTTTTAAATTTATTTGATTTAAATTTTTAGTTTTAAAGATTTTATTTCAGAGACAGTTTTGTTTATTTTTTCTCTGGTTAAATTACTACCATATATTTTCTCTTAGTTAAGTGAATAAATCCTTTAATGCAAATTTTTATAGGTTTTACTTGTGTATATACCGCAGGGAATGTAAATACTTATATTTATGTTCGTTCTTATGTTGTGCTATTATAACACTGTCTCAGGTTAGGATAGGGCTGGGATCCCGCTAAAATTGTTAACCCCGCCACAGTCTCTATGTATGTGCCTCTCCTAAGTCGGGAGAGTGTAATTCAGTGGTTTTCGTTTGCTTGTGTGCTATATAGTTGTCTTCGTTCATTTTTTGTACATAAATTAGACCATTATATTTCTGGTTTAAATTGTTTTACATTTGTCATTTCGGGGCCTTTTATAGCTGACTATGCAGTATTGACTTTACTCATTATTGAAGGCCGTACCTATAGTTGTTAATTTCTGTGTTATTAGGTCTCTTGTGTAAAGTTTCTCATTTACAATCATACCACATCTTCTTTTTTTATATTAGCTGCATAACCGTCGTACATACGTTTCTGATACGTTGATAATGTGTAGACCCAAAACATACGATATAAATATATTAAGAACCAAATGTCATATGTCCAATTCTATGTTACCGAATATCACTTGCAAAACTCCATTAAGTCCCGCCTACGATACTAGAGTAGGGGAGTTATGTTTTCTTGTCTGTGTGTAAAAAGTTAAGTCACAAAAATTCTGAAGTCCGAGGAAGATTCAAAAGCTCAAAGACATCAAACGAATGGACAACAACTGCCATATTCCTGATTTGGTACAGGTATTTTCTTAATATATAGAAAATGGTGGATTAAACCTGTTTTTGTAGCTAGATGAACCTCTCACTTGAATGACAGTCGCATAAAATGCCATCATATTGACAACGCTGTGTGAATAAAACAAACAGACACAACAGGAAAAACTGTCAAAAACAGGGATACGGCTTTCAACATTGAGTTATTATCTCGATAGCTATTTGTTTGCCAGTCTGTCCTGTATCGGGGAAAGTGATTTACTATTAAGCTGTTGTCTCATCAACTTGCAACTTGAAAACCTATTTTATAAAAATGGGATTAAAAGAAATCAGTTCATTAAATTCTCAAGTCAAAGTATTTCAGTACGGTAGTTTACCATGAAGTCATATGAACTTGAAAATAAGAACACATGTTCATTTGTAAGTGAACTATTCAGATAAGATGCCAAAACCAGATTTTTGTATTCAAATTTTCGGTTCATTAACTTAAAAATTAAGGGCATAGTATTCAAGGAAAAATCTTCTTAAAGAAATGTTAATTTCATATACATTTATTTGTCCATTTGTTTAAAATAGCTGTTTTGATTGCAATTTATTTTGTTGGTTCATTCTTTAGAAAAATAAGGAACACAAGAGTCTGAAGTTCCATGATTTACCAAATGTTGTAGTCTTTTGAAAACTTACGCAATGTCACAACAATTTCATATGTTCTTTCTAATTCAGGTTTATATCTTTGCCAAGTTATTATCTTAAAAAGTAATAGGTTCCAAACATTTCTTTAATAAATGTTTTGCTTCTGAATCCAGTAATATATTGCTGCTATGTACTTTTGTAGAGAATGACATTTCTAACAACATGTATTTGACAAAAGAATCTTCCTGGAAATTTACCAAAATTAGGATTGTTATAGAATTGAATGCAGGTTTTATTTTAATTCAGACAGAATAAAAACAAGTGAGTGACCTTTCCATTTCGAAGCAATCGGGACAAAGCTTGTAGCCACAAATGTATCCGTCACTTGCTTCATATCGTATAGATCTTTAAAAAATAAAGCCGTCAATTTTATCAACAAAGAATAAATATGTTATTCACATTACTGTTTATTAAATTTTAATATTAATGAAGATGTCTATTTCAAAATAGATAATTCGTAAAATATTTATCAAATTTCATTAGTTATTATCCAGTATAACCTAGGATACTTGATAATTGTTATAAACTAAACTTTAAAAACTTAAAATATGCATGATATATTATTATGTAACATAACTGTATCATAAAATTTAAATTATGAAAATTAAAATTCATGTACAGCTTTCGTAAAAAGACGTTTATTTCCTGCCATTCAATAATTTCCTTGCACAACCAAAAATAAAGTATATTTTACAAGCAGTCGTTGTCCATTTGATGAAAATATATTTTAAATGATTACACTTTGATAAACTTTAATTATTTTCAATACTACAACATTGTTTTGGCGTCTTTGTTAATTTTTTTAATGATTGTTTGTATATTCTAGTCAGTTGAGTTGTATGTCTAAGGTATATGTTTACACAGTTTTTGGCTGCTAGTTATTGTCACATAAACATATTATGTCTGTTTGGGTTGCTCACTCAAATGAATCATGTCAATATAACAGAACAATAAACAACCGTCATACAAGTTGGAGGTTAGCTAGCTACACAAAAACAGGTTAAACCAAACATTTTCGTCGAAAAGTACATGTACCAAGTCAGAAATATAACAAGTGTTTTCACTCGTTCCATTCGTTGAAAACGTTTTATTATTTTAGTTTTTTTGGATTTCCCCTTTTTGAATTTGCCTTGGAGTACGGTACTTTTGTTATACTTTGATGCAAACATGGGAATGTATGTCTAAAGTTAAGGAGATGTGGTACGATTTCAAATGAGACAACTATCCACCAGAGTTCGATATATACAATTACTGTATTATATAGGTCACCGTACATCCTTCTATAATGAGAACAATCCATTTCCATGCAGTCAAATATAAACGACCCAGACATGAAGTGAGTTAGTTTATTAGAGGTTGACTGAATTAACGTGAGAATGAGTGGGTGGGAGAGAAATCGCGTGCATGAAAGAATGAGTGACAGTAAGTGAATTGTTGGAGTAAACTGTTAGTTAGTGAGTTAGTAGGAAAGAAATAAAGTGAATTTTTAGTGAAAACAAGTGAACGGAAATAAGTGAGTGAACTGGAAAAGGGGTAAGCGGGAGAGTGAGCGAATGCTTGAATGAGTGAACATGACAATTAGAGGGAGAGAAATTTCTTGAGTGTTCATGTAAACAAGATAGTGAGCGACTGCATGTGACAAGAAGTGACTGAAATGTAAAGTGAATGGAGTGAGAGAGAGAACACATTTTCATTTCACGATAGCTTCGAAAATCTTTTTTAACAAAGAAAACTCTGTCAATCTGTTGTCTAGTGCATAATTTTGTTTCCATGGAGAGAAAAAAGTCATTGTTATTGTCTTTAGTTTCATCTAATTGCTTTGATGTAAAACACAATATAGCTAGTGTCCAACATTACATTTTTCTTTTGAAATGATCAAATATCCTGACAGTAGCATTGCTTCTTATCGTATACATTATCGTCTAGAACATAAATACTACCTAGATCATTCACGATAGTGGTCAACAGCTTCAGATTAGATGACACTTTAAGACAGATTGATTATATTGTCTAGCTCAGAAATAATAGAGCGGGCTGTTGGGTGGATAATAGTGAATCTTGTAAAGACAGAACATGTTGTTTACCTTCTTATTTCCACTTATAATTGCAATTTTTGACATGGTGGCCGGATTTGAATTGCTACATTTTAGCCGTCAGCATAGTACATACAAAGAGACCAAACATACGTTGTTCAACTGGGATAAATAATAATCGTACCCTTTTTCATTTGTTCACTAAATTAATTGAACAGTCTTAATTTTGAATACTTTGTTTCATTCTTTATGTGCTTTTTCTCGTGTCAATAGTTTATAATTCTATATTTGAAGAACGCTTACTTTAAAAAACATACACAGACAATATGATTCCCATAGTTAGTTGCGCTCTTGTTTATTTGAGACGTCATCGAGTTTGAAGGAAATGATGGTTTATTTGCTTTGTTCTTTTTTACCTATTTTTGTTAAATCCAGATGATAGTGGAAATGTTCTTAATGCCGCAACTATACAATCTAATTTCCTTTCTACGGATGAGACCTTACGAATTAAGACTTAAATGTATTCCCGGGTTTGTTAAAACACGAGCAACATGGCGGGTGCCGCATGTGGAGCAAGATTTTCTGACCCTTCCGTAGAACCTGAGATCACCCCAAGTTTTTTTGTGCGGTTCGTGTTGCTTTTGTCTTTAGTTTTCCATGTTATGTTTTGAGATATATTGTATGTCTATTGGTCTTTTTCTTTTTTAGCCCATACATTTGTCTATTTATATTCAACATATGAGTTTGAATATCGCTCTGGTATCTTTCGCCAAAGTAAAGGTGCCTAGTTATGCTGTCAGTGATCATTATCCTGTTTGCGTAACAAGAAAACTTAACCCCAAAATAACAAAAATGGAGCATTTGTCCATAGAATATAGATCATTCAAACAATTTGATAAAAATAAATTTATTGAAAATTTAACAAATACTCCTTTTTATCTCATTGAATCGATTGGAGATGTTGATGAAGCAGCTAATTATTGGTATAATTTATTTCTGAGCACCCTAGACAAACATGCTCCTAAGAAAATTAAAAGGGTGAAAAATACCCAACAACCAGAGTGGTGGACTTCTGATATAAATAGCGCTAGACACCAAAGAGATTATTTTCAAAGAATTGGTGATATATATAATTATAAAATTTGGCGTAATAAGGTTACATTTTTAATGGAACAGGCAAAGAAAAAATATTTCCAAAATGCTATTTCAAATTGTAAAGATAGTAAAACTATTTGGAAGTATGTCAAAAGTCTAAATCCTAAAAAAGTACATAATAATATCACGCATTTAGAATATAAAAATAGTGTAATTCAAAATGATGTTGATATAGCAAATACATTTAATGTGCATTTCACAAATATTGCTGAAAGTATAGTTGATGACAAGTTATGTAATAATGATGATGGTGCCAGATTTGATGCACTCAATAAATTTGTAAAATCAAAGTTACAAACGGGTAGTGAAAAATTCATTATACCAGAAATGAGTATTTTAGATGTAAACATGTATTTAAAAAAACTTGACAAGTCTAAAGCAACTGGTTTAGATGATGTCGGACCAAATATTTTAAGTATGTGCAGCGATGTCATTGCACCAGCCTTGACATATATATTTAATCTAAGCATCAAAAGTGGTAAATTTCCAAGTATTTTTAAAACTGCAAGAGTTTGCCCAATTTTTAAAAGTGGCGATGCCTGTAATCCTGATAATTATAGACCAATAGCAGTTTTGCCTTGTCTCTCAAAAATTATAGAACGACATATAGCTAATAGTTTGTATATATTTTTAAATAGTAATGACCTTCTTAATACTACACAGTCAGGTTTTAGACCTAAACATTCGTGTACTACTGCACTTACTAAATTAGTAGATGAATGGTTGGCAAATATAGATAATGGAGAGATAAACGGAGTTATATTTTTAGATTTAAAGAAAGCTTTTGATCTGGTTAATCATATAAATTTATTGAAAAAACTTGAATATTATAATGTTTCAAATTGTACACTAGACTGGTTTAAGTCATACTTGTTTGAACGAAGCCAACAAGTTAAGGTCAATAACGTCATGTCTAATACTAAATGCATAAAAACTGGGGTACCACAAGGTTCTATCCTGGGCCCTTTGTTATTTATTTTATATATCAATGATTTACCACTTAATATAGAACATTCATTAATAGATTTATATGCAGATGATTCTACATTACATTGTAAAGGTAATAATTTACTTCAGTTAACTTCTAACCTTCAAAATGATATTCATGTAATTGAAAACTGGTGTGCGCAAAATTGTATGAAATTAAATGCCAAAAAGTGTAAATCAATGATTGTTGGTTCAAAACAAAGACTTTGTTCAACTGGAAACAGTTTAGATATCAATATTTCAAATGAACAAATAGAAAATGTAGATTGTGAAAAACTTCTTGGTTTATATATTGACAAAAACCTAAATTGGAATCAGCAGATAGATAAAATGTCATGTACTATATCAAACAGAATCAATTTATTACAAAAGATAAGAAAATATTTACCTATGCATATACGTATTATCTATTTTAATGCTTATATTCTGCCATTATTTGATTATTGTTGCAATATATGGGGAAGCTGTTGTGAAAGTGGAATAAATAAACTTAATAAGTTATTAAAGAAATCTGCTAGGGTTATAGTAGAAGCTGACATAATGACATCATCCAGTTTATTGTTTAATAGTTTACGCTGGTTAAATGTGGAAAAACGCATTCAATACCAAAAGGCAATACTTGTATTTAAATCATTAAATGGTATGGTTCCTAACTATTTACAAGAAAATTTTCATTTTACTGATAATCAAAATTATAACTTACGTTCAGCTGATGAAAAAGTATTAAATCTTCCAAAACCAAAAACAAATTTTTTAAAGAAAACATTTACATATTCAGGTTCTCAAATATGGAACAGTTTACCAAATGAAATAAAAATGAGTAATACACTTGTATCTTTTAAAACAAAATGTTACAAATTTTTCATCAATTGTGCAAATTAATATGCTTTTTCATTATTATTTAAATACAATTGTATATTGTGTATAATATAACTTTATAATACTCTATAGATTATTTATTTATTTATTTATTTATTTCGCTCGTCCTTAACGAACATGTTTATCGTTCGTCGGTTAGGCTGGTAAACGTCCTTCAGACTGAACATGTATATGATCTAACTTTCAAATTGGTACGTATGAATCTATTCGCATGTAAATATCTGCTCTTTGGTCTGGTTGTTATCTCTTTGACATACTATTATTCCCCATTTCCATTCCAATTTTGTTTTATTGAATCAAAAGCTGAATCATGATGGCAAACAGTTTTCGAAACAACCTAGCTTCAGCCGTGGAGAAACTCTTCACTAATTGTTTGACTTCTAGGGTTTTCAACGAGTTGTCTATTTATTTCCGTAAACTTACAATCCCCAGATTTGTTTTAATGTGACAAATAAACCGTTAATACACACTGAAGAAAAATAATCCATAGATAATATAGAAAACAAAATGGGTAATTTCAAGGCCATATTGGAGCAATCGACATTGTTCAATCACAGATTTTTAAGTATTAGTTGTTCTGACTGTTCTTTATTATTTCGTCTTTTTCTTTGGAAAATATTTTTGTTAATAACAATTTCTCCCCTCTACATTCTGATTTATAATAAACTAAAATGCAAGGCAATCTTGTCCGTTGTTTTTATAGCTATATATCCAAAATTTAGGTTGTTCTTTAATATACAAGTAAGCTATCTATAGTCCAAATAAAGTGGATGTAAGCAACTGCAGTTTCTTGTAAGGTCTTCAACACTGAGTAAAACCATTAAACCACATAGTCAGCTACAAATGCTCGATATGACAAAATTGTGTAACAAACAGTTAAAAAAAAATAACGGCCAGATAAATGACAAAACAATTAACAAATATATATATATATATAAAAATATAACGAACGGCAAACAACAGCAACAAATGAATGGATATTTTCTGACTTTGAAATGCACATACATAATGTGGCAGTGTTAAAGATGTGTTTATGGATGCTCAACACTCCCTTAACCTTGGACAGTGTTGTAACAGCACGACATGAAAATACACTAAAATTGCGTTAGAAATGACTTATTAAATCAACAGATTTGCACTAAGCAATTTTGAAGAGTCATTTTTCTTCTTTGATGAGCAAGCTGGTACAGTTTACGGTTATGTTCAATATTTACTTCCAATCATTGGTGTCAACAGTAATAAAAGAAATTACAATGTGTAGAGGATCACATGGCAATAAGATGGCAATCTTACAACATATTGAAAAATTCTTTAAAAGCGACAATATTTCAAAATACAATCTGATACACTTTAAATTTCACTTTGTTAAATTTAGTGCGTCCAAAGTGATTTTCGGGACTTACCTACACCAGGAATATTTTTGCGTTGTACATTTTAACACACAACAATTTTCTCTTTTAAAAAGTGACCAAATTCATTGAAGCACTTCAAAAACATTGAATTTTCTAAATAGCATTCATCTATTTTAATACGTTTAAAAAGAGGCAATATAAATGTACAATACATTCTAACTTTCAATTAAATATTATCAACTGCAAACTATTGCTTTTTCATATATGTCCCTATTGATTTTCTAAACATCAAAACTCATTAATTATTTTTGACATCTTTGTGAAGTATATTGCAATACTAAAAGTCTGAAACATGAAAATGCTTTATCTCAAAGTGACTGCCTTATTTGATAAATAATGTACTGAGCTGAATAGGGAACCTTCCAATGTAAATTTCAATTACGAAAATTTTTTATGTGATTTTTTTTGTTTATATATCTGCACTGAAGAAGTGAGACCTTCATTGATAGAAGATAAGTCTAAAAGTGTTCCGAACGCACCAAATCATTAAAACTAACATACTGAGATCTGAACAAAAAATAAAATAAAGCAATTTGCGTTCTTCTTCTTTTTAAAAATTTTAAATATAAAACTGATTTACAGTTATATGTTAATCAAAGTATTTTACTCAGTATACAACAAAAGGATCTGGCGAAAGTAGTACACAGCCCAAGGGATAGTCTGTTTTGGTCCTTTATATCTATTTTTGGCTATGCATCTTCACTTAGTTGTATTCCTCTTTAGCTTTAACTTAATGTGGTTATCATTTATACTGGTCTCCTGTCCTTGATCTGTTTGACTCTAGTACACTTATGAGCCAATAGACAGAGAGAACAAACCTAGATAGAAGGCAGCATGATGGTACGTTTTACTTAATTTATATCCAACTGCTCCATATCATTGCAAGCGCACTTTTGTTATATCCCAGGTAGTCAATATTTTGTCACTATCCAGATTTCTTTAAACAGTCACTATTATCAATATAAGCGAAGAACTACCTAAATCTACAGAACCTTTGAGACAGGTAACACCTTAACTCTTCTGTTTTGTTCTTTAGCACGTTGTTTTGTTCTGTGAAGATATTTTCATTGTAAATTTTAGAGAAAAAAAAGCAGTTTTGGCTATGCCAGCTTTTGAATCCGGGTGTTCATGAGAGTATTCATTAAGAAGTTTACAAGACGTTACAACATAAAATGTTATAGCTTGGACAAATTTTCACACCATGCTCATCATCTACTAGAATTCGTTTATTTAAAACGTTTATCGAATAAATCATTCAATCCTTTATATAAGGATGGTCATTTTTATAAATTTCCCGTTACAAAACATTGAATTTTTCGAATAAAAACTAAGGATTTTCTTATCCCAGGAATAGATTACCTTAACCGTATTTGGCACAACTTGTTGAAATTTTGGGTCCTCACTGATGAATCTTATTGACGAAACGTTCGTCTAGCGTATTAAATTATAATCCTGGGACCTTTGATAACTATTATATGACAGTAAATTGTTGATAAAAATTGGATATAATAATAATCGTTATTATAAAACTTAATATAAAAAGCAACAGCAACAGCAACACTCGTTCAAAGTCAAGTTTGCCCAAGATTCTTAACATGGAAAGTTTTTGTTCATTGAAAAGAATTATTTAAATGGAATGAATACTAAGGTTATTAACTGACATTTTGTTCAACAGAACAAATATTTCAAATACGGCTTCTGAACCAATTTGAAACGTTTACCTTTTCTGAGAACCGGATATCTACCTATGTGTAATTTGAATGGTTCTTGTTGCTCAATCTAAAGTTTAGTATGTAGTGTAATGAGACTGTTGTCAGCTGTTTGTCGCTTTTTCTTTTTTGTTGTTGTTTGATTTTGTCAGTCTCTTTCGACGTATGAGCCTTGATTCTCGCTTTTAAATTATCCTAATTGTATGATAGATGTGCATCAGAGGACAATTTAATATGAAATTGGTTTCCAAGCAAGATATTTTACACTTTTCGTGCTCAATGGATTTAGTTGAATATTTAATAATGACTATTCAATTACCACATGAACTCAGATTGAACATAGAATAAATATTATTCAATAGCAAATTGTATATAACAACAAAAGTTTCAGATGTCAAATAGATAATTGTATTTATGTATTTAGTGTCAATTATTTCTCTGTGGAATATCTAATTCTCCTTCCTTCATCCGTATTGTACATACAAAATCAATGCTAAATACCAAATTGCAAAATTTGAAGCACCAATATAACTGAATTTTCCCCATTAAATAGATCTTTCTGATCGATAGGATTTTTCAATTTAAGATTAGGGCAAAATATCCAAAGATCAATAATTGCTCTGATTTTCTTCTTTCATATACATATGTACATAACAAGAATTTCCATTAGAATATACATCAACTTCGCATCTACAGCTCGCAATGTCATCCTAATAATTGATAATGATGTATCATCAAAGTAAAATTCCGAACGCACCCGTTAACGTTTTAACGTATCACTAAACGTGTTCACTTGTTAAAAACAAGTCGTTATTTTCATGTGTTGCATGTGTGTATTTCAACAAATCCATCTGTTTAGCAACGATAGGTCTTACAGTTCATAGAAATAGCTAGGATGTATGTCTAATCACTTCCCGTAAGAAAAATCTATAACCATCGCATCATTCCTTTAATATAGAAAAAGCTTTTTGGGATTTAACATGACCGGAGGGAACGTAAGACAGTTATGTTTTTGTGTTCTTGAATGTGAGCTCGATTTATAGATTTTATGTTAAATCATATATCTAACTTAAAACGGAAATTTGAGGCCGTGTATCTGTTTTCCGGATTTGTAATCAGTTCATTTAGATTCCGTAGGTTGATTTTGAATAACTAACTGCAGCAGGCGGAACGGTGCTCTAGAACAGTACAAACAAATAAATCAGGATTTTCAATCGTGGCAAATCAGATTTACATGGAAGCTCTATTTTAATCAGCTTTTCTTCCTTATTTTTATGTTGTATGGACTATCAAGGGAACTAATTAAAATGAGTTAATTGTAAAAGATCAGTAAGATGTACTCGACATGTTTAGAGAAATAATCCTCGCTGAATAGCAACAACTATGGGAGCAGTATACGACAAAGTTTTAGATTCAGGTAAGACAATCATTTTACTTACATTTTTATATATGATATGAATAATGATAGAAGCTTTTGATTTTAATGTGTTTGTAGATGATTGGTAAAAATAAATTAGAACTATCTTACATCTATCAATAGCAAGGCTTGCATGTGTGGTATACTAATTTAGTTTAAAGATTTGAAACTCCTGATTCGTAATCAATTTTAGGAGAAGTCTTTATGAAATCTACTTTTTGTGCATGTTGTTGCTGTTGTTTATTTTGTTGTGGTTGCTTTCTTGAGCGGCACTGAGTATATTCACTTAACAGTTGTGGCTATTTAAGGCAGCACACTTTCATTCTGATTTCTAATTTATAAAGTGCATTGTTTTAATATGCATTATACTTTATATGTGACGAAGTCTTGTCGGTAGTTGGTAGGTCAGTTCTGTCAATTTTTGGGCTATCTAATCTTTTGCGCCAACAACGTATTGCTCCAACAACGATTTGTGCCAATCCTATTTTCTTAAAGAATACATGTATAAAGCGCACCAACAATTCAACAACTCGTGTTCACCAGTATTCAAGTATGACTTGCATCAAAGTCATGTGTGTGTATTGTAAAAGATATTTGAATCATGAAAACTGTTTTACAACCCTTCTAGTAAATGGAAAACGGTAAAAACTATCACATAACTTAAATCTACACGAAGACCGACGAACACACACGTATACTGTCATCTGTTTGTTTACTATCTTCATTTACACGTATTATAACATGGCTAACAAACTCTGATAACATGATAAAAATATCTGTTTTTTTTTGTTGGGATAATTTGTGTGATCGTTTATGTTTAATTTCGAAAAGTATTTTTTTTTTTTATTAAAACGCATCGTTATATATAACTCATAAATCGTTTATCTAGGAAAACACAAGAACCTAATTCAAGTTTAGTGGTTTTAGAATAATTTGAATAGTTTGTTTTAATATACATAGTTACACGTTTTGCTACATTTGTAATGAAATAAACAGATTAGATGCAGTAACCCATTACCTGAAATTATCCATGTAAACCACTTACAAATATAACACATTGTATTTTTCATCAAGACTTTTTGTTTATTACATGTTTATTATCCTAATGTTGTATTTTGTTAATTATCCAAATAACTGTGTATTATTTCCATAGACAAATAGCTGATTGAGTAACTTCTCCGTCACAAACACATACTATGCTTACTATGAGAATGTTATCGTTAAATAGATCAAAGAAATCTAACAAAATAACATACAGTATTACAAGTATCACTTACACACATAACATTTGGCTAAAACATTGAAACATTCTGTTTTGTTAATCATTGCAAAAAATATTATTGTTATTATTAATAATAGTAGATTAAAAGTAAGTTTAAGATCTGAGAAACCACTGTTTTTTGTGTGACATGGAGAGAAGCAATTCTGATCAAGATTTGTTGTTTTAGAAAATATCAGTTTTCTACAAAATCCTATATCCTCACCATCCAAGTTAATAAATAAGCCAGAGTACTCCATTAAAAAGTAAGTGACTCTGGAATAATTACTGGATTAATTTGATTGTATTTGTGAACTTTTTATATATAATTGTTTTTTATTTTGTTTTGTATTTGTATTTGTCACAAAATTATTGTTTGAAGTTTATATTGCTTTACATATCTGCTGTGAATAAATCTTTTGAGGATAAGAAATTAAGGCTATCATATTAAGCGGAAATCGCTCATCGTCAATGAAAATGCAGCAGAAGAAAAAAAAAAACAAACCCAAAGTCATACAAAATCGGATAGATCTATATGTAAGCAAAACCCATCCGACTATAAATGTAGGTGAGCTCGAAAGCGCTATCAATAGAGTAAGAATCAATGCGCTGTTTATTAGCGCAGCAATATGATTTTTATAGGAAAGGAACATACCACGACATATCTTACAGCTGACCGTCGAAATAAAACATAGACTTAAACACGGATTTATATAATAACATAATTCTACGTACTTTCCTCCCAAAACTCGATGGAGAACAAAATAACAGCTACAGCAGAGGGATTCCTCACTTTTCACAAAGATGATGATGGATGCCTTTATGAAATTAGAAGATGTGTTATGATTATCAGTGAGTCAACTCTCCACCAGAGTTCAAATGTCGTGGTTACATGAGTATACGCAATTATAGGTCAGCGTACGACCTTTATCAATGAGAAAAACCCATGCCGATTAGGTAGTATTAAAGAAGGAATATAAAACAATTCAAACGGGAAAACTAACGTCTTTTTATAACAATGCGGCTGTTTATAAAACGTCCAATAGAAAGTTAAATGGGTACTCGAGACCTAAATACAAATGGATGCACTACATGTCACGTGTATATTAAGGTCATAAAATAAAGAATTGTGGTATGATTACAAATGAGACAGTCGTCCTAAAAAAAACTAAAGACCAAATGATGAAAATTTGATATTTTTTGGGGTATATGTTAGAAACATGAATAACATATTTTCATTTAATTTCAAGAATCTGTTTTACAATGTAACCTGTGTTATCAGACACCCTGGGGGACCACAAAAAAATATCAGATCAAGCAGGGTGTCGGAATACTCAGGTGTTTTTTTGCAAGGATAGCCATATTTTGACACCATAAAAATGTGTTGGTTAAAGCAGGATGTTGGAATACTTAGATTTTAGATTAGTCAGGTTACACTGTATAACAATTGAATGCAGTGTCCTGAAAATTTATGTACGAAATAAAAGCAGGTGACCAACAAATTTTAGCAAGAATCGCCTCGTCTTGATTATGTGTTTATCAAAACAGTAAGCTGACAATTTTAGTTAAGGAAAGAAGTGAACATTCTTGTTTGTCCTCAAACGACCGACAAAAATGAATATCAGAAATACTTACATAGCTTTTACTTATAGATGATGTGCAAGAAATGGTCATTTTAGAATCTTAGAGTACAGTCTCTGATTACTGAATGGCAAAACTGATAGCTGCTCTATATCCCCTCAGCTAATTCTTCTGTTCAAGCTGATTATACCCTGACAACATGATAATATATAATTCAATTTATACAGGATGTATTGAGTAAGATCATCTGTCAAAGATTCACTATAAAATCATGTCTGTATTCTGTAGTTTTATTTGCCATTTCTTATTGATGGGGGATTTTAAATAATAGAAAATCGATAACTTGGGCTGTGTTAAAAAAAATAATATTATTATCCCATTTTATACATCTTATTTCTAATGCTTTCCCTCCAATTATACCTTGCAGCCAATTTTCTTCGTAAACAGAATATATTAGAACAATTATAGTGTTATTTATGGCAGCAGTAGTTTCGCTAACGACTTCAAAGAAGGGAAGCACGGAAGGCAGTATAAAAGAACGGAATATCTGGTTTTTTTCAATGAAACCAACAATAATATTGTCCTAAAACCGGATATAAGAACTAAGGTTACATGGGTTGGCAATGGAAAGGAGAATTTCTAATCCTGGCAAACTATCATCTAAACTAACCGTGCAATTTATTTGTCAAGAATATTCATCTCTAACCGCGCCATTTTCTTAACGTGGCTGTCCAAAGTCACGAGCCTGTAATTAAGTGGTTCTTGTTGGTTGCTGTCTGTCATATTTGTTTTCGTTGAATTGATTTGTTCTGTCATAAATCAGGCTTTCTCGTTTAAACTATTTCACATTTTGTAGTGACGGTGCCTTTTATAACAGACTTGATTTTTTTGTTTTTCTCTCTGTTTTAGGCCATACGGTTACCTGCACAGTCTTTAGTTTTCTATGTTGTCTTTTGTACTATAATTTGTCTGTTTATCTTTTTACTTTTTAGCCATGGCTTTGTCAGTTCATTTCGATCTATGAGTTTGACTGTACTTCTGGTATCCTTCGCCCCTCTTTTCTGTAATAGATATATCTACGTCATTTGGACTCTGCTAATATTTGGCTCATTGGCGATCATACCCCATCTGTTTTTGTAAATATTTTTCACAGTCAGTGTTTTTTTTCGTAGATCCCTAAAACGTCCGATTGGGAAACACAATATTACAAAGAAATGCTTATATGTGAGTTTGTTTCTTCTTTTGTTTCTGATAGGTCTTTAAAAATATTTATTCAAGATTTGATTTTTAATAAGGAATTTTGCTAATTAAAGATTGTCGTATATATAAAAAGAATATGTGGTATGATTGCAAATGAAACAACTCTTCACAAGAGACCAAAAGCCACAGATTGATTAATAAAACAATAATGTTAGGATTTAGGAGATTATAGCAAATACAACTATATATTCTTATAAAAATATATACAAGAGTTTCTTAGACTAGATTATTATGAAACTGTTTTGACAGTTGAATCTTATTTCAACATACATGACTATTGTTAATCTCGAAAACTCAATACGACTGACATGAACGACCGTAGTACTTATATTTCTCAAAGATATAATAAAATAAATTGCGGTGATGCATTTTGCTACAGCCATCATGCTATATTACAATCTACTATAAGCAATATTTCCTATTATAAAATCGTATGTCAAAATCATAATGCTGAATTAATTTGAATGGAACAGCCAATGATTGTATTAGACAAAAAATAATATAGAGTGATATTTTCTATATCAATAGTACGTTTTGTGATTAATTATAACTCCATACAGGGCAAATAACAATATGTTATGTTTCTCTGACAATTTTTGTTTCCAATTATGATGGTGTCATTGATTGAAGCCTTTGGTGTTTTATTCGGAGGCTTATTACTGTAACAATTCAATAATTGTATTAGGGTTTTCTCTTACATACTAGCTTGAGATACACATCTGTTGAACGTTTTAACAGATATAATTTCGTCATATTGATCAATTATGAGACATGAAATAGATTGTTAGCCGATGACATATCGATTTCATAATAAACAATTTAGAAATAACTTTTTTTAGTATAGCCAATTTAAAGCGTTTTTTTTCATCGATTGAAGCTAACTTTTTCTATTACTAGTTATAGCAAGTGTGCTTATTCTATTACGACGTTTGTTTTGCGATCTCTTAAAATAAAATTAATATTGGTTTGAAACTCTCAACCCTAAATACGAATGAGATTAGTAAAGCCAATTTTCTATAAATTTGATTTAGTCACGGCGTCATCAATCACCTGAACTTTGAAGAATTTTGTGATAAATCAATACTGCAAATACTAGATGATCTTATTTTAAAAAGAATTATTCAACATATTTTTTATATTCAAAATTATTTTGCCACATAGATTTTAAACAATATGTTTATGACAAGTACATAATAAATAAACAATATAACCGAAATTCACACACACACACACACACACACACACACACACACACACACACACACACACACACACACACACACACACACACACACACACACACACACACACACACACACACACACACACACACACACACACACACACACACACACACACACACACACACACACACACACACACACACACACACACATGTATAGTACACAATCAGTTATTAACAGTTTATAATCCAGTGTCCCTTGTCCTCAGTTCTCTAATGACTTTTTGATGTAGAACCCCAATTTATTTACTTGTCGAAAAATATAAATGTATACATGTTACATGCTATAAAACTGTAGTCAACATCGCAGCAACGTCACCATTCTGAGATCTACCCCAGTTTTTGATGGGGTTCATGTTACTTAGTCTTTAGTTTTTTTCTATGTTGTGTCTTGTGCACTATTATTTGTCAGTTTTAGTTTTTCTAGTTTAGCCATGGCGGTGTCAATTTTTTTTTTGATTATAAGTTTTAATGTCCCTTTGGTATCATTCGCTTTCTTGTCACTTCACTTATATTCCAATGCAATGCCTTTATTTTGTCATTTTTTTTAATGACGAATACATGTACTAATAATAGATTATTGCACGTTCATTGGTTATCTTCAGTGTTTTATTTATGTTTTCTCTTGCTCAAGAAAAGACAGTTTTATGGATGGAACTTTATATTTGGGGCCAAATATTGCTTTTACCAAACTTACTCCTTTTAAACAACTTAAAATTCTTCATATTTTTTTTTATACAAGGTGTCATTATCTTTGTCACCAACCTTCCCCCAAGTGACCCAATATTATCTTCAATACATTCCAATAATTCTTTTTTCCTCGCACATCTAAATATTCCAGTATAACATTAGATACTCTCACCACATGTAAAGCTGAAAAGGATAACGAGCCATTCAGTTTGATTTAATTTTTAATTTTGTGCTGTTACATAATTCTATTTCGCCAAAATATCTGATGATGTTATAAGATTTACCCAAATCTTTCGTAACTACGGTTTTAGACAATGCTCTTTCGAAATTCATAATAAAACAAATATGACACTTGCAAGTTCATTTAAATGTTACAGTAGTTCTTCGAATTCAACTTTGACGAGCACATAAGTTCTGATAGATCGGCACTTTAATCAAATTACATATTCTCCTTTATATTTCGAAAAAGCGAATTTGATCTTTGTGATTTAGACATACATAACACCTGAACATTTTAAAATTCTTTTTAGGTGGTGATGACAACGAATTCGAGGTTCAGATTGTTAGATACAAACCAGAGGCTATCGATTCATTGTGTGAGAAGTCAAAGTTTTCTCGGAAAGAACTCCAGATAATGTACAGAGGCTTTAA
Organism: Mytilus galloprovincialis; assembly: GCF_965363235.1. Lineage (NCBI taxonomy): Eukaryota > Metazoa > Mollusca > Bivalvia > Mytilida > Mytilidae > Mytilus > Mytilus galloprovincialis. Next base: position 75,797,899 of record NC_134841.1, on the reverse strand, counting down.
ACAGGTAACTAACAGATGTTAAACAGTCTTTGTTTGAAATGGCCACGCAAAATTATTCAAAGTATAAACTTATTTTAAACATATAGTTTATTTAAATGAGGGGATGAGGTTGGTCGTTTTTTGATGTGTTGGTCCTACATGTCTAAGAACGCTGTCAATTTAGATTACAAGATGGCGTGATAATTGAAAGTGATTACAATGTCAATGGAACATCTGCAATAGTAAATGAATGTTTGTCTGAAACGGGCATTTCCATGCTTACATCATATGAAGGACTAAATTTGAAAATGTTCATTAATGTAATGTGTTTAAGTATATTTTGAGAATGTTTTTGGAAAGTAAACCCAAACATTTGTTACAGGCGGTCATTTTGTTATTTTGGCATCATCTGTTTTTAATAACTAAACTTTGTTTCATTTTTTGTCTCCATCATTAACAGGGGGATCTACTAACACGATGTGTCAAACAGATATTGCTTACATCCACGCCATCTTGTCTCTAGCACATCGTTGTCTCATTACAATTATAGGGATCAACAATCCATCAAAGATACCACTTTTATAATTTTGTACGCCAGAAGAACATAACGGTTCTTTAAAAATCCTTGTAATTTTTCAAAAAATACCTTCTCCGATACTAAAAAAATCAAAAAAAAATCGGACAGATTTTCAATACTGTAACAAACAATTCTGAATAAATCATTGAAGACCAACACAATTACAGTCTTTTACAGTATTGAAAATATGTCCGATTTTTTCATTGTTGCTAAAGATAGAAAAAGCATACAAATCAGTAAAAAAAAACACCACAAATAATCATTTAAAAGACCATATTGAACCAAAACTTTGGGTAAATAATACATTTTTGTTTTTCCTTGAGAATTGAGCTGGATGACCCAATACTGACTTGTAACATACATACTTTCATAATTAAAGGTAGAAACATATGACAAATATTTAATACTCTTTTAAAAAATAAAAAATACGTAAACGACACGTTACTGAAAACATTTAGTTAATTATATGCTTATATATCAAAGAAGAACCAAATGCTATGTGTTATAATAGATTGTTTGTCCTCCTAAAGAATAATTGCTATGCGTGGTAAAATTTTGAATTCTTTTAAAAGTCTATATCCCTTCGAACATGAATGCTGCTAATACTGAAAAGAGAAACCTTGAAAAAAAAATATTTGAAAAATTATGTGACGTAAGTAGTTTCATAACGCTTGTCGTTTTCATTGAAACACGTTTATGGTCCTCAGACAATTTTATGCGGCTGATAAACAGCCTCGAACTCCCATAACGAAAACTTAATCTTGATTCTTTCTAATTTTGAAATGTTAACAATGGAAATTAATCCAGATAAGCGATAAAGATTTTACGAGGACATGAAGTCTAGTAGTTCCTTATTCTGATTGCCATCCCACGCTTACGTACCACACTTTTCGTGCCAGAACTTTTTATTATAACATTGCATACTAACAAAAAAATAACATTGTCTTTGTGAAGCAAGCTTTATATAGACGACATTTAGTTTTGGAAACACAAATAATTCTTTTTGATAAGGTTTGCAAAATCAATGCATTATTACGTCATCATAATGTCAAAATAACTTATTATACTTACGTTTTTAAAACGTAAACATTGTACTATATCTTGGATGAAAACGAACAAATGTTTTTGAAGCTTTTCTTATAGCAGCATAGTTTGTACTCAGAGTGTTAGGTAATAGCTAAACACTTGACATTGAACAAATCCACGATACATAGATTGCTGTTTTTTTCGATGCCAAAAACTGCTAAAACATTTTCTTATTAGTCTTTTTCTCGTTATATGATGTCGACAGTGAGGGTAACAATAACCCGAGGGTGAAAACCAAGAACTCTGTTTCAGGTTTCAATTAACGTATATGTTTGAAACATTCCTATTTCTTTTTTACTTTTTGGAAAATGTCGTTAAAGTGTATTATTTGAAAAAATAATGAAATATTTTTTAAGGCCAACATGGATTAATTGATTGCTTGTTTGTCGTTATATGGCAATATTGCTTGCGTAGGTTTGTTTTGAAAGGTAGTTTGACAAGGATGGAGAGCGAGAATTTGAACTGGCTGCAAAAGATAAGGCTTTGTTGTGAATAGATTGAGAATTGTTGACTTCAAAAAGGTCTTTATACAGACCCTTCAGAGAGTTGTTGCAAGAGTAGATAATCATGGATGTTACAAACAAGTAATTATGCGCCCTAGACGTGATTATCCTATCGTATTCTATGACATATACAAAAAAATCAGACGTATGGCGTTTGGTCTCTAGTCGTTCTCCTAGTTGGTCTACTCTTATAATACATTAAAACGACATTTTCCAAAAAAGTAAAAAATTAAAGTGAAAAGTCATTCAAGGATAATTTAATGATTCACATCACTTGTAATGACGAATTTTCCAATCATAAGTTAGATGTCATGGTAATATACAATGTTATCTAGAATGTCTTTGATCACAGTGAAAATCAGTCAATTAATAGAAAAAAATCGGAAATCATCGCAGGCGTGAAATATACTTTTTAGACGCACATACCATTGCATCGATTTTCACTCTTGTATTACAAAAAAAAAAGTTCGTTGGATGTGTGTATTTAAGTATACATGAATTATTTCTTTCTTTATTTGAACGTGTAACTAAATTTGACCTAAATTAGATAAACGGTGACCTTCTTCATGTTAAAGACAATAAAGATTTATTAACAGTCAACGCATCGATTTCAAAGAATCATTGACGTCTTCATCTTTGATATTCATGAGCACCGTAGAAACGAAAATGTTTTAATGATATTTTGGATAAACTTATTATTTCGAGACTCTGTATATTACAAACTCCGACTCAACGCTGCTTAAACAACAGTCTTGTGTATAATAAAACTCTAGGAAATTAGATGCTCATATCAGGTTGTTAAACCTGTTAGCGCAATCCGGCTAGTTTTTACTGTGTTTGAACAATTTTAAACAACCAGTTCTCATTAGAAACAAAAAAAAAGTTACATAAACTATTTCACTCTCTAGAAAAAACAATCTATAACCGCAGTTGTCTAGCATGCACTCTCACAGTTGTTTAAGCCTTGAAAATTTAACTCATTATAGCTTCGTTAGATCACTCAATTGAATTGAAGGTATTAATGTATTAAACATACATGACGGTGATGTATTGTCATTATACGTTCTCATTTCCTTCGATAGCTTTTGCTTGTAATTTAATTCTCACAATACTCATTAATCTATTCAGGCCCATTAGTCATTATGTGCTTTATTTTGGTCGCGCACTCTTATTAACCAACAATCTATTCATGGACGAATAAATTTATTATATTTCAACAATGAATTACCCAACTACTCTAGATAAGCCTTATGACACTCAATGTGTACATTGTGCATTTTGATAAAACTACGTACATTGGTTATATGTTAATTAGATGAAAAAGGCCTATTGTTCTTATCAGCTGCATGCCTCCATTTTGCACATATAACCATTAATCTAATTGCATTTACATGTAAATATAGAGTTTAAGTAGTAAACAAATAAGTTGAATAATCTGTTCAAACTGTTTCCTACTATTCATTGTGTTGTTTATAAAATTCAGCTTACATACCTGTCAATTATTACATAACATAATTTTTAATACATTGAACAGCATAGTAAGCTTTAATTTTCAATATGCTAAAAAAAAAAATTCCCCATATATATATATATATATATATATATGACTCGTCTAAACATCAACCCAACAATGTTAGATCTGTAAATTTGCTTTCGCAAATTTTTTGTTCTTCCCTCGCCGGACACCTCGTCGGTGTGAGCCAAGGCTCCGTGTTTAAAGCCGTACATTGACCTATAATGGTTTACTTTTACTAATTGGTGCTTGGGTGAAGAGTTGTCTCATTGGCAATCATAACACATCTTCTTATATCTACACACATTTATGGTACAGCAATAATTAATAAGGTGCTGCAGTATGATTGCAAATTGGTCAACGATCCACCAGAGACAAAATGACTTGGTCGCAGGCAACTATAACAGGTCCCCATACAGCTTTCAACAAGAAACAAAGAAACAAAGCAAACCCATGCCGTAATATCTTTACCTCCAACAACTAATTTAAAACTGTTATAGTAGTACAAATCTGAATTAGAACACCACTTTCACTTGCTCAATCTTAAACATCTGATTACCATCTAAATATGACATTAATAACGCTCTTTGCGTTTAGATAAAAACATCCGCTAGTGGTAGAAAGACAACACAATGTCCAAAAGTTAAAAAACGAAGCTCGTCTTGATAACTTAATCTTTTGAAAAAGTTGAGCAATACAAAATGAAAGAAACAACCGGAGTTTTCTTGTTTAACTTTCCCCCAGAGATCAAACTGGCCTAGATGTAAATTCAGTACCATAATACCTTTTCACATGTAGTAAATGAAGCTCTTTTCAGTCATATTTTAAGGAAAATTTTAACGTTTAGCAAAGCCATTTGATGGCAGTACTTGTTTCTAGAAAAAAAACTCCTTATTGCACTTCGAAAAAAATGACTGATTATGATTGAAAACGTAAACATTTTTGTGCAGTCTTTTCTGATCCATTCTGTTCGTAGATTGTTGACACAGAGACATAATCCCCTTATATGAAATTTCGTTAGTAAAATGCAAAGTGAAAATTTATTCAAATAATTTGACCATGAACGAGAGAACAGCTAGGGCAAAATACTCTCTATAGAAATGAGATGTGCCAATACTAATGTATCTAAACACCAAATATCGTTGAAGTATTTCACACCAAACTGGCCTGATCACAAATTTTAACAAGCTGACACAAATAAAAATACTTGATTTAGTCTTGTTAAAAAAAATATTGAATAATCAATATATACATATAATCAATTTAGATGCTGTTCATTTGATTTCCATTAAGATACTTATTTATAGACATTCTAGAATTTAAAAAGTTAGACAGGGATTAAAAGTGTAAGCTAAGACATCAGTTTAGACATTCATTTAGCAACATCTAGGAAAGTAATCTTATTTGCATGACGGAATTTCTCCAACTAACTGAAAAGTATCGTAGAGCACTCCCATGATTTCGACCAACTTAATAAATTGACGAAGATAAATTACTTCTATACAAACTTTCATTACCGACAGTGGTGTATTAGCTGTAAAGTTTTAATGCCAAAATCAATAACTTTACATAATCTCAGTTCAGAAGACATAAAACCGTCCAGATCTTGAATCCGAATGGTTTTTATTTTTAACAAATCTTACAAATAGTTATCAAATGTACCAGGCTTATAATTTGATATACCAGACGCGTTTAGTCTACATAAAACTCATCAGTGACGCTGAGATCAAAATAAAAACAAGTTTAAAGAGACCACCAAGGGAGAGCAAAAAAGTGGTCTCTTTAGACAGGTGGTCTTTTAATACAGGTTTAATCACTATGAAAAGCACTACAAATGGAGCTTAAATTAATTGTCTTATAACACAGGTTTTTGCTTAATACAGATGGTCTCTTAAGTATATTTGTCTGTAGTTAAAAACCCAAATATAAATTTGAAGAGCATTGTGGACCATTGATGCCATATTTGACTGTAGTTAAAAACCAAAGTATAAAGTTGAAGAGCATTGTGGATCATTGATGCCAAAAAAAAAAAAAAGAAGTCTCAAATACAGCTAAGATAATCTATGCCTGGGATTTGAAAACACAACTGCACTTGAGTTCTGCTTTACTCATTTTATTTTCTTTCTTTTCTTTCTGTCTATCATTTTATTTTCTTTCTTTTCCTTCTGTCTATTATTTTATTTATAGTATACGTAGCCTTTGTTTCTTTTGCAGCACATAATTGATCTGTATTTACAGATTATAATTGAATATTGATTTTTCATATTTATGTATTATCAGATATCCGGACTTATTGGAAATGACTGCTCTTTTAATTACCACTCAAACTTGTAACCCAAACCACACAGGAATATAGACATTTACATGGAAAACGCCATAAACACAATGTAAACAAAAAAATGGAGGGCAATATTTTGTATCAGTCATTATACCTCATTTTTTTAGTATTGTGTCAACTATTCTTATGATGATTTCTATGAAAAATGAAATGCAATATTTACCGATTTTTTTTAATTATATAATTCCTCAGTAAATATACATAACAAGTAGAGTATGTCAGATGAGTCAAAATATTACATTTGGAACAGGAACCCAATCTTTTACTTATTACTGCGGTGCAATTTTATCTTAATTGAAGGCAGAGTTATCATTCCCTATTTGTGAATGCCAAATTTCAATTACATTCAGATACCTTAACCGCGCCATTTTCGTTTCTACGAGAATTCCTTAAAAAATTGAAAACAACACGGTTAATAATTTCTTGCGTCCGAAGCGCTTTTCTGGATTTACCTTCATCAGGAATTTTACCTGATTGTCATTCCTAAATAATATCTCATTTAAAAGATGGTAGATGTATGTATTAAGAAACTTTCTTAATGGGTACTGAATTTGTATACTGTAACTGGGATCCTTTTTTTTTTTTTTTTTATCTTGGTCGATATTGTACCCTCAAACATGAAGTTACAGATCGAAATTTAAAGACAACAAATCTTAATGTTCCTGTCACCTTTGATGAAACGAAATAGACAGAAAAAAATATTTTTATTATAAATTGAGTAAATATTGTTCTCTACGATGAACATAATGATAATACTGGGAAAAATCTAATTTGATGATTTTTCAAGATTTGCATACTTAACATTAAATTAAAATGAAGGCCTATTTAGTCCTACAAAGTAAATAGTTATCAAAAGTACCAGGATTATAATTTAGTACGCCAGACGCGCGTTTCGTCTACATTAGACTCATCAGTGAGTAAGCTAGCAGATATATTGAAGCAAGTTAGCCCAGTTAAATTTGCAAATATATAATACCCTTTCCCAATATGCAATTTTAGGTAATGTCGTTATTATGTCCTGTTACTTCTTCTTAAACTGTAAATTTCTTGATATTATTCCTGAACTTTGTTCGTGAATTCATAGATGTACGGAATTTGACATCTACCAAATTATTCCGTTCAGTGCTAAGAACCGTCTTAAACATGCAGTTATGTGACAGTTTTATGGCCCCGTTGAAAGTTTTGCGTGCGTGTATTGATTCTGAGGAATAAATTGATACATTTATTATCTATCTTTTCCATTTGAAGAGTTTTTCTGTTTTAAATAGGGATTAACCTTAGATTTACACAAAATATTAATATGTTATAAAGATTTCAACCATTTTATGAATTCCCAAATGGATTAACGAAATGAAAATCAGGTGACTGATGTGCTAAATAGGTCAAGGCAACACGAATATACATATTACTGACAGCTATGAACATTACAGCTAAAGAGGGTTCATGATTAATGGAGTAATATAAAGTGCTAAAATAAATTCCTTTTTTTCCAATTAGTTAACACTATACATAATCACCAATACAGTATGATTGAGTACTGGTCTCTTTATGTCGTGCAGTAGTTAGAACAAGAGTTATGCCAGATATGTATGAAATGCATTATATATGCCACAACCAATGTCGTTATACTGTTACGAGATATGACACTATAGCAAAAATAAAACATTCACAAGCACATTAACTATGGGAGATTGTTTACCTGCTGGCCAGGTTTATTATTCTATAAAAATTCCGATGAAAAACAAACGAGTGTGAAAGCTAAATGTTTATTTTAATTTGTAAAGATTGAATTTAATTGTGATTTTGTGTTTTTCAGGAATGTCCCACTGGCATTGTTGATGAAGATACATTCAAAGAGATATATTCTCGGTTTTTTCCACAGGGTGGTGAGCTCTTATTGATTAAGTCATTAACAGTAGCAACTCTGACAATGGAAATTAGGGACGATCTCGAAATGAAGATGTTTTTCTAAATATATTCAGGATTCTTTTTTTATCTTCATTCATCCCTACGAAATAGATACATAAACCCAATCAATGGGTTAAATGCAGTATAAGAGTTCATTCTAAAATATTTTATTTTATTTTATAACATTATAACAGAATTGGGAGTTATATCATCAATCCACCAAATATGTGTAAAATTTCTTTTTATATAAAGTTCAGTGTTGCATTAGTATTTATATTAACGGTTACGTAAACTAGAACAGGAAGAGTATCAACATTAAATTGCTTTAGAGAAGTTTTTCTTAAATTTGTCGCTAAAAGGTGAAATTATTTCCTGAAGATCTTAATGGAGCTGGTAATTTTCATTCTAAATATATATCATATCGCTGCCGATTCATAATATTCTAAACGCGCATCTGATGTACTAAATTATATTCCGGGTATTATGTTATACGGTTTTGTTTATAACATTAAAATGTATGAAAACAAATATCCATTTTTCGTGACAGTAACGAAGTTTTACTACTCGGCTGATAATACGATCGGAGACACATACAACTCATGAGTATATTTAGTAATCAAAACCTCTTTTATAAAAGTAATGTTTTAACATTACAAGCATTAAAACTTTTGCCAAAACATTTGAATGAAGTTTGGATTTGTTTTTATATATATTAGGTTTCTAGTACTTGAGAATAAGATTGAAAACGTGATAGATGTGTCGATTCGATATGTGATTTCATTTTATAAAGAGTAACAGACTGTGATAATTTCTTCTATATTTCTATTTTGATGCAAATAACCATCAAATAAGACTGAATTGTTTTTAAAAATATTACCAACCTAACAATAAATAGAATTTTATTTCAATATTCGATTTGCCATAAGTTGATATGAGTTACAATTAATGTCTTTCAAGTACAAAGCACTAGTTGAAAATAACGTTATAAATTCGATATCGAATATAAGAAAATTTGAAAGAACTATTTCTTTTTACGTCTCAACAAGAGGTTATGGATATATTATTGATGACAAATTGAAACATGTTTTGTTTGATGTGTTTGTGCGTTATGTTTATTACAATCATTTACAGTAACAATGTTCTACAACTAATGAAACAGTAGTTTATGAGATGTACGTTTTATCAGCAATTATTTATGTAAATAATACATGGATGCATCAGTGGATTAGTAATTGCTTATCTCTCCGAGGACACTGAATTTGCTCCTGGTTTTGGAGAAATTCTGTGTTGCTCAGTCTTTGATTTTTTTTCTTTGTTGAGGTCGGTAATTGTTTTCTTTTTTTTGTCAAGGTTTTGTTTCATTATTTCTGCTTCCCTTATATCGTCTCTTTTTGGAGATAAATTTGAAAGATACATCGGACACTAAATGCAAAATCGTTAAATTAGACGTGTGTGCAGTTAGTATATAAACCGTTAACTCTATTCTTAATATATCAGTCCAATATTATAATAGCTACAATCTTTGTTGTAAGCTGCTGCATACCACCTGAATGACATAGATTTTTTGTCAGAAGAAACTCAATTGCCCTTTCTCTAGTTTAAGGAATCAAAAGGACAAGGTTAATTTTTGGCACAATATGAAGCTTTGTGAAAACCTTGGCCACAAACTACATTCCAAAATGTTATGTAACCAAAATGTGCCTAAAAGATTGACTACCTAGGCATAGAATGTTTTTGGATCAGGGATGGCGTCCAAAGTAAATTTTTATGCTAAATACTATTATGAAACATTGACCAAAATGACGTTACAACATGAATAATGCTCAGTTTAGTGACTATAACTTCGTAATTGATAATTTGAGGTTGTGAGGTACCAACAAGAAGTTATTTTGTATCAATTTTAAAATCACAACTATTTCAATGAAATTATGGTTTCAACTCCTCAAGACAAAGTTACCCCTAGAATGATTTTGCGACAACTTGCTGTCCTTTTTAGTCGCATAGCTTCTCAACTGTTTTGGTTCTTATACAATCCTGGCTTTAACACATTCGGCTTTTGAGATTTCCTGTTGAATGGACTTTAAACTCATGCCAATTAAAAAGTGTTCATTTTTTAATATTTTCTTCGGTAGTATTCAGCCTTGATAAAAAAAACCATTTTAAAAATATTAGGGCAAATTAACCCTTCTCCTTCTATCTAGTGAACAATAAAAGAGAGTCGAAAAGAACCAAAGGAACACTCAATCTCCTAAGTTGAAAAAAAACCAGACAACCACATAACTAAAAAAGAAAAAAATGGAAAAACTATTATACACAAAACACAGTATATTAAGATAACACTGAACAACACTAATCATACCAAAACTGGGTGATCTGAGGTGCTCTGGAAACGTAAGCAGATCCTGGTTCACAAGTCGCAACGTCGTGTTGCCCATGTTAGTACAAACCGGTAATACGTCTAATTTGGCTATTGTTTTCTATCATTTTGGAAAACACATTCACTTTTCTTCAGTAGCAAGGATGAATCATTAATGATTTCACAGTAACAAACGATAATAATTACATACATTCATTTATTTGCTTGTTGTTGCATTATGTATTACATAAATCTTGTCTTTTTAAACTAAAATAATTATTATATAAAATGACTTTTGTAGATTCTGATTCGTATGCACATTATGTGTTTAACACGTTTGACCATGATGGAAACGGGACATTAAGTTTTGAAGTAAGTATTATGAAAAAATGATATTTAAATGAACTTTATCTGAAAATTTGTAGGAAATAAAACGACACAAAACGACTTATATAATTGAAGTTGATTTCATTTTGAATTGATTAGTATCGCGACAGTTTGCTATATTTGATGCCCACATGATTGTGAAATTTAACAAGGATTATGTACACGTCTGAAAAAATGCAATATACAAATGTACAATAGAAGAGTGCTTGCTACATTAACTCAAGTATAATAATACATCATTAGCTTATGATATTGATAATCATCTAAATATTTATATATGACCTTCAACCATTTGATTTGAACGATAAGTATGAGAAAATGAATTTGAAAATCTTATAAGATTTCCATAATATTTGATGTAATACTGTGTGTTATATAAGTAATAAGCAGAACATCGTATGAAAAGCGGAATTGCATTTGTATTCAGATACATTGCAATACTATATCAACATTGTTTTTAATCAGAATCTCAAATCCAATTTCTGATATATTTGATATAATGTTATAGTTTAGATGAACAAAATACATTCTTCGACAGAATAACTTCGTAAGTCTTACAAAAGTTGAAAAATGAGAAAGTTTATTTTGCCAAAGATTCAATTATTTTTTGTTGAGTAAGCAGTTTAATTTTTGGTATGATCAAACATGCTTTTTTTCAATTCTGCTTGTAAAGAGCGATACAAATCAAAAGGTGGTAAAAGTTCAATTCTATTATTATCGTGTGCTAACACATTTTCCTGATATTAAAAAAACTAAATTCAACACGTGCCATATTTTACTGACAGATCGCTTGTCTATGATTTTGATTTACAGAGCATCGACAGCAATCAACAATATTTTACGAATCAATTTCAACACCTTAACACATCTAGTAAATATTCACGTGTAACTTATAATTATTTTTAAAATACTCCAACGCAAGCGGACGTTGAAAATGAAAAATCCATCAATCAATCAATCAGTCTTATTTCCGTGCATATATATCAAAATAATGTATGTTTCCAAATTTTTTCTTCCTAATAGGGAGTTTACAAATACCAGAACATTCATAACGACAAATGAAACTTGGCAACCCTCAAAACAATTTAAACCAGGTTCAGCACACCATTTTTCATAACATGTCGTGTACAAAGTCAGGAATATGGGAGTTTTCATCAGATAGTCCCCTTCTATGTATGTTGCCGCTTGTTTTTGTTGCAAATGAGTGTTCCTGTCGTTCCGTTGTTTTCCTCTTATAGATGATGTGTTTCCAATTACTGTACAGACAATCCGATAATACGGAGACAATTACAATAAGCTGCGGTAATAAAGAAGAGATTTACTTCATGTATGATAGAAAATAGGAGATAATTGCAAATGTTCTGTTAAAAATGTAGAGCATTCTTCCTTGAAATTTGACAAATATTTTATCAAAACGTTGCATGCTTCGATTTTCTTTTTCGTTCTTTTAGAAACATTAATGTGATTAGCTTATCATTTTTATTCTGGATCCACTTTGAACAAATATTGAACATAGTACATTTAGTATCTTCATAAGAGATAGCTGAGTTTTATAGACGATCAGAAAACGATAAGAAATAAAATAAATGAAACCGGAATTGAATTGGCTATGTCTCGTAAACCTGAATGAGTTATTAATTGATTTACTGATTTTACCTTTCACGAACTTGCTGCTAAATAAAAAGTAAAACATATTTAGAATGAATGATGTCACAGTTGTGTTAGACTTTGTGTTATCGAATTCCAAAATAAATTCAAAATAGAAAAGTCGATGAATACTGACAAAATGGAATTTTCATAATTGAGCATCGAATCGTAATTTAGGTTTGATGATCTAAGTTCAAAAACAAATTTAAAACAATATTTCAGAATCCTTTTGTAAAAAGGGTTTTTGGTGGTGATATTTGAACTTTAGTCATACATATGACCTTGATAATAACTTGGTTCAAAATATAAAGCAGTACAAAAAAAAAAAAACCAAACATAAATAGTGTTGCATGATAATGATTGTTATGTTTAAAATGAAGTCAAACTGTATGGCATATTTAGTGTGTTTGTATGTTTTGTTTAAAGGGAAACGAGCTAGATATATAAAAAATATATAATATGATTTTTTTGTTCAATCATTAATGAAAAGAAAATAGTGAAATAATAAATCGTTTTAACAGCCAGTATTTTGTCTAAGAAACATTGATGATGAAATATTCACTTGCAAGTGAATAACTCGACCTTATTGAATTTATATTCATGTGAACTTCAATCAACCCCTTTGCTAGAGATGGATATCGCATGCGTTGTGCGTTCTATTATTTGAAGGAAAAGAATGTCAACATTGAAAGTGAAACAAAGGTAAATCATTTGATTGTCTGATTCGATCCACAGCAAATTATTCTGATTAGGTAAATACGATGATTCACATATTTTTCAAATCTAGTATGAAATTAAACAGACCTAGAAATTTCCAAATGCATGAGTCTGATATATAATTATTTATATCTATATTTATGTTTTATTGCTTATATGGCAATTTGAGGTTTTCAGAGGTCAATCCGATAGTAAGTTACATGGCATCTAGATAGGTTAATCTTCTTTTTTTTTTTTTACCTCAACAAGAATGATATTGTTTAGATAGAATCATTCAACGAAATTGTCAACCATTGTTTCACCTACAGTGTCGACATTCTTTTCCTTTTAATGGCTTAACACGACAAATGTATGCGAAACTATGTCTAACTAATGGGTTGGAATAACACATTAATACGGATTCAATGAGGTCGAATTAAAGTTAATAATAATTCATCGGCCATGTTTCTTTGCTTATTTTGACAAAATTGAACCAAACTGGAAACTAAAGGTGAACTATTATTTCGCTATTACACTTTCGAACTAAGTAAATCATATCTTTTTCAATTTCTAGTATCTAATTAAAAAATGCCCCTTTAAACTAAAGCATTGTATTTTTATTCTTTAAGTGATGTCTAATATATAACATGAAATCTTAGAAACCTACGATACATTGAAGTTAAAATCGATTCTTTTATTATGTTATCTGTTATAACGCCTTCTTTATGATGTTAGACAACAATACGCATCTGAAAACACAAGTTGCACAAATATCCTATTCTGGAACAGTTAACAAAACACCAAATATTTAGTGAATACCGAATAGCAGAGATAATTAATGGAAAAAACAATGTTTTTCCTCTGTATTTCACTCTAATAGAGAGTAAAATAACACTGTTACAGATAATTGTCAAATAAGTATTGATTTCGGAGACTATATAACAAACAACCACCGATGAAGTCGGTAAAATCTCTCGAATTACTGTAATGTAGGATAAAGGGAAAAGCATTAATTGAAGAACATAAAAAGCTTTTATCACTTTAGCCTGTAAAGCAACCAAACACAATTTATTCGAGATGACATTTATTTTCCAGTCATGAACTTATTAATGGCTATATAGTAACGTAATGGTTCGATCTCTTAGAAACAAATATTGAATTCTGAACTGTAACAAAAGGATATGTTCATTCTGCACGGTATCTTCAGAATGAAAATGATGTAATGATGTAAAACGGGATATAAACAGTGCATGCATTTGTAAATGGATTCAGCACGACAATTTAACAGAAGGAAGCTTTTGCGTCATTTTATACATATAGATTGCCGGGCACCATTTTTGGGTTTTAAAGGATTTAGTATAAACTTGTGTATGTAATATGACTAAAATTTTCTGACACGTTAAGAAAATAACTAAAATGTCGGTTTTTACAACAAAATATTCGTAGTCGAAATAATTTTTATAAGCACCAATAACATATGCACACTTATGTTAATATGTTTTTGAAGAGCTGTATATCAATTTGATGTATGCACGGTTAGCATTTCCGCATATTTTGTTTACATTCGTTCGGGGAAAAGTTAGTAATAACTAAGTAGTGAAGATAAAACTATTGAGACTTCTGAGTTACTTTTATCGCCGGTTGCTGTGGGGGTTGTTTTGATAAATTTTTATTTAACTGTGAAGAGTTTTCAGGACTTTCATTTGTCTTTGTGTCGTTCTTGGTTTGTTCTTTTTTTTATTGATTTCTTAGGCTTATAAATTGTTCTAATTGTCACTTGAATTTTTTTCCCAGCTGCCTTCCTTGACAGAGATAATTATTTTGGTAAAGACTAATGTAGTACACCACATCTAATACAACTAAGTTTTCTGAAGCTTAGTTTATATGAGTGTTGATATAATCGATAGACCAATTATAATGTGAGAAACATAAAACGACGGTGATCAATACGTAATGACCAAAGGACATTTCCTATAAATAAAAATTTCCAATGTCGAAGAACTTCCATCAACTCCATGATATTCAACTAGTCAATGGTAATCATCGGATCCAATAGTTTATTACTTGGTTTTCTGTGGTATCAAAGACCATGTAAATGGTGTTATTAAGATTCTAGTCAATATTGATGGCCGTATTGAAGCATATGTAATTAAGATTTGATATACAATATTGGTTTTAGTATCTGAAGAATGAATTTTAAAGGAAAAGAAGAAAGACATGCAACATCTGGAGGGAAAATGAACTAGAATAGAAAAAATAATAAAATTTTAACCATCTAATCGAAAATTTGATTGATCGAAACCTTTAAGGTGGAACAATTTATCGTGTAATTTCATTCTGTTGCGAATTGTTAATTACTTCGTTATAGCCTCCCGCAACATTGGCGTTAGCTGTGATTGTATATTTGCGTGATGCATATATAACGGTTACCATATAGAACTATGTCTCTTATGTACACATATATGTGTAATTTTTTTTACATAAGTTATGACCCCGTAAAATGCAGGTGTATAAAATTTGCATCAGTTTACATCTTGATAATAGGAATATTATTTTTCTTTAAGAAAATGAGTTAATTTTGATTCTCGTTTCAAATCTATGTAATGACATTTATTGATTCAAGATCCAGTTTTATTGTGTAATAAAAATTTTAATTAGTCTGGAGTCGTATCTTTTATATAAATATAATAGGGATTTCGAAATAAATACTAGTTTTATTGTGCATGCATTATATTTCCATTATGGCATATATATATTCTTATGGTAAAGATAGATTTATAATGGTAAAGATAGATTTAGAAAAGGATAGTGTGACTTCTATATCGAAGCTTAAGGTTATAACTTGTTCAATTTAACATACAAAGACCCAATAAGACAATTTGATGGATACTAATATTCTATTCTGGATTATGGTTTAATGAAATGTTACACGATTGTTACAGGGAAGGGTAAATAAAGGCAACAGTAGTATACCGCTGTTCAAAACTCATAAATCCATGAACAAAAAAACAAAATAGGGGTTACAAACTAAAACTGAGGGAAACGCATTAAATATAAGAGGAGAACAACGACACAACATTTAAATGTAACACACACACACACACACACACACACAGAGTTGTGCCAAAAACGGCCAGGGTTTTCTTTTATGTACCAGAACATCCCTATTATTTAGAATAATTTATACTTTTGCAAACAGTAAATTTTATAAAATGACTATACAAAAGATGTACATGATGAAACTGAAGTATTAGCTAATTACAGGAAACAACCGAAATACATTACATAACCCGACAAAATGCAACACATCCGAATAAGTTTAAACCTCAACGCCAAGTGAGGTAAAGTATGGTACCTTTTAAAACGTTTAAACACAAAGCATATCTTTGCACCTGTCATAATTCAGGAACCTTGTGTTCAGTGGTTGTCATTTTCTAGTTTCTCATATTTTATATAGAATAGACCGTTTGGTTTCCCGTTTGAATGGTTTTAAACTAGTCATTTTTGAGGCCCTTTATAGCTTGCTGTTTGGTGTTAGCCAAGGCTAAGTTTTTAAAACATATCTTGACCTATAATGGTTTATTTTGACTTGAATGCAGATACATCCTTTAAGACTTATAAATTCCCTATGTTAGCACATCCTGAACTATAGGTGATATTTGATCTTTGTTAATACAATAAAGTTGTCCAGGACCTGTCGATCTAGACTGAACTGCAATAACTACATGCCTATTAAGGCATCCAGATTATCGGCCTGTATTGTATAGTTTATGCTAACTAATCTGACTATTTTGTACATTAAAGCCATATAAAAAGCCAAAATGAAACAAAAATCCTCTAAATTTTCAAATCCTTTATGAATTTTCCTTAGAGTTCGGTATTTTTTTTTATTTTACCTTTGAATTTTTTGAATATAAATGTTTTCATTGGATGCTATTTTATATAAGCATCTATTGAAATTCATTGGTATATCAGGTTTCCTAGACTTACATTGAATGTGATTTGCAAATTGTCTGCTTACAGTGTTTAATTTGCTACATCGATAGAGCATGTTGCCGACAGTGCATAACGTTTGCGTGCATTACTGTTACATTTTCATCACTTAATTTTAGTATAAATTCTACTGGTAAATGAAACATTTTGTTTTAAATCAGTATAATGAATGTCTTTACATCTATTTTTCAAAACACGTCTTTTTTATCATTCGATTAAAAAACTCTCGCCGCGAAATAGCAGTTAGTCTTACACACCAATCAATAAATCAATTCATTTACAGCAAAAGCGTTTCACACAAAAAAATAATGAGGTATTTAGATTTAACATTGTATAACCCAAGTGAACGACCATTTAAGCTACATTGGAATTAAGAAAATTCAAAAATTATGTGGATGTTGTATATTTGCTAATGAGACAACTATCTTTCAAAGACCAAACTACAATAGACGAACATATGGACAATTTTGTAAAGCTGTAAAACAGCTTAACCAGCTTCGTGTTTATATCTTGCCATGTATGTTAAAAGAGGATCCAATGTTATATCTGAAAAAAAAAACATTGTGCAAAAAGGCGCATTATGCAAAGTTGTATGCTGATTTTGATTGTCGAGAGTAGAGGAAAAACTTGTTGCATGCGGTACGAAGATGAAATTTCTTACTCTGATAAGTCCGTTTTCTTTTTCGAAAAGTTTAGTTTGTCCAACGTCCACACCAGTCGTCTTGTCTTTTTCAGGAGTATAAATCAACTAAGAATTATATAACAATGTATCACCAGAAGTTTAACTTTTTTAAACAGACATGGAGTAGTAGAACAATAGTTGTATATTACTGATATTTCATATTAGTTCCATTTTAATTTTGCGTTTTTATAAAACAAATACAGATTTAAAAATGTTATAAAAATCTGTATCAATTTTATTATTTTAATATGAAAATGTCAAACATTTTTTTGTTTACCGGATATTTCAAACTTATATCAAAGATAAATCAAATCTTTGTATTTGATATTGTTTTTCAACTGTAAAAATTCGAGCGCCACTAACGACTCGTATGTAGATTTTACCAGATGATTTCCCATAGCTGCTGTTAACTTTTGCTTTAAGAAAACACAAATACATACTTGTTGATATTTTCTGTATTCGCAGGAATTTGTGATTGGACTATCAGTGCTAGCCAGAGGAACCATGACAGAACGATTAGAATGGGCTTTCAATCTTTATGACATTAACGGGGATGGATTAATTACGAGAGAAGAAATGTTGAACATTATATCTGCTATTTATGAACTGATGGGGAGATTCTGTGAACCTTCCGTTTATGAAAATACAACAAGAGATCATGTTGAAATGGTTTTCAAGGTATGTTGTTATTTCTACACAGAGCAATATGAAATTTAACACGATAACAAGTAATTATAAATCATTGATTATGGAATTGTTTGCACAAAAGTAAACTGCATCCATAACAAAAAACCAACTTCCATCAAAGGCAAAGCATCATTATTACATCCTGAGTTAATTTAGACCTCTAAAATGTTCGGATGCAATCGGTTTACATGGTATTTAAACCACATAATTCACCTATATTGACTGAAAAATATCGTTTGTAGGTTGTGCATATTCAGGCCGTTATTTTTCATTGTTTTATATTTGTTATTACGGGACCTTTTATAGCTGACTATGTGGTATGGGATTTGCTCCTTGTTGAAAGCCGTACGGTAATCAATGGTTGTTAATATTTATATCATTTGGTCTCTGGTGGAGAGTTGTCTCTTTGGCAATCATACCACATCTTTGATTTTATCTAAGTTAAGAAATAGATGTTTCTTTATAATATCATTTACAAATGGATAAACTATGGTTGCATATTATTTCCTCGATATTTGTTCCTTATGGAACTAAAGGTATATATAAAAAAGAAGAAATGGTATGATTGCCAATGAGACAACTGTCCACAAGAGACCAAAATGACACAGACATTTACAACTATAGGTCACCGTACGGCCTTCAACAATGAGCAAAGCCTATACCGCATTGTCCGCTATAAAAGGCCCCGATATGACAATGTAAAACAATTCAAACGAGAAAAGTAATTATAGACTGTTAATTCCAACAGGGACATAAATAATAACATTATTGACGGCAAGTTTCCACAGGAGGAAACATATGCGTTGACATTTACAGAAAACAACTTTCTCCAACAATTCTCCAACAATAAACAAGTGCCAAGCTCCCAATCGTTCTGTAAAAATGTATTCAAAGTTTTACGAAACCTCTTTGTGTAAGAATAACTTTCACTGGGTACGTTTTATGTTGTAAGTGTGAATAACTTAGATACACTTAACCATAGTAAACAAAGTCTGAACCGTATTTGATCAAGCCATAACATTCCTCGACCTATTCTTATTTTTTCTGTTTCATTCCTTCAATATATAGTAAACGTGATACAAACTTCATTTTCCTTGGCTAAAAGGCTTGTTTCAGGGGCTAAGACTTGGTTGAATAAAGTTCTGACGTGGTCGAATGTGAATCATACCCTCTATATATGAACTGGTTAAACTCATTTCAAAGTGTTTAGTATGGTTCAGACTAGAGTCTATAACATTTAGACTGTTGCAGAATATTCCAGTTACAATTAGTAAAGTTTAGTTCGTAGTGCATGCTACTGTAACGTTTCATTACGAAGGTGTGTGTCACCAGTAGAAGGTCCAATTTGAATTTTTAGATGTCCTTCGAGAGTGGTTTTCGAATAGTTGCAAATGTTGCAAATTAGAGTACGTCTCGTGACATTTGTAGTGGTTTTATTTGATCTTAATACAAAAGTTATAAACAGACTTTTTCGTAATGACGTAGATTTGGGTGATTAAATTTGTTTATCAAGATTTATAAGTTTATATGTTGTAATGTACTTTTGTATTAATTATTCTAAGTTTTATCTGTGTTGAGAGCTAATGCGCTTGTTTGTACTGTATTCATGTCACGTAGTCTTGTCATTGAAGCCGATTTTTTTTCATTGACATATAAGCGGAAGGTTTAGCTAGCAATACAACCAGGTTCAGATATTTGGGTCGACAGTCAAATAATTTCAAAACTTTAAAATAAGGGAAACGGGCATACCTCAACTATATAGGACATTTGTTTAACAGCTATTAAGATAACTTATCTTAAAGATTTTAAACTTCATTCTAGCATTGTCAGATCAGTTAAGATTGACGGAAATCAAGCGGAAAACAAACTCAATTAAAGTGGAAGGAGATTGTCTTCAGTATATTAAAATTAAAATCTTAATCCTTGCATAAACTGTGATAGTATTCCCGGTTCTCATATTCATCAATTTCAATCGCAGCGTAGTGACATAACACAAAAATTGAAGTAGACATTGGTAATTTTAAACAATCTAAATTGATTTATTCTCCCATGTCTAGTAATAATTCTAGAACAGATTGGTAGTTTGACATTTGTTGAATTAAAAAAATACTTAAAAAATAAGATGATATGGTATGATTGCTCGTGGATTGACCATCTACCAGAGTGATTTTGTATAGGTCACAATAATGCTTACGAAATTAAATAAAACCATGCCGTATAGTAGGATATAAAAAGACCTATGATGAGACAATTCCAGTGAAAACTGTTGGCCTTGATAATTACTTATATAATAATAGAAATAATATGGCAGAAAGCACAACAAAACTTTGAATTACAGGCCCTAACTGGAGACGGGTAACACTGTGGTAGGGTTTAGATGTTTGTGAGCGTTAAAACCTTTGATATATTTCAGAGCAAATTATAAAAAAATAAAACCACTACTTTCTGCCATGGTTATTAGTCAATCACATCCAATAGATTTAGTGAAAAAACGTTATTAAACGCGGTAAAAAGACTATGGCATAACGCATTGGAAATAAGCATCGACAGGATGTAAGAACATAAATGTTCATAACACTACGTATTAGTTTTGATTTAATATATCAAAATATATCAATGTTAATCAACATTCCAATATCTTATTACAATGTTAAATTTATAATATTGATACATAGATTTATACATAGAATCAAAACATTTACATTACGTGAATCTATATCTTTGTTTAATTTTTCTTTGTTGAAGAATTTCTTCAGGGGAGATAATTCAGTATGCTTATCATAGTAGCAGTTAAAGTGGCGAGATAAGTGCTAAAATCATTAAAATTCCAGATCTGTTGCAAGATACCTCCATTGTTTTAAATAAACAAAAATGTTTATAGTGACAGAAATAGTGTAGGTTGTATTCTTAATTAAAGCAAACTGAATAATCAAAAACTCACATCAGCGTCTGGTAATTACAACACATTGCTTAATGATTCATTATTTGAAAACGCATATTTATTGATACTGCAATGCATTTAGTCATTGATTATATCGCTAGATTTATAGTACATGTTTTCTTATCTTGGAACTGGAGTTTTATTTCCCCCATATAGCTCACTGTAGTGTTTGTTTTTCCAATCACGAAGAAGTGCAGTTTTTCTATATTTGATAGCAAAATTTCAATTTCTTTCTCAAACTTGTAGTCCCCTTCATATGTTCTGTTAGATATCTTGGAGGGTTATGACCTTTCTGTTTTAAGTATCAAGATTGTATCGTAATTCTCTTCCTGGTTATTTTCAATGCTAGCCAAATGTCAAATCCTTTCTCAAACTTGTAGTCCCTTTCATATGATCTGTTAAAGTTCTTAGAGGATTATGACTTTTCTGTTTTGACTATCAATATTGTATCGTTATTCACTTCTTGGTTATTTCAAATGATAACATTTGTGTATTTCCTCAGATACTTTTAACCGTGTTCAATTTAATTAAAATTGAAAAATTGATAGATCATGTTCAAAACTGCTACATTTTAAAACACTTTTGCATAATCTTCCAAATGGCGGAAAATGTGTCCTCATTGGTGGATAAACTCATCAAATGTCCAAGGAAAGAAATCTTATATGCCAGATTTGCGTTTCGTCTACAAAAGACTCATCAGTAACGCTCGAATCAAAAAAGTAAAAAAACCCTTATAAAGTACGAAGTTGGGAGCATTTAGGACCAAAAGTGTCTTAAAATTTTTCCAAATACAGCTTAGGCAATCTATTCCTCGGTAGAAAATCCTTAGATATTTGGTCAACAGTTAGTTTATGATGATGACCGTATCAATGATAGTTCATATCAACCATTGTTACCATATTATGACAGATAAAAAGTTTCATTCTGTTTTTGTAAACACTCAATGGTTTTATTTGAATATTTTGGAGTATCTAATTTATTCTTGATTTTTTATAGTGCTATTGACGTTTAATATTCAATTTTAATGATCCCCATATTTTCGTCGGTATTTGTTTGGTTATGGTGTCATCTTTTATTTCTTATGGTTTCCCATTTATTTTTTACATTCAGTACAAACACTATTTTAGTTCATCTTTTTTATTTTTAAATTTGTTGTTGCAGAAAATGGATTTAAATAAAGATGGAGTTATATCGTTGGACGAATTTATGGATAGCTGTCGAAAAGTAATGTATTCAAATTTTCATTTGCATGAAACAAAAAGATTAAACATAATCAAGAAAACCATTTTTAATATCCATGAACATACACAGACAACCAAAAATCATATTTTTTTATAACATTTTCAGAGTTTTTTTCCGATTGACCTTCTACTGATGCATAATTTGATAGTTTGATATACTAAAACACCTTGGTGGTTTTGTAAAAACTTGCTTTTCCTACATTTCAGGGACTCGCTCGTTTTCGCCAGGTCAAACAATGGTTTATTCTATTTGCCGCTCATTATCTCATTTAGTAGCATTTGAACGTAACATCTAAAACAATGTCATCCTAATAAAAACTGAAGCTAATAAAAGTATTAAAAACACGAGACCATTGTAAGATAAATATCCTTTAACTATTTGAGGAACTCTACAAATTTCAAAAACGTCGATTACGAATCGCTATTGGGTATGTCGGAAAAGAAAAGAATGAGAATTGCAGCTCTTATGATATTTTGATTTCGTGCTTTTTTGTGACATATTTCTTTGTTTTTATAGTGGTTAAGATTACGACACAATGTTTACTGCTGTTCCCCTATTTTGGGCATTTTTTTTTAACCTATAATGTCTGTTTGCTCTGCTCACACATCGGTGTCTAAATAATGGAATTTGATGCGACTGTCAAACAAGTGAGAATTGTAGCTAGCTATAAAACCAGGTATAATCAACAACTTTCTACATAATAAAATGCCTGTACCATGTCAGGAATATGAAAATTGTTATCCATTCGTTTGATGTGTTTGAGATTTTGATTTTGCCATTTGATTAGAGACTTTCCGATTTACATTTCCTCGAATTTAAGTATTTTTGTATTTTTAATTTTAAATTGATTGAAACTGGTCTGTTAAACCAACCGAATGGTATTTGTTGCATACACTTTCTAGTTTACAGTTATAATATACAGCTTAATCTGTGACGTTTACAATAAGTATCAGTCAAATAATATCCATGGCTTTACATAGGAAAACAAGGTCATTATAGATAGTTAAAATCGGTCATACACTATAGATTGAAGCACTTTATGTATCATCTACATTCTATGGGGAAATATACAATAGTTCAATGTCTTTTGACATTTGAAAACATGACCACTTAATGCAATAAACTTCCAGCACTTAGTATATGCCATCGAAGCTGTACCAAGGGAATGTTTAAAACAACTAAAAAGTAGTTCAGTTTTGACGCCACAAAAATGTATAACACTTTATCGTGTAAGTAACAAAGGAAAGAAACTAAAACTAAAATATCTAATCAGCAGAAAAATATTGTTTGTATTGCACTTTTGTTCGTAATCTTGTTGTTTATTTTTTGTTTATCATGTTACATAGAAGTAACTTAAGAAAATGATATAATATAAAAAAGAAGATGTGGTATGATTGCCAATGAGACAACTATCCACAAAAAAACAAAATGACACAGACATTAACAACTATAGGTCACCGTCCGGCCTTTAACAAGGAGCAAAGCCCATACCGCATAGTCAGCTATAAAAGGCCCCGATAAGACAATGTAAAACAATTCAAACGAGAAAACTAACGGCCTTATTTATGTAAAAAAGATGAAGGAAAAACAAATATGTAACACATAAACAAACGACAACCACTGAATTACAGGCTCCTGACTTAGGAAAGGCACATACATAAATGATGTGGCGGGGTTAAACATGCTAGCGGGATCCCAACCCTCCCCTAACCTGGGACAGTGGTATAACAGTACAACATAAGAAAGATCTATAAAAATCAGTTGAAAACGGCTTAACTCATCAGATGGACAAAAATACTTATACATCCCGACACAAAAAGACAAATGAACAGATCTGAGAGTACTCGAAGTTATCTGACAGCTAGTTCAAAACCACTAACAACTAATAAAAAAAATCATGCATCTAAGACTAAACTATCAATCCGTACACATCCAACATCCAACGGATTTAGTGTAAAGACGCCATAAACAGCCAGAGAAAAACATGACCTTGTGCAATGCCAAGTTATAGGTATCGACAGATTGTAGATCCATGAATATGTATATGTATATAACATACTAGTAATAATAGTTGGCTTTTAATTTACTGATAACAAAATCAATATTTATACCAATGAAAACAATAGTCAATGATCTTATTACAGTGTTGAATAGGTAACCTTTTAGAATAAGTTTATTTAAAGGAGCAACAAGTTTACATGGATCATTTCTAAATTTCCGGGCACGGTTAACAACATTTCCGTAAAAATGAGGATGTGCTATCCCGTTTGAAATAAGTTTTCTACAGGTACAACCAAACTTCAAAACCAAATCTTTATATCTATGGAAAAATTTAGTGAAGGTTTTAAGTAATTTATTGGAACGATATCCCTGGTTTAATAATTTACCAGTAATACATAGGTTGCGTTCGTTAAAATCATAAACGTCACAACAGACACAGGCATAGCGAACAATTGTGAAATATAAACACCGTAAGATGGTGCCAAAGGAACATCACCATCTAAAAATGGAAAATTAACAATAGGGAACTAAAAATCGTCTCTTTTCGTAAATTTTAGTGTGGATTTTCCCGGTAAAAACAAACAAATGCGTGAAAATAGACATAAAAAATTCGAATTCTTACCAGGAGCAACAGGCAGGTATCCCTAAAAAATCTCTGAAATTACAATATTTTGACGTTTTTCGGACTTTATTATGTCTAGGTTGTGTGCTTGTTTTACGAATCAGAAAAGACAATTTTTGTGATGACATTTAAAACGATGTCACATATTATTTAGGCAAGATTTAATTATCATTTCTTTTATGGTTTGTTTCCTTTGTTATTCAGGATGAAAATATAACAAAAGGAATGTCGATGTTTGACACTGTTCTGTAACCGAAGAGAAAGTGTGTTCATCTTATCCTTGGAAGTCACGTGTACAGATTGGAAATATTTTTAATGTTAATGATCGTTAATGTTAACCTCTACAGATTTTATTACATTTTATATACGATTGACAGTATCGTCATATTATTTATCATTCTATCAGGCTATGGAGCACAGGTTATAACAGGATACGATACACCTTCAACGTCGATATATATTAGTGTAATTGAATGTTATGTCAAAGAAGAAATTTATCTGCTGGATTTAAAACGTTGTTTGACCAAGTCACGTGCTATATTCTGCTGAAATGTTGACTTTAAATATATTCCAGTATTTTGCCTATGATTGCTGTTATCCGTTTTAACCTTACAATTATCTGTCTTCCTCTAGCCTTGTGTATTGTTGTTAATAATGATTGTTTATTTTGAATACACAAGTTTTCATGTATTCAAACGTTATTTGGGGTAATTTTAAATAATGACTACTGTATTTCAAACTGAAGTTTATTTTTTTCTTGTTTTAACTTAAAACCATAAAACGCTTCAAGATAAGTGTTTCACGTGTAATTATACGTCATCTGAAATAATTTTATATCTGTTATTTCTTTTTGTGTATTCTGTTAAACAATTATGTGCTATGAAATACAAATCTTGATTATTGTAGATTAATAGTTTGCTCTTTTGCGAACGTGTGTCGTGTCAATAATGATCAAACCTACGATACCCGAACACTTGATTGCAAACTTCCTTCAATCTCTCCAACGGGATTAGTTAAAAGCAAAGTAATTTGAAGCTTTATAAAAGTTTCAATGTTAAGTAGAAATCGAATATTTCCTAAGGTTTGATTTATGTAGTCTATCAGTGAACATTTGAGGATTTTTGCACAATTAACACATACTTAAATGCTTTAAAACCTTTTGAAATTCAATAATCAAGTGATTTTTTTTGTCGTTTATTAGAATATTTTCAAAACAACCAGTAGTTTTCAAATGGTGAATCATATGGTCTTCATATGAAAACATAACATTATGTTTTGTGTTTTGGATAAAAAAAAAAAAAAAAAAAAAAAAACACACTATAATACAAAGCCATAAACATGTTATGTCTTAGAAAAATTTCAATGTTGACAGAGCGTTATACACTATATAGAGTATCAATGTCATAATAATTAATTGTATGCAACGACCAACCTGCTTGGTGTTTCCAATATACATATATAAGGGATACTTTAGAAGAAGAAACAATATTTGGAATTTGCATTGTTTATGTCATTCAACCGTAGCCTTATAGAAAGATGTTCTTTTTCATTCATTGTCATATAAAAGAATATAAGTATTATTATACATGTACTACTTTTTCTGGTAACACAGTGCACTTGTTCAGCCTCCTGCTTCCCGTACAGTGGGTTTTAAATGTATACGGGAATCCTAAGTTTGCATCCTGGGCAACTGAGGAAATTATAAACAGGAAATTTTTGGAATACACAAATATCTATTAAAAAAAGAAGCTAAAACTAGCAATTGCTTTATGACTTTACACAATATATGTATGCTATTAAGTCACATGAGTATATTCGAACTTAGTTTTATTATTTTTTATTTTTAAACAGTATAAAATTGATAAAGAAAAACGAAAACATTCTAAATCAAAATGCCAATAAACCAGTAATTATGCGGTATGACTAATATTTGTATATGATAATAAATACTTGTGGTGTGAATTTGATTAGTATTTTTATCAGAGAAATATTACGTTTTTTATAGATCATAGACAAAAAGTAATCACATATCGTTTAAGCTACCAACTCTATAAAACAAAATAATTATCACACATGTGAAATAAAACTAAAAGTACAAAAATCAAGAAATTTAACATTTTATAGATATTTATGTCAGAAGCATTATTATAATATGCACATGTACTATTATGTGGTTACATATTAGGAAATGACATATCAATTGACTTGTTAGCAACAACACCTTGACACTCATAATTGCTTGTATTTGGAAATGTCAAAATAAGGAAAAGTATGCTAAGACAAATGTTGACACTATAAGTTAGAAATGAGCCTGGTACCTTTGACAACTAATGAGAAACATTCTATCCGATGAATAATGACTCCATGAGAATGTATTTTCTTCATACCCATATACACCTTTATAAACAAACGATTTCAGCTATTGGCCACTTCAAAGTTCTCCGCAGTAACATATCCTATGCCCAATCGAAAGGTATTTACATATATATAGATTTATACGTTACACCAGTGCATGTTAACATTTTACGGACTCAATCAACATGGGTATTCCGTACGCAAAACTGATACAGCAGTGCCACGATGACGAAAGAATGAAACAGACTACTGTATAAGTTGAAGAGTCACTATCACAACTTGACTGGCTGTTACAATGTATCGTGTAAATTATCTTAAAGGCAACATGCCTTCGTGGTATTAATTTTCTTAGATACAAGAAAAGTCACACCATCTATACTTTACTGATTGTCTTGTATTTCCTATTGAGAAACTTTTATTGAGTGTGGACTGTCAAAGCGGGTGATGCATACAAAGAAGGATACGTTTATCCACAAGACAAACTCCGCTCGCATCCTATTGAATTTTATGCGATTATCTCAGTTATAAGTGTCTTTTTTTATCTTGATTTGTAAATTCGAAAAATAAATTTACGAGATCTGAACATCTTTAAATTACTATTGCTTTTGTGTCATTCTTAATTGAGTATGAAACATTGTTTTGTACACAGAAAAACAAAACAACCTTTGTATCATTCAATATATTGTGCAAAGATTTTTTCCATTTAAAACTTTGTAGGTTTGTTGCTGAAATTTTAATTTCTTTGACATATTCAACAGAAAAGAGTAACGGATGAAATTGCAGTCAGAAAAAAACCCAATGTTTGAACGTCATGTTTTTGTTACGTATCATTATAAGTGAATACACCAATTCATGTTTTTCTATGTTAGTTTAAATAGTTGCTTGTAAGTTGATACCATTTTTAAGCATATACATTTTAATACTTCTTCCAACAAAGGACCAGATGTTCGTTTTGTTGTTTAATTGATATTATATATTTTCAGTCATTTATTAAAGTAACTTTTTATGTGTTTAATTATTTTATTATATTTTCTGTTTTGATCCCAATGTGAATATCGTATTATTGAATATACATGTATTAAAGTGAAATGTCATTTAAGTTCAATTGATAAGGAAAGAGAGACTACTCTGAGTATTATTGGGAGAATGAAAGTATAGCTTTGTTTTCACAGTTAATGATTTCTATATGAATTTGTACAGGGATTTGTAGGCTATCGGATGGATTCATTTGACAGTGATTCTCTTTCCTTCTGGAATTCCATCTGTTAGATATATATTAATGCAGCTTTATGTTGGGTGATCTTCGTTTTATTGACGTGTACGCTTAGATCTCTTTTACCAACCATGATTGTGAACATGGTGAAAGCTTATCGTAAAAATAAATAAAACTGATTAGGGCAAATAATATAATAGATTGGCAATTTGCTAGATATTTCATAGCAGACGAAGCCACGAGATGTACTTCATGTCAATTTTCATGATAAGCTTTCTAGCACATCTTTTGTCTTAGTATTGTGACAGAACTGAATTTGATTTCTGAACGAATTTTTACTTGCCATTAAACAGATGTTTGAATGCACTAGTGTAGTAGGAACTGCTTACTCTTCCAAAGCACATAAGTATTTCAGGTTTTTTTGTGGGACCGTGGTTTTTAATTTTTTAGTTTTCTGCATGTAATCTTGTTGAATTCGGTTTGACTTTTCGTTTTTATTCTTTTATGCGTTAAATGTCTGTTATTCTCCTGAATCAGGTCTATGATTGAACTTTGGATGTTTTCTCCTCCCATTTCGACATTCGAAGATAATAAAAAAACATTCTAAAATGGTCCATTCGTAAATTTTGTAACTATACCGATACTAAGGTTTCAACTCCCTCAGGAAACGGTGACTATGGCTGAATTTTTTGGTCATACATCTATTCTTTTTGTTCTTATTCATTCTTTGCTTTAAATTATTTGGTTTCTGAAGGTTGATCCAGAAGCATAGACATTTAGTATGCGCTAAGTATGCTTAAAAAGTAAAATTATAAAAATACTGGACTTGGAGGAAAATTCAAAACGGAAAAACCCTAATCAAATGACGAAATCAAAAGCTCAAACACATTTAACAAATGGATAACAACTGTCATAATCCCCGTATGGTACATACATGAAAAATCCTCTTAAATAATTTAAGTCGTACTTGAACATACGTTACGAAAATAGCAAGATCTGCATAAAAAAAACTAAAGTACACGGATTGCACTTTAACTCCGAAGAAAACTAAGTTTTGTATTAATTAAACTGTAAGCAAATGAATACCATAGCCATAGACACTTGGATGATATTAAACACTGTCACACAATTGTTCGTCATTGTTTAGAAGAGGGACAAAAGACACCAGAGGGACATTCAAACTCATAACTTGAAAATAAACTGACAACGACATGGCTTAAAAAGAAATAAGACAAACAGAGAAACATTAATACACAAAACACAATCTAGAAATAAAGGCTAATCAACACGATTTGCTATTATATTGATTGAAACAAATTGTGTACCTCTTTATTGACGCTTTCAAAGGGCTATCATTTGTACTTTTTATAAATTTTACCTGAAAATATTTATGCGACAATCAAAATAAGAAAAGAAGGTCTGGAACGTTGTTATGATGTGGTGATGTCAGAATCTATCATTGACAAATGATAAGGAGTCATAGAAAATACCATAGCAATGAAAGAAAAAATATTTAACTCATTGAAAGGTTAACTGGTCCTGATTTTCTAATGAAAAACATCCTATTAATAAGTTAATTGACGATAAAAGGATTTGGCAATTATTATGGAGATGTTTACTCGATGTCTTAAAATTGGTCTTGTTTATCATTGTATCATTTACATATGATCTTAAATTGAGAGTGGAAATGGAGAATGTTTCAAAGAGACAACAACCCGACCAAAGAACAGACAACAGCTACATTGGATCTGTCATATAAGAAGTACTTAACGCATTATGGTTATATTTTAATATATATAATCTAGTTTCATCACATATTCTTTAACGCTGTTGTGAAATGAATTTTTAAATATTAAGAGTATTTCTTGTTTGTAGACTCAATTAGTTGATAGTTAAATGGGTTAGGATAGTTTTAGAATTTCAAAAGTTTTGTAGTTTCAAATACTAATTGACACTTTTACATAAAGCATGGCAATGCAATTCACTTTTCCATTCACTTAATCATTATATATATATTTATAGGTTGGTGGTTTAAGTGAATCAAGTGCTAGTCTTTCAATTTTGCAATTAGTATGTATGTTTTATCCAGTTCAATCAACACATGTTCATGAGGAAATTGAGATATAATAACATAACTTACGACTTCACCATCTCATAAAACAGAGCTTTTTCTATAAAAATGGGAATCGTAGATACAAATTGCTTGTTTTTAGGTTACAATAATTCATATTTTGTGAAGAATCACACTGAATCTTCCAGAAAGTATACTGAAGATGATATTATCAAAATGCTGGACTTTTTGATCGACAATGTATTTGTTGAGTTTGGAGGATTTATATTTCAACAGACAGTGGGTATTCCAATGGGTACTAATTGTGCACCCCTGCTGGCCGATTTGTTTTTGTACTCGTATGAAATAGAATTCATTCAGAACATTCTAAAAGACAAAAAGAAGAAGCACCTTGCGAAATTCTTTAATTTTACTTTCCGATATATTGATGATATTCTATCATTAAATAACCCATATTTCAGCCAATACTTACATCTCATATATCCCAGTGAACTTGAAATTAAGGATACTACCGATACTAGAAGGACTGCTTCATACCTTGATCTTTTCCTCAATATTGACGCAGACGGACGACTTCACACGAAAATCTATGATAAACGGGACGATTTCAACTTCCCAATTATCAATTTCCCATTTCTCAGCAGTAACATACTCTCTGCCCCTTCGTATGGTGTTTACACATCACAATAAATACGTTATTCTCGTGCTTGTTCACACTATACGGACTTCATATACAGGAGTGTGCTCCTTACGCAGAAAATGCTCCAACAAAGTTATGAGGAGGACAGATTAAAGTTGACACTCCGTAAATTTTATGGACACCATCACCAATTGATGGATCCATACGAGGTGTCTTTCACCAAACTAGCTAAGGACATTTTTACTACATGGTAGATTGTGGTTTGTCATTACGTCGTCTAATCTTTAATTACCAAACGTGACTTATTCCCGATTGTGACTGTTTTGCTGTGTGTGAATTCGCATTACCATAAGACGTGTTACGGTACTTATCTATCCCAAATTCATGTATTTAGTTTAAATGTTGAATGTTATATTTGTAATTCTCATCGGATTTTGTCAAATGTGTTGATGTTTTTTCTATTATATTCATGTGTTATGGTAAAGAAAATTAATCACCGCCTTCATTTATTTATTTGATTTTGTTCAAGGTAATCTGTACAATGTTTTTCTTACGGTTGAAGTTAGATTCAAAACAAACCGGACATTGCTATATAATACAGTTAATTGCTACCTTAGTTTGCTATTAATAAGTATTGAAATAGGCATTGTTATTAAATGTAGTATCAGTATTTAGTTCAAATATAATCTTAAATCAATCCTAACTCTATCTTATTCATTCAAATGTGACGTCATTTTTCATTTTTTGATGATCTGATTTACTAATTCAAATGTGACGTCATATTTTTGTCAATTTTTACAATTTCTAATATGACGTCACTTGGCGTTGAGGTTTAAACTTATTTGGATTTGTTGCATTTTGTCGGGTTATGTAATGTATTTCGGTTGTTTCCTGTAATTAGCTAATACTTCAGTTTTATCATTTACATCATTTGTATAGGCATTATATAAAATTTACTGTTTGCAAAAGTATAAATTGTTCTTAATAATAGGGATGTTCTGGTCCCTAACAGAAAACCCTGGCCGTTTTTGGCACGGCTTTTTTGAACTTTTGTTCAACTTTGTACTTGTTTCGGCTTTTATTTTTTTGTATCTGGGCGTCAATGGTGAGTCTTGTGTGGACAAAATGCATTTCTGGCGTATTAAAACATTTTAAACTTGTTGCCTTTTGTTAGCTATTATTCGTGTGTTTCTTTGTCAATTGTGTTCTCCTATCTATTTATATTGTAGTCCTGTAATGTTGTGTTGTCATTTTAATGTTATATTTCACATGGCCATAAAAGAGGGAGGTTTGGCATGCCACAAAACCAGGTTCAACCCACCATTTTTTCCTTTAAAAATGTCCTGTACCAAGTCAGGAATATGGCCATTGTTATATTATAGTTCGTTTCTGTGTGTGTTACATTTTAACGTTGTGTTTCCGTTGTGTCGTTTGTTTTCTCTTATTTTTGAGTGCGAATTCACATCACTATAAGACGTGTCACGGTACTTATCTCTTATATTTAATGCGTTTCCCTCAGTTTTAGTTTGTTACCCCATTTTGTTATTTGTCCATGGATTTATGAGTTTTGAACAGCGGTATACTACTGTTGCCTTTATTTACGCATCCTTATTATCGTGTTGACAATGCATTATATACAACATACATTTCGTATATGCCATTCTTGAAACGTAATTTCTAATAAAAAAATATTTCTTATTACAGACAGTGACTCGATACACAAAATTAAGATTTGTTTTGCTTGATTACTCGATGGGACAGTCTGTATGAGTAGAAAAATAGGAAGGCATCAAACTCCAGATATATAGATAATAAATACAAAAACTAATGTTAACATACAAATATGTTCATACAAATCTTTTATCTCAATCCCCG
The DNA here is from genome assembly GCF_965363235.1 of Mytilus galloprovincialis. Taxonomy (NCBI): domain Eukaryota; kingdom Metazoa; phylum Mollusca; class Bivalvia; order Mytilida; family Mytilidae; genus Mytilus; species Mytilus galloprovincialis. Next base: position 75,764,587 of record NC_134841.1, on the reverse strand, counting down.
AACGTCTTTGTTCTATCGAATGTGACCTACCGAATACGACTTATTACCGGTTTTGTACTAACATGAGCAACACGACGGGTGCCAGATGTAGAGCAAGACATGATAATCCTTTCGGAACAACTGAGATCACCCCCAGTGTATTGGGAATTCTTGCTGTTCACTCGTTAGTTTTTCTCTGTTGTGTTTTGTATACGGTTTCTTATCTGATTGTCTTTTTCTTTTTTAGCCTTGGTATTCATATTCGACTAACGAGCTTGAATGTTCCTTTGGTATATTTCTAATTTTTTATGTTTTTGTTAGTTGATAATTTGTTTTGATGCAAATCTTTGAAAGTTTTTATCTAATGAATTGACAACGTTTTTTAAACCGGGATAACTTAATTATTTACATATTATTAAAACACATGTATATTGTTGAACAATAGTGCTATATGTTGACCTATAGATGTTGCTATGTTGTGTTTCATTGTTGTTAACATTACATGTACATCCTCTTTTATGTTTATAAATCACTTAGATATTCGAAAACAACAGCTAAATTTTTAGTAGATTTATTATTAACAAGACAATAATCTTGTAAATTTATACACGCAAAGGTATAAAGTTATATACAATGTGCTTATGGTGTTAACTGATAAATAGAATATCACAATTTAATAACACAACAAAATCTACTGAAAAAAGAACAATTTTCTTTTTAAAAGAAAAAATAAGAAATACAACCTTACACCGAATGTCCAATTAAAAAAATCAGATAGTAATCTTTTCGGGTATAACAAGGACAATTTATTGACATAAAACTAGGTACGATGCATATCTATTGGACAAACGTCAGACAAACTGCAGATTTATCATGTCTTGATGGGAATACATTGTAGTTTGACTGTTCTCTTACATTTAGATTCAAGACTGTGTCTGTTGAACTATATTGAGAACCCTTGCAGACACACAAGTCAAATATTCAGTACACATCCAATACAAAAGAACAGTTTGTGCATGTAAAACTATATATAAGTGTTGAGTGAAGTATAAAAATTAGACAAAATGATACATCAATTATTCTCGTCACTGATCTATTACCTAAAATGGTTGCACGATTAAATTCTAAAATTACATGCATTTATATATGACAGTATTAAAAAAAAAAACTAATTCTTTTAAGAAAAAATGGAAAGGAAATATAAGATTCGACCAATATATGACCTTTGATTTAACTTTTGATCTTTGGAAAGTGGATTCTGAACATGGAATTTAAAAACAGTCAGTCATTATGACTCAAAATCAATTAAAATTGATTTGCTTTCATTGAACTTAATGTGACAATACAATGAGATTTCGGAACACATTTACAAAAACACAAAATGTGGCCTTCCGTCCGTATCAATCACATGCTTGACGTTACAATACATGTGTATTAACGTTTAATACACATAAAACAGACAAACTGGAATGTGATAACACGTTTACACCTCAGATTGCGGATCACATGAATGAAAGTCTTACTGTGGAATAATCGAATTCTTCAATGTACTACAAAACTGTGTCAAATATAGCCATTCCTTTTATTATGTTTTCATCCTGCAAGATTAAACAAAACGTCAATGGAGTAAAGAAAAGCAAAGAAAATAGTCATTTTTTAGAACAGTAATGCTGGCAAATGATCTATACAACTATTTATTCAGTTTGCGTTATTTCCCTTTGGTTTACTTCCAAACAATTGGCATTTGATTTTATGAATTCTATTTTTTTTTGTGAAAAGCAGTAAAATAATATCAAGCAACAGTGACGACTTATGGTCCTCTTACAATGTATGACTCATGTCTCTGTTATACTTGTGACTCTGTTAAAATTTTCACATCTTTATTTTATTTCATGAAATTTAAATATGAGTGGAGGAAATATATTCCGTCATTAGAAACACGGTTACTTTTGAAATTTGTGTTTGTTCATATTGCTAACTGATGTGCACCTTCAAATACTCTTCATATAAAATAATGATAATTTTGTACTGATACTCAGTCCGTTCTCTTTGAATTACTAATAGCTTTTACAGAAACTTACGCGTCTACAGGTCTCCATGAATTCTTCTAATGATATTACCCCGTCTTTATTTAGGTCCATTTTCTAAAGAATAAATAAAAAAAGTTTTCAAACCTTTGATAGCATTTTTACAATATTATGACACCAAGTTTTTGTATATATTACATATGACACAACATAACATACATATTGAGAAAATGTAAAGACTTTGCTGATTTACACACATAATATTATCTAGTACACATCACTTTCTTTTATGTCTTTCCCTCTCGCTCTACAATTTGCCTCTGTATCCGGAATGTTCTCTCTTCAAATACTTCTAAAATTTAACAGCAACTATTGTCTTTAAACTTGCAGTGAACTAACGATCGTGCAACCGGGGAACTTAAAATTAACATTCATCGTATTATGGAAATGTGTTTGGCTGAAGAAAATAAAAAAAAAATGACCATTTATAAATAAAAGAGAAAGCAATTTTCGAACTCTAACTTATGTTATAACAAAACAAACCAAGTTTTCTTCACCAGATGCGAACTTTGGATAATAAATATATATTTAGTTATGTTCCAGGCCAAATATTTGAGAGTATTGCATTGCATTACCTAGTCCCCTACCTGTTAAAATGTTTGTACCGGAACAAAATAGTAACTTGATCTATAACTTTTTATGGTGTAAACTATAACACAAATATCAAATGAATATCTTCAAGCATTATGAAACCAAAGTCAGAGTGCAAACTTTTAGACCTTATAGTCTCTATGGACTTATAATTCATAAAAGACAAAAAGAATAGACAAGTCGGACAAGAAATCATATTTTTCCACTATACTGTACGTATACGTAAAAAGAAAAAAATATATACAAATATATTCCTTAATTTAAAAAAATCCTAAATTTTGTTACAGAACCATTTTCATAAACAAATTTTCTGTATTTCATGCAAGTACCCGGAAATACTTGTCTACGTGGCTGGTTATCGCCTAGGGACTTAAATGTATAATACACAGAGAGAAGAACAATAATGTTAAGTGATTCCACTTCAAATTTCATCTTTAAAAGACATGTGAAGAATGAAAGTGCTAACATGAATTTATCAATTATTTTGATTGACGACTTTGTACGTATGCGGGGAAAAATATGCGATGAAAAGCCAACAAAACAAATCTTCCGAATTTATCATCGTTTGATTCACTAGCAAATTTAAACATTGAAAAAAAAAAAAAAAAAAAACCTGTATCATTTGCTGCATACTGCCTCTCGTGTTCGTAAGATGAAAATAAAAAAAATAATTCGATAATTCAGAAAGGAACATTTTAAAGTTAGAACAACTTTTAGAATAATACCATGTCATATTTTAAGATACATTTCGGTCGCAAATTAATATTCGGTGTACAAGGAGGGTCCATAGATTTATATATATGTGTGAATAGTCATGGTTTCAATGATCTATATATTTATACATATACCCCACGTCTCCTTATATTCATTCATTTTGCATATTGACTTTCATTTTTTCGGCTTTGAATCTTCCTGGTGCAAGTAAATCCAGATAAGCACTATGGACTCATCAACTTTATAACGTGTTGTTTTTATTTACCTGAAAGACTTTTTCAACATGATCTTTGGTGGTGTTTTCGTCTACGGAGGGTTCCGAAAAACGTCCCATCATATCATAAATAGCAGAAACAATATCTAACATTTCTTCTCGTGTAATAAGACCATCCCCATTAATGTCATACAAACCGAAAGCCCATTGTAGCCTTTCTTGTAATGAACCTCGTGATAACACAGATAGACCTATCACGAACTCCTGAAAAAAAAATGAACATCAGGTGTTTAAGTAATAAAGACAGTTGAAATTAACAGAATTGATCATGCCTCATTAGTCAATCGATTCAATATAGTAGCACTAATGAGTGCAGGTAGGGTGTTCTTAAATTTCATGATGGATGATATAATTTTTCGAATATTTGTATATTTAAAACAACTGGCATTATAAGTATCTGCATATACATACGTAAATTATTCATAATTGAAAGTAATACTAATTGGTTTCTTAGTTACAATCAATCTGGTATAAACGAAAAAAAAATATCATACAGCTTTTAGCATTTTTCTAATTGATAAAGATAATCTGCATCAATATTCTTCGGTCTAAAATTTGTGTTTAATGTGAAATGTTTACCTCAGAGGTTTACTACTGCAGACTATCGTTCTATATGCGTGTTGGTTAACTGCAATGTCAAAGTCGACTTACCTGTTGTTCCTTTTTTGTTCGTCCAAACACACAAATTATTAGGTTCTAATGATTCAAACGAGGACCATTGCATGTTTCCTTTTTGTTATTCTTAGTCTTTTTCATAAATCACGAATTGCAAAACATTTATAACATACGAGTTAGGATCTTTGACTTTTCATTTGTTCAACTCCAGGTACTGAAAATTTGGTTGTAAAATTATATATATAGAATGGCTTATTCAAACAGTACCTACCTCAAAGCTAATAGTTCCGCTTCGATCATGATCAAATGTATTGAAAACATAGTGTGCATATGAACTAGAATCTATAAAAGAAATACAAAAATAGTTATATAGTTATTACGGAATTTTACATACATATATAAAACAAGCATGAAATTAGTTTAAGAATGGCATACTTATTTTTGCAAGTGCAAATGCAAGAAACCTTTCTAATTAAGTCTCTTGAAGATTGTTTAACATCCTTTGAACGCCGTTGTTTTTCTCTATTTCGTTTGTTGTAAGTATTGTCTGAGACTTTTATTTTAGTTTTAATGAAAGCTTTGGAATATTTTGTGTGGTTTTTAAACTCAATTTAGCATATGTTTAAAGGTATCAAAGAGAAAAAAGTACACAATCAAATATCGTAAGTAGAGGAAAACAGACACCACCATGGCTAGAAGATACAAGAAGAAAAGATAAACACCCGTCAACAAACCACTATTCATACAAAGATATTTTCAAATTCATAATCTACAAGTTCTAACTTATTCGTTAAATAAACTCATCATAGATAAAAATTCTGAACTGAACGTAAAAATGGAAATGGAAACAAAACTAACTTATCTAGGACACATGGTAGACAAGACAACTACTGATACTGACATACAGACATTGATGAATAAAAAAATTGAAAATACAAAACCGACACCTTAAGCATGTTCAAACATTGTTGTCAATTTAACGGAATTTTATGCAACTGTCATACAAGTGAGAGGTTTGATATACCATTTTGTAAAAAACTAAATGCCAGTACCAAGTCAGGAATATACTTTTTCATTCATTTGATGTATTTGACGTTTTGATTTTGACATTTGTTAAGAGACTTTCCAATTTTAATTTTCCTTGAAGTTCGGTATTTTTTGTTAAAATTTTACTTTTTTCCACTTCAGCACAAAATTTCTCTCACTTTCTCTTATTAGAAACGATCCACTGATTCAATTGCTAAGCCTTAATATCAGATTTAAAGTAGTAATTTAAACATATTTATTTATAGTGGATTGGAAAACAAGTTATTGCAAATTATATTAATCCCTTTCCTCTTTGCGGGTGCGAGTGCTGCCTTGTAGCGGCATTAGCATGGTCTTTGTCGGAATCTACAAGGTTGTCTTGCACGGGCAAGATGTATGGCTCTCTCTTATCGCGGGTCAGCAATTTATCGTCCCCTTCCGACGGACTATCATCGTTTCTCAAGACCATACTCGCAAATCGTAACAAGGGAAAACCGAAAATTCAGTCCGATGATTGAAGTATTGTATTAGAAGAGTTAAGGTCGCCTTTGGGAATTTAACTACTGCAGGACTGATATTCCTTTTCAGATGCATTACATATTGCTACTTATCTTTGAAAAACATCGAATGTAAATTTGTCGAATTATTGTCTAATATTGTGAATGATACTCGTACATATTCGTCACGGCAAAAAATGACGTGATATAAATAAATCTTTCACGCAGAAAATCATGTCTTGACATATCTTTTCGCTTTAAATATGTGGACAATCCCTTATCAAAACTGTGATTTTAAACAGGAGGTCTCACATTGTGTATTGTTGAACAATAGCTCCTTTCATGCTGAAAATCATGTCTTGACATATCTTTTCGCTTTAAATATATGAACAATCCCTTATCAAAATTGAGGTTTTATACAGGAGGTCTCATAATGTGTATTGTTGAACAATAGCTCTCTCAAGTTGAAACCTTTGAGTCCTTTTCGACTTATATGTTTGAACATTTCCTTGGTATCTTCCACATCTGTTAAGATATGACATGTCGATTTGAAAGCAAACACATGACAATACAAAAAGAAGTAAAACAATTTTTCAAATATTTATAAATAATGGTTAAATAAAACAAGAGTTTAGTTATTGAAACCGTTTGGTCAAACGAAGATGACAACACCACCACAACACACCGTAATTAAGCAACACAAAAATGATCACCAACAGTCGTTATCTAAAACAATGCAAGACGCATGAACTAATTCTAAATCAAGAAAGTCATTTTCGGGACATTATACAAGAGTGTAAAATAATCTTAAATACAAAACATACCTCCTTGTGGAAAGAACTGAGCATAAATTTCTTTGAACGTTTCTTCGCTTACAATCCCCGTCGGACATTCCTGTAATTAAAATATATAATTGATTTAAAACATTTTTTTAGCTAAGCTTATTACCGGCTTTAGACAGAGACATATACATTATATAACAGTTAGTTTATTAAAACTGGAAATTAAATCTTAATGATATCAGGAATCTTTCAAAAGGAAAAGTTGAGTCTTCATTTTCGTTTTTAATAATTAACGATTTATTAAGTTTTATTAAGTTAAGTCATTGTTTAAAAAAACAAATCATACAAAAAGCCAAAATCAAAGAAGTCGAACAAAACGAAGAGAAGTTTTTAATTTATAAGAAAAAAAACCAATGTAAGCATATTTCCAGGCACTTGAAGTGAACGTAATTACTGAAAAAAAAACAAATAACTTTACATTAAAATAGTTTTTAGTTTACTAATAAATAACCAGAATTATCTGGAAAAGATACAGAGTGAACAGTACACATTGCTCGGTACGTACAGTGAGTATCCTGCAAATGAAGATTTCGATGAGAAATTTCCATTCTTATCAAATGTGAACACAAAATGTTGTATTTACGTGAACTGGGACAGCTGTGTAGATCCAATCAGTATGACGTTTATTTGAATCTAACTTATTTGGTGGAATATTATTCTTTTTATACCAAAACTAAAGCAACTGATATTGACATAGAAAATTAGGACAGCATGTTCAAACTATCGTCTTATTATATGTACTATGTTTGCACTAGCAATTACGATAATGGTTTCTTACTTACATGTTTTATATTCGGTTTAAATTATAAGCAATTAAGTTAAAAAGAAACTGGAGTCTTTTTTTGTGTATTTCTGACTTTATATATCCTCAATTTGATCTTTGAAACTTCTAATGGAGTACAGAACCAGAAAATACATCATGGTGTGTTTTGGTGAAAAATCTATCGCCTCATTAAATTGTAACCATGTATACTATTCGAGTTTCAAATACCTTTAACAAGCTACATTTAATAAGCAGTATAAATGAGGAATTATTGTTAGAATTAAATTTCAACATTTAGAAGGCGTGGTTAAGAAGAGAAAGTAACAGGAAGGAATAAACATCAAAGTAAAGTTTAATTGTCCATTTTAAATATCAATCAATCTTTTAGTAAACCATTACTTAGTTTCCATACTTTATCGATATTGCTGTCTTCTTTTTTAGCTGTTTTTAATTATTTCGGCTTAGTTGCTCGTTGAAACATCAAATGCTTGACACTTAATTAAACGGTCTGATTGATTTTCCCTCCTGCCACGATTGTGTATCATAATTATCTTAATGGTGCAACTTGCAACTAGACTTTTCGATCGTACACTCTCTTTTTCTTGAGAAATTAAACATATAAATCAAAACGCAATAAAGGAGATTAAAAAAACCATATCAGTACGGTATTACTTTAAAAATGGACCAATGACTATAATGATCGGGTTGTGCAGCATGTTTCCGTAGAGAATGGTCAATAATTTCAATATATCAGGGAAATATAGAAAATTGAAAACAAATCGTAGATGCATAAATTTTAAACCTATTTTATATTTTAGTAAGAAATATTCGGGTAAATATCGGTATCATCTTTTCAAATATTAATCTTAATCCTGTCGATGCACTGGTCTCTTAAACGTTGCGTTTGAAGTTTTTTTTTCTCTTGTTCTGTTTAACAAGATTTAAACGTTGGTAATAACTGTTACCTGAGAAAATATAAACGAATACACACATCGAGGTGACGGTGTATGTCCTTTTTACTTTCTCTATTTTTTTTTTATCTTAAAGTTGAAGTTAATGTCTCATGAATTTTATACATCAATCATTTTTATAAAGATAGTACCTAACTGAATCAAAAACCGATATTCGTATAGTCTTAGATACTTTAAAAGTAGTTAGGGTAGATTTGCCATATCACAGATTAAATCGATTCGGTGATGTTAATCTATTAAAATACTGAAAAAGGGGATCCTCAAATGTTATTATTCTTTTATTATTACTACTCAACTTATATCACTTGACTGGGCGGAGTTAAACCGGTTCGCTCATAATAAACCAGTCCATCTATAGATAGGTGTTTTAGAATAAACTCATCAATGAAGTGTCAAGTCATTCTTTTGTAAATTCCTTTGATGACACTGATAGATGGTTAGAAATCAGTTATAATTATAACGGCAATCATCCTTATCACACACATCTTAAAATAGACTGTCCTTATGAAATTAAAACGTAAGCTCCGCCCGATCAGTTGAAATAACATTGGTAATAACCGTGATTATTTTTTCATCTTAACAATTTACACGCTCTTTGGATTGGTGTCATACCCTTTGTCCCTATGTTTGGCGTTTACATATCTCAAATAATACGCTTGTGCATGTTCAAAATATACGGACTTCGTTATTCGGAGTATGCTTCTTTCACAAATACTGCGCAAGTTATGAGGCTTAACGATTGAAATCGACGCTAACTAAATTTAATAATCACCAACACATATTATATTGGTTTACCTGTGTATGCTGGATATAAAAGTGTGTCAACTCACTAACAGAATGTTTTCCAGATATTTAGATAACCGAAATTCCGTCTGATTTGTAATTTTACCGATTATGTTTATTCCAGATTGTGACATTTGCCAGAGTGTGTAATCGAATAGTGAGTGATACATGCTTAGCAGAAGACGCATATCCTCTTCAAGCATAAAGATGTTGCTCGTTTTGGAATTCATATGATTCCCTAAGGTTTTGTTTAGAACGTTCATTTATATTTTAATAATCGGTTTTTGAGATAAAGTAAACTGGAAACTACTGGCAGAGTTCTAACTAGCAATTGTTCATTTTCAATAGAATGAAATTCAAAACAGTGTAGCTGTGGCCATTGATTGACACATTAAAATCATCCATTGACTGGGATAATTTAGGTGAACGTTTGTATGTAACGACCAATGCTCACTATGTACTTTTTAAAGACACTTAAACTATGGGGTCACCAAAGGTTCTCAACACCTAAATAAAGTAATTCGAAAAATTAATCAGAAATAACACGATATTTTGATTTATATCAATTATATAAATCAAAAAACAAAGGTTATTCCTGATTAATTTTTCGAATTATTTTATAATTAAAGGCGTTAAGAAACCTTTGGTGACCCCACAGTTTAAATGTCTATCGTAGGTACGTCATGAACAGTGGTCGTTACAGGCAAACGTTCACGTAAATTGTCCCAGTCAATGGATGATTTTAATGTGTCAATCAATGGCCACAGCTACACTGTTTTGAATTTCATTCTATTTATACTAGTAACTTACTTGTTTAAATCCTCTATACATTATTTGTAATTCTTTTCTTGAAAACTTCGTATTCCTGCATAGGGTGTCCAGACCTTCTGGTTTATATCGGACGACTTGAAGTTCGAGTTCGTCAAACTCGTTATCTGAAAGAACGTAAAACATCTATAACTGATGAAAATGGTTATAATTCGTTAGTATTTTAAGAAAATATGCATGACCGTTCTAATTATGTAAACAATAATAATGATAGGGGCCGGTTAGCGTTTTCACTCTTTTCCATACAAATATTATGTCCAACAGTCAATACAGATAGTTATGGTTCCATTAGTTATGATATCATTTGATGGAATGATGCAGCAAAGATAAAACAATGCATGACGTTAAAAACTCTTGTATAAACATAAAACACTTAGGCTTGACCTTATGTAGAACAGAACTAAATAAATTTTGAAATTTTATAACTACATGTAAGATTACTTCAACAGTTGCAACGAATACATTAATAAATAGTAGATTTTCAGTTGAATAAACCATAAAATTAGTTTCAATTAAGTTTTCAGAAATGAATTAATCATACATTTCTACATTTGAAAATGCCTATACCAAGTCAGGAATATGACAGTTGTTGTCCAATCGTTTGATGTGTTTTATCATTTGATTTTGCCATTTGATGAGGGACTTTTCGTTTTGAATTTTCCTCGAAGTTCAGTATTTTTGTGATTTTACTTTTTTCTAACTTTCTTAATAAATGATTTTCCGTTGACTTTATTTCCACCTTTCTCTTAAAAACAATGGCTCATGTAATAGTAATGATATCAACGAACAATTTTACCATATAGTCAGTCCCACAACTTCTAAGAATATGCAGCGATTTATAAAATATATAATGTGTTAACAGTATATGTGATAAAATAACTATAGATGACATATAAATCGTTTAATACTTTCAAATATAACGTGGCACTTTTTGTCATTAAACAAATAATACTAACAATACTCAAGTGTATTTTTTAAAAATAAAATTACATTAAAAATGTACACAATTTAAACATTATTATAAAGCAAATAAAGAGAATATCATTCAGTAAAAAAGCAAATATTAAAACATGTTACAAACGACACTTGATTACAACTTTTTTCCAGCTAAAGTCGGCATGTGTACAATACGAGCATCATGAAAAATAAACACTTAAAAAAAAGTTTGGTATTTAGTTGATAATTTTGTCCAATAGTTCTGGTGTATTAATATATATATAATTGGAAATAAACTTACCTTTGACCAATACCTTATCATAAATTATCCCCATATTGCACAGCAAGGCAACATATTTTTAGCCTATTAATTGTCATTAGAATTCATTGATTTCCACTACGAAGGTAGAGTTTTAATGTCAAATTGATAATGAACACCGTTGAGGAAGTTTTTTGGGTCATGTTTAGTGTCTCAAATGAAACCTCCTTTGTAATGTTAATGTACGATAAAAGTTTTAACAAGGAATCCTGAACAGGTTATACAACAATAAAAGACCAGAAAATGGTTTTATGTTTATGAAATAGCGGGTTTACTCAAGCGAAATAAGATCAATTATTAATTTCATAAAATTTTATAGTCATGTAGATTATAGCCAATACGAAATAATATCAGTATAATGTGATTGTGATTTTAAAATATGGTAAGAGGTATGTTACCCTAAAAAAGGTCGTCGCCGAAGACGTATTGTAGGCTTATTAAATCTTTTAAAATTGAAAGGAGTTTATTATATATCAATCATAATGGTAGACAGTAAACATTAAAAAAGAAGATGATATTTAATGTGCTTTCCTGAATGTTTTGCATAGTTTTATTGTTTCTCTGTGTTTGCTCACCCCCCTCCCCCTATATGCAATAATGTGTTAAGTCTATCAAAAATAATTTTTAAAATATAGAATTTGCATTTGAAAAATGCATTTTATTATATGGTTATTTTAGTTTCAAATATTGGTGTTTAATTAATATTCAAAATGTACTCAAAGGATGTTTTTCTAGTAAAAGTTATTAAAGATTAATTGACAATTAATAAATATTTTCGGTCAGTATTAAGTATCGAGAACGTTTTGAACTGTAACATGTAAAGAATTTAGTTAAAGCAAATATAGTTGGAGAAAGGAAACCAAATTTGGGACGTACGCACGTACGTACGTACAATGTATGTACGGACAGCCGGACGTACAGTGTCAATTGAATGATCCTTCCACTACGACGGGGCATATACATGGTAATATTTATCATGGTGTACAAAAACACGTTCATGACAATCCATGACAGCAGTAGTAAATTCCAATATCGTGGATTTATAATGTATCACACACAAACACGTCTTTGTTACATAAATGTGTACTTCCATATTAATGACAGTGAATGTAGCATCGTATGTTTATTTGATATCACCCCGTACAGTATGATACTGAAGTGTGGCATGTGATACTCAAGTCTGGCATGTGATTCGTGTCTAAACTACTTCTGTATCTCCATTAAATTGCCTATCAATTATATAGGTAAGTCTATGAAAGTAATTCTTAAACACTTCGATGGCTTAGAACTGCATATTCGCAACTATTTTACCGATTCCTTTATGTCACAGTCTTTATTGGACAATACCACTAACTTAATCAGTTGCTCTTTGCGTATGTTAAATTTCACATTCCAATAACACTTATTACTTATTAAGTTGTTCGGAAAGAAAACGTTATAAATTATGACCATACATTTATGGGTTTTTCCTATCGTTGTTGATTCTGTAGTTAAAAAACGACATAATATATATTTTTTTATTGAATAGAAACGTTGTATTTTGTACCTTTTGTATTTACATGCGGTAGGTTACGATGAAGTAACCCACACGATGATATATTCTTCCACAAACCCACAAACTGTTTTACAGGTTATTGTAAGTAAAGCAACACTTATAACTTACTGTGTTAAAATAATCACAAATCTAAAAGCTGACAACACCTATATTTTTGTTTAATATGTGAACTCATTCATTAAATTTTCAGTTATAGTGTGCATTATTGTTTCTTTTTCCCATGATTACATTTGGCCAAAACAGTAGTTTGGAGTGGATTAGAATTTAAAATTGAGAAGAATGTCTTCAAGATTATTTGCTGCCTCATCTTTTTTCACGCCTTACCTTCCGACCTCAGCTTCCGACATGTCTTTTCTAATTTAGTAGGAGTTACGTTTCTTTCAATAAAGCCGGCTTCGTTTGATGCCTGTAAATTCCGTATTTGGAATTACCCTTATAACTAACGAACATAAATATTTGATTTTATATTCAATTATGAGAGTCTTAATAACAGGTTATTTAACTTTTAATCAACTTAGAACGACATTCCTATACCAAACTTGTATTGTGCTTATAACTAGAAGTATAGTAATCGAAAATCACATAAAATGTATTCGACAAACAATATGCACATTCTATCAATGCTCGCTAACTTAAAGAAATTAATAGCACAGAAGGCTGCAACATGGAACTTAAGCTTTTCTAGAAAGTATAGAGCTTTATAACAGCAGACTCCTTAGAGACATATGTGGGTACTAACGACTCAACTAAAACATTAAATCCTAATTGAAAATATCAATTTCAGCATTACTGCATCTTGTTTGGTCTGTGCACTGAAATAGATTACATCTATTAACGTACAGTTGCGATTAACTATACATGGACTGTCTGAATGACGACAGATATTCCTCAGATGAAAATCTTAGCCTTAAAAACGCCTAATCATTATCTCACAACAGCTTTATATGTCGATTAACCGATTTAACTTGCTGTGATTGACATTTATTAATGATTCTAATGAACACAATTATCAACCTTATTAAATAAAAATCAGATCCTGGTCGCCAGTTTGTCTTTGCTTCCACTTCAACCAGAACATGTTTGTTATCTATATAAATACCTGAATCCATATAATTGAACAATGAATAATACACTTACACTTTAAATTGAATTTGATGCTAATTGATATATATTGTGATAAATATATTATGTAGTATCAGACATTTACCATATAGTTTTAGATATAACTTATAATTTTCTTTGTGAGAATTTAATATGCCTTAATTGAAAAAGCACTAGAGTGAAAACAGCGTTCTTACCACAGGAATCAGAACTGCTAGAAGATAGCGAGGGTGAAAAGTGAGGTTTGACACATCTATGAGAACTGTATGAGTTGGACGAAGTATTATCAATGTTTCAAAAAATATACGGTGTTATTACACGTACATTGCATATATAGTAGACGTACGAAGAGTTGTCCCCTTTTGTCTTGCATGTCACTTATTTACAATGTATGAGTATAGTTACATTAGATAGAACATGCACATTAATTAAACATGGCATTATAATATTAGATACCAATTTTCAACACTTTTGAGTTAAACAAATTACAATAATTATGAATTGGCACGTTCAGATAGAAATTCCACAAAATTACTTAAACAAAAATAATGAATAAAATGAAATGTATCGATGTAATTACAATATTGTGTTAATATGATATGAACTGATTCGTGGACACGCATGAATGATGCATTTCATTGCAACTGTGTGTTTATGATATGATACATTTGTCATGCTAAACATTTACGATAACTATTGCAAAATATAGTCAAAATAAGACAATGCAAACGATCAAAGCAACATATGAGAGAAACATTTTTTTCCTTTTTAAGTCAGCACGCTGATATTTCTTAATTCTTTTTATTATTTTCAAATGTGAAGATAATTGAAATTGTTTCTCCCTTTGTTGCTGTATCCCACGTATGAAATGCCTTCAATCAAAATAAAGTGCAGAAAAAGCAGAAAAATATTTATAAAAAACACTGATTCTTACCAACTATCCAAAATGTAAGATAAGATAGAAAAGAAAATTTAAATATTATTACATGTAGAATATTTACGTCAATTACATATGAATAACATTGCATTCATTGGTAAATTATCTCGATAATTCTCTCTACATAACTTGGAAGCCTACTGTCCATTCGATGATTTGTGGTTTGTAAAAACAATCAGTCCAAACTTATATGTTGGGTGACAAACACCACCATCCAACAAAACGAAAAGATTACAGAAGGTCAGTGTTTATCGACGATAATATAGTTTATATAGCGACTGTTATTCAAGTAAGAGGTTTAACTAGCTATTAAACCACAATTTTCTACAAAAGAAAATGCCTCTACCAAGTAAGTATGACCGTTATTGTTCATTCGTTTGATGTATGCCATTTGATAAGTAAATTTTCGTTTCGAATTTCTCTTGGAGTATTTATGTGATTTTACTTTTAACATACTACATGAGAGCTTTCGAAATGACGAGTTTAAACTTTACAATATCAAAGTGTAATTATATGTGCAATCGTGAGTTTTCTACGACAACAAAGATCATTGAAGATGTCTAAATACCTCAACATAATTTAGAGCTAATGTGATAATGTGAGAGTGAGAACGTGTCAATGTCGTCGTGATTTTCCTAATTAATCAAGCTTTAATTCCTTACCTTGCCAAGATTTAACTAATGAAAATGGAATTGAGTTATATTATTACTGTTTTTCTCTCAGAACAATCAATTGTAAAAAGATGTGATAATGTCTTTTGATAAGACAAAGTATATTTGCGTATCCGCTATTGTGTAAGTCTTATCTTACATATCGAACCAAAGCATGGTTTTTTACATGCCTGTCCTTAAGTGAAAATGTGTCTCACATTGGCAATCATATCACATCTACTTATATGAGTATCAGTTTAAAACAGTCAATTAAAGGTTTTCGATTCAACTAGCAATATACAACTTGAAATGCAAAATATATTCTAATGTAAGATCGTGTAAAAAGAATTCCATTTCATTCTTAAACTTACACTGATCAGTTAAATATTGAGTTATACTAGTCGATGTTCTATTTGTATTGGTACATCTGCTCAGACTTTAAAATATATTTGAGGATGTAAAACACGTTGTAATCTCTTTAACTCTTATCTATTCTTATTTCAAATTACTGCACTACTAATTATGTGGGAAAATAAACAGTTGTTGTATATGCTTTGATATTATAATCGATGGTTCTTCACATGGAATTTGTTTTCACTAGGTTCAATGTAAAATGAATTATCAGAATTTGCTTTGCATTCAACTGATCAAAACAATTTATTTCAATGTGCTTATACAATTATACAGTAAAACAAAAACATTAAATGGTAATGAGGCAATATACTGGAAGATGGCAGGTGACGTAGAATAATAAGAAAGGCATTACCTGTCTACAAGACCATGGCATAAACCAATTAAAAATTCAGCTAAACCGTTAATTTAAAATGTTTTGTCTTTGCTTCTTATTCCCTACAATGAGGCGCAGCTGGTATATTCATTTGCATATTAAAATACCTACATCTTTGGCTAAATATTTTGCCTTTCTTTGCGAGGGTAAATGTTTTAAAGTGCTGCGATATTCTTATTATAATACTATTTGACTTCCATCAAGGGCAGATATAGGTAAAATGTCATTGCTGAAAAAACGTCAAACAGAGTGAGACAAGGATGTATGAAACAAAACTGAACATCTTCTTAAGAGAGGGTTTCGTTGTAAATATCTAGAGGTAAATATTGATTTGATTCTTATTGCCACTTTCTATAAGTAAAACCTAAAACAACTATTGGGTGTCTTTGCTGGTTAAGTTTGCTTTAACAATAGTCTCAAAAACATGTAGCAAATTTGTTAAGTTAATTGGAAAGCATTTAGTTTATAAGTGCGTCGGTCAATGAGTCGGTTTATGTCAATAAACTTCTTCAAAGTAAACATTTTACACAATTTAGTCATGACACAAATAGTTTTTTTTTTATTCTGTGCTGTAGTAATGAGTGAATCTCTTCCAATGAAATGGTTTACGTCTGGCGTACTAAATTATACTCCTGGTACCTTTGATAACTATTTGCATTAAGCAATTACAAGAGGTGTTTCCATTATTATATCTATCATAAAAACCAGCTAGGTATGCTTATCAAATAATTAGTGTGTGATAAGTTACGATATCATTGACTTTTCAATCGCATTCATGATAAAGATTAATAAACACAATCGTTCGGAATGCAGCAAAGTTGGCATGCTAGAATTCGATTTTTAGAATAATACAAGTTAATTTTGTAATTCTATATGAATTATTACGTATGCATTCTTTTAAGTAGATCTATATTACACATATATTTATATATTTTGAGTTCATGTGCAAATGTTACAAACTCACTTTTACAAATGTGATTGTGTCAATTCAGAATCTTCAGTCATGAGTTTTTGTCTACCAAAGGAATCAATAACCGAAGATGAATTTGATAAATCTTTCCGCAATTTTAGGTCCTCAATGCTCTTTAGCATCGTATTCTATTTGCCCATTTAATTTTTATATCGACAGTAAAATACTTTTTTTAGACGAAATGCATATAAAGCGTACACAATTATAAGCCTTTTATCTTTGTATTTAATTTGGACAGAAATAAAAACAATTTCAATTTTGTATCGCAGAAGAAGATTAACTTGTCTTGTCTGCAATAAGCATACCACAACTAAGGTATAACTTGTGAAACAATGATGATGAATTTAATTCTATAATATAAAAAAGTCTTAGGTTCAAACGTCTGCATTAAGACTATTCTGATTATTCAACTCCACATGTAAACTTGCATTGTCGGATTCACACCTTGGTTCTTTTTTTCTTTCTAAATGAAATAAACCAGACAAATGTTTCGAAAGTTGCAAATAATGCAATTGACCTACTTTACAAATCTCAATATACCGAGTAATGAAAGGACATAAATAAAAAAGACAGAAAGTTTAGATATTTTAAAATATGCTACCTCAGATTACAAATGATTGATGTCTACTTAATATGTCTCTCTGAATGTTAGCTTTGATTATTTCATAGTATCGCATTGTAACGTACATGTAGATAACACAAACAACTTCAAGGATTAAGTACTTAATTTTCAATGAATAATCAACTATTTCATAGAACAAAGGGATAAGGCACAGCGTCACAAAACCGCTAGAATTATTTGTAATGTTAAGGCTAAAGCTATTGTAAGCTCAATTTCAACATTGTCTGGAAAAGCGATAACTGTGAATTTTAAAATATTGAAATAGGTTCAGCATTTGATTTAAATTAATTATCCATTTGCATTGTCATGGTCATGTAAGCATCTTATATTGAACGAGGTTTTAGAATTCAGAAGGGATGTCACAATGAGATTATATACCAGAAAGCAGTATATTTGACTATATATTATTGTTTGTTATGAAATAAAACATGTCTAAATTAACAATTGTAATGAAAAATATCTTGAGAAAAATTTCTTGCTTTTAAAGAAATAACTATAATATTAAAACGTTTTCATATTTATGAGTAGTTTTCAAAACTTTGTTCCAAATTGTTCCGGTTTTTTATCCTAGGAAATTAATAATTTAACGGTGTAGTTGAATATGGTAAAACCTTTCGACATTTTGTGTCCCCAATACTCTGCAACCTCGTACTTTCTTCGGTATATTTTAACTCTTTTTATTGTTGCCTTTAGTTTTAATCCTGGTTAATATGATGAGTTTAATTTAACGATTGTTTAATCGCACAAAACTATTAGAAGACAAATTATAGTTACAAATCGAAACGAAGGGAATAACACGGATTCCAAAAGGTGCAAGACCTTGTCCGTTACATAGATATATTCTCCTGCTCCCTTTTAAAAACTTTTAATATAAAATCTGTTCATTTGAGTTGCGTAACAAAAACGTATCTTCATGTTTTACAATAACATTAAAGTTATCATGCAGACAGATGTGTAGGTGTTATGAAGGATGATAATGATTTTGTAATTCCAATTTTTAATCAAATCTCCAAAAATGAGGCCAGATATTTCTATTTTATTTTGATTTTTCAACTGGTATCATACACTATTGTTAATTATGTGATATGTATTCATCACAATTTTATATGTTATATAGAGCAAAGTTTAAAAAAAAAGTCTTGACATGTTTATCATTATATGGTGAACAATTAGTTTAAGTTTGTTGAAACTTTGTACAGTAACATCCTGATAAATTATTCATAATATCGCATGACTTCTTTCAATCTTTGTGTTTGATTGTCTACGATGTGTATAATACTTTGAGACTTTTCTTAATGAAAAAACAATATTTCCAGAAAATGCTTGAAAATATCACAGACATGAAGAGAATGGTAGTTTCTTTTTTAATCATTCACAACTTGTATATACTTGGAGTGATTTATGGAACTTTATAAATATTGAAAAGACACATGTCTTTTGTTAACACTTGTATGTTTCCCCTAATGTACATTTATAATGATGTGAATGCTAAATTGATATGAACACTTGGTAATCTGAGGGTTTTCCCCCCTCCCCCCCAAAAAAACTAAACAAAAGAAACAAATATAATACAAATTCATATGTACGGATTTGCTTTCCCCGTTTTGCCTTAAAAAGTAAAAGAGTCGATACCAAAGGGTTTTAAAGAAATATGTAAGGGTATGTCATAAGCATATACATGAAAATAGAACCAAAGTATCTACTTCGAATTATTTACTCAATTGTTCGTCTTCAAGAAAGTGCAAACAAAAAAATATCAGGAAGGATCAAAATTGATACTACCTTTATATTGATTTGCATAAGAAATACAAGTATTGCATATTTTTTGCTGCATTACTATATATTCCTTATAAGCTCCCTCCCTTGCTTTCCCTGTACATTTCTGTTTTTCTTCAGCCAAAGTATCAATTTGTGTTTCAATACAAAGTAAATGGGCTCTAAAAGATGATAGTCTGAAGTTGTAAGATAAATTCAATCATACTTTGAATAAGAGCTTTACGTAAACCATAGTTTTTTTTGTATTTCTTATCAACGGAATTGGCTACTTGTGAATTCAGCAGATACCTGATCAAGGAAATATTAGATATTAATGAATCAATATTTGCATGTACAACATCGATTTTGGCAGCTATTGCATATTAAAACAGAATGTATGACTAGACTATTGGCATTTATCGTCATATTTATCCCATTAAACATGGCTACAACAGCAGTGTCCGAACCAATACTTCATTAAATCCTTATATATGCGCATAAACGATCTTACACTGAAAACAACCAATACTAAAACCAGCTGTTGTGGATATTACTCAACCCAACGAAAATCAGATAATATTTCGACCTTTTCAATACCCAATGGTTAATTTTGGAACAGCAAAAATAATGTTTCCTGATAAGACACGTGCGGGTTTTTTCACTTTGAACACCACATGTTATTAATTATAACATACTCAACTGTAGACTTCTTTCTATTCCTTACTTTTTGGGCAATCAAATTTCATAATTAACTTAGAGTATTATTATTAAGCGATTTATAAAAGCAATAATTGAAAACTCTTTCGCATTAACTTTCACGTACTACTATATAGGAAGATCATCTGATTTTCGGGAAAGGAGAGGTGGGATTTTGTAAGAGCTGAAGACAAATAACCTTAGCCTGGTTTCTGGATATTTATTTAAAGCATTTTCTAATAATATTGGTCTAGATAAATTTACATCTCAAACTTTCATAATTTTAGTAATTAAGAAATATGCTTTTAATGTAGAGTATGAAGGTAAGACGCATCCATTGACATTTATAATTACTGTTCTTATACCTCAATATTGATGTCTACACCTGCATGATGTTTTTCTTCTTGTTCATTAACAGTAAAGACAAAGATGTATTGTACATAACTAACTTAAAATCAGACATCCATTATCTGTAAATGGTGTGGTTTCAATACGCCCGCCAAAAAAATAAAGTTAATAAAGATAGTGAAAACATATAAAGGTTAATAACTAGTTATTTTTGTAGAAATTCTTTACTTGGTCCGTGGCATTTTTCCCTCCTTTCTAAATTTTCTAGTTGCAGTCCAAATATCCTTCATTGCAGCACCAACTTTTTGTATGATTTGGCAATTTGTGCTCGTACAATATGCATGAAATATTTGTAATTGGACGTTAATCAAGTCACAAGATATCAATCAAAGGAATACGAGAGTCACTTACTATATACCTAGTTGACTCGTAAGATAATCACACTATAAATCTGTTAAAGCCTCGTGCAATAACCTAAGGTTATTCTAAAATGTAGTACCAATCTTTATTTCTATCTAAGTTTATGAAAATATGATCAAAACTCTTTTGTTGTAAATCAAGAATAGACGCTTTTTCACCTTTATGCACTGATGTTTCAAATAAGCAATTCATAACAATCTATATGATTATATAACATTAACCCATGATTACATGTTTTATTTATAAGTTATAGTAACAACTCGGTTAAGACCTTCAACACAATGCCTATAAACTCAGTCGATTTTATGGTTATTTACAACCCAAAAGACAACAGGTCATACATATATAATTTTCAATATGATATTGTCTGATAATCAAATATCTAACGTTGTATTTGTTTTCATTTTGATTGAAAACGAGGGTGAATTTGGATAGAAATATATTTGTCTTTATTGTTTGAAATGGAAAAAAAACCCACCAATATAACCAAAAACTAACATCATGTAAATTTTTACTCTGAATTTAAATATTACATACTGGATACAACAATTTTTCGGGCGCCAAAGTTTAATTATCATTGAAACCATTTAGAAACCTTACTATTGTATCAGACACTTTTTTGTTTAGTGAATTTCAAACCTAAACAAAACAATATCTTTATTAATCCTACCAGAAGTCGTAATAAAATATATTGCGTTACTCTATGTACTTTTCCAATTGATCAAGACAAATAAAACAAATTCATTATACAGAATTCCTATGCAATATTTAAGTGGTTGGCTATTTATCATAGTTATATAGATTTTGACGTTTCATTCCATTATATATTGATGAATCATTCCTGATATTGCAGGATGGCTTAACAATAATAAAGTTAACATATCAGTAGAATATTCCATTATTTTGATCTTTTGTAAGATCAGCAAATGTGATAAACAAGCGTTATGATGAATATTATTAGAGCTAAAGTAAACTCATCAAAGATAGAAGGCTTATAGTTTTGTAAGCCAGACGCACGTTTCCTCTACAAAAGACACATTAAGGATGTTATGTAATATGTCCTTCATGCGCCGATGATCGGTTTTCAATAAAATATTCGATTCGTATTCGTGACACTCGAATCAAAATGGTTAAAAGGCAAAGGAAAAAGAACGAAGGTGGAGAGCATTGGAGACTCAAAAGTCAAAAATGATCTTCCAAATACAACTTAGTATCTAGCATTAAGGTTTAAATTTTCTTGATGATTAAAAAGACCTTAATTCTCTTTTACGATCGTTTCAAAGGGTACAAAAGTGTATGGCAATTGCTCCCAGTATGTCCATCAGGTCTTAAGAGGGATTCAAGAAAGAATATTACTTGCTATACTTCCAGTTGCAAGTAATTCTTCGTGCAAATCCATGACACGAACAAATTAATGAATACAATTGAAGGATTCAGCAAAATAGGTCGACCGGAATAAAATTTGGACATCATTGTAAATGAGGAGGGTATGTTAAATAGGAGTAGTTATTTTTCCGTTGCAATATGCCACCATCAAAACCCTCATAAAGATGTTGCAAGCTTTTTTCAACGTAAACACACCGGCACATTCCTTACAGTGGTATCATTCTCATTCCGACAAGACGAGGTTATATCACACGCAACAAAGTCAAACGAACATCCTTTAACTGCCCCTTCATACAAATAGTTGATAATTTTATTTAAAACACTATGTACTTGCTTAAATTAAATGTCAGTGGCGCGCCCCTTGATGGTAAGTGCGCTTGCACTTCTTGAGAGCGTAAAGGTCAAAAGCGTTCGATGCACGGAATTAATTTTGTATCTTAAAGAATATTAAGAATTATTTATGAAGAAAGATATTTCATTGAAGGCAGTTTTGTATGATAATCAAGTTATTAAAGAAATTGACGCTTACAGCCCAAGAATATAAGTTCATTTCACAAAATACCCTCATGCCATAGTAGTAAGAATGTTGCTGACAGAGTGATTGGCATTTCTTCATTTCAATATCATTTTTTGCTTAAATCGTGCATATTGCTCACTACCGGCAATACAAATACACTATACCAATCAATTTTAGAGATAATTTTTAATCATCTTACAAATATCTTTGATAGCTTTCTTGCTAGCATGTCAATTTCATCGAGTCTGTTTTTACACTT
Source organism: Mytilus galloprovincialis (assembly GCF_965363235.1). Lineage (NCBI taxonomy): Eukaryota > Metazoa > Mollusca > Bivalvia > Mytilida > Mytilidae > Mytilus > Mytilus galloprovincialis. Next base: position 75,741,359 of record NC_134841.1, on the reverse strand, counting down.
ACATTAACATTGGTTAAATAGGCAGATTTTTATAGGAGAAATAAGAAAGAGAGATTTGGTTCTATCCTTGATCTTTCAAGATTACTATCGACACAAACTATGTCATTTACATAAAACAGCTTCATTCTTATAAATTAAACATGTAAAAAATCTATTAATGTCAAAACATTTGTTGGTGTATAACGTTAGTAGTAATCATTGACAAAAATCCATATTCCCGTAAAATATACATGTGGTTTTATCAGACACGCAGGATATACTCTTAATTCATATGGAAATATTGTCCTTCTTAGACTGTTAAATCGAGGGAAAACACACGTAAAAGCATTTAAAGTAACAAAAATAATTTATGTATTATTCATATAATATGGTTTCTAAGACATATCAATTATTGGAAAAAAATATACAACTCTGTAACTATAATTTTAAGTAAAGAACGTTTGGCCTTTTCGGCTTTTTTTATTCGAGCGTCACTGGTGAGTCTTTTTGTAGATACAAAAACAACATTTCAATCTTGGTATCTATGATGAGTTTATTTACGACAGTATATAACACAAACCCAACTCCCGTCCCCTATAGAGACCAAGCAATTGACCACAAAAAGAAACAAACGGGAAGTATCATGTGACTAATCCAATTCCGACAAAAAGAAAATACAGTGTCAAACGTCAAATCATAATGTATGATTCATTGAAACAACTTGGTAGAAATTTTGTACGGGTTGAAAACTATGTCACTCCAAAAGTGGTACTATTTTTAACACCACTCAATTGACTCGTTCAAGTGCACCAACTTCAGAAAAAAATATTCTACAATCTTAAACGTTTTACTAGTAGGTACCTTAATGTCAGACAAGAAATTAATAAATTACTATCTAACTTATTACATTTATAATCGGCTAAAATCAAGTTTCCAAATGAAGTATTATCTTTTCGGTACTATTTAACAATACAATAATTCAACACACGTTTACGAAGCCGTCAGACGTTATCCGAAGGGAATACTTTTAATTCAATTTGAATTGATTGAATTGTTGTTTGCATAGCAGAGATTCTGTGGAAATTCGATTACTACCATTGGCATTGACTTAACATTATGTCTAACAAGACCAAATCAATAACCTGTTGAAAATATTTACTGTAGCATTTAATTTGGGATACGAGTGATACACAATTACTATCGGTTAGTCGACCAAAACGCCGACTTCTCTGTCGGAACTGGACGCAAGTCTTATAACATGCATCTTATTCATTGATTGACATTTTTGTGTTTACACCACAATGCAGAACAAAGTGAGGTATCGGTATGAACATCACCTAATTGATGATATACAATGAAAAGGCAGTTTGAAGTGACACAAAAGGGGAACGAATTACTAGTGTCACAGAAAATACATGAAAGTTTGGGAGTAGTACTGGATAATCTTACCTCAGCATCGGCCCAAAATGAGCTTACTCCTAACTTCTGATATTGGTAGGGTTTTAGCGCTGATATTAATTTAGATATAGTAAGGAGTCAATTAATTTAATGCTGTTTCTTTTAGAAAACCTTATACCAAAATTCATTTTTCTTTCGGCCTTTATCAAATGTTGCTACATAAAAGAGGGGCGAAAGATACATGTTGAACGTAGGGTTACATGGAATTGTATGGAATAGTTTCATTAGATTGAAATTTCCCGACTCGTTAAAATCAAAAGACATTAAATATTTAGTTATCTCATTAAAAGCAAAATATCATCGATAAATAGAAAAGTACATGTACTAGTATATTATATAAATTAGTCAACCTTTACAATTTATTTCACACACAGACGCACATATATACACAGAAGCTTTTCATAGTAATACTGAACAAATAAATTTAAAAAGTTATCTTTAAAATGTTTCTTCTTGTCGACTTGTTGACAAACGTTGAATTTATACTTATATTCTTTTCAATGTGACCAGTTCATTAAAGGTGTATCCCTATAGTAAGTGTCATAATAATTCATGATAATTCGATATGAACATAATGGCATGTGGTATTATTGCCACTGGTACATCTATCCACCATAGTTCCATTAACGAAGATAATACATGTAAAAGCAATTCTAGCAGCAACTATACCTATTTATAAAAAAAATATGAGTTAAATTCGATGATTCGTAAACTATCGTTATTTTTTATCTTGAAACATAAATAAAACTTGTCGTAAAACATAATACGACTACGGAACACGAGTACCATATTCAGTCGTCTACTAGCATAGTTTTTTATGACTTGCATGATTGATTATGACAAAGTCACTAATGAAAATATGAGCGTAATTTGTGACAACACACATGGGACATCTAAAACAGCTATGTTACTAATGAAGGACGATGGTCGTATATAAAGAACGTCATTTAATGTCTATGACAATCTTCTATATATAGTAAACATTTAAATGGTGAAAAGAAAAGTAAAACTTTACTTAAATAAAGGCAACAGTAGTATACCTCTGTTCGAAAGTCCAAAATCCAATGAGAGAAAACAAATCCGGTTTACAAACTAAAACTGAGGTAATTACATCAACTATAAAAGGAAAATAACGAAACACTAAAGTGCATCAAAAAACCAAAACGACAATACAACACACACAGAAACTAACTATAAGATAAAAACTGCCATTTTAAAAGCTACATGTACAATTATTTTTAATATGCCCTGTGCAACAATTCAGAATACTAGTAGCTGCTTTCATAAAAGAAGCCAATTAAATGTAAGTCGTCGAGAAGGATATAAGACAACAACACAAGTTGTTATTTCCAATGAATTTGAATCTGGAAAATTGAAGTGGACTTGAATGCAGTATTGAACATTTAAATATCTTATACATAATGATTCATCTTTTTCAAAGCTATATTGCTGATACCATTTGTGTTGTTCATTTCTGTGAATTAAGATGTTCACTTTCTTTTAGGGACAGAATTTATAATTGTTGAGCATGAAAAGTTGCTGAACACAAGCTAGAACCGAAATTGGGGTCTTTATGATGACGACCAATTTCCACGTTTAGGAGAAAGGAACGATTAAGCACTGAAAACATGTACCTGTCGAAGTAAGGAACCTGTAAATCAGTGGTTGTTATAAGTTAATAAAGGGCAACTGTAGTATAAAACTAAATCACAAAAATACGAAACTACGAGGAAATTCAAAACGGAAAGAGCCTAAACGGTGTTCAAAAGTCATAAATCGATTGAGAGAAAACAAATCCAGGTTACAAAATAGGGATAGCAGAGGGACAAACTAATTGATCAAAAATAAACTGACAACGTCATGGCTAGATAAGAAACAGACAAACAGACAAATAACAGTACATAAAACGAAACATAGAAAATTAAAGACTAAGCAACACGAAAGCCACCAAAAACTGGGGGTAATATCAGGATCAGGCTATTTGTCCTCTTTCGTTTGGATTGATTCACATTTTGTGATGTCTGTGGCTTTTATTGGTGACTATAAGGGTATCACGTTGTTGGTACCCAACGGTGACATATAGTTATTTAAATTTGTTTATTTTTCACTCTGTTAGAATATTTTCTAATTGGCAATCATTTAACATCTCCTTGTTTCATATAAGTTTTTCAAATAAATCAACATTATTAACTTTGAAAACATTATGTTATTTTTTCTAAAAAGATGAAAGTTGAACCTATCTAATGAAAAGCAAAAACTCGTTTTCAGCAACAGAGATTATAATTCAGCTAAAATTGTAATATGTATTCATTAAAATGGTTATTCAAGTGTGAATTACTAAATGAAGATACCTTCAAAGATTTTAAAAATTGAAGTTTTTAATGAAAAAGGCAATAAATCAAAATAATAGCTTCTAATCTAATTTATTTTTTTATAAATTTGTGTTCATTATTCAATATTAAGCTATCGAGGCTATTAATACAACAGATAAACTAACATCAAACAGACTACAGAATATAATCCTCTATAACAAATATCATATAAGAATAATGGTAGCGGCAAGTTATAAAGGTTATGGTTTCTGATTCCTAAATTAAACATGAAAAGTACATAAAACCTCCAACATTTCAGGTTTTATTGAAGAAATGTCACTATATTTTATATTCCATGAGAAGGTTTGCTTACTCTTTGTGGAGAATGTTATCCATAAAGAACTCAGCAAACCACTGAAAGCAGTCTTTTTTAACAGGGTTTTTCGACGGAAATCCCGTTATTGGTTTAGAGTTCTTTGGTGGGTGGGTCGTCGGTCGAATCCAATTGTTTCCACGCAATAACTTTTGAACTGTTCATTTAATTCTTATTTAATTTAAATATTGTATTACTGATGTAAAAGTCGAGATTTGGTTCATTATTGATGATTTTTCACTTCCGCTGTACATTAGTTGTGTTTTTTGTTTGTTTTAATGGTTCGAACATGGCGATTTGTTTTGTTTCTGTGCAATTTCTTATGAATTGGTTAAGCTATGCTTTTCAATATTTAAATGTGTTAGTGTTGACATGAATATCAATGATGTGGTAATTTTTATAAATTTCCTGTTTACAAAACGTAGAATTTTTCGAAGAAAATAAGGATTTTCTTATCCCAGGCATAGATTACCTCAGTCGTATTTGGCACAACTTTTTGGAATTTTGGATCCTCAATGCTCTTCAACTTTGTACTTGTTTGGCTTTATAAATATTTTGATATGAGCGTCACTGATGAGTCTTATGTAGACGAAACGCGCGTCTGGCGTACTAAATTATAATCCTGGCACCTTTGATAACTATTTACTGTTGAAAAAAGGGGATACCATTTCCCACTGTTTGTCCTTTTAATAAATTCAACAATGATAACTTTAACAATACAGAAAAAACAGGTTGCGCACATTTTTTTAAGGTTAAACACAAGATACAAATGTTTGATAAAATAACATGAATGAGTGAATTACAAACATCATCATAATAGGTAAAATGTCAAAAATTGAGATCGTTTAGTCTGAGGCAGATGGAACTTTTACTTTAGTGATATGTTATCTTTTTTTCACAAATCAAACAAAATTGTATGAGGTATTCAACACATGTCTAGTTCACAAAGACTTAACCATTGTTAAAATTTACAAAAGCTTACTTGTTATGTCTGGAACGGATGATAAAATTATTGTATTTATCCTACTTTGTTAAAAAAGAAAAATTTTAAACGAGAAAGTGAGAAAAGAGGAGCAAAAGATACCAGAGGAACAGTCAAACTCATAAATTGATAATTAACTGACAACACCATGGCTAAAAATAAAAAAAGACAAACAGACAAATAATAGTACACAAGAAACAATATGGAAAACTTAAGACTGAGCAACACGAAGTCATTGTATTCTATAAGCAGTAACCACTATGTTTCATACAATTCAGAAATGCATGTACGTATGCAAGGCAGTAAATATGTAGTGACGCTATGGAATAATCGCATACCTTCATTATAAATCATATCTTATCGGCCTTAATGATATAAATGGGTGAATTTATTGTCGAGATCTAAAAATTTCAGTAGAATCTAAGGTTGTCATCAGCTAGTGTTAAAACACATTTTCCGTTTTTCGTACCAGCATTCTAATCGTTTTGCAAAGACTAAATTGGTATGGTAATTAACAGAAACAGGAACATAGTATGTGTTTGCACCTACTGGTTGCGTCATCAAATTTTATATAACCACTTCTCCTAAAAAGGTGACATAATGTTTAAAATTTAGTAATTGTAATGTAAACATTGTTATTTCCGAAAAAGCCATTCGACAAAATGCAATTTGAAAGAATGTAATACTATATAAAAAGATTGTTTCTAATCTGACATCATTCTATTCCTTAAATATATTGATTAAACATACAGACATGTAAGATCTATTTTGATTGGATAAGTGTCTTGTCCTGATACAAAGACAATTATGACAAGAAGTGGAATTTGTTTTATGGTATTTGAAGCTATAATTGAACAGCACCGAAGAAATATCGAACATTATAACGCAATTAATCAAAGTCGTCCATATTAATCCCCAGAAACGCTCAAATGTTAAAAGGTTATTTCTGACTTTAACATGTATTACTAGCAATCACTGAATTTTGATGAAAAAAGTATTCTTGATTAAAAGAGGGACGAAAGATACCAAAGGGACAGTCAAACTCATAAATCCAAAACAAACGGACAACGCCATGGCTAAAAATGAAAAAGACAAACAAACAACAGCACACACGACACATCATAGAAAACGAAAGAATAAACAACACGAACCCCACCAAAAAACTAGGGATGATCTCAGGTGCTCCGGAAGGGTAAGCAGATCCTGCTTCACATGCGGCACCCGTCGTGTAGCTTATGTGATAACAAATCCGGTGAATAGTCTAATTCGGTAGATCACATTCATGAAAGGGAAGGGGATTGTAGTTACGACGTAGGGAACATATCCGATATCATTTGTGAAACGGTTATTCCATAACGGTCAACCAACTCGTGATAGCGTCCGTAAAATTTACGAAGGGATGATTTCAACTTCACCATACACGCACAAACTTACATCACATTACCACACGAAAATAAAAAAAAATTGAAAATCAAAATGACTCGAATTCTAAAAAAAACTGACTTTGAAATGTCACACTGGAACAAATGTGTATTAGACATTTGAAGTCATTTGTTGATTTCAAAATTTGTCTCTTATTACGTGGGTAGTTAGAATGCATTCAAAATGCATTTTGTTTGCATGTAAAAAAACAGTTTACAGCTTTGTTAAAAACAGATTACCATCTTGCAATTTAATGAATCATCTATAACAATCTAAGCATGTCATTATAAATATGATCGTTTGTCAGTTTTATTAATTCCATCTTGTCTTCGAATGGTTTCTTTCGTGTAAGATTGGTTCCAGTTCAATTGATGTTTTTTTTTAAATATGAGACTGAGGTCATTGTCTTTATTCCCTTGGCATAATTTTATCTTATTGAAAATGAGGTTTTCGTACCATTTCTAATGCATCATTTTAAATGTTTGATGCATTAACCTTTCTTCAATTATATAATTATGTCTTTACTTTTAAGTGCAAGTATAAATACAAAGAAAAATCCTAATGAATCCCAAAACCTTTACACTGACAGTATGAAAAAGAAAGAAATTCAAAGAATTAAATTAAATATAATATTTGCTGTGTCTGCGCGTACTCAAGATTTAATGCCTTTGTAATTATTGCATATCAAATTATGTGTTTGTTCAGTGACAGAAATGACATTGTTCACTTAATTCTGTTTTAACTCGTGCATACTTGATTGAAAATATCAATAATTTATGTTTAAGTGCAAATATGGCTCAGCTGTTAGGTGCATGGTTTATTTGTGTTTTTACAATTAAGTTAGTTATACAACCAAGTGCACACAGGTGAGGCTTTGCAATGGAGGTAATACCCACTATGGGTTTATAGATCAAGTTCACCATGGGTAATCAATGCAGCGAGAAAATCCTGCACCAGGAAGTGGACCTCAGCTTGCCTTTAATTAAAAATGTATACTAATTCATACATTTCTCAAAGATTTTTACCAAAAAAGTTCTGAACTTACGTCGAATATCAACCAGCAACATGTAAGACACAACAGAACGTCCCAATTTTCCAGTAATTTAGGTTAATGAAATAGATGAAAGAATGAAAACGCATACCAATATGTATTTCATTGCTAGATATTAGGGTAAACATCACACGATGAATCGATTAAGTTTTGGCAATTGGTCGATGGAACTAACAGACGTTCGCAATCGTTTATCTGATGATATAAAAACGGTGAACAGTAAATACCAATGGGGAAATTAAACAAGTAGTCTAAGTAAAACGGACCACTCCATATTCAAAAGCAAAACACCGAAAAGCTTCACAAAACACAACACAGAAAACTATTATAGAAAACTGATAAAAGTAAAGAAATGCTCAACCAGAATTAAAATGAACTCATGTGCTCCAGAAAATGTAGCTTAGGTTCCTGGCTAACTGCTCGGAGTATTAGATTGTGTCAGGATGCCAGTCTACAGAATATGTAGATTTGGATTGACAGAGTTAAACTTGACGAGAATGAAAACTAAATTAACATGATTTTCAATATTCGTATAAATTCATCGTTGTTTTAACGTCATTAAAGAGAAACATTTTCAATTAAAATTTCTTTTAAATTCTGATTACAACTCATATACAATTATCACAACAATTTCTACGCATTTGAAAACAATTGACGATATTCAAACTGTTAACCATTCAATGGTGTATTAATAGAAAATAGATTAAAAAACGCCGTTAATTATTTCGATTTAAGCTAACGATGGCAAATTTGTTACCAGAGACATCAATGTAAAATTTCCATCATTTTTATTTCCATTCTTTTGAAAAGAAGAACAACACTCAGAATCATAATTGAAATTGTTAGAATTTTTTGCTTTGTTCCTATTGATCATTGCCTGCTTTGATGTTCAGTATTTTTCAGTATTAATTGGAATTTTTTTTAAACTAGAATATATTAAACAAAATAAATTAATTGCTTCCTATGAAACCATAATAATGCACTACTCAATGGGTTTTGAAATCTATTTTCCGAAATTCCACTTAAGGGCTTATGTTTAAACACTTAAAAAGACCAATTCATTAAAAAATAATCAAAATTATCATATACATTTTTAAGGATACATTTTCTTAAAAAATATATACTCTTCGTGCTTACCTTTTTCCTTCGTGAACAGACGATGTTTCCTTAAAGGCGGGAAAAGTCTATAAATAATCATCCGAAACATCCGGGTTCCTTTCTCAAGGTTTTTGGCAATTTTTAAGCGCGATATATATTCACACTTTTTAAACCATACACACATAGGTAGTTTTTTAATCAAGGGAAAAGTAATCCGCACACTCTTTTAGCTATGTCCTTGCCAAAATTCATAATCCAATTATTTTGAAAAACTGAACAATTGATCGGCTGACAAATTAAAAAAAAAAACAGGTGTTACTTTGTAAATTACTGGTTTTATGACATCAATAAAAACATTTTAGTTTACATCCTGATGTAAATATAAGTATAGTATTTCGGTAATCATCAATTCATTTAATGTCTGAATTGAGTGCTTTGAACAGTATTGCCTCGATGTGGAATATACCATTATGTAAATACAGGTGGTTTCATTGATCACTTATCAGTATTGGCAATATTTCATCTGTGAAATAATAGCTTCATGTTTTATTATAAGAGATGAGCAGTTCTAGCACGACCGTAACAATCAACTTCACTCACTTGAGAGATGGCCTTTCTTGAACTGTTAATGAAGTTTGGAACCGTAGGATGCATAACCTATTTATTATAAAGTGTTACTATAAATATTTTATGCATGTAATTGATTTCTTGACAAGAGATACAATGGCCTGTCCTAAAACACAGTTGCAATGGGAATTTTAAAAATATTTTCATTTCAATTCATCTAGTATTCTCCACAGAGAGTTCGACCGTTTAAATAATTTAACTTTCATTGACTACAATTAAAACTTTAATATTAAACATTTTAAAACTTAACCAGTCTTGTAGGAATCAATTTAGTCGTACAATATTTAGCTATTTTAGAATCAACTATTAATCAAAATGAAATTTTAATGAAAACTTTGATGGGACGAATTATGATAATATCATGTTATTTATTAATTAATTTTAAAATTGTAGTCTATTTAGAGCTAATTTTGTATTATATTGGTAATTAGTTTAAGTGAATATTTTCCTTTTTTTTATATAAAAAGAAGACCAATTTTAATCGGAACATAAAAATAAAAGGATCTATATTCAGGACATTTCTATTATCTAATGAGAACGAGTCTAAATATAATCATGCTATAAATTATACGAATATATTAATTACAATATAAGACGTTCAGGAGGACAGAAGCAGGAGACAAAACAGGGATATACAAACTCACAAGTTGATGATGAATTGATAAGTCCATGGCAAAAACGACAAAAATGAGAAACACTAGTATAAAAAACATAACATATACAACAAGAATGTGTCCAAAGTACACGGATGCCCAACTCCCACTATCATTTTCCATGTTCAATGGACCGTGAAATTGGGCAAAAAATCTGATTTGGCATTAAAGTTAGAAACAGCATATCATAGGGAACATGTGTACTAAGTTTCAAGATTGGACTTCAACTTCATCAAAAATTACCTTGACCAAAAACTTTAACCTGAAACTCCCACTTTCATTTTCTATGTTCAGTGGACTGTAAAATTGGGGTCAAAAGTCTAATTTGGCTTTCAAATAATAAAGATCGTATCATAAGCAACAAGTGTACTAAGTTTCAAGTTGATTGGACTTCGGCGTCATCGAAAACTACCTTGACCAAAAACATTAACCTAAAGCGGGACAGACGGACGAACGGAGGCTCGACAGGACGCACGAACAGACGGACGCACAGACCAGAAAACATAATGACCCTCTACTATCGTAGGTGGGGCATAACAATGATTGAGCAACAAAAGTGCTTCAGAAGGTTAAGCATATCGTTGAAGCAATTAACAGTATCTGTAACAAGTAAAGTAATCTTTTGAAAAAATACATTTGCCGTTTTGTAAATTAGATTTTGGAACTAGAAAGATTGCTGCTAATTTAGCAACAAGGATTGGGTTGGGTAACCTTCCGTGATATCATTAGATAAAAAGAGCATGCTTTATCATATTGAGAAAGTTTATCAAAAATAATCTCAATCCAAATTTACAAGAAGCTTATTAGATAAGAAGACTTAATGTTAAGAATAACGATGAATGTACACTTGGTATACAGATGAATAACCACTTGGTATACGCTTGCTAACAATATTCTAAATGAAACTAATTCAGATTCTAAACAGCTCCAAAATCATACTGTTGAAATGCAAAGAGTGTCAATCATTAAAATGTTATGTTTAACAAAATTATAAAAAGCTTTCGCTTATGAAAGATAAATCAATATTAACATATTAGAAAAAAGATAGATGTACAAAAATAAATTGTTATTCTTTAGCAGTCTTAAACGAAATGATCAGTTAGGACATTAAATCATTATATCCCATACTATTTGTAGAAACATTATCACTTATATCAGAGTTCGCTACCACAACTTAGAGATCTAAAGACGGAAGACATTTTTAAATATTCAGGGAACATAGAATGTGTCGCAGTTGTGATTCACTATGAGTAGAAATCATGTTTTTGTATTGTAATATAAACGAAGAACTAAAAGAAATTTATATTGCTGAAATAGATGACTATTGCATGAATTTCGTTGATTCATATGAAACTGGAAAGAATATGTAGTAAACCCATCAACACCATCTCAAGAAGAAAAACTTTGTTCCTTAATAAAAAAACAAAAAAATATAACTCTTATTGGATGTACTTACTCTGTTTGGTTTTTTTCATTTTATATTTTACTAAATGCCTTAATTGCTTGTTTTTTAAATGCACAATCTAATTAAATTGAATGACAATAACAATCTTAAATATGAATTTAGTAACGAATAGTATATGCAATAAGATGGTAACAAAAATTATTTTGAATAAGGAGACCTGTAAGGATAAATACGTGAAATAAGGTTAATACCACAAAAAAATACCGATGCATGGAAATTTCAAACATCGATTAAGAGAAGACAAATAAGTATTACAACCTAAATTTGCTCTCAAATTTCTCCAATTGAAAATTCTTTTATGTATAAAATTGAATGTTACTTTGAACAAATTAAGTTTTAAGAACAGACATGTTAGGTGTTTGCCATTTGTCAAATCTGAATAAATGGAGGAAACTGTTCTTTACTGATGTCTAAATCTCATAAGTTGAGTAAGAAGGTCAAATCAAAGCAACACATATAAAAAAGACGAAGGACTCCAAAAGGAGTAAGACCGGAATGAAACTGTCAAATATGTTTGAAAATCTATAATGTTATTAAAGATTTCCTTTTAGAAAAGAGACAAAATATACCAAAGGGACATTCAAACTAAAATGTCGAATAATTGAACAATAAACCGACAAAACCAAAAGCGAAACAACTGTTCATATAACACAACAAACAATACAAAAGACTTAGCAACACGAACCCAATTATTGTCAAAATATCAGATTAACCTCTTTCGTCAAAGCATTATATCTATAAGCACTTTCAAAAATATAGACCAATATGTTTAGCATGGCTATAGTATACCGATATTTAAAAGTCATCAATCGATCAAGAAAAAAGAAAATCCGGGATACAAACCAAAACCAATGGAACACATCAACTTTAAGAGAAAAACAATAAGAACAACAGGAACAGGCCTTAAAATATTTCATCAATAAAGGTATATAGTGTCATAATGAACTACTGTTAACTTATTAAAGGCAACATAACATCCATACGTTCGGACAGTAAATAATCTCTAAGCAAACACATATTAATATCTGTTTGTAAACATAACAGTTATTATCAGAAAATGTAAATAGCAGAAAACCAGACACTACCGAACCTCATTTATATCGCATACAAAATAGACATTACCGGAAAGCTGTCTGTTATTATTCACTGCAGTATCATTGTCTAAATGCATATTTGATTTGTACAATAACATCATATTAGATGAATAATCAATGGAAAGATTATTCTTTTCTAAAAAAAAAACTCGACCAAGGATCAAAAGCACAATATTTATTTTTGTTTTTGTTTTTGAGGAATCTAGAAAACTAAGAATAAAATCTAGCTTATATTTGATAGGCAGAATAAAAAACAAAATAGAATTAATGTGAGACACATTAAACCTCGTTGACGATAACAAAATCGAATTGCGATAGAGTTTGAAATCATGTCTCAAATCACACGACAAACTTGATCGTGCGTCTTTCTATAGTTAATATAATGCGATTTAGAGAGGAATTAAATTTCTAATAACGAGATTGTCTTTTAGTCCGTTACAAAATTTACAGATTCAATTCGTGAAAATGTCAGTAGCAAACAGACATCAGGTCAATCAAATGTCAATTTATTTTAACGGATTACATTATTGAATCACGCCGACAGAAATCGACACGGACACACATCTGTCATTTAACGATAAATCCTTAAGGCCTGTTTGTTACTAACATGTTTCTGCACTTACGTTTTTATTAATTTTTTCAAGTACAGTATCAATTCAAAAATCTTAAACTTCCGACATCAGATCATATCACGTGTAAATTGCCTTGAATTCAGCTTCATTTTATTTTAAGCACCCCATATTTCAATGTCTTTCTTCCATGTTTATATGATATTTGAAAGTCATTTTGGATAATGGCTATGTAACCTTAGCGATGTAAAACATCAATTGCTGGGAAAATATGAAAGAATGAGGCATTATCTAAACAAGGATACACATTTATGTTGTCATAGAAATGATGATATAAGATGGCCATTTATCATGCACGTTTTTTTTAAATAGCATTTTGTACTTATAGGTTTTGGCTATGATTAAATACAAAAGTAAGATATAGTGGAAACTACAATGCTCAGGGGTCAAATCTGGTTTTCATGGAAAATATATGTATGTTGTACTATTGTTTCTTGAAAGCGTGCCAACAAATATTTTAAGTCATTTTGTTGGTTTAAAGAGATATACAAGAGATAGATCACGTCTATTCCATATAAGCCTGAATTTGTTTCATCATAATGTGTTAAACATTTAAGTAATGGTGTACAAAATCAAGTTGTTAAGACTCAATATGTTTTTTTAATTTTTTGATTTCAATGTTTGTTTCAAAATGAAGGCATAAGCCGTAATTGGCACATCTTTTTTTAACTTTTGGCCCTCAATGCACTTCAACTTTGTACTTGTTTGGCTCTATAACGTATTGGATTTGAGCGTCACTGATGAGTTTAATGTAGACGAAACGCGCGTCTGGCGTATTTGACCTTTTGATAGCTATTATTTGTGTGTTTATCCGTCCTGTATGTTCTCCCATTTATTTTTATTGTAGTCCTGTCGTGTAATACTGTCATTTTAATGTTATATTTAACATTGCCATACAAGCGGATGGTTTGGCTAGCCACAAAAACCAGGTTCAGCCCACCATTTTTTCTAAAAATGATCTGTACCAAGTCAGGAAAATGGCCATTGTTATATTACAGTTCGATTCTGTGTGTGTTTCATTAATGTGTTTTTTCTGTTGTGTCGTTGTTCTCCTCTTTTATTTGATGTGTATCCCTCAGTTTTTGTATCTAACCCGGATTTGTTTTTTCCTCAATCGATTTATGTATTTCGAACAGCGGTATACTACTGTTTCCTTCATTCATGTTAGTTTTTGATAACCATGGCAATGTATATTGAATGCAAAGATCAATAAAATCAGCATTATATTGAAAACTCTAATTTTATTTACTTAAAAAAATAACTTTCCCTGACATCGGGTTGATTTTTCATGACTTGATATATAATAAGTCGTTGTATGATCCTCAAATGTTCAACCCCAAAATAAATCACAACAAACTTGAAAAAGATTATAAAATAACCACATTTCTTGCCCATTATAAGTGTCATTTTTCATGCGCACTTGCAATACTCATATGTTTATTTACTACAGCAGAAAACAAGTTTGAAATGTTATTCCAACAAGGTTTATTAACTTAGATCATGTGTACTAAAACAATAATTGCCATGCGCACTCCCTTTAGTAATATGTTTATTTACTACAGAAACATCAAATTTGAAAGGTTATTTTGATAAGCTATTTATATAACTAAACCGTCACAAGGAATTAGCCTGATCCTTTAATCTAAGTATTTCATAGATTGTGCCAAATGTAAACAAGCAAATGTATGTGCGGAATCTGGCGGAATTGTGAATATGAAGTTAGAATACATGCGTAGTAAAGGGTTGTGTCAGTTTTATAATTACAGAGCTTTTGAACTTTTATACAGTTTAACAGCTATATTGGTGTGAGATAAAGTTTATTTTGGCTTTAATCGTATTGTGCTTCGAATTATCGCTTCTGTCTGGACTCGTGACATTAAATAAGATCAATATACAATATAAATAACATTTCCAACACACATTGATCAATATAATGTAATATAAAGTGCATTCCCTCGAATGAAACAAATTATGACTCGTTAAGGCATTACTCTATTGCTTTATGTAATCCAGATGTCTGGAACACTAAGACTTGAATAGTCCTTGCTCTATACATGAAAATGAAAATCAAATCCGGGTAATAAACTGAAACCTATGGAAACACATCAATTGTAAGAGGGAAACTACATACCAACAATAATACTGAACTACAACGACAAAAAACGCTATCATACATAAAAGCAGACTGCAGATAACAACTTTTTTTATAGCAACTAGCTAATTCTCACGCTAATATGACAATGACAAAAATAACGCTAAAATGACATTACAACGTTAGAAGAAATACGGTACAAACAAACACATGGACTCTCTGTAGATATATAGTGGTGTATTCGACAAAATAAGTCTGTAAATTAGCTGTTAACAAGAATAAGTCCCCAGTACACAGATGCCCCACCCACTCGCACTATCATTTTCTATGTTCAGTGGAACCTGAAATTGGGTTAAAAACTAATTTGGCTTTAAAATTAAAAGGATCATATCATCTGGAACATGTGTACAAAGTTTCAAGTTGATTGGATTTCAACTTTAACAAAAACTATCTTGACCAAAAACTTTAATCTGAAGCGGGACAGACGGACCAACGAACAAACGAAGGAACGGACGGACGGAACAAAGGACAAAAGGACGAGCGGACGCACAGACTAGAAAACATTATACCTCTCTAATATCGTAGGTGGGGCACAATTTTTATTACACTAAACAAGTTATTAAAATAATATTTCATGAATGAACCTTAACAACAAATTAGATTAGTTAATCAAGTGCAAGTGATGCCAGGTTCAATCATTATGCTATCTAGGGAATAATTTAGCACGAATATCTTTAAACTGTTTGTCATAAAATAGAATATTTCATGTTCGACAATGATATTAAAATAGGACAGTAAAAGAAAACTTGGCATGGAATAGGCACTATAAAAGTGTCTCAGTACATCAAGGTTGCTTCGTACAGCTATGACAGATTGTTTGTCCTATTAAATTAACATTATGATATTTTGTACAATTTTTATAGTCAATCTCAATTGTTTTATTAAATAACAGCAATGATTAATATAGTATAAATAATACATATAATTTCGTCTTATGCTTGAAATCACAATTATTATCCCTATTTAAAATTGTTATAGCATTTTTGTCAAATTTAAAAGATCACTCATGAATTTTTTTCAAGTTCAAGTTCTAAAATTAGTCCAACATCTAGAAAAAAAATATTGTATACAATTTATATATTTGGCCCAAGTATAGATATACAACTGAAGAGATGTTCCGAAAATATAAAATATAACCTCTTTGCACCTGAACAACCAATCACTCCTGCCAACAACTGAACGGTTAGATAGAAACATCCATACATTTACCTTAACTATCTTCTTTAACATGTTTTCCATTAAGAACTTAAAAATAAATGAATAAGTGACATAAATAAAATAACATAAATACCGAACTCCGATAAAATTCAAAAGTAAAAGTCTCAAAACAAATTGCAAAATCAAAAGCTAAAACATATCAAACAATATAACGATAACTACATTTTAACTATATTCGTAGACAACCAAAAATAGGGTCTTTCCATTGGGCAATCTCATACAAAAATGGGTTTATTATAACGTTATTCAATATGTCAAATACCAAATCTCACCAAACTCCCGAAAAATAAAATAAAAATGAAAGAAACACAAACAATGATTGTAGAACAAAAACAAAAACATCCCCAAATATAACAAAAAAAGATAAGAAAAAAAAAATAAGAAATAGAATTTTGTGTACATGTCCATAAAATAAGCGTCATATTTACAAAGATTTACTGTGCTTGCTGGATGTAAAAAGTATGCTATCGCCTTGTAAATTGAATGTGATGCAGATATCATATACTGATAAATTGAAAATGTCCAGCATAAAAAGATATTACAGTCATACAAAATAAGAGTTCATTATAATTATTTGGGGTTTATAATAAAATTATAAAGAAAACGGTATTAGAATCTGAAACTCAAATGTTCATCTCTTAGTTTAAGTTTCGCGTAGACGCAAATCAATGTTCGTTTCTCCTATATCCTACATATGAACATGTAGCATTTTGTAAATGTGAATATAAGCACCGTCCTTGCACCTTTAAAAAAAACAACAGTAGTTTACCCTGTTCGAAATTCATAGATCGATGGAGAAAAAAACAAATCCGGGTTACAAACTAAAACTGAGGGAAAGGTATCAAATATGAGATGTTGAATTCACATATGTTTGTGCAAAAGAAATCGATCTCAAATCTCAAAGATTGCACATAATGTCATTTAAATGAAATCAAAGAACAAAAACTTGCAGAAGCCCAGTACAAATGTACTAAAGATTCGGAGATTCAGTGTTTCAAGATGTTTGAGTCGGAGATTCAGTGTTTCAAGATGTTTGAGTTTCCAACTCATTAGAGAAATTTGTCGGTCTGTATTGTCGGAAATGAATAACCTTCACCAGACTGAACATTGTTTGCTAGACATTGTTTTTTTACAAACATTAAAGTTGCTAATAAACTACCATCTTAATGTCAATCAGTCAGTGAATTTATTTTCATATGACGATAAAAAAATAATTGATTATACATCAATGGAAAAGTAACGCTATAACTAAATACACCACAAAAGGCAGAAGAGTGTATACAATAAAATGTGTCTACTAGCTCTAAATTACCCAGAGTCTAGACAGGTTGTAAAACAATAAATACACAATTTCCAACCATTGTGCAATGTTCAATATGATAGATTTCTTAAAGATATGAATACAGTATCATTAACAAGGTTCGAAAGTAAGAACAGAAACAATAAAGTGTCAGTATTTACCAAATTAATCTTGATCAGAGGAATATTAAGACACACAGAAGAACGTATAAGAACAACCAGCTAAAATATATAATGAGAGGTTTAGCTTGCTATAACACCAGGTTTAATCCACCATTTTCTACAGAAGACAATGCCTGTACCAAGTCAGGAATATGACAGTTGTTAGCTGTTCGTTTGATGTGTTTGAGCTTTTGATTTTGCCATTTTATTAGGAACTTTCTGTTTTGAATTTTCCTCGGAGTTCAGTATTTTTGTGATTTTACTTTTTACTGTATTATAATGGTATAACAATCAATAAAAGATGTAGGATCTTTATAATACCATTTTAATGAAACGTTGATACTTAAATCAAACCCAATTTAGTTAATTTTGAGATAAGTCATGCTATTAATTATTCTAATCTCAGCTGCTGTATTTCCGATTAAATTTTACGCAGCAACTTTGTGATAACAGTTAGTGCAATATCAAAGTTAATGTGTGTACAAAAAGTCAATACAGAAAATAAGATAAAGACACAAATAAGTAGTTTTAACTGCGTACATGTATAAGGGATTTCGATCTATTAACTACCAAAAATAAAATCAAAAAGGCAATGTTTTCCCCAACTATAGTTCGGGTGCAATTATAATATCTAACAAATAGTTTTTTTTACGACAAGACAAAAAGAAACATATGTCAAACACAGTTATTATATTTGTTTGCTTTCAGTACTTGGCAGATATATTATTTATGGTGTTCTACCATTGTATAAGAAACGTTTGTTTTGAATTGATTTTCCCCTATGTTCAGTATTTTTGTGATTTTACTTTTTTTTTTGGTTTTAATAAACATTTAAAAAACAAATATAAAATGTTCTACCGAAAATTATTCTTTACCTGTATATATATATATAAACAGACCACAACATGACTGCCGATATGTTTTTCTTTTTTTTTTAATAAAGATCGCCAACGGCTTTATTCGTAGTTACTCATAGTTTTGCAGATTAATTTAAAAGTTGTTGTTTTTAAAACCATCTTTAATTCAGGTATATTAAAGTTGATAAAATGTACAAAAATAATGTTAAACATCTAAATGCTTTGATACTGTAAATTTTTTTTTTTTTATTATTATTTTAATGCCTCTGCTTTGAAATATATTCAAACTAGTACCTAATCTCGGTAAGGTTCTATACCCGCGTTGTAAAAGGTTTGGTTGTGAAAATTTTTGAGACGCCGTGAAGTCACAAACACGCGCATATAGAATTAACTGAGAATTAAAAAATCCTGCAAACGGTGAATTTTCCGTCAACGAAACTTGCATGATGCTTTATGTATTTATAAAAATGAAATTAAAATTCAAACGAATTTTTAACCATAATTAAATTTGAAAAGGCTACCGGAATTATATAAAATATGAATTATAATAAAATATAGATTAAAGTATTATATTTCAATTTTCTAATTTTTAGTTTGTTTGCGATAGTACTTATATTGGCATTCTCTTTATTCTGTATTTAAATATTTTTTCATTCATTCTGCGCCCACATATTAACAATATTAACAAAAAACGTAATTCTATCGCATAATTTATAATTGAATACTCGTCATTTATTTCCAATTTGTTTGTTTAGGTGTTAAGAGTTTCAATTCAATCTGCGTTTATAGAATTTTGTCATTTACTCTGTACCCACTTGCAATCAAAAATTAATTATCAAGTGCAATCTGTGATTATTAATTCAATATCAGATTTGAATTGTTTGTCGAAGTATTTAGATTTTACAATCTTACTTGTTTGAAAGCATTTCAAATTTGTCCTGTACTTGAAGCAAGCAAATCGAATTATGCAGTGTAGTATGTGTTTGTATATTCAGTAATGTATGATATTTGAATATACTTCATATCCTTTTGAGATCTGATAATGCATATTATAGAATTTAATTAGTTTTGAGATGCTTCACACCGGGACGCGTGGAGTAAATTGTAAGGATGATATTTGCATATACTCAAATGATTGAGGTAAATATTTGTTTTTATAAAAGACAACACTATAGGAATCATGGTACTCTGGTGTTATCAATAAAATTCAAAAATGGTGACCTAGAAATATTAATGACATATTGACTTGAATTCTGATAATAAATAAGTTAATGATAAACAGCTGAACATATTTTTAATATTAAGCATAAGTGTATATTTTTAACAGGAGTCGCGTGTTTGACGTCAGGAAATATAAACGTCACACAGGAAGAAATATAAAATAATTTTGTTGTTCAAAGTATTTTCAAATTATAATTTCACATGTATAAGATATCTTTCAGAAAAAAAGTCAGAAGCCAAACAGTGACTTCAAAATAAGCACGTCAATACCATTGCCATAAGGGAAATATACAGAAAGACCAATAACCGCACCAAAAATACCAGTTTAAATGTATCTTTGTATAGTTCGTGAAACTTAATTTGACAGTGGACAGATAAAGAATCAACACTACATGTATTGCAGATCTCTCCAAAAATAACTTTTGGTTAGGTCTAACTGAGGTTTATATCACAGCTTCTCCTCTTAAATACGCTTTACAAAGAATGTACAGTTAATAAAATGTTTACAATAATTGTGCTACTCCCAATACCGACTTATTGTAACAAGGCTGTTAGTGTTGAAGGTACTAGTATTATGCAGTTTAAAAGTTATATTCAATGACCAGGCTTGTGATTTCAGTCCATTACAAAAGTTTCAACTCATCTTAATTTTTCATTTTCAATATGCTCTTTCCTTCGAATTAGAAAGATAAAAAAACCTGCAAGTATTTGTGCAGTTGTGCACTATTCATCCACCAATAAGATTCTTTTTTTTTAAAACCTTAGACTAAAACGATTTTTTCTAACTATCTAAAATGAATCAGTTTAAAAATCTATAGAAGAACTTTTAAAATATTTTTGAAAAAAAAACCAAACTTCTTTAGAATTTTTATATCTGGGCGTCACTGGTAATTCTTGTTTGGACGAGGCGCATTTTTGACGTAATGAATTTAAACCTGATGCCTTTTGTTATCTATTATTCATGTGTTTCTT
Organism: Mytilus galloprovincialis; assembly: GCF_965363235.1. Lineage (NCBI taxonomy): Eukaryota > Metazoa > Mollusca > Bivalvia > Mytilida > Mytilidae > Mytilus > Mytilus galloprovincialis. Next base: position 75,720,335 of record NC_134841.1, on the reverse strand, counting down.
TGCCTAATACGTTCTCCTATTTATTTGTATTGTAGTCCTGTATTATTATGTTGTCATTTTAATGTTATATTTAACAATGCCATCAAAGTGCGAGGTTTGGCATGCCACAAAACCAGGTTCAACCCACCATTTTTTTCTTTAAAAATGTCCTGTACCAAGTCAGGAAAATGGCCATTGTTATATCATAGTTCGTTTCTGTGTGTGTAACATTTTTACGTTGTGTTTCCGTTGTGTCGTTTGTTTTCTCCTATATTTGAGTGTGAATTCACATTACTATAAGACGTGTCACGGTACTTTTCTATCCCAAATTCATGTATTTGGTTTTGATGTTATATTGGTTATTCTCATCTGATTTTGTCTAATGCTTATTCCGTTGCTGTGTGGGTTACATTTTAATGTTGTGTCGTTGTTCTCTTCTAATATTTAATGCGTTTCCTTCAGTTTTAGTTTGTTACCCCGATTTTGTTTTTTGTCCATAGATTTATGAGTTTTGAACAGCGGTATACTACTGTTGCCTTAATTTATGTGTAATAGTTTTGAGGGGGGAAGAAACACATCAAATTTAAAACAAAAAAACTGATGACGCATGAAATCCAAAAAGGCTAAAGACCGGTGTAAAGTCCAGAGAGAATTAAACTGCTAATCAGAAATCCTAAACTGTTTTAAGACTGAATGATGGATTAGATACATTCATAAGAGAAATTAAAATTACAAATTTGATTATCAACGTACTGAAAAATAGAATCTATTTGAAAATTGCTAGTAAGATGACATAAAATGAATCTGACTAGGCTTGTAGAGTTTATATGATAGTTATAAAAAACGACTGACATTTAACGAAATATGCAAACTACACCATTAATGATTATATACAACTAGATTTTTGTTTTCGATTCTTTATCCCTTTTAAAAGCTACATTATATATCCTATTCGATAACTGAACAAATGTTATCATTTTCTTATCCTTTAGTTTTTTTTCATTTGTCTCTTTGATTGATAACGTATAATTTTTTTCAGTTTAATTGACTTTCCTTTTTTGAATTTGCCTTGGAATTCGGTAACTGTTTTACTCCTTTTGAGTAGATAATCGTTTTCAATATTCGATTTTCCGATCTATTAATTGGTCGATTTTTTTCTATATTAATATTGCCTATGTTCACATTCAAGATCCACCTCTTTCAATAATGTTGGTTTTAGCATAGGAAAATGTCCTAACGAACAATGCTCTAATTACAAATTTATTGCGGTCACTTCTGTTCGATATTTACTTTTTTCATAAGCAATTTGATACTGGCTTATGGTGACTACCGTTAAAAATGTATTCAAATATTTACTTTTTCATTATTCAATAAATATACTATTATTGAATAAGCTTACACAATGCATCTATTTAATAAAGGAAATATCCATCTCTGGAATCGGAAAGTACATTAACCTGGTAACCTCATAAGTGATAGGATATATAGTGGCTTTAAAAGGCTGTAATTTGGATAACAATGGAATTGAATGAACGGAACCGAGACAGCCAAGACTATAATGAGTATGAATCATCAGTGGCTATATCAGCCAACTTTTCAATTTCTCTGGTTTTGAAAAGTAACAAAATAATAGCACAAATGAACAATATTAATATAATGCATACAGATATAAAAATGTCTATTCTAACATTTTTCGTTACATTCAGAAATATTTAAAAGATCGCTTTTAATAAATTTGTTAGTTATTATTAAAAGAAAAGTCTATCCATCGATGTTGTTCGAAAGAATAATACAATCCGAATCTGTCTACATGTCTGTTCGTCTACTTATAAGATTACATGTACAGGAAGATCTTGTTTCCAAAACACCTCTTTCTTATTTTCGTTTTTTTTTGTATTAAAGTACTATATGTGCGTTATATTATAATTATGTTCATGTTAGGTGTAAAACAATTATTATTTTTATCAATTGTTTCAATTTTAGAACTGAAAATTTAAATTGTGAAACAATTCTCATCTAATAAGCACTTTCCTACTTTTTTCATCAATCAATCTCCTTCTGCGTTATAATGTTCTTTTATGTATGTAAATATAAAAGTATCTATATGAAGTACTTATTTCCGAAATAACATTCATAGACTTTTTAAATATACATTCGCTATAAAAGTGCATGATATTTTCTAAAGTTCAAAATGATTGCATAATGTTACGAATATTAAGTGCAAAGAAGTAAAAAAGTTAATTATCTTTATATCCATTTTAGATTGTTTTCATCGCAAAAGTGATACAAATACAGAAACAATATCAGAAGTGTTAGGAAGCCAGACAAGAGTAATGATCTATACTAAATACATTAAATGATTCACTATTTAGATTGGGACTGTATTTAATATGGCAAGGCTTATGATTTACAATATACCAATCTATTCCATCTTTGCATAATTTCGAACTTACTTTAAAAAATACAAACAAAAAAACATTCGTTCCTGTATAATGTATACTAATACTTGAGTAGAATACTTCGACATGTCACTCGCTCTTTTTTCCCTTCTTTCTCCTTTTACTTTTTTATTTGATAACAATAATGATGTAATTTTTTTCGTCTTGTATCGTCCAATAATGAAAATCCCTCTTTCTATCGACCGTTGTTGAAGATTTGCTGTGGTATCTTACCACGTACGCAAGAACAAAGGGAGACTAGTCAATCCGGTTAATCAACTTTTCATTGATCAATATTCGTAAGAGAACATAATTCAGAGAGTCCTAAAATACGCTATAATTTATTTAAACTGCCTTTCATTCTATCTTTTGAAATGTGATCTCAGGTCCTTGGACAAATATAGTCCCTACTGTGGACAGTGTATAACAGAATGTTTTTCATAAAACTATCACTAAGTCTTATTTATTTGGGTTGATTATTTTAATTTGATTATTATATTTTAATATCTTAAAAACGCTTTGACAAAATCTTTTCAAATTTTCAGGCTCGATTTTCACTATTTTAGCTTTTATTGTTGTTATGTTGTAAGCCTTAAAGACGAGAAAAGTAATAGTTAGAGCGATTTGAATAATTTTTAAATTGAGATATTCTGTTTCTTGTGACAGAATAAAGAACCATTTTCGATGTTCACGATTGACGCTCTAGTCGTTGTTGACTTGTAAAACTTTAAGTTGCCAAATGTGATACTAAGATTGATTTTCCTTTCTAAACCCTACAAAAAAAAAATCATTTACTATTTTACTTTCTCCTGTTTTGGGGCCCAGATTTTCAAATATCATTTGAATGTGCGCAGGAAGTAATCGGTTTGCTGTCAATCTTTATTTTATAAGTTTAAAAATGTCTTCAAGGCCAATCGAACTGAGATCATTAATATTTCAATATTCATGAAATTTTAAAATGTTTCATTTAATGCTTCATTTGAAGCATAAAATCAAATGTATAACAGAATTTTCAGTGCAAGTGACCTGATTGTGTTTTGCAAACATATATAAGAAATAGCATTATTATTTATAATTACTCCGTACAACATACTTATAATTGGTTTCTGTAACGAAATGTATGTTAACAATGCAAAAAAAATCATAAACTGATGACATTAACCTAGCGCAATTAGGAATTAAATTGAAACAACAATTCTTCTTCTAGATGTAATCGACTGATATATTTATTGTACTGGGAAAAGAATTAAATATTGGACTAATAATATATTATACTCAGTGTTTGTTCTGTATATTGTTTTATTCTATTGTATACAACACAAATGCAATATATCAAAACTATTTAGCAATGTATAGGTAATATATTAGGATCCGAAATGAATCAAGTTTTCTGTAAAACCATTTGTTAGGTCTTTTTTAGTATTGTCATACCTAATAGAAGTTTGAGAAATCATCTTTTCGTCTTTATAACGAATCGAAAACACAATTCATGTAGAGGGTGTTAAATATGAGCAGTTTCAAAATTTCGTTACCATAGAATTTGTACTATTTATGTTAGCCTTCATATCACAATGTTGTGACACATCACACACACTTTTTATTCATATTAAGCTTAGTTCATCTAACTTAATCTAAAAGTTATTTATGTTAATCCCGGGTTATCTCACTTTCATGCTTTAAACAGTAACACAGATGATTTACATTGTATCTTTCTTTCCTTGCCTCTAAGTATCTTTTCAGAAAACAACGATATAGCATATATTACTTATTATATACTTATTCTTATAGTTATGGTAATATATATATATAGGGCAAGAGTAAAAACAAAGCATATTCATTATTGCACACCACCTACCTTCATTGTGATATATATTATTACAAAGATGTAATTAAAACAAAAATAAAATTGTCCTACCTGTTTTCAGCAAATACACAGAATATGAAATGGAAAAGAAAAGAACATTAGTATTTTATATTAAGTATTTACAACTTATATAATTACAGAACAAAAAAGACACACACATACCTATAATGACAATTTGAATTTTAACAAAAAACATGCACTTGTAAAAAGATAAGGCCATCTTCTTTGTTTCATTTTAAAAGTTAATATCAGAAAGTTGGCAAAACCCAGTGCAATTTAAAACTTTACAGACTTTCTTCCTACTTGGAATTCCCATCTTTTTCATTATGCAAAGACAAAACATGCACTAAATTTGTCAAAATTAACTAAAAACGAAACTGTTGTGTCGTATATATGTTAAATCATTAATAACAATATCAGAATCTTATAGTACACAAAACGAGTTTAATACCTGGATTCAAGCACTTTTTGAAACTGAGGCTGCATGTGAAATAAATACACAGACCAACGTTCATACTTTATACCTCTTTTTACCTGATAGGCAATGTGTCATAATGACTTAACTTGAAATATCCTTTTGATGGTTCTACATGTATCTTAGTATGAAGTCGACCAAAGACATAACATTGAATTCGTCTTTTATTTATATACTTTTTCCAAAATAATTTTCCTTACTAACATCATTGAAAGGTTGAAATTATTTCTTTTCGTCTGTTATATGTATATAGATATTTTTTCCCAAATAAGACGAGGTATATTCATACTTTAAAGGTATTTATGGTTCTTCTCTGTTTGATTTTTTTAACATACATTTACAAATGTTTGTGTTGTGATAGACAGCTGAGATCAACAATCGATAGATCTACGTTACAAATGCAATTAAAACATTTTTTAAGACTCCTTTATGATTCAGAATCTTAATGTCATTGTTGAATCAATACAAGGTCACGCTAGTTTATATTGTCTTTTATGGCTAAAAATAACTGTAAGTACTTGACCTAATTTTAAAATCGCATCACCTATAAAATGGGACCGACGATAGGATGTTGGCAAACAGGTTGTGCAAAATTTTCAGATTTTGTATAGATTATGCATGGAAAATCAATTTTTTGTGATAAAAAGAAAACGTTTTATCAGATCTTTGAGATAAGATGTGAGAATATTGCTGTTATAACATGCTTTCAGATAAGAAAAAGAAAAAATGGGGTCACCGAACTTGTTTTCTTGCTACACATCAAAATAAAGATGGAAAAAAAATCTAATCAAACACAAACAAGGTGTTTTTGAGAAGTAACAGCTGTAACTATGATGAAACACACAATTTTCTATATTTACATCAAAAATCTTTTACATAAATTACATACAACTCTCTTTGCACATTTCATAAAAAAATCCAAGATGGATGAAGACACCCGAGACACCTTAAACTATGAAATCATATATATTTTCAATTTCTCCTGGTTTTATTTCATGCAAAACATTTATTCGAACAGCTAGATAAATCAAAGGAGTTTTGAAAATTAAGAGTATGGGGTCCATTCTTTCTGAGTTCGCCAGCAATGTTAATACAACCCATAAAATCAAATCGCTTTTCATTGCTGCATTTTGATGCATTATATTGCAAATTTTATTTGTTTTGTCTTAAATTGTAACGTATCGATCGATAAACTTCCATTTAATTTTTGTTATGGTTCGAAAAGTCTTCCATATTTTTATCTTGTTCATTGTGAGGTTTTCATAGTCCGTATAGATTTCAACAGCAATAGATGGTCACTTCGTTACTTCCTCCTTATTTACAAATTAACAAAATTCTGAAATTTAAATAATTTTAACTATCTTGCACAAAAACGATGTCAATTTGGTTTGGTACAGGTATATTCAAAATAAAATGACCAATTTCTATTTTGCACTTAAAAACTTTCACAGTCCGATTAAAACCAGCCCCACTATCCACTTGCGTTTTCATCAGACTGAAACCTTCAATACCCGACAGACACCCATATGGAAGAAACAATATGAACTGTTTACACGATTGTCATTCAAAACAACTGTATTCTTAATTTATCGCAGATTTGAGTCTGACGTTCCGCGCAAGCAATTGCAATGCAATATATTTTACAATCGTGAACAGCAGATTTTCATCTCTGTTACTTATTTTATCTGCAGTACCGGTAGACGGTAATAGGCTAAGCAATATAGTCTACACACACATTGTATACTCAAAATCCAAAATGTATTATCTAATAATAATGCATAGTTATATAACATGATTGTGGATTAGAAAAATGGTTACTTTGGGTTTTTTCCGATCGACAGTAAAATCTTGTCAAAGTGGGACGTTCGTTTTTCTGTGCAGGATGTTCAAGTACGTAGCCACGTCCGGTCAGAATGAGATTGTTGAATCCGGTGTCTCGTGTGAAGAGTGTTCACTCTGCACGTTAAGAACCCTTGCAACAACTCTATGAGGGGTCTGTAGGTGGCCTATTATAAGGTAAAAAGTTTGTTTCTATCCACTATATCCTTATTTTATAGTGACTGTCTAAATTTCCCCGACCTGTATCCCGTACGCATATTGTATTCATTGAACATTTGTTTTGTCTTAAACCTGCATGAAACATTTGACCCTGACCTTAAAACAACCAATAATCTCATTGTTAAACAAACATGCCTGCCTTCAGTTTTTTAAAGTGATATTGGCCAAGGCTGTTACCACGGGAGATAATACATGCCATCAATATTGGAATTAAAATTAAAATGAACTTTTCCATTAAAATATTGACATTCTTTTATTGATTTTGTTGTTTTGTTGGGTTGCTGTCTCGTACACTTTTACTCAATATTTAATTTCATATGAATTTAATTAAATTGTTTTCCCGTTTGAATGGTTATTTTAGAGCCCTTTATAACTTACTGTTCGGTCTGAGCCAAGACTCCGTGTTGAAGACCTTACTTTGACCTATAATGGTTTTTCGTTTACAAATTGTGACTTGGATTTAGAGTTGTCTCATAGACATTTATACCACATCTTCGTATATCTAATTAAGAATTTATATGTGTGCAAAGTATCGTCTGACATTTTGATGATGGGTTTAGGAGAAGTTGCAGATACAAAATGGATATCCATACATCGAAAAACTGCAAAGTACATACGTTGGCAAGGAAAGTCCCTAAATGAATCTGAAATTTTTTTAAAGTTATTAATCAGATAGTAAGAAAGTTTCAATGAGGAGTTGATCCTAAAAAATGCTACCATCAAATTTAGCAATGGCAAAGTGAATGCTTTTATTGGGGAAATAAAAAAAAAAAAAAACACAAGTGTATGTGAACGTGACCCCGTATATTGCTTTGAAGAAATAAACAGATGTTGTCTCCTCTTTGGCTGGTTGTTGTCTCTTTGACACATTCCCCATTTCCATTTTCAATTTTAGAGTTAAATAAGCGACAGAAGTTACGAATGTAAAAATCTCAAAAAATAGATTAGACAGTAAACAATTAAGATTACCAACAAAAAAGAAAGGAATCGCATGAAATCCAAAACAAACGAGACCAGATGCATCGAAAGGGTAAATGTCTCTTGCTTATAAATAAAGAAGATGTGGTATGATTGCCAATGAGATAACTCGCCACAAGAGACCAAAATGACATGGAAACTAACAACTATAGGTCACCGTACGGCCTTCAATAATGAGCATAGCCCATACCTCATAAACAGTTATAAAAGGCCCCGAAATAACAATGTAAAACAATTCAAACAAGAAAACTAACGGCCTCATTTATATAAAAAATGAACGAAAAACAAATATGTCACACATAAACAAACGACAACCACAGAATTACAGGCTCCTGACTTGGGACAGGCATGCATCGCCAACATGTGCATTCAAGCTCAGTAAAATTGTCATAATCGACGATGAACGAACATAAGCAGAGTCTGAACCATAAACCATGCTGATACCACAAATAAAAAAAAACTATCCTTGATATCAATAACATTGACACATTTTAAAATGAGATTGAGGTTGACCGAATTCAAAAATAGAAACTGATACGGTTTATTAATTTGAATTAATTTTTACATTTCGTGTTTTACAATACTTAAAACATTCAATGATGCAACATGATTTGATATGATCATTCCTGTAACGGAATAGATACTATATGCAAATTATTGATATGCTTATCAGAAACACTCAAACATGCAACAAAAACTTAATAGATATTTGAACTAAGTGTTCGTAGTTCAACAGTCTGTGACAGTGTAATTAAACATTGTTTAACGCAATAAACGTCAGCGTGGTGCTTGTGCATCCTACTGCATAACAATTATTGTGTAAATATTAAATTTCATGTCTAATTTTAACACTAATTGATGTTCAATATTTTTGTTTAAAATGAAATATTTTTGTAAATAGTGATTACAAACTTGATAATATATTGATAAAGTGAGATATTTTAAGTTGATGATTCTATTAGTACAAGGTTTAATCGTTTAGATTTTAATTGATGAATCTTTTATTAAATGATAGTACGTGCTATAAAGGTGCAAATCCATGATTTGGGGTTAGAAAGTGTGGACGCCAGAATTAGTTCAGTACGAGCGTATCTAGGTTCCTGAAGGAAGGAAGACACATCCTTTTCATTTATCAGCACAAAACACAGTGTGGGAACGGAACTGTACGGTTTTCTAATAATTTGGTCATTCGGGAGACTGTCAAGCGGGGCTCCGACATTTACAAAATAACAAGTTGCTTGATGGAAACTTTGATGAACTCTTATGTTCCTACATAACGTTCTGCTTCAAGTTTTGACAGCTAAAATATTTTTTATGTAAATATGAACCAATAAAATAATAAGAAAGATGTTTGCGTCCAAACGTTTTCCTTAGAATGTTGGAGCTCCGTGTAAAATGATCAAAATTGTCACACAACAGCGATCCAAAATGTCAAATTAACATCGAAAAATCAATGTTTGCTACCTGAATTTTCACATGTACCTTTTCTGATAAATAGTCTTACCTGTCTGAAAGTTTCAAAGCCATTGTCCCAGTAGAAATCCAAATATATTCATTTTCTCCATGTCGGATATTTTTATATCACTCGGAGCCTTCCTGTACAATCGCTTGGAGCTTTTCTTTCATCGTTTGGCCAACTAGACTACTCCGAAAGGAGGATAACCTACTTTACCTTGTTATGACTTCACGGTCCAGCTAGCAAGCAAGCTAGTTAAAGGTATTACCTTTACCTACACACTCATTGCATTTTGCTGTAATAGTTTCTAGTGGCATAAGACTAATTATAACTCTCAAGTAGATAATGCTTACTGCTATCTCTTCTGCCACATTCATGATCAGTTTATGTTTTCCATGATACTTTTGTCATAGAAATATTTATTAAAACTACTGCAATCCAATACAATATATGTCTGGCATGATTATTATCTCCTTTTCTGTTACGAATTAATAACAGTTAGTTATTTTGTATTGTTATCAATTTTTTTAAAACCTAAATTACACACTCAAAAGTGTTACTGATGTTTGAAGCTTTTATTTGAATGGATGCAGCCTGCACAAGCGGATGCGGTATGTGGGATAGGGAGTTTTGGTGGTTGAAACCCCATTTTTTGTCGATTTTTTTATTTTGTGGACGTTTAAGTTGTTCCATGGTTTGGACCCCCTTTTGCAGAAAGGCGGGATCCGAACCTGGTCTGATATAGTCAATGATAATATTAAATGATGATCCGATCATTCAACTGATTTTTTATAGTTTGGTCTTGTGCTGTGGCGCTAGTTTTGGGGAGAAATGAGCGCATACAGACATGTTTAATGCTGCCAAATTCTGTATGTACTTGTTTCAAGTCAAGAGCCCGTAGTTCAGTGGTTGTTTCGTAAATTGTTTTATTATGAATTAGGCCGTAAATTAAATTCGAAAGGTATAATTGATTCCTATTTTTCATGTCGGGACCTTTTATATCCGACTATAATTGCTTAAATTCATTTATTTTTTTGAACTTTGACAATCATATCACATCTTCTTATTTTTATGTTGAAGATATCAATGTGGTTTGATAAAATGTTGTTTTCACAAAAAAAAAAAAAAACCAAACAACTGTTTCGTTCGTTTGTCAGATGCTATAGTTGGGAATATTGAAAAGTTCCTGAATCATGACATTGATATAAAAAAAAATCATGTTGAAGGATTTTGTGTTTTCTCTGTCTTTCAGATAACAAGTCCTCTCCCATCCTTGATAAAATTTAATTTTACTGGAGCTTTTTCTACCAGTAGCTATAGCTTTTAATAAACAGACATCTCATTTGAAATTATACCACATCTTCTTATTTTAATATCATGTTTATTGACATATACGTGTCTTTTCTTGGATCAGTGGTTAGCTACCACCATTCCACATTCGAATTTTTTTATCAGGTTACAATATCCCGATCCTGTGATGAAAAATTCTTTGTTGTATTGTTCAAATATGTATTTATTATTTTTTTTAAATGGTTGGTAAATAATATATTAAGTAAAATTCAAAATATGCTACTTACCCTTCCAGAGCATCTAGTCACCCTTCGTTATATATAAATATTTATTGTGTACGAGGATTATTTTCATTTTTATATTACTAGATAAGTATTCTTAACATATTTTGTACTGTCCTTTTCTTTTTGTCTTGTATACTTATTCAGTGGTTGTTTGTTTATGTGTTATATATTTGTTTTTCGTTCATTTTTTGAATAGAAAAATGCATTTATTTGATTTTATATAGTCCACTAATTAATACATTACAATTGTTGGGTACAACATACCATAACATCACACAAAATATATCAACACAATACATAAATAAGCCGTTAGTTTTCTCGTTTTACATTGTTATTTCGGGGCATTTTATAGCTGACTATGCGGTATGGGCTTTGTTCATTGTTGACGACCGTACGGTTACCTATAGTTGGTAATTTCTTTGTCATTTTGGTCTATTGTGGAGAGTTGTCTCTTTGACAATCATACCACACTTTTTTTTTATATCTATTGTACACATTTTGTTTTTGTCTCTGATATAGTCACATTAAAAGGGTTCCTTGATAGAATCTTAATTGTCAAAATGACTGGTTTTGTGCTTATTTTCACTTCAAATACATAGATGAATATAATAGGACAGCAAGAAACAACCAATGCAATGCATATGCAATGTATTTGATAAATTTGGCCAAGCAATTCTAAAGGAAATCTCCAAGTGATTGTACAGGAAGGCTCCGAGTGATATTACAGTAAACTTGCAAGCAATTGTACAGTCAATAAAAATATCCGACATGGAGAAAATGAATATATTTGGATTTCTACTAAGACAATGGCTTTGAAATTTTCAGACAGGTAAGACTTTATTTTAGAAAAGGTACATGTGAAAATTCAGGTAGAAACATTGATTTTTTGATGTTTATTTGACATTTTGGATCGCTGTTGTGTGACAATTTTGATCGTTTTACACGGAGCTCCACCATTTTAAGGAAAACGTTTGGACGCATACATCTTTCTTATTATTTTATTGGTTCATATTTACATAAAGAATGATTTAGCTATCAAAACTTGAAGCAGAAACGTTATGTAGGAACATAAGAGTTCATCAAAGTTTCCATCAAGCAACTTATTATTTTGCAAATGTCGGAGCCCCGCTTGACAGTCTCCCGAATGACCAAATTATTAGAAAACCGTACAGTTCGGTTACTACACTGTGAAAAAGGCTCATCAGGTATGCTCATTTTGTTTAGCACGTTGAAATACAAAATCAAAACTATTATATATCTATTAAAAGTAATTTAGAAATTGTCCATAGGACATATGATGCTCCAGCTTGCATACAACGTTAAAAGGGACTTAACTAAAGAACTGAAAAAGTGACGCCACCCAAATTCGACCTTGATCTGTGTTTTGAGGCAATAAGCATTGTGTATATTTTTCATAACATTCAGTTAAGGGAAACAAAAGTTAGAGAACGAATACCTTGTCTAGCGGCGGGGGCCTTATCCACCCATCTGTTTAAAGTTACTAAATTAAAAGTATTATGAGCCAAACAAGGGCTCTTTGTTATGACCTCCTTTTCTGGCTCAAAAATTTCAAGTACGAACAATATTAACTTACATTCCGACTGCAGATAATAAAATTTATTCTTCAATCAAAAATTGTTTACGACGTTTGTTCTGGGCATCCATGATAAGTGTGTCTATACTAGGTAGTCGAACTACCGTATCACTAGCCTGTCAACACAGGCGTTGCGAGTTATAACCCCGCACGTGGCATGTGCGCTCGACAAATTTTGTTTACTCGGATTGTCACTTTTCATGCCGAAGGTCGACTATTCTGTCCTGGCATTATAGTTTCTTTCTTGAATAAAACAGTGACCGCCACGAAAAAGCTTATAGCGCTGAGGATGGCTTTTTACACTAAACAATCAATCAAATAATCGACGCCGTTGAAAAAAATGAAAAGGCGCCGGAAAAAACCGTTATCAAATGCATTCAAATCTAATTACGTTTATGGCATAATATTGTGTACACAGAAACTTCATTAGGTACGTACAGTATTCAGATATTTCCCTATACCCATGGCGTACCACTAACATTATTAAATATCATTGTTTTGCATTAAAATTAATCATATCAAGTCCATGTTATAATGAAATTCGACCCATTCACATGCAGCAATCAAGATAGTTATTATGCCTAAAATGATCAAAACATTTTCTGTTGGTTGGTGTTATGTTCGTTAGCGTTGTGCAAATCCCTTTGCAATTTAGTGTAGAAATTCTAAATGTTCTAAAGCTGTATCGCGTAACTTTGTATTATATGAAAACCATTTTATTACCCAAGGGTACCTACTAAATGTAACACCATTCATCGGAACGATTATGTCACAATGACGGTCATCGTATCCGATAAATGCACTTTAATAAAAAGTCATTCAAATATATTTTTTTCTATATTTATGTATTAAATGCCTAGGTTGAAAGAAGGCTTTAGCATTTACCCATAAATGATCAAAGTATATTCTCTGTGGAACTGTTCTTTTTCAGTAATTGGACAGATCTTTAAATGATAACGTCTACAGAAATGGTCGTTATATACCACTTTAGATTTAACATTAGTAAAAATTTAAAAAGGCATTTATCCACATTCACTGCTGATTAAAAATTAGCCTTATTAATGGTGACGCCTTTCACTGTCTCTCGCCTTCTCGGCTTTTGACACAGAAGAGACAAAAAAGAGCAGTTGAATAACTGCCAATAAGAGTGAGCCGCGAAGACAACAACAACATGAACTGTTACCTACACACATATTTCAATATCATACTATTTGCTCAAAAATTGAAGCAAGATACACTTTTCCTTTGCTCCGGATTCAATCAGATGCGTGTGGCATAAATAATTTCAGAACATTCCTACTTTTCCATTTTTTCCTATTGGCTATTTTGTACTCGGTTTTCTGCAATTCTAGGTTTACCGAAATCATGGCTCTACTTGTACCATGTGGTGAAATATTATCAAAAGAAATACTACTAATTTGTACAAATGTTCTGAGTAAAAAAGAGGAAATTGAATAAGAGGGTGGTAAAGGGTTATTTTCGTGCAACGTGATCGCCGTTTTTTATTTCACGTTCAACGTGTTTTTACTTTTTTATTTGACGTTCAGTCGTGCAAGACGGGTGCCTTGTTCAACGTGTTCTGCTTATTTTATTTTACGTGCATCGTGATTTTCAAAGTCTTATTTTGCGTACTCGGTATTTTATAAATAAAATTCAAACACTTGGCAGGGATCGTCAAGAAATCTATAATATTAAACGAGAAGACCTCATTTTGTGTGTCGCTTCTCTTCCTTCCACAATAAATTAATCATCATGCCTCTGTGTTCTTTAGGTAACATGTCGCATTTGTCATCCATTCTTATGATTATTCAGATTAAGTTATTTTTGGAGAAAAAGGACAAAAAAGGAGTCCGGATATGATTCCATCATCAGACTGACTTTTAGTCATAGGTAAGACTTCCGATTTGAAACATGCACAAATACAACCAATCATATGATAGATAACAAAAATGAAAAATAGATAAGCCAATCAGACCGTTCTCCATATCGTGGTGTTTAGATCGCAAGAACCACAACTATTATACCTCCTTAGCGAGGACAATTATTTTTTGCGTTTATCTACATGTAAACTACGATTATACTACTTTAATATATAGAGACTCTCTGTATTCTGTCTACTGTTTTCTTTGAAATGTTTACTATTTAAGGGGTCATACCACATATAATTATATTAAAATAAGTAAAACATGCTCAACTTCATCTAAAACTACCTCGACCAAAAACTTTTACCTGAAGTGGGACAGACGGACGAGATGGACGGACGGACGTGACCGAACGCACGGATGCACAGACTAGAAAACATAGTGCCCATAATTGGGGCATAAAAATTAATTGTTAAAAGGAAAAAAAGTGATTTGGCAAAAATGATTGTATGGTAGAGATTAGAGGGAGGCAGGACCTTTTTCGGGGCGTCGGGATCGGGTGTTTTTAAGCTCGGGATTAGGGTATTGATCCTTATGGGATCCGGGAATATATTTTTCGATTTCGTGATAAGAATTTCTTTAAATTCTGCATCTCGGTATTTCATGGTTTTAAGCACGGGATATCGGTATCAGGACCCCTCCGATCGACAACCCCTAAAATTAGCCTTAGTCGGTATTAGTCATTTATACATGATTCAAACCCTACCATTGGCATGTTAATAAGGCTCTAAAAAAGCACTGATGGATTTTCATAGAAGCATATTTTTTAGACTAATAATGGTCTGTATATAAGCAGTTACATTTATTCATGTTTGAAACGGTGCAAATTTTTAATTTGATTTGACTTTTACCAAATGAAGCAATGTAGCAAAGGAGAAGAATAATTGTGGTCGGAGGTCAGAAACACGAATATAATTGAATTTAACAGAAAGGAAACAAATATCGGACTTCGAAAAAAGGGAGATACCTTTTATGTTATTCTCCATACATAATATCTTTAACAAAAAATCATCCTACAAAAGTTCACAAGCTTTATATGCCCGCGATTTCGCGGGTATGTTCTAGTGCTTTTTTAAAAGCCGTAAACCAATTATATCATAAATGTGTATACTAAATCGGGAATATCAAGTAAAACAAAGAGTTAATATATACAAGAAGACAGTGACTCAGTCAAAAAAGGTTCACATAAAAGTATTTATTTTTCGTGCAACGTTCATTACAGAAATTATTTCACTTTCAACGTGAAATTATGTCTTATTTCACGTTTTTTTTTTTGTGCAAGCACGCCCCTTTACCACCCTCGAATAACTTTAAGTATTTTATGGATGATAACTTCTGAATATCTTCCAGCAATAGTAAATATAAAATGATGTTCAAATTATATATGGATTTGTCATACAAATGTATGCGGAATAGTACGGTGGTATGGATTGATAAATCTAGCGATGGTCAAAAAATTTTCGGGGCGTTTTCCCCCCCCCCCCTTTTTTTAATTGCCCTAACGAAAAGGTAAACCACCATGTACATAAGGAGTTGCGGTATGATTGTCAATGACATTCAAACAACGATTCAGCAGTCAATGACATTTAAACAACGATTCAGCAGTCAATGACATTCAAACAACGATTCAGCAGTCAATGACATTCAAACAACGATTCAGCAGTCAATGACATTCAAACAACGATTCAGCAGAGTGCAAATGAAGCAGATTTAGCAATTGATCACCGTACGGCCTTTAAGTGGGTCTCATTGGGGTCTAAGCGTGACGTGGGATTGCCGATTTTTTTATAAGCGTGACACGTGAAAGTCAATTATTTTGCAGTGAAAACGGGAAATGAAGTCCAGCGGGACACGGGAAATTACAAAAAATTGACAATTGCTTATGTACATAGTGTAACCTTAGAGAATTTGGCGGCAAACATTTGTCTTGGATTTTAAAATCCACTTTAATAACAAGTAGAAGGCATATACCCGTGTCTCTTGTGACGTTTTTTATTTTAACGAACGCAATCTATGTATTACTGGTAAATTTTTAAACCAGGGATATCGTTACCATATATTACTTAAAACCTTTATTAAATGTTTCCATAGATTTAAAGATTTGGTCTTGAAGTTTGGTTGTACCTGTAGAAAACTTATTTCAAACGGGATAGCACATCCTCATTTTTACGGAAATGTTGTTAACCGTGCCCTGAAATTTAGAAATGATCCTTGTAAACTTATCGCTCCTTAAAATAAACTTATTTTTAAAGGTTACCAATTTAACACTGTAATAAGATCATTGCATATCGTTTTTATTGGTATAAATATTGATTTTGTTATCAGTAAATTAAAAGGAAACTACATATTACTAGTATGTTATATACATATACACATTCATGGATCTACAATCTGTCGATACCTGTAACTTGGCATTACACAAAGTCATGTTTTTCTCTGACTATTTATGACGTCTTTACACTAAATCCATTGTATGTTGGATGTTTACGGATTGATCATTTAGTCTTAGATACATGATTTTTTTTATTAGTTGTTAGTGGCTTTGAACTAGCTGTCAGATAACTGCGAGTACTCTCAGATCTGTTCCTAGTGTCTTTTTGTTATCGGGATGTACAAGTACCCGGCCACGTCCACTTGTATTTTTGTCCATCTGATGAGTTAAGCCTTTTTCATTTGATTTTTATAGTTCGTTCTTATGTTGTACTGTTATACCACTGTCCCAGGTTAGGGGAGGGTTGGGATCCCACTAACATGTTAAACCCCGCCACATTATGTATGTATGTGCCTGTCCCAAGTCAGCAGCCTGTAATTCTGTGGTTGTCGTTTGTTTATGTGTTACATATTTGTTTTCTGTTCATTTTTTTTTATATAAATAAGGCCGTTAGTTTTGTCGTTTGAATTGTTTTACATTGTCCTTTCGGGGCCTTTTATAGCTGACTGCGGTATGGACCTTTGCTCATTATTGAAGGCCGTACGCGACTATAGTTAATTTCTGTGTCATATTGGTCTCTTGTGGACGGTTGTCTCATTCCCAATCATACCACATCTTCTTTTTTCTAAATAGCAGTATTTGGGAAAAAAATGGAGTTTGATTGTTTAGCAAATGCCTTTACTCATTTACCGAAGTTAATTTGTTATTCGTAAGAATTTTGTAAAATATTCTCTAATCCGATTTCCCTTTTTTCGATATATACCTGACGATTTGAACATATCGTGGTCATTTCTGAATTCATTTTTGATTGCAAAGCATCGTAAGAAGAAATGATAAACTTAACTAACCATACCAGGAAGAAAATGGCCGTCATTTTATATTTATTCTTTGCTCTATAATTTACATTTAACCTATTTATAACAATTCAGATGAAATTGAAAAAAACCCATTGTAGATCACGTAATCGTCAATTAGCAACTTACAAATGTCTAAAGAGCTATCTGAGAGGACAAAAAAACAAAATCGAGTAAAATAAATATATATATATATATTCTATATAGAAATCTATAATTGGACTATTGTAAAGTTTAATGAAGACATAAACATTGATCCTGTTTCCTTGATGGAGACACATTCATCATGTTGATGTTAAGACAGGAAATTACTTCTATAACTAGACATCTCGCTAGAAACATGATAAAGTCCTTTTCTTAAGATAATTAAAAGATTATAATATCGTATAATAATAGGATAAATGGTTATAGTAGTCGCCTACAAATGAAGTGATATGATACGTACATAATGGATATATATGGAGAAACACTAATCATTTATAATAGAAGATGATGATCGAATGCCACGATTTCAAACATTTAACAACAGAACGAACATGTACTTTATATGACAGACAAGCGGGTTTAATTTTCAAAAAATATTTCAAAACTCTAATTTATGCACATGCTCTAATATCTTATTCACAAGTATCTGTGGTCACTTAAGTTCCAGGACAGTCAAATGAAATGAAGCTGGCTTTAATTGAAATCCAGACCCACATATCATTCGTATACTTTTCAAACACAAATCATGAATCAAGGTTGGGCGGCATCAATTTAACAGTACTGTCGTTTTAAAAAGATTCATCAATTAAAAACAAAATGATTAAACCTTGCATTTAACATTTTGTCCTAAAACAATCTAGGTCTCTATGACATACTGTTTATGTTGACCTTAAACAGGGAAATAACTTTTAAATGTAACATGATTTGTTCGGTCTTAGTTGGACAGATCCTTAGGAAGTAATGGACATTATAGGGAAAACGTTTATTGATATTTTTTTAACACAAAACAGTTAACGGGGGAGTAAATTCCCATATAGAAAAGTGTTCGGTTAAAAGGGGGATTGAAAAGCGCAATTACTGTTCTATCAAATATCTTATTGACATATCTGAAACAAACGAGACATTTAAGAAAAAGTAGTGGCGGAAAAAATAAAAAAAAATAATCAAAACCTAATTAAAAGGTCTTTCCACGGAAACGGGTGGAAAGATTTAATGAGTGCGTCAGTTATCTTACAGCGGTTGCGTGTTGGAAAAATGTGTTAACTGTTCGTGTATTGTAATGTACTCACTACATTTCATTACTCTGCTTCCTATAAACTTTATTTGATAAATACCAATGAAAGATTGACATTTCTAGTCCATCCGTTTCCCCGAACAAAATAACAATATAATGAGCTAACTAATTTCTTTTGATAAAACATCAAAGATTTGCCATCATCATATTGATCTTATAATGTAAAGTACCTTTACTACTGGCCTTTTTTTATTTATGACATTCTACGTTAGCAAGGTTTGTTCTAACTTCAAAGCAAATACAAATTACATCTAAGTTTGACAAGATTTTAATTAAATTCTTTTTTTTACAAATATCATGATCTTCAATTATTCCAGAACTTATCCCATCAAACAGACAAATTACAGAGTATTTGGTATGTTTTATACATACAAAAACATGAATGCCAGTTATTGAGTTCAAGTTGGTGGATAGCTTAAGTTATTAAGTCATTGATTTCATCAACGCATATTTCTAAGAATTCAGTTTATTGTACAATTCGTTCATATATTCA
The DNA here is from genome assembly GCF_965363235.1 of Mytilus galloprovincialis. Taxonomy (NCBI): domain Eukaryota; kingdom Metazoa; phylum Mollusca; class Bivalvia; order Mytilida; family Mytilidae; genus Mytilus; species Mytilus galloprovincialis. The sequence continues at coordinate 75,700,940 of NC_134841.1, read as the reverse complement.
AAGATTCGACATGAAAGCTTTGTCGTTCAAAGCCGTTTGCACCTGATTTCTAACAGAATGTCAACCCCAAATTTTCAAGGTATTATTTCTTATTACATGTAATATATGGGTATAATCAATAGAAATAAGTCGCTTTTTGTGGGAGGCACAATATTTATATACGCATTACTTTAATTTTGTACTTGGTCTCTGAATGTTGTCTTAAACTGTAAATACACATATCTAAATAATAATATTTTTGGAACATTTTCAAAAAAAAAAAAAAAAAAAAAAAAAAATGGCTCATAAACATTTTCACGGAATAAACAATTGAATACTAACTTATGATATTTGCCATGATCCTCAAAATGTAACATATATCTACATTTGTTTATCTACAAGATTTTCTACTGTTCTTTTTCTTTATCCGCAATTATATCTTGTAGAAAAACTGTTGACTGAAATTGGTATACACGTAATTTTGATTGCTCCTTTAGGAAAGATTCCTCTGACGGAATCAGCATTAAGTCAAGCACTTAGTCATGGCAGTTGATTTGTTAAAGAGGTTTAAAAGGGGAAAAATGATTAGGAATATACATGTAACAAGTCTGATCTCCGACCTCTACAAATTATATCTCAAGATAAAAATGACATTTTCCGCTATAAGTATTTATTTCAAGACCTATGCACACAAGTGTTAGACAGTCTCAAGTAAAATGGATTATTACAGAATACAACTTTTTTAAATCTAGACATCTTTTTTAAACTTTGATAAATGAAGACGTAGTAAGATGGCGTTCTTATCTCTATCTCTGCGATAATTGTTCTACAAACGTAAATTATATTGACATTTCCTTTGAAATACTATAAATCATAGTTATAATAATCGATCACATGTATTTACGACAAACAAACATCGACCTTCCCTATGATTCTTTACTTTGCACTTCGTATTTTAAATGAAGACAGCAACAAGTTGAACATGATGCTTTAAGCATAAATAATCATTTGAGAAACAGGAACCAAATATTGATTAACCATTATCGTTTTCAGATTTTATCTCTACATTATTTACAGCAATTACATAGAGGTAACTTGACTAGAATATATTTAAGAAAATATTAGAATGTTTCTTAATTTGGGGTTTAATATTGACTATTTCTTTAAGTCGTTGACATGTTGTTGTTTTGTTTTTTTTTAAATTAAAACAACATCTTATATATTCCATGCGTCCGAAGCGCTTTTCTTGATTTTCCTTCATTAAGAACGATCCTAACGTATGTTTTGAAAGTGTATATTTAAGAACAGATATAGATAAACTCGTCATAGATACCAGGACTAAATTTTGTATATACGCCAGACGCGGGTTTCGTCTACAAAAGACTCATCAGTGACGCTCGAATCCAAAAAAGTTAATAAAGGCCAAATAAAGTACGAAGTTGAACAGCATTGAGGACCCAAATTCCCAAAAGTTTTGCCAAATACAGCTAAGGTAATCTATGCCTGAGGTAGAAAAGCCTTAGTATTTAAAAAATTCAAAATTTTGTCAACAGTCAATTTATAAATATAATCATATCAATGATAATTCATGTCAGCACAAAAGTGCTGACTACTGGGCTGGTGATAACCTCGGGGAAATAAATCTCCAACAGCAGTGGCATCGACCCAGTGGTTGTAAATAAACTCATCATAGATACCCGGACTAAATTTTGTATATACGTCAGATGCGCGTTTCGTCTACATTATACAAAAGACTCACCAGTGACGCTCGAATCCAAAAAAGTTTAAAAGGGCCAAAAAAAGTACGAAGTTGAAGAGCATTGAGGACCAAAATTCCTAAAGGTTTTGCCAAATACAGCTAAGGTAATCAGACGAGGAGCTACACTACTATCACATAAGCAACACGACGGGTGCCACATGTGGAGCAGGATCTGCTTACCTTCCGGAGCACCTGAGATCACCCCTAGTTTTTTGGTGGGGTTCGTGTTGTTTATTCTTTAGTTTTCTATGTTGTGTCGTGTGTGCTGTTGTTTGTTTGTCTTTTTCATTTTTAGCCATGGCGTTGTCAGTTGTTTTAGATTTATGAGTTTGACTGTCCCTTTGGTATCTTTTGTCCCTCTTTTTCCTCTACAAAATAGGATTTGCGATGTCTGAAGGTAGAAAACAGTTCAGACCGTAGTTGAGGACCGTAATATGCGAGTTTCCTTATAGAAAGGATTTGTTTTTGTTATCATAGAACATGTAACGATCATTATTAATATATATCGACAGGTTTTTCAAAAGGAATAGACTCTTCAATAAACGAAATTAAACAATAGTTCATTATTATAATGATATACAACAACAAAGAGAGAATATGGCACTTAGAAATTCCACAAATGTCATTGAAATGACGGAAATTTCATAGTAGTGACCTAACACACACAAAAAAAAACTAAACCAGTACACTTACACGTCGCCAGAATTATCATCATAAATAATTATAATAAAATAATAATAATACCACTACAATATATGTGCAACAATTCTGAAAATTTCAGGGAATGAAAAACAACTGTAGGAGGAGTTGATAACACAAAACATAAATATTTCTTTATGAAGTTTTGTTTCAAAGATTATTTGGTAAAAAATTCCACAGACAATGCCATAAGGTTCTTTGTTGATGAATAACTAAAAGACTGATTTGATTACCCAAAACGTTTGTTCCCTTTCACCGACCGTCAAACATCCCTATAGTACTTTGAGCTGTGTTTGAACTTCGTTCAACTCAATAAAACAAAATAATCACTATTAAAACAGAAGAGGAAAGACTGCTTTAATATAAGTAGTTATTTATCTTTCAATGTTCATGAGACAACACCAATCTATCAATTGAACACTCGTTTATGCAAAATTGGATGTTAAATTTTCCCCTTGGAACAATTACTGCTAGGCTGCAGTTACAGGAACCAAATAAAAAATAATGGTCTTGTATGTAAACCTTTGTGACAAAAAAGAAAATTGAAAAAAATCAGACAAAATGTGTTTAATTGTCTGTCGAAAAAGGCATAAACGAATGTTCATGCAGAGTTTGATGTAAAAGTTTCCCCTAAGATCAATAACTGCCAGGCTGCAGTTACAGGAACCAAATGAAAATTTATTATCTTGTATGTAAACCTTTGTGACAAAAAAAAGGAAAAAAAATCAAGCTAATTGTCTGTTGCAAAAGATATGAACAACAATTTTACGTTGACCATAGTTTAGAAAAAGATAAATCACTTCTGGAGTTTTAACTAAAGATATGTATCACACGAGAGTTAACCGTCCATAGCTGAGATATTGATCTAATGAAGTTGTTAAACGCTTAACCTACAAAGAGGCAATGACATAACAAACGAAATGATTAATTATAGTCGCTAATGGAAATATCCTGCCTTGATTCATATTGATTATACTTGATAAGTTGTTAATCCCACAGGCTGCGGTGGAACACCTTTTGTGTACCGTGTCATGTTCAGGTTCAATGTTGATGGTTGCTTCTACAAAGATGGATTGGTTTCGGCATATGATTGCAATAAATCATAGCATTGAAATTATACACCAAATATTTAAAGTGATAACCACGAAACATTATTTGGAAATGGTATAATGAGAAAATCATTTCCTATATACCATAAACATAAAAGTGTCTGGAAAATCTCAATTGACTTGCAAAAGGGTAACTTGCTTTTATTTGACAAATGAGATCTAATCACATCGATGATTCTTTGCTGTTTTAAACAATTTTGAAAGAAACATGTATATGGATAAATAAGTAATTAAAACTATCACGATTTATTGAACCTAATCACGAAATAACAGCAAATAAAGTGAATTAAATTTCAAAAAAGCAACACTTCTTTTTTATTTGACAAATAACCTGTCAGCATCCACCGAGAAACGAGATAAAAGTAATGCTTTGTTACATGCAAAACACATTTAACCATTAATCATTGTTTAAGGGAAAATATTATATGAGATTGTAATTACTGCTTCTCAGTGTGCATTTAAAACATTAAAACTAAAACAAAATCATATTTGATAACAGAAAAGAACGTTTATGTCGGGGCAAAATACTAATCAACAGAAAATCATATTTGATAACAGAAAAGAACGTTTATGTCGGGGCAAAATACTAATCAACAGAAAATCATATTTGGTAACAGAAAAGAACGTTCATGTCGGGGCAAAATACTAATCAACAGAAAATCATATCTGATAACAGAAAAGAACGTTCATGTCGAGGCAAAATACTAATCAAGAGTAAACTGTTATTTTATAACTATGTTGTTTAAACACATGATGAAACTAGTTGAACAATAAAATGCAGACAAACTACCATTTACATTCAATAGAATTAAGAGGGTATTTACATACCTTCTAAGATACGCACACCATTAGCATTCACTATAATCAATGCATATATATTTAAAAGTACCGAAAAGAAAACCATGATGGGAAGGGAGACTGACAACTACATGACAAATAGTGCAATGGAATTTTAACAGATCCTGCTCAGTACATGGCTTTCATCGTTATGTTACCCACCAATTTTTCTTAAAATGACCTGTACCGAGTCAAGACAATGGCCATTGTTGTATCATAGTTTGTTTCTGTGTGTGTTGCATTTTAGTGTTTCTGTTGTGTCGTTGTTCTCCTCTAATATCTGATGTGTTTCCCTCAGTTTTAGTTTGTAACCCGGATTTGTTTTTTCTGAATCGATTTATAAATTTCAAACAGCGTTATACTACTGTTGCCTTTGTTTATGACAAAAAAAGTACTTGAGTGTTTAGAAATGCATCATAAAAATGCAATTCATAGAATACTGTTTTAACAGAGAGATACAAACTCAATATAACGGTCATCAGGCGCTGCTTGAATTTTGCTACATAGACATACAATTTTCACAATTGCAAAAAACTGGAATTATTCGTGTGTCATCAATTTCTATTGTTAGCAAACTCAAATGGCCAAAATTAAGATTTATGTCAAGATTGGAGATAAACTTAACTGAATCTGTGGTATCTTAACTGTAGTTCAATATAAAAGATAATTTTTACATAGTCACATAACATTACAGTATTAAGTGTTTCGTCTACAAAAGACTCTTCAGTGACGCTCGAATCTCAAAAGGTTAAAAAGGCCAAAATAAAGTACGAAGTTGAAGAGCACTGAGGACCAAAATTCCTAAAAGTTTTGCCAAATATAGCTTCGGTAATCTATTCCTCAGTTAAAAAATCCATAGTTTTTAAAACATTTAAAGGTTTTGTAAACAGTTAACTTATAAATATGACTATATCAATGATAATTCATGTCAGCATGTGCAGACTACTTGGCTGATGATAGCCTCGAGGAATTAAAACTCCATCAGCAGTGGCAACGACCCAGTGTTTGTGAAAAAACTCAACATAGATCGAGGATTAATTTTGTATTTAAGCCAGACGCGCGTTTCGTCTATAAAAGACATATCAGTGATGCTCGAATCCAAAAAGTTTAAAAGGCAAAATCAAGTAAGAAGTTGAAGAGCTTTGAGGACCAAAATCCCTACACGTTTTGCCAAATACGGCTAAGGTAATCTATTCCTGAGGGGGAAACTCCTTAGACGTTACGCACGATATTGCGTCCCAATTGGTAACGTCAAAATTTGACGTTTTACGTCGGTAATCGAGTATACTTTGTTCGTTTTGTTTGCAATCATTTTTGATCGATATGGATACTTCAAAGTCTTGAAAATGTATGAAATATGTCCTACTGGTAGTTACGCAAGCAAAAATAATCAATACAAAATAGGTTTTTGGTTGAGAAAAAGTGCCGATAGTATATTATATAATGCGTTGGTCACCCGTTTAAATTTAAGAAAAGAGGGAAGGGAGGAAGCAATTCATGTTGCTTAAATAACATAGTTTTTGTGTTTTGTGCTGTTATCTTTTATCTTTTTTTAAATGTTGTTGGTTTTTTTTTGTGTTTTTTGGGGGGGAGGGGGGGGGGGGTGTGATGATAAGTGAAAAGATTTTAATGAAAAAGACTTCTATTGTTTACAACGGAGTAATTAAATCAAGAAAGAGAATGATTGCGTGAAAAATAATTATATTCATCTGATATGTTTACAAGCTTTGTATAATATCGAGGTGTAACTCCTCAGGTACAACAATTTTACTGCCTCCTTCAGTTTCACCACAAATGAACCGTATTGCAAATGAATAGCAAATCGCAGTTCTACGCTTCACAAGTTTGAAAATAAACGGTTGATCTTTTATCCTCTAGTAATATAGCCCTTTCACAACTTTTGAATCTTGGTTAAATGAACAACCCCAGTCATCTGAAATATGTTACCTATTTATTGACAAAATACCATACGTTTTTTTTTTCTTTTCAATTAAGATAATTATTCATTTTCTATTTGATTATAACTACTATTATATATTACAGTTCTTATCGTAGTTTCTATGATTCTATCTATTTTCGAAATTTGTAATTTTGTTATTTTGCTTTGTCCTCTGATCTGAGAACATGAAATCGAACCGTACTTGTTATTTAAAAACAATGAAATATCGTTCATATATCATATGATAATACGAACTGCTTTCAATTTCGATGGCCAAGGAGGGTGATTGGCCTAATGAGTTCATATAAAGTGATAAAAAGCCTGCGATTTTAAGATACGCTCGTGGCGAAATTTGTTCGATTCCGATCCTAATAGACAGTTATTGCAAATATTTTACCTTAAGTTCGCCTGATATCCGACTTCTCCTACCTATGATGACAGGTCAATAAAATACAACAAATGTCGCTTATACATGTAGCGGTGTTTAACACCAAAACAAAGAACAAACTTTTAGAAATAATTTGAAAAAAATCAGCTTTGACCTTTCCATCAGCACAAAAAAAAAAAACAGCATCGACTTCATAAATTATATATAACGTTTATCATTCATGCGAATTTTCGCGGATTTTAAACTCTTTTTTAGACCACAAAAATTCTCGCAAAAGTTATTTTGCGAAGAATTTGTTACGTCTGACACGCATATTTATGACGTTTTGGCAATATTTTTATCATTATTTGAAACTATAATAAACAGTTAAAGTATTTTTTTTATATTTTTGGAAACAGTGATACCTGCCTAATCTATGAATATAAATTTCATAAAGCAGTAGTATTTAGATTTCATAGAAGAGCTATTTATCAAATTGCTCTGTCGTATTTCACGGCATTGACGCAATAACGTGCTTAAAGTCAAAGTATTTCAAAAACAGTTATTTATAAATATACATAACGTGCAGTAAAGGATAATGCTAGCTTCTTTTCATTCTTACCGAGAAGCTCCGTACAGCCTCATATGCATAAAAGACCAAGAGTTAAACTTTGTTCCCATGGGAATGTAGATTTTTTGATCGATTGTAAGATAAAATTCAAGTCCTACAAACGTAGCAAAAATGAAGTCAATATGAAACGTAAGCATCTTGAAGATATCAGTTTAAGATTTCAGAGAATTTGTTTTCAAGTTTTTTTATGATGCATGATTCATTGTCCGGCTTTGGCTATGGCTATACTGTTTTTCATGGTGGTATTATTCGCCCGTATGGCGTACTAAATTATAATCCTGGTACTTTTGATAACTTTTTACACCACTGGGTCGATGCCACTGCTGGTGGACGTTTCGTCCCCGAGGGTATCACCAGCCCAGTAGTCAACACTCCGGTGATGACATGAACATCCATAACGTGGTCATTTTTATAAATTTCCTGTTAACAAAACTTTGAATTTTTCGAAAGACTAAGAATTTTCTTATCCCAGGCATAGATTATCGTAGCCGTTTTTGGTACCACTTTTTGGAATTTTTGGTCCTCAGTGCTCTTCGGCTTTGTAATTGTTTGGCTTTATAAATATTTTGATATGAGCGTCACTGATGAGTCTTATGTGGACGAGACGCGCGTCTGGCGTACTAAATTATAATCCTGGTACTTTTGATAACTATTATCCAATCATATTTGGATTTTGAAACAGCTTCTCCGAAAGCTCCACTGAAGAGACATTTATTGTCAAAATGTCCATCTGGTGCAGGAAATTGGTATCGTTTATGTTACTCCCCTTTCCTTATTCAAATAATGATAATTACGTTGGTCATTCTATAACAAAGTATATGAAACGCTGTAGGACTTATTCCTTTTAATCGGTGTTGATGTGAAGAATACCAGCGTAATGAGCAGAAAAGTCATACGTTTTCAAACTATTGCAACAGGTTAGAGGCTTAGATTGTATGTACTTTAAACAGAATTTGTGAACATTTCTTTAAGAGAAAACTGTCGATTGCCATTCCTTCTTTGGCCGTTGTTACACTCCGTGGGAATAGCATACAAAGCTGTCAACCGTGTTCGTCAATAGCAAATACCTATCTAGGTGGTCTTGCAGTATTTTAGATTAGAGTACAAAAATGTTATTGAGAATTTAACCCAGGCTATATGGATTAAACCATTAACTATAAAGGCATTTGCTTTGAACATTTGTTATAATGTAATTAATATAATTAGTAAGTGATATAATTTCTCTTTGGCTTGTAGTAGATGAAACACTTAATTGGGACGGACCCTGGTGGTAGGATGTACATATTTAATTGATATGTATATGACCATACTCTATTTACTGACTAAATCTGTAGGACAATAAACTAGAGAGGGGCGAAAGATACCAGATGAACATTCAAACAAGAGATCAAAAATAAGTTGACAACGCCATGGATAAAAAAAATAAATTACCTTTCTATTATTTTCTAACTACCAATACTTCCTTCCAAGAAGGAAACTTAAATCTTGTATCCGTTTTTTTTTTTTTTTATATATATAGTACTTCCATTAGTAAGATAGAGTATTATTTTTAGTAATACTTCTCGCGCGTGTACTGCCCATATTGCGAAATTTGTAGAAAATTGTTTCTTTTTTAGAACGTGAAAAAGTGATTCTGGAAGGTAAAACAAATGTCACACTCAAAACAGTTGATAAGTTTGGATCATGCGAGTAGCTGTTTGAAATTGCCACGATAGTAATCCGTGTTGAGTCGATTATTTTCCAACCCTGCTCATTTATTTACAGACTAATTTAATTCAATTTTCTAAGATAACAAACCGTCTGCTAGTTTACGGAAACAATACACGAGGAGGATATTTTAAGAAGATTAGAATCTAAGCTATTTCTGTTCTAATCCCACATATATGGAATATAAATGTCTAATTACTTCGATACAGTTTAACACGAGATTAAAACCCTGTCAAGCAGAAACCTGTAGGACATCATTGAAGAAACCAGGATAATACATTGTGTACGCCAGACGCAAGTTTCGTTTATAAAAGACTAATCAGTGACGCTCGAATCGAAAAAAATATAACAAAAAACAAATAGAAAACGAAATTGAAAAGCTTTTAGCATAAAAAATTCCAAAAGGTTTTCCTTATTGAAGCTAAGGTAATCTATTCCTGGAAGAAAAATATACATGAAGCGATATCACTTTACTGCTCAATTATATTTTTGCTGTTTTACGATTATGAACGAAACTATGCTTGTTTTATTGGTGTCTTGTAGTAGTTATTAATAAAAAAACAACATTTATGAATGGGCGAATGTTTACTCTTTAGAGTCTGAAATTAAAAAAAAATATGGTTGAGCATTTAATGGTAAACTATAGATCGAGCTTGCGTTTCGTGTGAGATTAACTACTGAACACTGAAGAGCAACCCTGAAAATATTCTTATATTGATATCGTGCGTACGAAGCGCTTTCCTAGACATGAAGCGTGTGAATCAAATTGAACAAGTCACTTTTAGTCTATTTTGGTAATATGCATCCTTGTCTCTCAAAAGCTTGGGTCAGCACGATCCCGATAAAGTCTAGAAAAGGATATTGGACGCACGAAATCAATAAAAGAACATTTACATTTACTAAAAAGCACAAGTGAAAATATGTAATGCGAACATTTTTTTTTTGAGAAAAAAAATCAACACTTTTAAGAATGTGGCGTCCGAAGCGCTTTACTGGGTTACCGTATTAGAAATGCTCATACACCCACAAAAGGCAAAGCTGTATATCCATGTAAACACGTGAAGAGTGATAATAGGATCATTACACCTGCCAATTAAATACACCAAACTAATAACAGAAGTGAGAAAAAAATTAAAATGGGTAGGTTCGTCTAGTCGAAAGAGGATGATTATTGCTCCAATTAGAAGCAAACATTGTTTCATAAAATAATTATGTCAATATACAACTATTTATGTTTAAACACTATTTCGAATCAAAATCAAAATCATATTACTTACTTAAAAAGGAAACATGTTCCAAATATTCATTTGGAGAAGAAGAAACTATAAATGATCGAGATTTATAATCAAAAGACAGATGAAAAATACTAAGTATGTATATATCCATTGTTGTTTATAATCAATTCTTACTAAAATTCGCTAGTGACAATCTTCATTAAGTTAACGACACATTACAGCTTGGTCAATTTCTGCAAATTAGTTCTCAGAAAAATATTTCTATACGAGTTATAATCAATACAAATACAATAGATTAATTTATTAGATGATGATTTTCAGTTTTTCTACGTAAATATAATTTGATTTTACAGGTTTATCCATCATTTCAATAAAGAAAATGGACGCGAAAGAATAAAAGATAATTGGGGAAATGGCACAGACTTGACATTTCAGCTAAAAGAGATTACAGTGCTAGAAGATTTAACTTAGAACTTTATAAAACCAAGCAATTTGAGCAATCGTTTTGTGACAATGATTATTTTTTCATAAGGTTATTTCTAGACATGGTAACGGTGTGGTTGTCGTCTGCTTAACATTTATTGTATATCAATAGTTAATATAATAGACAGATGAAGATGATTTAGACCCCCTTAACGTATTATATATCAAAAGAGGGTGGGTGAAAGATACAAGAGTTCAATCAAACTCATGAATAGAAAAAAAAATTAAAACGACATGGCTATAAAATTAAAAAAATAACAGAAAAACAATAATTCACAAAACACTAAAAGACTAAGCAATACAAATCAGACCAAAAATAAATGGATGTTATAACCCTCGTCCTAGATCATTGTAATTGTTTTATAAAAATAAGATGTTTTAAAATGTTTTTTCCATTATGAAGTTATGTGTTAAGGGAATATCTTCGGTGATTATTAAATTAAAACGGATCTTGTTAAGACTTTACTCGATTTAGATCTTAGAATATAGTAAACACATTTGTCTATCATTTGAAACAAATCGTGTGTTGGTCATTTTTGGGTGAAAAGATTCGATCTGAACGAAATTCTTACATATTTTGTTAGAACTCAATTGTATAACAATAAATCGTCTTACTTTTTGTATAGAGGCTGATAGATGTATTTAAACAATATATTACTTGAAATGAAAATTGGGATTCGAAAAATTTCACAAGTTAACTAAGTCAATAAGATACATCAGTTATAACTGTCCATCTTTATTTGTTTTTCATTCTTTTATTATCTTTCAAATATGTTTGTATATTTTTGTTTTTTAAGACGTATTTAAGTAGAAATAATAATGCTGTTTACTCTGGCTCCATAATAATCATTCAGATGTGACAAAGATGCTGTGATATTAGAAATTTCATTTTGCTTATATTCTATGCTGCAGAGAATGATTTGAAAATTAAACAGAATTACTTTGAATTTCACCTTGTAAGCTAACAAATAAACTCATCATAGATACTAGGACTAAAATTTTACACTAACGCCAGAAGCACGTTTCGTCTTAAAAAGACTCATCAGTGACACTCGAGTCAAAAAATGTTTAAAAGGCCAAATAAAGTACAAAGTTGAAAAGGATTAAGGAAAAAAAATTCCTCAAATTTTTGGTGCTAAATTCAGCTAAGGTAATCTATTCCTGAGGTAGAAAAGCCTTAGTATTTGAAAAAAAAAGTTTTGTTAACAACCGATACGGAATTTCCAAACAAATTTAACATAATGATCATGTTGTCTCTATTTAGCTTGGCACTCATGAAACTAATCTTATTCAATAACTTTTCTTATCAGTAAACATAGACAAATACAAAAAAGGACATTCCTCCATTTACAGTACATTAAACGTTTACAACATTATTCCTTCAACGGTTTTATATCTTCATACGGATTTTAGATATTTACGTTATTTCTTATAACACATTCGTTTGGTACTTTTTCAGATGGTAAGAACCAGTAATTAAGTCAACACTATCAGGCAATGCATTGTTTCAACCAAGACCAGATTCTCTAGAACACAAATTAAAAAGCAAATTAATCTTCTAGAGATGAAAAGGTAAAATCAACTGCTGCTCTGAAATGCCTTTTAATGCATACATTTTAAAGAAATTGACTTTAAAAGAATAAATCAAACAAGCTTGACATTTCCTTGTAGAAAATTTGCTGATAACATTATCAATTTAAACCAACATGGCGTTTAATTATTCACAACGCATTACAATAATTCAAAAGGCTCGAGATTTCAATTTTTTTTGTTTCCTTTTGAAAATTATATCATTATAAAAAGTATGCTAATCAGTTGATCTTTTGGGTTTTTATCTTTATCTATAAAAATATTATGTAAGGAAATACAATTCATTCGACTTCATAGCATATACTCATAGCAGCTATGATTAGAGCCGACACATTATGTTTGAACATGTTACTTTTAATACTCATTTGCAATTCTGTCAATAATATAACAGGTTGCAGGACTTTAAAAATTCAGATATGAAATAGGGAATAAAAGTGGAACTTTTCAAATTGTCTTCGACATAATGCTTATTTCTATTAAACTGAAGGGTGAATTCTTTTCTTTTGCATGAATATTAGAAAATTCTTGTTGAGCAACCCCTTTGAAGTAGCGAATGTATCATTATGTTATTAGCTGAAACGGTAATGGTACAATAGCTGGTGTTAAAAACGAAAGTTCAAATACAAAATCAACAAGAAATATCATACATCGTAATGAAGAATGTATTTCACATAAGATATCAAGATTCGACAATTTAAAAAAAAACGTATAATATTGTATGGAAATGACATGCATATTTGCAATGCCTGTAATCCTTTTGAAACATCCAAACTATTTCTATCTTTATAACTAAACCTCCAATGTCAAACCTTTTTCAGAAGAAATTTCAGTCAAAGACTACCATCCTTTATTTCATTTTCTTATCACCCAGAAAATATTTCATTTACAATTAATCTAGTTTTCGATTAGTTTCTTGTCGACTCTTTTAAAAGAGTGTTGAAATATCTTCCCGCCTAGTAGCACGTGCGTCCGTACTAGCATGCTTTATTTATATTTTTGGTTGATTTCGATAATTGTGTTTTGCCATCAACGTTTAGGGTACCAAATATATGGTACTTTTATGATTTATATTTTTCAAAAATTAATGATAATGAGAAACAATGATGAAATAACAATATCAAATTACATGCTTTCACTTTAATACCCACGAGAAATCTTACTCATTTCATGTGATTATTTTTTGTCAAATAACTTTGATTTGACCAAAAGTCATATGTTTTTACAAAGTAATCGATGTTCAAGGTAATGGGCAAAAAATTCAAATAAAAACAACATGACCATGAACATATGATTCATATTAGTGAAGGACATGTCACTTTTAATAGTATAATTACAAATTACAGTGGTCTTTGAGTCGGGTGAGCGAACAGGATGTTGGATATATCATTTGCACCAGCTGATTTGGTTTACGTGCATTCCACGTTATATTTTACTTGAAATTCAAATTAATCATAAAAGTATTATAGTTCACAAAATGCGACAAATCCGTTTTATCCAGCTAGGAAACGTTCTATAAGGCAATTCTTATGTTTCAGTTTACAATTCAGTTTAGATTCTTCAGAAGAGAAGGTTATAATACTAAAATATTCTTAAAGCGTTTGCTATTTCTTCTAATGAATAATACAAGACTTCCTGATTGTAAGTTTCTGAAATTATTATTCAGCACGAAATAATAATAAAATGTGCAAATTCAATACACTTTTTATAATAGAATAAAAATCACATTTAATATTTCTATTTATTCATTTTAAAACATGTATATTTCCCGACTGAAATACTAACAAGTGTCGAAAACTTCAGATATGCATATCCATTCGAAGCATAAGATTGTCACCAGCTGTTTCAATCCGAAAAAGATCGCAATGTAATGTTCATATCAATTTAAAGTTCATATTAAAGTATCGATTGTCATTTTAAAGACACAATCTAAGATGGTAGTTTCGTATCGTAGATTGAAACTCGAATCTTTGAACATAAGAACTGTTAATTAGTTGATTTAGATAAACACAAAATTCATGTTTCAATTGTAATTGTCTTCAAACTGAGTAAGGTCAATAAAATTTTATTGGAGAGAAAAATACCAAACTTACAGGAAAATTAAAACCTGAAAGAAATCTCTTTTCTAATCGCGAAATCGAAAACTCAAACACAGTCATCAAACGAACTAAAAGAAACTGCAATATTCCTGACTTGGTGCAGACATTAACACATATAATCGACATGCTAATGACATATAACTAATATTGTGGATCTTTTTATAGTGCATATGATATCACCAATACTAGAACTGAAATTGCTATTTAGTCGAACTTGTTGAATCTTAATGTGATTCGAATTTGATATCAAAACCCTTGCCTTTGTCACGTTTTACAGGATATGTGCCGGAAGGCAATGTTGATATTGAAGATTAGTCAGAAACGATTTTTGCAGCATTTATCGATGAGAAATAAAATATATTTCCAGTACATCCGATGTCTTGTTGTAATTGTTTGAATATTTTTTCTGTTTAAAACAAACACAAATCGCGTTTTTTCCCTAAAGAGATTAACAGTCAAAGATTCATGAATGCATGTTTTAAACACCATGTATTAACATGCCATGTCTTCTGTCAATTTTCATTTCCATAAACTCCTAACCAGTTTTAAAATTGTGCTTGTGCCGAAAAAGGAAGTGGGAAATCTGGACAAGAAGTTTTAAGCAGACCCGCTAAAGATTTAAATAGGTCAACTGCAAACAATTATAGGTCAGAATATGTTAATACTTGGTACCGAACTGACTAATCAACGTCCAAATCAGTGACATTTCAATAATGTACAAGTAAAAAAGTACAGAATTGTTACGTTTCCGATTGTGCTAAAGAATAATACTGGGTGTTTCGACAGGCAAGGCATCATCGAATATGCATGCATTCTGCGCCATGTGAATCCTTATTCGATCAACACGTCTCAATCGGGAATAGTACACAAAATGTGAATAAAGAGATCAGACTAATATCCAAGTATCTAAATATCTCAGACCGAGATTTAAACATCGATAACCTGCTGTCGCCTTAATTTAGATAATTTGAGTCACATGCCTCTTTTAAAATATGTAAAACAGTCAATTATATATTTGGAAGGTACAATTTTAATATGAATCAAATATGCAAATACATCTAATGAGCTCTGGAAAGTCTTCATCCAAAGTCGAATATTGATTTTGATCATTTGTAAAGGTTTTACATTCATTTGATACACAGAGGTTATATAGGTTGATTTGCTTTCTGTCAACCGCTATAGATACTACTTAGTTTAGCAAAAGTAATACCATTTGTATACATCGAAATACAACTTACACTTGCATCTCAGAAAACAATGTTTTAATCCACACATGAAATGTCAAAATGCATAAAAAGATATTAATAAGTAAGCTCTATGCGTGAACTCGATTCACATCTTCCAACAACTTGTTCTCTTTGTCGAGTAGATTAACACGATTTTCTACTGTATGCACAACTTTGTCTTATGATAATTCAATTTTACGACCAACTTAGTCTAGCAGCATACTAAGCATGTAATAAACTGAAAACAGGAGAATGGTGTCTGACATATCAGATAACATGTTTTTTCGTTGAATATGAAAGAATTGAATCTAATATAGTTTGTTCAATTATGCATATAGAAATAATCAAACACCAAAATAATGATATACAGAATATTAGACAGGTTTTTAAAAAGAAGTATTTAATAAATTTGGGTAATAACAACATAATTGAAAACTGTCGTAGCTAATACAAAAACAAATTGAAAACTATTATATATTCGAAAATCCTAGTTCATAAGTATATCGTAGATCAATATACACGACAAATGCATGTTTATATTATTAGCTAAATATATACATTCTTCAGACTCCTAATACTTCCAAGTTGATTTAAATCTATTCCTAGTCGTCTATATAGTTATCAAAAGTACCAGGATTATAATTTAGTACGCCAGACGCGCGTTTCGTCTACATAAGACTCATCAGTGACGCTCATATCAAAATAGTTATAAAGCCATACAAGTACAAATTTGAAGAACATTGAGGATCCAAAATTCCACAAAGTTGTGCCAAATACGTCTAAGGTAATCTGTGATGTGCGGTTTACATTTAATTATACTATAGATTAATTTTCATTAATTTTTATTGGAAATAATTAAGGTTAAATTTTATTCTTCGGGAAAAGAATGTCGTACATTTTATTTATTTATAGAAACAGTTAGGCTATATGTATGTGTAGAATTGCTACCGACTTATATTTCATACATAAATATATGATGCATAGATTTTAGTAAATATTATAAATAACATGAAAAATTATGCCAAAAGCATGACAATTTTCAATGTAAAACGGGATTGTGACACAGATGATGCCCCCGCTTGTATATAACGTTATAACGTGAAATAAACCTAGAACTGTAAAAGTGATCTACCCAAATGTGTACTTAATCTGAGTTTTGTGGTTAAAAGGATTTGGTTTAGGAAAGGTACAGAACGGAAACGATAAGTTCAGTTTTAATTTGTTAAGGAGCATAACTCTAGAAAAGTTAAAAAGAATCCATTCATATTCTAACTAGATCTGTGTTTTGTGGTGAAAAGTATTTCGTATAAGTTTTATAACATATGGTTGAGGCAAACGAAAGTTAGAGAACGGAAGCCAAATCTGCAACGTACGAACGAACAGACGGATAAAATCAAAACTGAATAAACCACCCCATTTTTACAACGAAGCCATCGAAATTGGTTTTATATTTTCAACGTAAAAATGGATATCCGCTTTAATTTTAAATCTTAGGATGATAAATAACAGTATTTAAATAATATTCTTTGATGTATATTTTTTTTTAAGATACAATGTTGTAAAATGTTCCGATGATCTATTTTCACTTTCAAAGGCAGTGGTATTAACTGTGAGAAAATTCCAAAGTTAGATTTATTGTTTTCGACTTCAGTATAACATCCCCTCATATAATACTATCCCATAACATATATGCTTCGAGCACACACTCCTTCCAAGTTATTCATAGGTTGGACTTCAAACAATTTACCTAGCATGTCTTCCTGCCAGCATTCCAACGGCATGTGTCGATGAAAAAGATCAACCGATAAATTCCATCTAGGTTTGATGAGCACTACTCATGCAACTCATAAAGTTTTATCAAGTTTATCGATGTGTTCAACTGCATACTGTATTTAAAGTCAAACCCATCAGAAGCAAACAAGAAAAATTTCACAGCATTTAATTTGTAATTGCTTGGTTGTTACATGGTTAGTATATATAACGGTATGTTTATATGGTAAGTATAACTTACATATCAGGACAAAACAATACAAAACCTTCTCTGCACTGGACCGATACGCTGCGTCGGATGTTTGAACACCATAGTTCGAAATGTAGATAACAGACCGATCACAATACTCGGACACTATTTTTACTAACTTAGGCCACCACGACAGCTTCAATGAGACCACTAGAGGGTTGTAATTTCGTTGGACTATGATTGCATTATAGAACGTGTAATGAAATATGTATTAGGTTTATGAACGCAAGTTTTGAATTACGTAAAAAATGTAACATTATGGTTCCCGAAAGAACAATGAATACCAAATAATGTGGTTTCCTTTATTAACTATGATTGTATAGTTGTCAATATATCAATGTTCCATTCCCTATTTTATCCAAAGTGACACCTGTTTTTGGTTAGACTTTATTGCGTGTTTATTAATTATTTAGCTTACTAATTTGAATTCCTCCATCATTTAGATAAAGATAACTAATCATTACTGATAATCTACATTCATTTGGTTAATTATTGATGACATTTATTGAATTTTAATCCTTGTTATATAACAATTAATGTTTATAAAACTGCATTATGGTTTTGTAGCGTTCATATAAACGGATAAAACTAAGCTCCATAAATATGAACTTGAGCTGCTTCTCACTGATCAAGTAGGTGGTGAAGGTTCGTGGACATTAATTTTGTTCTACATAACGACTATAACGTTGACATTTATTGTTAATGAGGTTTCTTCATCACAAATAATGTCAGACTAATCCACAAATATGCAACTTTTATTTAAATCGTATTAAAATAGCAGATTTTCACAAAGATATAAAAAAAAATGTGATGAGACTAAGAAGATATTCGAATAGTATGTGTTTCAATACAGAAATTGTAGAAACATGGATACACTTCTTGTTGATATACAACTTATATGCATGTACAGTAGTTTCTATCTTAAAAAAAAACAATCATTCTATAAAAAAAAAACATCGGCAGGCCTAGATTTTAAATCTTGGTATCGATTTTCATATTCGGGAATTGATGAACATCATAAACGCAACCCTTCATCCAACCACGAATCTTACTAACCCCATATTTTAGATAAAAATTAAAAGAGGACGTTCCTCTTATTCACTAACCTTAAAATGTGTTAAATAAACAGGCATCTTATAGAGTAACACTTTAGAACCAAAATGGTTATGCACAGGTAAAATATTATCAAGCTTAATTTTAAAAATAAACTCGAGACTGCACGGCGTGTCTTTGTTAAATGAAGCAAATATTTGACTTCCGGGATCATCAACACTCGTACCAACAAATTAAAATCGATTTTTTTTTCGAAATCTTTATACTTATGGTAACAAGTAATGAGATTATTCCATCGGTCGATTATAATTGACTTAATACATAATAACTAGCACTTTTATACTCTCTTGTTAACTGTTGCGTTTGATCTTTCAAGGGATATATAGATTATTCAGTTTTCCATTCTTAATTCTTTGAAAAATCAGCAGAAGTAGCTCAATTAAATGGCGCAGTAATCCGCGGAAATATCGAGCAGAGACTTCTTTTGAACTTTTGTAAATATTTGCAATGTGACCCAAATAAACAAATACACGTGCGCAGCTAATAAAAGGAGATGTACAAACAGGAAAATGATTTAAGGAATGTGTAACGTGTAATAATTAGTATGCGCTCAACTATATATTATAGACCCTAAGGAAAGTATAGAGTATTTCGAAGGTAACACCACTACCGGATATTAATTGCATATCCGAATGGACAAAATTTGACTATGCGATATAATTATTTGTTTCATTAATTACAGACTAAAAGATATATCTGTTTCATTCTTGCTTTACAACAAACATTTTTCATGAATATGCATGTAATGTTTTACCCCCCTAAATATTGAGCAGACGACAAACAATGCATTCATGGTGTCTTATAATTAATTAATTGAGATTAAGTAGATTAGTCACTCACCTATATCAAACACGTATTTATCAATAATCTTCTTTATTTCACGTCCAAATGAGTGCAAGTAGTTCATGTCTTTTAAACACTACTATGGCTTTGTAAGCAAATAGAGACGAGCCTTCCATATATTCCAGTGATATGACATTAATCTATTTTGAATAGGAATCTAATTTTGCAACTGCAATTTTCCAAACTAACATCAAGAATGAGATAACGCAATAAATGATATTTTGTGACAATATCATAAAACTGTACGCAAAGCTCAAGTAAGGCACAAATTAAAGGCGTTGATAAAAATTAAAGCTACAATTTGATAGTACATGTATAAATGAATTAATATTCCACTTAATAGTGATTTCTAAGCCTTGGTTCCTTTCTTTATGAAAAACACATTAAGACTACGATGTTAACTTCCATTGCTTTGCTTAAAATAGCGGAATAACGAGATTAAAAATTGCACAGGAAAGCCGTTTGTTATTAAACTAAGAAGACAGTTGTTATTTTCCCAAAGCCATTCAGTGGAATTAATCAGGTAGAATCCAACATCTCCCTATCAGTGTTGATATGATTATCCGTGACTTAATCTACTACAGGTAAAACTAATAGAAACATCTAATACTACTTGTTGCAATCCTCTCTGTTTTCATTTAAAGTTAAAACTTAATGTCAACATTGTCTTTCCACAGCCATATCCCAAATGTCTATTTCATTACACAATTTTGAGACAGTTGACATTATAGTCATACGGCAGAAAAATCAATCAGAGGCCAGCTCAGGTGTTTTTGTATTTGTCTCCGATATGTCAAATAATCATTACGATTATCTAAAAACAATTGTGGATCTTCGAATTAAACACGTTGAGATTTAAGTAATAATCTATCAAATATATCTGTAAGAAAATCAATACTCTTACAAGTCGTTTGCTATTAAATGATACCCGGCGGTTCATCTACTTGACCAATATTATATCATTATTGCTATAACACTGGATATTACCAACAATTAATTGTGAAATGAACAGTTTTGTCTCGATGGTTCGTATGTGAAAGAATTGTCAAAGGTTTGCAACAAATGCTATCAGCACTAAACATTGCCATTGTGTAATTTTCCGTTGCTCTTAGCAACTGATGACTATTTGAAATCCGCAATTCATTTTATGTAAGATATTTGGTCAATTCGAAGATAGTATAATTGCTTCATAGTTTTAAATGAACAAGCAAATTAGAAATCGCATGTCGTAAAGCAATTTTCTTGATTATCCATAATTGCAGATGGTGTTTCCCTCATGTGTGCTTTTAATTTTTATTACTTTTCAATGGATTTTTTATAAATTGCTACTACTTTTATAGATTGTTAAACAGCTTACCACTCTAACAGGAAGGTGGCAGTTATCAGATGAAAGCTCGGAAATTTCCATTGGTTCAAATTTACATAGATTTTCTAATGAAAAAAGTAAATATCCTTATCACGAATCAAAACTTTTTTTTCACAAGACATTTTTGAAGTCTAATCATGATTATAGGTTTCGTTAATCGTTAAATGTGATTCCTTAATTTTATCTGACGCATTTATATATAATTACTGGAAAATACAACTTCATGTAATGACTTATTTGCACAAAACAATTAATTCCTGATAACTTTAATTGAGCTATTGAAGTCAATTCTATTACAACAGAATGTATTGAACAGACAAAAATAGCGAACAAATGCCGTTCTGATTGTCTCCGACGATGTGTTGTCTATATCACTCTATGGAGTACCAGTTTCTGTCTTTATTTATATCCTGTTATTTAACTGGTAACAATGACCCAATTTAGAATCTTTTCTTAAAAATGTCGTTATCTTGCACTATGGTCATAAAGTCAAATCTCAGGACAGTAGCTTTTTTCACATAGAAAATGAAGTATAAAAAAGACTCCATTCTCAAATCATTATGCTTCATTCAATTTAGAAATGAGTACAAACATATTTCCATCAAGAATTTTAAACACGTGTTTGCTTTTAAATTCCTATATGATGTCTAAATTTTAAAAAATAACTACTCCTTAATGAATGGTTTTGATATTGCTAACGCTACGAATTCAAATGCCTAGATACGATTCTCACAACGGAATCATAACAAACAATTGTAGGGAGGTTTTGTTTGCATGCTTGTATTATGTAAATCTTGAATCCTTGTAACTTTTACAATCTTTACTAAACGAACTTCTCTCATGTTCATCTTCAAAGAATGTGTGTACTATAAGAGCCAGACACATGTCTCTTAGTTCATTGATATTATCAATATATATATCCATTTTTAACATGTATGCAAAATATTACTTGAATTTGGCAGCGTTCAAGGAAAAATATTAAGTGTATGATGGTAGATCTTACACGTGTTGGTCTGTGATGATTTGGCTAATGGCTTGTTTCCGTGATTATTACATATTGTTTACCAGCATACGAAAACGACAATGTACATTTTGTTACAATGTTGTTATCAGGTCATTAACGATCTGACAATTGATAGAAATTGATACTATCTTTGAAAGATGGCACCGGGCAACATTAGAATCATAGATGTGGGTTTATACTTCTATGTTATAATCAAAAGCCAATTAAATCCGCCACATATAGCAAATGAATAATTGAATAATTGATGTTGCACATTTGAAAAAAAAAGTTAGGATTGATAAAATAGTAAAAATTAAAAGCTCAAAGACATCAGACAAATGGATAACAACTTTCATATTCCTGAACAGTTGTTTACTACGTGCGTTATTAGTAATACTATGTATTTTTTTTATATCTGAAATACTAGATATAAAACTACACTAGACATTACTGAATGCATCATAGTTTTTTTGTTTTCACACATTGGAGCTGCAATTCGATACAGTCAATTAGGTACAAAGTCCATTTCATTTCAGACATTGACGCTGCAATTAAGACCAGTATATTTTTATACATTGACCTGCAATTCGGTATGGTTCAGACAATGACGCTGCAATGTATTGGTATTTATTTCTGGATTTTGATATAGCTAATATCTTACTAACAATAAACAACACTCTGTTTCGAATAATTTCAATGTTTTTGGTACCCATTGTGTACATAAGCTAAACAATAACAGAACGTATATAGATTTAGTTCAAGCGAATGTGTCAACGCAACTAATTTCACCCCAAGTAAATTTCAGAAACATAGCTAGAATTAAGCCTAGTTGTGCAATGTAAAAGAAAGAGAGGAAGACCCAAAATCACATGGAGAAGAACTGTAGAGACAGAGGCTAGTAAATACCAACAGACAAGGGGCACACTATAGAAAACTGCCAACGACAGACAAAAGTGGAAAATCTTCGTTACTGCCCTACACGCCAACAGCGTACAAGGGCGTACAAGTAAGTAAGTACAATGTACTACACTTTTACACACTTAAGTTCGTTCAATTCAAACAATACCATTTCAGTTTATTATTTGATTAATAGGAGTTTGAGAACGCTAATAGCCTCCAAAACTAAGTCGTTCATAAACATGTATTAATTTCACAGTCATTCTAATTCTGAACAGATAGTACTACAACATTCTTGTTTAACTAAATATCTTCAATTCTGACCTATTCTGTACTTCGGTACTGACACGATTTATAACAAACCTTTCTAAAATCATCCGTTAATAAATTTTGAAATTATTAGAAAGTAAGGTTTCATTTCCCTCAGGCAAAGTTGACCTTAGATAGGTTTTGCTTTTCACTGTCTTTTGTTGATAATAAAGCTTTTTAACTGTTTAGATTCTTTTACATTCGTGGCTTCCAAATACATGTATTAGGCTTTGAACATTCCTGTTGAAGGTTAATCCTTAAAAGCGAATCGAACGCACGACACTTATGAAGTATTGTCCTCATTTTTTTTTATTCAGAAATACATTAGTTTTTGATTGGCTGATATCACTTAATTTTCTTGCAATATTTGACGATGGATATGACACGAAGAAAGTAGTTGTTTTCACATATATTAGACAGACATATTAAAATTAGTATCATTCTAACACATTTCTGGACGAACGGTTGGTGCTCAGTACTGGCAAAGTTGGGCGGCAATTGTATTTTGTTCAGTGATGGTAAAGATGAACAGTAGCTGTGCTAGAAGTCAGCACCTTTTATGTTGAAATAAAATATGATTAATATGCTTTTAAAGATTTTTCAACTTCTTATTCCATTCAGGCATCCATGTGTTTTTAGCTTGAGCACCAATAATGGGTCTTATATAGATGCAAAGCGAGTACTAGTATATCATACAAAATTGTAAGCCGATATCTTTGGTAGATTTCTTTTGAAACAGTATCCACTGGCATATAGAATGAACCTTCACCTCACTTGCATACAATAATATTTCCACAGATGTTTTATTTTATCGAGATACTTCATACTCGTTAAATTATGTTAATTTTTTTAAAGCTTATGATATTATTACAGTTTTGCTGATACGATGTTGTCAATACTGTTGATTCATTATTATTCGTTGGATACCAATTTCCGTGGATTTCATGGGTACAGGTAAACCACGAAATTAAATGATCATCGAATGACAAATTTTCTAAACGCAGACCTTGACTTAACCACGAGATTAATATATAAACGAACATTAAAGTTTTCCTTTATCCACAAAAATTGGTACCCACGAAAAAAATGAATCCACAGTATTATTGAATTATATGCGACTGTCATTCAAGGAACTCTCCTATTTTGAATTTTCATAAGACTTCGAAATAAGGGATATTTCACTTTATACTTTTAAGTTTAAGTGAGAATATTCAAAGTCGAATATGGAGCTTACTGTTACACGAGAAGAACAGACAGTACATCAAGCAGTAGACTGTGTAGTAGTCAATGAGCTCAAAAGGACAGTAGTGTAATCAGTATAACTTACCCGACAGTTAACTTGGCTACATAATACTATTTATAATTTCAGTAAAGAAAAGTATAAGACAGATGTATAAAATTGTCCTACCTTTTGAGATACAGCAAATACAAGTACAGCACATGAAAAGAAAGAATGAAAAACAAATGAATTTCAAGCAATTATAAACATAGAAATACGTCCACGAACAAAGAAACGAATAAACACTTATAACTTGAATTTAAGTAAGTGATCAATTGAAACAATGCAATGAAATCTGGTTCTATAAAATATAATTTATTTTCATTCCAAAATTAGTAAATAAATAGAATTTGAAGTGAACAAATTCTGTTTTGTTTTTCAAAAGTTTTTGCACTACTACTAAATCTTGCACATATCAAATTCGCTTATGATGTTTTCGTATTTTAGTAATAGTATCTAAGATCATATTAATATTTTTTCCATAAATTGCGTTCTAAATAAGACATGGTATCAAAGTCGTCCGAACTTTTCTAAATATAAAATATTATAATTTAGACTGGCACGTCGTTTTGTTGGCAGACAATTAAGACCCAACTATGGACAAAGATTGATAATTTCATACTCTTTAAAAAGGCAAAACTTTTCCTAGTTGTTTTTTTTTTGCAACAGGTTACTACTGTTTTTTTATTAATGACCCGAACTTAGTGTTAGGTTTTATGTTGCTCGAATTTCAGTTTTCTATGTATTGTTTGTTGTCCTTTATCGTTTGACCTTTTGGCTTTGTTGTCCGTTTTTCTTCTATATATAATTTTTGATTGCCCTCTTGGTATATATCTTATGAAAATGAAATAAACTGATCAAGCTGTGTTGCTAGTATAAAATATCACTGACGCTTAAAGGAGGACCATAAAAAATTTGCGTAATTTCAATAGTAAATATAAAGTTAATGTATATGTCTTTAATTCAAATAAAATCATATGTCAATTGTATTTATCAAATGCTGAGTAAAGACATTATGTAATTAAAGATAAATATCACATTGAGATTCGAGTCAAAATCAAAACCTCTACCACTTCATTAAGCAGAGGACTAATTTACAAGACGTCATAATCAAACAAAATTAATACACATCTGTACTTTTAATATGTAAAAAATATAGAAAAAACAACAATTGATAAAAGACTTTTTATGATTCGACAAATGAGGTGTACAACATTGACTGCGGCATTGAGAGCAACAACTCTTAACACAATATATACATCTCTAGGCTAGTCTTAATTCAATCACATTTCAATAGTTTACACTATAAATTGTATTAAAACTATTCCCCATGCTCAATTGAAAGATCGACTACATTATTTCATTATACAGATTTGTTTTCTACAAAAGTAAAGATACAAATGTTTCGTTTTATATTATGTAT
This sequence comes from Mytilus galloprovincialis, assembly GCF_965363235.1. Taxonomy (NCBI): domain Eukaryota; kingdom Metazoa; phylum Mollusca; class Bivalvia; order Mytilida; family Mytilidae; genus Mytilus; species Mytilus galloprovincialis. Next base: position 75,675,030 of record NC_134841.1, on the reverse strand, counting down.
GAAAATTCTGGTATTGATTTAGTTTAAATTCTATACAACACAACGTCAAACTGTAAATACAGGAACGTATATTTCAAATAGAAAGGTGAAAATGTGCAGGTTTATACAGGAGTTATGCAAATAATGAATCCCGAAAAGCCTAGACTGGTCGAAAATCCCGTTGAAATGTGAAGTTTTTTTAACGCTATACACTACTACTTCCATTGCATAATCACAACTAAATATATATCGTCATATTTACCGTCAATTAAAAAAATGAGATTTTCTTCTGTAAGATCATGAAAATCTTACTTTGTGAAGAAAACTATTGATTCCTTCAACTAATACATCAAAGTAAATATCATGTAAATGCTGTTGATTTTTGGTGGATTTAGGAGACAGTCAGTATTTTAATGTGCATTAATTATGCGGGACGGCGAAAGCGAGACGCGCAAATCGAGTTGAGATGACCAATGACAATCTGTTTATCGCTATTTTACCTAGGACGACGTTTTCAATTTCATGTCAATTTCGTTAGCAACGTCATTTGCCTGCTTAGTTTCTAGTGATAATTTTTCCATCTCAAGCGAGTAGCATGATATGAAAATTATCACAAAAAAGATCAAACGAAAAATACACAAAATAGCGATAATCGTGGATAAATGCAATTGTTTTGTTATATGAAGTATAATTCAAACAGTTATCAAAGGTACCAGGATTATAATTTAGAACGCCAGACGCGCGTTTCGTCTACATAAGACTCATCAGTGACGCTCATGTCAAAATATTTATAAAGCCAAACAAGTACAAAGTTGAAGAGCATTGAGGATTCAAAATTCCAAAAAGTTGTGCCAAATACGACTTAGGTAATCTATGCCTGGGGTAAGAAAATCCTTAGTTTTTCGAAAATTTCAAAGTTTTAATACAGGAAATTTATAAATATGACCACATAATTGATATTCATGTGTTGACTACTGGGCTGGTGATACCCTCGGGGACGAAACGTCCACCAGCAGTGGCATCGACCCAGTGGTGTTAACAGTTATCAAAGGTACCAGGATTATAATTTAGTACGCCAGACGCGCGTTTCGTCTACATAAGACTCATCAGTCACACTCATCTCAAAATATTTATGAAGCATATCCTTCCCAAAGACAAGAGTGCACACGCTGAAATGTCTCGCCTTCTTTACTTATCATTGATATTATGTTGAAAGTCCTAAAATATAAAGCTTTATTACAACTGTCACATAAACCCTAACAATAACCAAGAAAATAAAACATAGACCAATAAACCATTAAAATGAGGTCAAGTTCAGATGAACCATGTCAAGCAGGCATGTACAGCTAACAATTCTTCCCTACAACAAATATGGTTGACCCATTGCTAATAGTTTAAGAAAAACAGATCAAAATACAAAAAGTTAACAGAGCAATGAACCGTAAAAATGAGGTCAAGGTCAAATAAAACCTGCGTGACTGACATATAGATCATAAAATATTTCCATACAGTAAATATAGTTGACCTATTGAATAAAGTATTAGAAAAAAAAGACAAAAAAAATCAAAATCTTAACTTTGACCACTAAACCATGAAAATGAGGTAAAGGTCAGATGACATCTGCCAGCTATACATGTACACCTTACAATATTACATACACCAAATATAGTAGACCTATTGCATACAGTATAAGAAAAACAGACCAAAACACAAAAACTTAATTATAACAACTGAACCAAGAAAATGAGGGCAAGGTCAGATGACACCTGCCAGTTGGACATGTACACCTTACAGTCCTTCCATACACCGAATATACTAGACCTATTGCTTATAGTATCTGAGATATGGACTTGACAACCAAAACTTAACCTTGTTCACTGATCTGTGAAATGTGGTCGTGGTCAAGTGAAAACTGTTTGACGGGCATGAGGACCTTGCAAGGTACGCACATACCTAATATTGTTATCTTATTACTTATAATAATAGAGAATTTGACATTACAAAGTATTCACTGAACCATGAAAATGAGGTCAAGGACATTGGACATGTGACTGACGGAAACTTCGTAACATGAGGACATCTATATACAAAGTATGAAGCATCCAGGTCTCCCACCTTCTAAAATATAAAGCTTTTAAGAAGTTAGCTAACGCTGCCGCCGCCGTAGTCGCCACCGGATCACTTTCCTTATGTCGAGCTTTCTGTGACAAAATTATAAATCTATACATATAAGTACAGCCGTCTGATTTGTAGATTTACCAATAGTGTCGACATTTTAACCATAAATTCGAGATTTGTTCCTGCAAAGTAAGAGACGCTCACCTAATCGACACACCTGGGTTTTTTTTTGGTTTTTTTTTTTTTGGTTTTTTTTTTATTTATTTTTTTTTTTTTTTGGGGGGGGGGGGTATTTTGACTTAGTTTTCCTGTTTCAGATCAATTTACGAGATTGAAACTGATAAACTACTGTCGCGTTAATTCATAGCCCTAGATTAGACTGAAAGGGAAACAATCACCTGATGTATGAAAATAGTTTCATTTAAAATATCAGGCCAACTGCTTGTTTGCTCTGAATGGCATACCGGCATTGTTGCCAATTTTTTCTCTTATCTGCTCATTAAAACAGTCCGCAAATGATATTCTCATATTTGAATTGTAATAGATTTAAACATAATAATAATAATAATAATAATAAATAACAATCAATATTTGAGACATTTGTAGGAATATCAGATACATACTGTTGAGAGGTTCAACTAGCTAGTAACCCATTTTCTATATATAAGTACCAATTAAGGATTATGAAGCTGTTTGAGCTTTTGATTTTGGCATTTGATAAGGGACTTTCCGTTTTGAATTTTGTTTAGAGTTCGAAACTTTTGTTACTTTATTTAAACATCATTCTTGTACACCCTATTTGACAAGTTTAACAGTTATGTGTGCCATTCATTTACGTTATCTTTCAATTTAATACTAGAATAAAATTCATAACAGTGTAGCTACGGTCATTCATTGACTGGGACAAATTAGGTGAACGTTCGTCTGCACACTGCTCACGACGTACTTATTATAGACATTTAAACTGTTAGGTCACCAAACTTTAAGGTTCCCAACGCCTAAATGAATTCATTCTTCAACAAAAGAATACTTCACAAGAATATAACTTTTGTAAGAAACCTGAAAATTGTGTTGGACAATAAGAAAGATTATTGAAGATAAGGCAAAGTGACAAATATCTGAATGAATGAATCTTTTTATTGGATTAAAAAAAATGTTTTTTTAATTATCCGGAACTCTTCACAAACAAAACCCACATGTATATTCATTAAATAAATAGTAGACAATTCTGAAATTATCACAACGTAGAGGTATTTGTTCTGGTAATCAATGAGATATTTTGTGAATTAACCCCATCAACATAATAGTTTGGGATTTTACAATGGATAAACCTATTTTTTATTATTATTAAATGATATCAGCTCCGAACATTATAAATGACACTGTTGTAAGTGATGATATAACAAATATTTAAAACAAATTCCTTTAAAACTTTGTAAAAAGAAAGTTTCATTTTATGTATCGAAATGTGTAACAAGTGAATATTTCAATCCCCTCTGTAAGTAAGGCCTCTGAAAGACTGGGTGAGCATAAAATCATAGCCATTGACAAACAAGTTACAACTTACAAACGCTTTACCGTCGACCACACTGTTATGCAATACTCTAGTTCAGGGAAGCAATGCGCATGTGCAAGATCGATCGTGATTTTGCGTTATCGACTAATTAGATACGAGATTCGATAAACTGGGGGCATTATCAGTTTATTGATTTACCAGATCGGCATCGTTATTACTGTAGTCATATGCATAATTTATTTTCACATGCTATGGCAAACGAAAATATATACAACATATGACAAATAAAAGGCAGCAGAGAACAGAAGTTAGAGAGTATACAATAATATTATGACATTATATGTGATCTAATTTTCCAAGCGGCTGCATTTGAAAAAATGCATAGTTTTACTGTCAGAGATTTAGAATAAATTATCTAACTTGTGCCGATTTGGCCAAGAATTATTATAGTAGAATAAATATAAAATACTATGCGCACAGATCTATACGTTGGACATGATAAAAGAAAATGATATTCGTCTTCCAAAACATTCATATTGCAATATATACAAATTCTATTTTCTCTTTGAGTATTCAGATAACGACCAACTTCAACATTTAATCTAAGTGTGCCGCTACGCAATTTTGTTAATATAGATACATTACAATGAAAATCTAAGTATCTTTCAAAACCAAATACTACTTTATATCGTTTATAAATACAAAGTTTGTTACATTCTTCTAAAGCTGAAGATTCCACTGACATATTAAAACAGACTATTTTGACCATTATGTTAATTAATCTTAATTACAAAAGGAATGGTTAGATATATGTCACCTGACTTTGAATGTTACCTTCACGCAAAAATGGACAGATTCATGCTGTGATGTTCACTTAGCAGATCGTCTGTATATTCAAGAAGGTACAGGTGCTATTTCATTACCATATCTGAGGAACTGATCTTAGGTCATAAAAATAAAAGTCAATCAACACCTAGACCATATGGTATCATAAAGTTTTACCTTAAACTATTAATCTCACCAGGCGACAGTTAGAGACAATTTATATACCCTTAATAATCGTAATCATGTTCTGACAGTTAGGTACCATTAAAATATATGTTCAAAATGCTAGCCCTGATTGCATGCGTGTATTTACATAAATGTTTTGTGCTTAATTCAAATGCATCGGATAATGACAATTTTTGAAAGGAGGGGGAGATGGGTCGTTCAGCATTTTATTTTGATATATTGTGAAGCATACATAATATTGTATACAGAACATCTAGTTAATTCCAATATATATATATATATACTACAATTATTATAGAAAAAAGATCCTCCCCCTTAGACAAAAAGAAAACAATTATTGTCGTCTTGTCGAAAGCAAGGAGGTCTTTAAGATTTATGAGTGAAATAGCTGCCTACTTGGATCTTTTGACATACATCCTTCTTTTTGTAAAAGTCTCGCGAAAGCGATACTTAGCGATGCTAGGTTCCGTCGTCAGCATTCACGCCGACTAATTCAGCATTTAGGTTCAGTCTGTGGTTAAAGTTTTGTTTTACATCAAAATCGTTGTCAAACATAATGGAATTTTGGGAAATTGGGAGCTTCTTTCTGTCCAAAATACAGTATCCAGGGCAAAATTTTGCAAATATTTATTTTCATTTTTCCGTAGTTTACTACTAGATGGACTTCGTTTTTCCTGAACAGTTAATTTCATGTTTTGTCTGAAGTAAAGATTTTCGTGCAGTCGTCAATAACCGTTTTGTTTAATCGTCCAGTTGCAAGTTAAATGCATATCCATGCAGGTCAAGATCATGATAATGATATATGAATGTTGAAAATATTTTGTTCTACATTGCGCTGGACTTTCACTCGTGTGTTCAAAATGCAATAGTCAGAGTAAAGACATTTATATATCTTATAAGTGGGTGCGGCTTTTTTGCTAAGATTTTAATTCCATATGACGATCTGTAGCTGTTTGATTTTATGGGAACTTTATATTTTTATTATGGTTTGAACAAGGAACGTATATACTGTACCAAGGTTTAACGGTCAGATTATTTATACAATATTGAAAACATAACATTTATGAAGCCATGATGTTTATTTTTTATTGAATACATCGCATAATATCATTCATTACGACTATGTGTTATGACCAGCAAAAACTTTTCAAAAAGCTCCGTCTTATATGACAATCATATGGTTTAGATTGTTTATCTATATTCTCCCGAAAAAAGGCTAAAGAGAATAAATTATGTAGTGTCACCATTGTATGCTATACTGTTTTGGCAATTAATGCCATTACGGCAGCATGTTTCTGGAAATTATTCTCAATCAACAAAAAATTATATTTCTGCACATAAACTTCTTCAAAGTTCTTAACAGATTCCAGGGACTTGAAGGAACCTCGTTCCTTCTTTATCAAACATTTCGTTTTGGCTTTTTGCAAGCAGTAATTTCAATTTTCTTTTCCAATTTTCTCCCGTAATTTTTAAACACTATGTCCCGAAATTTTTCAAAATATTACTTATTTTACTTTATTACACATAAACATAAACAAACAAAAAACAGATGACACTCAACGACTTTACAGGTAAACGGAAAAGCGGCAGGCGTCCTAATAAACGCCTATTAAACACCGAATATTGATGTGTACCATATATGACTTTGCCCCCAGTTCAACCAAATCTCGTATATTCTCGCATGAGTTTTAATTAAACGCTTGACCCACTCAGAATTCAAGGTCGCGAACAAGTTTTCCCTGAACTACTGTATTAGTTCTAGTATGAAATTCAAAACAGTGTAGCTGTGGCCATTGATTGACCCATCAAAATCATCCATTGACTGGGACAATTTACGTGAACGTTTGTCTGTAACAACCACTGTTCATGACGAACCCACGATAGACATTTAAACTGTGGGGTCACCAAAGGTTTCTTAACGCCTTTAATTATAAAATAATTCGAAAAATTAATCAGGAATAACCTTTGTGTTTTGATTTATATAATTGATATAAATCAAAATATCGTGTTATTTCTGATTAATTTTTCGAATTACTTAATTAGGTGTTGAGAACCTTTGGTGACCCCATAGTTTAAGTGTCTTTAAAAGTACATAGTGAGCATTGGTCGTTACATACAAACGTTCACCTAAATTGTCCCAGTCAATGAATGATTTTAATGTGTCAATCAATGGCCACAGCTACACTGTTTTGAATTTCATACTATTTAGTGTAATGATAATCACAGTTTTCAAGATTTTCAATATATCAACAAATGAGTATTGAGAGTTATTCTGACCATTCATATTTTAATACAAATCAAAGCTGTCTACTATTTTTTTCTTTTTTAAATTTAAAAAATATATTTTCATTTCATTTTTCATTTAATACAAAATCTATATTCATCATACGAAGTTGTAAATAATTAATATCTCTAACGACCATTTCCTTATTCCTATCCTATTATTATAGATTGTTACAGTAATTTTCATGACAGTACTTGTGAATTTTAATGAAAAAATTATTTCACCTATACTGATGCATTATACCATAAAAGGACTTAAAAGTAAATTAATTATATCGATTTACCATATATTTTTTTTAAAGTTGACTTCACTTTGATTTTAATTTCGTCAGATAAATTCTACATGTATCGTGTATTAAATTGAAACAGTACACATAAGGAAGAAATAAGCAATATATAAACAACAGACAGCAGAATATATGAAACATATGTAACCATCATAAAAAACGATGTTTAATTCCTCTTAAACAACATACAAATCCCGGTGATTTCTGATAAAATACTCGAATACAAATGGTAGAATAGTTATATCTGATCCGAAAAAAATACTATCAACTTTCATTCTTCAAATTCTATTTCCTTGAAGTAGCTGAAAACACGCTGTAGAATAAATCTATTCATACGGACATCGTGGTGATGTTCATCTGAAATTGACAGGTTTACTTCCGGTTTGTTAACGTAAACAAAGCTTCTATCATAAATTTGTCTATGAATGTCTCTATCAGAAAGTCAGAAAATGACGAATAATCCATTTCAGCCGTTATACAGTAACCATCCGTTAACATTTTACATTTAGATAATGGAGAGTTTCCTGTCAATAATTGCAAGTTTTAACGCTATTTGAACCAAAATATAAGAACTTGTTCGATGATGTCGCACTTGATATTAGATACATTTCTGCGTGTACTTTCAAATTTTAATTGCAAGCAAAATATGATTGATAGCTTAATCCTTTAAATATCTCTAGTCCAGTGGCGTATATATACATCATATATATTCTTGATGAAACCAAAGCTACAAACTTATAACACAACCAACTGTGTTATAACTTTTGGCGACTTTGGTTTTTCTCATACATCTCTTTTATACAATTTGTCTTTTACATTGTTTAATTCATAGTCATACACAACATGAGGATGAACAATTTGTTCAAATAATAGTTATAAACAGTAAATTATTCAATCGAAACTTCATCATAGGATTCACAAGGGTAAATCTGCAATACCATGTTTACTCTATTTTATCTACATGTAAAGAGGATAAATAATATTTTATCATTAATTATGATGTAGGGCACGACACCTGTCTTAGAAATAACTTTTTCGGGTTTTCTTGTTTGTATCTGCATTAGCTGTCATCATGCTCGATATTTCCTATAGAATGGAAAACAAAAACATAATTTAGGAGTAAAAATCGTTTACAGTCTTTGCCGCAGGAGTATTAAAATAGCTTATCCCAATACCTAATTAACAAGGGGAAGTTTCGCGAACTAGACAACTTTAACCATTAATTGTATATGTACTTCTTAGCAAATACTTTCGGACGGATGTGTAGAAATTTCAGAAATATTCTTTTTGATTTTGCTTGGCATTTTTTGTCTTTCTCATTTATGTTCATCAATTACACGGCTGTGTTCCCGTTAAAAAATACTTTACATTCTCAAACAGTACTTATTCTACTATCGATAATTTTCTACGTTCATTTTCAGGACATATATTTATTTTTCAACTTAATAACTATCCGCAAAAGTATAGCCATCAGAAATCGAGGACTTTGTTTATCTTAGAGATTATCAACACCATTTTATTTGTTCCGTTGTGTAAGGGTGAACAAAAGGTAAACGCAGCCCAATCCTTTGCATGTATAAATTCGGTGATGAACAGTTCAAATAATTTTCTGTTAATGGTTTTCAATCAAAAACTAGTTTGGTTTTATTTTTGCAAATAGAAAACAAGTTGTTCCAAACACACTTTTCAAGGTGGATTTTTTTTCGCACAAATTCATCAATAACCAGGCGTCCAGTAATGTCTAACTATGAATGATTGGTTCGTACTGTACTGATGACCATTTGATACTAGCATTTTGTACATGTACATTGTATCAGTTTTCTTATAAAGTTAAGGAAATTGATGCATTTAAATGACACTTGAACTTTATTTTAACTTAAACTTCCTCCAATTACGAAATATGACAGCGTTAATTTCTTGCATTAACTATCTTTCTATTGCCTTTACCATATCGCTTCTATAATTTCAACTATGGGCAAAACACAATAATATGTCAAAAGAAACAAATAGTTATGTTATCGATAAACGAAGATGCCTCAATTGAGCCCATAGTTTATCCTTTATATTCAACAGTATCCAATTACGACAAACTCATAATAGCTTAATGCAATCTTAATTTATGATATGACTATTATTATGGTGGTAGGAAAATATCTTGTTACTGATGTAGACTAATTTCCTTCTTTTAATGTCATCTATCTATGGAAAGCTATAAAAATGTAAATTTTGTCTCGAAGGCTTACATAAATGCCGGAACACATAACATTGCCGTAAATCGTACTACTTTTGTCACAGCAAGTCGTAAACTGCTCATGAGGATAACCAATTATAGTTTCAACTACATTTTAATTATTTATGTATTACAGCCTTGTCCTGTTGTGCACAAAATAAGACACTAAACACTTGATTAGTTAAAATTGAAATGCCCAGAACAAGTTAGTTCCAAAGTTCTTAACTTTAGCATGCATATATTTACATTTACTTGAATATTGCATTTATGATGAATGTGCATTTATTCTCAACTGCCATTTTGCTGGTTCTGATGAGATTTAATTGGCTTTACTAGCTATAAGTATCCCACACTATTGACAAAAAGTTATGAGGCCTTTCAATTAAAAGCATTCGTCTTTCCATAAGAAGAATACGGTCAGTGGATACTCTTCCAGTTACCAGTTGTACATCCATTAAACGTTTCGAAAAATCCTGGAATGCTCTCTAAACGTTAAATTGATTTTCATTGTAGTGAATTGAATTTGAAACATAAATGTTCATCGCAAAGTTTACTTGCATTAGAAAAGACCAAAACGTTTCGCTTAAACTTATAAAACAAAGACATTAAAAATGTAGCATTATTGAAAAAACATACTGGTATCAACTGAATTGCTGCGTAAAGGTAGAGGTTTGGAATAAATATTCAGAAGAGAAATAAGAACTATGACGTTAACAACTATAGGTACAAGTACCTTTTCAGTTGGGCCTTTAAAAAGCTTTTTTGACAATTTATCGTTATTGACTTCGATTTGACTGCACGTCATATATAATTATGCCGCCTCATCCGGTTTGATTTGTGGCGTTAGCTAAAAGATACTTCGATACAATGACACAGGAATTAAATAAATATAAGTGATAGGTGTGTGGTGATTGGTAACTCCTGATCCGACCTACCGAATTGACTTTGAAAGGTCCGTTTAAAGTTTGTACGATGACAATTATTAATCACTTTAAATGAAGCTTGCTTATTAGATACATTGATATTTGGTAAATGTCCAGTGAGAAATTTGCTTGAAAAATTCAGGGCGTGACATTTTTGTAAATCTAGGTTTATCAGTTTTTTTCTAAAGTAGTACACCCTGGTTTTAAGGTTTTTAGTAAGTTTTCAACTGAATAGCATATGGCAGACAGTTTATTTTGCTACAGGCTATCTATGGGTTTATAATAAGGGTTTTTGCAAGGATCTTTAACTAGAGAAATCAAAAGGCGGTAGATTTCGTGTTTATCACCTAATTTCACACCTAAATGTTTTTTTTTCTCACTAAATCCGTTGGTTAATTACGTTTGATTTTGTCGTACATTTCATGGTATACATTGTCATGCATTTCATGGTATACATTGTCATGTAGTTTACGGCATTTCATAGTATACATTGTCGTGTAGTTCATGGTATACATTGTCATGTAGTTTACGGTTTATTGTCAATACAGTTGACGACAATATCTAATCCAGAAAATAATTCTTAAACTGTTAAATAGTTATATTTCAAATCAAATACGTATTGTAAAACATATTACAAAATCAAGTATATAACTATGATTTATACTATTATCTGACATGTTAGAATAAATAATGCGATATGCATTAACAAATCTATATATTATGAATAAAATATTATATTATCTTACTGGTATTCCACAAAGCAAAACATTGGTGTGAAAAACCCATCAAATATCAAGTAACATACTTAGTGGCGTCAAGAGATAATCAAAACACTCGGGTTTACACACTTGTAAAAAGTAAAGCCCCATTGAGAAGTTTTAATACAAGTTAACTTCATAACATAGTATTATCTATATACAAAACCTTGACATGGAATTGTTTGTCCTTTTGTACATAAGTCGTATATCGATTGAGAGAAAAAAATCCGGGTTACAAATATCTTTTCAAATAAGGTGTCAAATTTGCATAAAAAATTCATAGATACATTGTTGCAAAATTATATACACTGTTTAATACTATAGTATTAATGTATGGACTTTTCATATTGGCCCTGTAACATGCCCGAGGTGTTAATAATGGCCAAGGATGGTTGTAATGGCCCTGAGGCAACGCCGAGGGCCATTACAACTGTCCGAGGCCATTATTAATATCAAGGGCATGTTACAGGGCCAATATGAAAAAGTCCATATATTGATACTTTTATTAACCAACTATAAAGGCATCTTCATTCAAGAACAGTCTTCGAGTCTCGGATCCAAAATATTATACAGCTATCCACAAACTACAACAGGACCAATACAGAAAAGCCCGTTTCATAACATTTTTATTAAATTGCTTTAATTCTTCGATTAAACAAAGAGTAGGAAACTTACCGTGAAGAAGATACAGGAAATTTTTTTCATAGCTGAATTTCTACTTGTCTTTTCGCATTCAATTTCGCATGGAATTTTGGTCAACATTGTGACTGTCAGATGTAATTTCTGATTTCTCATCCAAGTACTTAATTTTATGCTATTAAAATTCATTTCATCTAGCAAATAAAAAGGCTGTGAAATATTTCCGTTTCAAGTTGTTACAAAACAATGTGAATGAACATCATTTGACTGTCCCTTTGGTATCTTTCGTCCCTCTTTTAAACTTGTTTTTATAATATTAAGTTTTAAAAAAAATCAAAAAATGTCACACTTATTTAAAGAAATAAACGACATTTTGATTTAATCGATGTCCCGTTTCATCTGTTCATAATGCATGACTGTGATTTCGTAATGCACGGGTGTGATTTCGTAATGCATGACTGATATTTCGTAATGCATGACTGAGATTTCGTAATGACTGACTGTAGCAATTTTTCCGTTCATAATGACCAGATGTTGAAATTTTCCCTTTATAAAGCATGGGCATTTCTATACATATTGTAGTAAGTTGGTTAATAAATTGATATAAATGTTTATGTTTAGAGCCTTTTATTATCATTGATATGGTCATACTTATAAATTAACTGTTTACAAAAAGTTTGAATTTTTTGAAATACTAAGGCTTTTCTACCTCAGAAATATATTGCCTTAGCTATATTTGGCAAAACTTATAGGAATTTTGGTCATCAATGCTCTTCAACTTCGCACTTTATTTGGCCTTTTTAACTTTTATGGATTCGAGCGTTACTGATGAGTCTTGTGTAGACGAAACGCGCGTCTGACGTAAATACAAATTTTAATCCCAGAATCTATGATGAGTTTATTGATAGACATTTATATAGTATTCCGTTAAATTAAAATTCAATATTACTTTAGCCTTTAAAGGCAAGAATAGTTACCTTCAATATGTAGTGAATAATGTAAATATATAAATCCTTCTTAATTATTAAAGTTAAGTTTAAATCAAAGAGCTGAATAGCTCTGAGGGAAAAGACGGCCCTTGTCTCCCTTTTTTATTTGGGAGGGGGATATCTTTTGATAGTCTTCATATAAAGAATGAAAAAAGGAATAGCTAGAACATGTAGAAAGGTTGACAATATTGAAGTCAATTGTTGTTTTTTAATCTAATTTTGTTTCCTTAGTTTAGGATTCAATTTGGACCAAGAGATCTGCATCTTCTAAATCTAAACATTCAATTAAAGTTGATAGTTAATTATGTAAAATTCAACTGATTTCTGTCATTTATTTATTTCAACAACAATTACAATGTTTTCTGAAATCTTAATTGTGTACCACTGAACTGCCGGCTAGGCCATTTTCCATTTTTTTTGTGACAGTACTCTAGGGTTTTTTCTTAAGAAAGTTAAGACTGAAAAATCCATTTAGTTTTAAATTTCAATTGATAAAGTTCCCAGTTACAACTCTCATCACAGGGGTATTAATAAAAAATAATATGATTGATGTCAACTGTGTGAAGCTTGTTTCCAGATCCAACATTTTGAAATATTTGTAAATTTCATGAATAAATAGGTTTAAACTATAAAATGCAACTTTTTTTAAATTATTTTTTTTTACCATTACAATGATTTATTTGTTGGTACACACAATTAAGTTTTAATGGGAGAATACTAATCAAATACTAAATGTCACATTTTAATTTTTATTTTAGTGGATAATTACTCATCAATTGGGGTGCTCCTGATTTGGAGGAAGATTCACAAAACAGGATTTTACAGAAAAAATGAAAAAAAAATCGTTTCTCTCCCTAATCTCATGTAGCTCCACGATCTTTGTTTACTTTGAAAGTTGTTGACCTACAAATTAAAGTATTGCGTGTTGATGTTTGAATCATCTACAGCAAACATAATTATGTTTAAATTTAACAAATAACAATTTATAATTAGTGCACGAACTCTGAGAATGATTTAAATAACCAGTGAAGGATATCCCTGCTTCTGCATAGTGTGGCATTCCAACAATGACGTCATTATAAAATATAATGTAGGTTGGATATGTTTAGAATATCTGGTCATACTGATTTTTCCGGAGTGTAAAAGAAACGTAAATAGTGTAAAAGAGAGCTCAAAATACGATACTTTCGCTAGAAACAGAAGGGAAATGTGTAGAAAAGTGTTTAAAGTCAATTTATTCATTTGTGTGTTTCCTTCTCATCAATCTCAGTAAGATTTGTTGGGGGTTTTTCACACTATAAAAACAAAATGAATGATGTGAGGGAATGTCACTTTGATGAACCCTATAGGGGATTGACGGCTTGAAGTCGTCTTTCCCCCCAAAATGTGCTGGCCTGTAGATTTAAATAGATACTGATGTACCATGAGCACTTTACAATTTATTACTCGTCAGTTTTGCTTCAAACCACAAACTTAAGCTGCCAGTGCTGAAAATTCTCATCAATTCTTTCCACGTTTAATGGACTACAATTAGACGCAGGGAAAAACCAAATTGCACCATTTGAACTAAGCTAGTGCTTTTAAAATTGACAAGTATGAATGTGCATCATTTTTTGAGTTAACATGGACATGGTTTAAAATAGATCATGTATTTAGGGAACATTTTTTGTACATTTTGAAATGTAGTTTAACGTCAGGAAGATGTTGTTTGACTTAAGCATGCAGTTACATGTTATGAAATAAAATGCTCTGACTTAACAAAATACGTCTAATGAAATATTTTTTTGTTTAAATATTTACTTTTCGTCTAAATTGTTCGGTATCCAGATTTATAGTGGTTCATGCGATCTTTAACTTCAGAAAAGGGGAGATACCAAGGGGACGTCCAAAACTCAAGAGAATCAGTCAGAATTGCTCGCAGGCTGTTTAATGCCATTCGATTAAAATTTTGGCAGATCGGGAAGCCATATTGAAAACGACTAGTGTCATTATTATTCAAACACATTTTGTGATCATTATGGTTTTAATTTCCAAGTTTCACATCACCTCTCTTATGGTATGATTCTTGAATTCCCATTAGTTCGGTAAAAAAATTACAACGCCAGAAGATTTAAAAACTTACGCTTAATGTAGTTTTCGTTCGTTACCACTCTTTTTCTTATATTTAAGGAATGATTGTAATATTGTTTCTGTCTATGAAGAAATAACATAAAAATGTGGTGCACACTGAATAACGCACGTAGCGGTTTATTCTAAAGCGTGCATCTTATTTTTGATGTTATTTCGAATAGAAAGACAAAAATATTACAGTCAATTCTTATATTGTAATTCTAAATTTCATTTTTAACCGGAGTAAATCATGAAAAAACGTTGATGACGTCATGGCCATATGACAAATTTATGTCTATGAGCTGATAAACAAAACAACGTCAGTCAATCAGAAGACGCGTTGCATCCAAAATCAAATTATTTTAAAATAAATTCAAGATTCTTGTCTAAATCTAGAGGTAACACATTTTTTTTCAAAAGGGAAAACAAAATTGATAGTATACCACGGGCAAACAAACAATTTTGTTCCAATAAAACTCGACACCACAATGGCCAAAAAGACAAACAACAAAAACTAAACATTACCTTAACTGTTGATTTCAATGCTTTTAAAGTGTTTACGCTTTTGAGACTGTAATTTGATTAGAGACTCTCCGTTTTGAATTTTCCTTGGTGTTCGTTTTGTTATTTGTTTTTTTACACTGATTAAGAACTGTTTTGAGATTTAGTTGTCACGACGACAACTGAACTTCATTTTAACTGTGAATGTACATTTTTGTTGTAATCAGATATGTAAATGGAATTATGTTATTATGTAAAACACTGCGTACAACAAATCAATTTATTGAAATCATATTGTATAAATGATTTACTGCTAAAAAAGACTATATAAACATTAAATCTTTAAAGGAAATTGTAAGCTTGATTTTACTCAGTGTGCTAAGTAGTACAACCTGTTTTAAGGTTCTAATTGAGACTTCAACTGAAAAAGATGGATTTGACATAGGGCAGACATTGCAACAGGCTACCTATGGGTTCAATATAGAGTTGTTGTCAAGTTTGTACAGAACTCAAAGGGCGTTAGATTTCGAGCGTATCACCTTAGTTCAACTAATGCATTGGCTATCAGATATGTTTTCCTCTTGTTCCGTTGATTAATTACGTTTTATTTTTATATTTTCATGAACTCCATAGCATGTCATCTCATGTAATTAACGGTTTATTGTCAATACAGTTTACGACAACACTTAATCTAGAAAATAATGTGTAGTTCAAATCAAATACGCATTGTAATACATGTTCAAAAAGCAAGTATATAACTGATTTATGCAATTATTTTGACATGTTAGAATAAATAATGCAATATGCATTAACAAATCTATATATAATGGATAAAATATTATATTTTATTACTGGTATTCCACAAAGCAATACATTGGTGTGAAAAACACATAAAATACCGAGTAACATACTCAATGGCGTCAGGAGGAGAACAAAACACTTCCTTTTCCACACTCGAAAAAAGTAAAACCCTATTGAGTAGGTTTAAGAGAAGTTAACTTTATAACATATTTTCACATCAACTCGCTTATAGAACTGTTTTTGCACCATTCATTATATAAGTGTAAGAAATATGCTCTGATAAGTGATCGCCATCAGTTCGGTAAAAAATTACTATGCCAGAAGAAGAAACAACTTAAGCTTAAAGTAATCTTCTTTTGTTAGCACATTTTTTTTTTTAATTTGAAAATAAATTCAAAACTTTAACTTTTTCAACATTCCAGAATTCTTGACAAAAACTACAATAAAATTCGTTAAAAAAGGAAGACAAAAAAGACAGTTTTTCACAGGCATTCAAAAAATCTTTAGTCCAATAAAAAACGACAGCACAGTGGCCAAAAGACAAACAACAAATACTTAAACATTACGTTACTGTGGTTTTCCATTCGTTTGATGTGTTTAAGTTTTTGATGTTGCCATTCGATAAGTAACTTAAACATTACGTTACTGTGGTTTTCCATTCGTTTGATGTGTTTAAGTTTTTGATGTTGCCATTCGATAAGTAACTTAAACATTACGTTACTGTGGTTTTCCATTCGTTTGATGTGTTTAAGTTTTTGATGTTGCCATTCGATAAGTAACTTAAACATTACGTTACTGTGGTTTTCCATTCGTTTGATGTGTTTAAGTTTTTGATGTTGCCATTCGATAAGTAACTTAAACATTACGTTACTGTGGTTTTCCATTCGTTTGATGTGTTAAGTTTTTGATGTTGCCATTCGATAAGTAACTTAAACATTACGTTACTGTGGTTTTCCATTCGTTAGATGTGTTTAAGTTTTTGATGTTGCCATTCGATAAGTAACTTAAACATTACGTTACTGTGGTTTTCCATTCGTTTGATGTGTTTAAGTTTTTGATGTTGCCATTCGATAAGTAACTTAAACATTACGTTACTGTGGTTTTCCATTCGTTTGATGTGTTTAAGTTTTTGATGTTGCCATTCGATAAGTAACTTAAACATTACGTTACTGTGGTTTTCCATTCGTTTGATGTGTTTAAGTTTTTGATGTTGCCATTCGATAAGTAACTTAAACATTACGTTACTGTGGTTTTCCATTCGTTTGATGTGTTTAAGTTTTTGATGTTGCCATTCGATAAGTAACTTAAACATTACGTTACTGTGGTTTTCCATTCGTTTGATGTGTTTAAGTTTTTGATGTTGCCATTCGATAAGTAACTTAAACATTACGTTACTGTGGTTTTCCATTCGTTTGATGTGTTAAGTTTTTGATGTTGCCATTCGATAAGTAACTTAAACATTACGTTACTGTGGTTTTCCATTCGTTAGATGTGTTTAAGTTTTTGATGTTGCCATTCGATAAGTAACTTAAACATTACGTTACTGTGGTTTTCCATTCGTTTGATGTGTTTAAGTTTTTGATGTTGCCATTCGATAAGTAACTTAAACATTACGTTACTGTGGTTTTCCATTCGTTTGATGTGTTTAAGTTTTTGATGTTGCCATTCGATAAGTAACTTAAACATTACGTTACTGTGGTTTTCCATTCGTTTGATGTGTTTAAGTTTTTGATGTTGCCATTCGATAAGTGACTTAAACATTACGTTACTGTGGTTTTCCATTCGTTCGATGTGTTAAAGTTTTTGATGTTGCCATTCGATAAGTAAATTAAACATTACGTTACTGTGGTTTTCCATTCGTTTGATGTGTTAAGTTTTTGATGTTGCCATTCGATAAGTAACTTAAACATTACGTTACTGTGGTTTTCCATTCGTTTGATGTGTTTAAGTTTTTGATGTTGCCATTCGATAAGTAACTTAAACATTACGTTACTGTGGTTTTCCATTCGTTTGATGTGTTTTTAAGTTTTTGATGTTGCCATTCGATAAGTGACTTAAACATTACGTTACTGTGGTTTTCCATTCGTTTGATGTGTTTAAGTTTTTGATGTTGCCATTCGATAAGTGACTTAAACATTACGTTACTGTGGTTTTCCATTCGTTTGATGTGTTTAAGTTTTTGATGTTGCCATTCGATAAGAGACTTAAACATTACGTTACTGTGGTTTTCCATTCGTTTGATGTGTTTAAGTTTTTGATGTTGCCATTCGATAAGTGACTTTCCATTTTTAAAATATTCTTTAGAGTGCGGTATTAATGATATTTTTCTTTTTACACTGTCTAAGAATTGTTTTGTGATTAAGTTGTCACGACTACAACCGAACTTCATTTCAACTGTGAATGTACATTTGTGTTGTAAGCAGATATGTAAATGGAATTATATTATTTATGTAAAACACTGGAAATCAATTTATTGAAACCATATTGTAATTATGATTTACAGCAAAAACAAGACTATTTAATTTTACAGTAAGAATCAAGCTTTCCTTACCTATAGACATTAAATCTTTTAAGGCAATTGTAAATTTGATTTTACTCAGTGCTATTTTTTTTTTTTTTGTTTTTTTTGTTTTACTTAAAAGGAATTATTTGAAGAGAGAATACACTGGTCAATATGTAACGGCAAAACAAAAACACAAAAAAGAAACAAACAAAACAAAACCTATATGTATGTTCTAAGATTTTAATCCATCTTTAGGGTATGACCAGTAATAAATAAATTTATTGTGTTACAACGAAATATTTGCGCCAAGCGGACAGTCCCCCCTCTAGAATGAGTTTAACTTCGGACGTGGATGGGATCGCGCAATCAATTTTCAAATCTCTAGTCACTTAACAATACTGAGTGTCATGTCAATTCAATTTCATAATTCTATTCCATAGAAACACATACATGCATTGCCATTTGAGGATCAACAGCAGCACCAAATGAACATATCTGAATGTAATACCTGTTACCTATCTGTATGCTACTTTCAAGCAAATTATTCGCGTTGTTCATATTTTTTCCTGTGATTGTTATTTGAACTCACTTCAACAGATTGCTTGACAGGTCAATCAAGTACTTCATACAATAAACCTAGATTCTGCAAGACTGATTTCTATTTATCGTATTTTCTTGTAATCTAATTTTTGGATTATATTCAAGTAAATATGACTCCAAAGAGCCTGAGACAATAATTTAATAGTTTTTGTCTCATAAATAATGACTGGAGATATGGACGGAGAAAAATCAATAGAAATTAATGAACAAACAATACAAACATCGGCAATGGCATACCGAGCATGGATTATATAATTAATGCATATCGTATTTTATGCAGCAAAAAAACTGTTCTTTATGACATTACAACTGCCGTCATGTTTGTTATGTAATTATAGCGGCTACAGTTATTAAATACGAAAACACTTTTCATTCTTGCTAAAGTGCACCGAAAACAAATATGTCATTTGCAACCAGTTAGTCCATTGAATAACAATAATTGTTGAATAATACTGCTAACGCGAATTGTTTTGTTTTCTTTGAAATTTAAAAGGACACGAAAATATAAAATCAGAATGACTATTGCATGTATAAAAGTGCATACCTATTATGATTGATTGATTGGTTTTTGTTAAAGCATGGAAATACTTCCATGTTTAAACATACCGTTAAGCATATAAAAACAGGAGGAAATATGCAAAATTAACAACAAGATAATTCACAAATAGTAATTGTATAGTTATGTTGAAGGAGAAAACATTTTTTGTGTTTTTTTTTTTTAGAAAAATAATGAGTATCATCTCCAACATAAAATGCATAAGAGTTCAAGAAGAAATCAGATTGAGTTTTCATAAGCACCATGGATCCTCTTTTAATTTCTATTTGTAAGTTTTAACTATCAATGCGAGACCAAGGTAATGAACATAACGTTCATTTTTCTTCGTGTAATTAATAAAATTGCAGAAACCATATTGAAATGATAAACATCACAAAATCCATTCGTAGGAATGAATGACATTAATAAATAATGTTTATTGAACATGTGTTACATTACCTGCTTCATTTGATAAATGTGCGACAGTTTTCGATAGACATCTTTAACTGCTATGTATGCCGGAAACTTTCATGGTTAGAATATTAAACATAACAGTAACTTTTTGATAGCGGAATAATTATATATGAAAGTAATAACTGCGTTTTTTTAAAGGAAGTTGTATTCTTCATTATAGATTTAGCTTGATTTACTGATAATTTGTTAACAGAAATGACTTTCCAGACGACTTAAGCAATTCAAATTGGAAATAAGTATTGGCCAAATTCTTTTCAAAATACTAGTACCCTAAAACTGTGTTTTCCTCCAGCCAAGCTTCAGTAAACTGGAACATTCACTATCATGACAGTTTTCAGTAAACATACGAAATAAGAAAGGGAATTGTATCATGTCTTTGTATTGGCCAGTTAATTTTGAAAAATAATCGATGTCGAATTTCGAATATAATTATACAACTGAATGTCTATTAAAATCATTATTAATCTTTTTACAACTTGTATGAAAAAATATGTTTCCATTGTGAACGCATCTTTAAACATTATAAATTCATTTAGTTTTTTTTTCCCCATACGTTATTTTCTAGCTGAATTGAACAAGCTGGTGTCAACAGCATGTCGCCTCACCTGCTTTATTGAGTTTAATTGATGGTAAGACATTTTTAATAAAAGATGTTAAATTTATATTTATAACAATAATTTTCATTGCTATATTGGCTAGACTATCCAACCTTAAAATAACCTTTTGATACCAGAATAAAGTATGAGTTTAACTGTCTTCGATGTAATTACGGACATTGTCAATGAGATTTTCGCCTCGCTATGAGAATTTTTGCTTGGTTACCCTACTGACATATGTGAGTGATACTGATTAGCCGGATAACAAAAGCAACACAAAAGGTGAAGTGGGTGATTATCGACGTAGGATCAATACATAAAGCGTGTAACAAGTGTGCTTCAACAAGTGAAATCTGTTGTTCTAATACAATATCAATTGCTTTTGTTGTTCACAGATTATTTTGATCTATAGCTAAAGTGTTTAAGCAGATGTTTTGCAAAGCACGTTAAGGCTGTATAGTCGATATATATTTTTTTTTAATTCGAGATGTATAAGCTCAAATCCATGATTTGAGGTTAGAGGGGTTGAATTCTAACAGTTTTCTCATGCGGATCTTCGGGAATTTTTTGTTAACGTTTTCTATGCTTAAAAAAATATTTACCCCATATCTTTAAAATTCAGTACATGTTTTAATCATTCACAAATTGTTTAACTTATCAGTTTGCCGTACAATTATAATCGAAAGTTCAACGCAAAGATATCCATGTTTGTTAAAAACATATTGATAGACAAAAAATTAACAACCAGAAAATATGTTTTTTGTTATGCAAAACTTTGGTTTTGTTCGCTAAACCTGAACAGATTGAATTCTGCAGTTGCACAATTTTGTTATTGTATATTACGATGTGTATATTACAAGACGAAGAGGGTTACCAGCAGTTCAGATTTTATAATATTACAATAGTTAATCAGAGATAATTGCAAACAAACATACACGATGTTAATGATCAGTAATACATATGTACTATTAACCACCAGATAGACAGTTTATTACCAGCTATCATTACATCAGATTCAACAGGTTCTCATTTAAAAACAAATGTTTTGCTATCGTTAACAGCAGATGTTATTGTCTGTTCCAATTGCCATTACAATGCAATATATATTGCTGTACAGTAGATTCAGATCGGTGTTCTTTATTGCATCTGCATAACCCATAGCCGGTAATAAGGTGTGAGATACCTAATACAAATATCAAAAAGGATGTGGCGTCAGGTCTTCAAAATACAGATATTGATGTACAGAGGACTCAGATCTGAGTAATATAAACTGTTGCATCTGCAAAGTCAATACATGTAGCCGGTAATCGGGTTTGAGATACTTCATACAAATATCAAAAAGTATATTACGTCAGGTCTTCCAACTAATAAACCTTTATACATGTAGGCATAGGAATAGTCTCCGTTCTTACTTTTGTGTACAAAACGTTTATCACCCCAAACTTTCTCTTTTTTGTATTTAAAGGTTATTTAGAAAATCGTATGCATTGATTTATCATTAATCATTTTAATGCTTTTCAAAACATCAGCAATTTATGTCAATTTCATAAATGCAATAATAAATATTTAGTACTGTTCAATGCTAACTGCGAGTGCTAATTTTCGATTGTGACAGTCAATATGTTACGTGAAGTCAATTCTTAAATACATTCGTTAAAATGTAGTTGTTATATTCAATAAGTCGTATAAATGGAAGTATCTGACAAAATATTGATTATAACTATCGATTTTAATATGTCCTGAATCCTTTGACACTACTTAAAAGGACAGCAATACACATCATTATGATGTGTATGCTCTGTTAAACAAATAGAAAATTATACTTGGTTAATTACAAATGGTATTGCTTCAAATATTCAATTAACTAATTTAATGGTTCATTCTCTGTTTTTTCTTTAGTCAATTGTACAACTAATTATTTTTAAAGATACTATCAAAGAGTAATGAATTCCTATATCAATCAACATGCTTTCGGTGTATGTACGTTAGTACCACTATCAACAAATATAAGTCACACTTCTTCAGTGAGCAATCTGTGCTATGGGTATGGAGACCAATGTGTACAAACAACTTCAAAGTAGCTTATGTGGTGTTGGTTTTACACTTTATGCATTACACCTAGTTATATACTAGCTGGTTATTATTGAAACCATTGTTTTTAATTTAAAAAAAATCACCCCAGTTATTCAACATGTTTTTCTTTTATCTAAAATTAAAGCAAACAAAAGGTTAGGTTTGCATGTAATGCTTAACCTACAAAAATGTTTTTTTATATGCCTTTGTTAGTTTCGAAACTATTGGTGGAAACTAAAGTGATGTGATACAAAAGGCCAATTCAAAACCATATAGTAGAACACAAAACTGACAAGGTCATGGACAGAAGAGTGACGTCATAGTCCATAAAACACTACAAAGAAAATAAACAATGAACAACACGAATCCTACTTCCGGGTATGAACTCCCTGGAAGGTTACTTAAGACCGCAGTCGAACACATCGCCAAGAACGCGGTTCGAACTCAAACATCCGGGTTAACAAGCCATGGATCACTGTAGATGGAACTACTATTCGAACACTTAATTCAAGTTTAAATTACTATTAAACGACTCGAAACTGATTTCAAATGAAGAAAACATTCATAATTTAAGTTATTTCTTTTAGTACAAAGGTTCATGATTAAATCTATAAGGTTGACAAACTAGTAATTCACACAATATACCTGTGAACATCTTATCTTAATAGTTGCATTTTTTTATTTATAAGTTTATCATGACACTCAGCTGATATTTTCAATACTTAGATTATCATGATTATGTAACAGAGCATGTGGTTTTAAATTATTTATGTATTTTACATCCAATTCAACAAATGAGACAGCACTTGTTGCTCGTATCTAAATTATTTAACCGTAATGTAATGTTAATTCATTTTGTATAAGATGTATTTAATTCATTATAAACTTAATATGTCTATAATAAATATTATGCTGCGAGCTTAAATTGCATGGGAACAACTACTAGTAGTTGGAATATTAAAGTCCGGCCGGCCGAAGATCGAGTACACGATCTATTGAACCACGAACGAAAAATATTCCACGCAATAAATAACAACGGTAAGTGCTTCATGCAGTAGTTGAAGTGGTTATTTATATCTATTGCACATATTTCGTTTATGGTAGAAGCTTTACTGAAGGGATATAAAGATGCAATATGCATGCACCAATGCAATGCAAAGTAAGACGCTTAAATCTATCCCAAAATAAAACAGATAATTTATCGATGATACAAACTATCCAGCAGAGATTAAAAAAAAAGTAAACAACTTCTAGTTATCCATTACACAACATTGCGTTTATCTTATATCTCACTAAGTAACATTTATTTGAACGGGAAAAATCCCAGACTTACCTTTTTGAAAAAATTTCAGTATGATCCAATTTAGAAGACAGCATTTGTAACGTGTGACAAGCTTTTCTAGAAAGGACGTTTTTCTTTGCTGCGCTGGTTCATTTTCCTTCAACGGAGATTTCATGGTAAACTTTCGTTCCATTGTTGTTAGACAATTTAGTAGCAGACACTTTTTTGAGTTGTTAATGTTATTAATATGACTTAAAAAAGCGATTCTGTTATTTCTGACAACAGATATTTTGATATGATAGTATTTACTTGGCATTTTCTCTTCGACTCATTAGCCATTTCTATAAATGTGTCTACCTGTTTAGGTAATAACCATACGGATATTAGTAACTCGAACCTAACTGTCAACTATGTGATCTGTCGTATTAGATCTAGACTTATCAATATTTTATTGAAAAAATACTTGATTTCTGTCTTTAAAATGACTAAACGACGTCTTAAAGCTTATTAATAAGCTGATAATCATAAGACTAGATGAACAAGAAATATGGCACCGATGATTCTCTGCGATGATTTCAGTCTTGCAGATAACTCTAAACGTACGTCAAATTAACTTGTCGCTTTTTGAGGAAAAAAAATAAGCAGACGCTTGTCGGCGGATTCACTAATTTAAATAAGATCTTTAACGAAATCTTGATTGAATTTGTCAAATTCGCTCTCAACTAAACAGATTAATCAATTTCCATTATAACAAGAGACACGACGTTTGCCCCAACTCAGCCTTAGAAGTATGTCTACTAATTTGGTGCAGCTTTTAATGAAGGTTTTGGAATGTTTCATGAAATCAAAAGTCCCTCGAGCCAGCAACCAATCGAATCAACAGCACGGTAAACTTTGACGTTTGGTAACTTTATTCTAACCAGCGTGGGAATCAACCGTCGATAAGATTGAAACATTAATTTACGAGTTACAATAGTTCTAATGATGTCTATTATTATTTGTGAAATATATCAATATATTATTGGATCCTTTTCCGTAATTTCTATAATTTGAAAATTATAAAAAAAAAATATTCAGAATGCGCTCGGTTTAACTCCTTTCAACAATGCATGTACGACATGCAGAATATGCACTATGATCCAAGTCTCAAACACACTGGTCAAAAAATGAAATTTCCTCACTATTTTATATGAAATATGATCCTATTTTTCAATCCACACAAATAACTGCTTTTATAAAAACAACAGCGTACTTATGATTTCACAAACTATTTGTTTTCTCATGAAATTGTTTTAAAAAAATTCTATTGTTACACTGTAGGTATAACACCAGTACTTGATCTTAATATCAAGAACAAATGTATGTTTATATTAATATATGCAAACATAATACTCCAGATTGATTCCAGACAAAATTGCTATAAAGGCTAATGATAATTGTATATCGATAATCGGTTTATGTCCTGTGTAAAAAATCATACATAGACATCGCTGTCAATTATTTCTGATTTATTCGATTTTCTTCATTTATTATAAATAATATTTATATTAATAATACGTAAACTTGTCAACTGTTAAATGGAATTTGCAATTATGTCCCTCAATTTGCAATTTTTTAAATGTCACAATTCTATATAGAATAATAATCGAAGTCACTAAACAAAATGTGTTTAATTGTCTTTACATTATGCATTTAAAATTTATTTTGTTGCACTTGAATCGGAATATTGAATATTTAATGGACAGGAAATCGAAATACATTTTTATAATTATTTAAACAAAACTCCACAAGAAATAAATCACATCAGAAAGAAAAGAAATAAAAAAAAAATGCGTTATATAGGAAAACATAAATATTTACAACTTTATAGAAAAAATACATATACTTGAACTATTTCAATACTTTTAATATATGAACCTCAAATTATTCAAAATTACCGAGCTCCGAGAGCAACAGAAACGGCAAGTCCCTAGCTTTTCAAATGGAGAAATCAAAAGTACAAACGAATGGAAACAGTCATTTCCATTTATAGAACTTTTAAAATTATAAACAACATAGCTCCTGTGTGCTTACAAAATTTGGTGAATGTCAAAAAATTTAAATATTCTTTCAGGTATTTAAATATTTTTGAAATTCCACAGGTAAAGTCAACCCGTTACGGTAAAAAAAATCGTTCAAATTTGCTGCTGCTACTTTTAGGGAACAGCCTTCCAACCCATTTCAGGACTGAAAACAGTTTTTCACACTTTAAAAGTCTTGTTCAGTCCTGGAACGGTTTGGAATGTCGCTGTTCTGCATGCAAATAATTCTTGAGCTGTTTATTATTTATGCTGCTTTAGGTTGCTCTGGTCAAGCATGTTTTTACTTCATTTGAAAATTTGTTGCTTATTTTTATTGCATGCTATGTATGTGAGATTTGAACTTTGTATTACAGGTTGTTTTTAATGTCAAAATGCACTGTTTTTATGTTATTTATTTGTTTTTATATTCGATCAAAAGCTCCTTAGAGCTTGTGTTGCTTATTTGGACTTATGCCGAATCAAAATAAATTTTTCTTATCTTATCTTATCTTATCTTATCTTAACATGGTTTTAAATCTAGAACCCTCTCACTTGTATATATGATTTAGATTGACAAGTCAAGAAAAACTGAACACAGTGAAAGATAAAGTTATTAAGGATAAATGAAATATCATGATAGTATGAAAACAATCGATTTTAACCTGATCATGCTGGTGTAATTCATGTGCTAACTCTTGTGAAAATTCCATTATACTATGTGACTGGTAATCACGGCACGCTTAGTATGAGATGCTTTTGCTATTGACACCTTTAATACAGCCTCTTTCGGAGTTTAGTCGCAGTTACCAATTTCTACCTGCTTATTGTTGCATATTGAATCATAGACTTTTATTTTCGTGAACTTTAGTAAACTTCTTATAGATGTAGTCGTTAAAGCAATCATCACAAAATTAATCTTTCTAATCTGATATTTACCTCCAAATGGCTTTATATAGATCTAGAATTCAAAAGTCAAACACCATAACTATTTTGTTGCAATTCTTATCATTCACGATTAACAAAAGTCAAGAAAACACATTTTATCTTGCCTCCTATACATTTCTAGGAATATGATTGGTTAAAAGCGTCCTCGTGGAAACCGTGTATATTTAATATTAGGTTAGTTGGGAGGCGGGGCTTATTTCATACACGGTTAGTAGTGGAGTTACGTCCCTTTATATTCCATATAAAGTAATAAGGAGGCGGGGCTTATTTCATACACGGTTAGTAGTGATGTTACGTCCCTTTAGAAAAACAAAACAGTACTGAGAAAAAAATCTTAAAGGTTTCAACAGACGAAGAAAGTGACGATAAAGTGAATTAAATTCACAAAACACATTTAAATCTAACAAGTTGTCATTGTTGACATCTGCTTTTGTAGGATCAAAGGAAGTAGTTTCTTAATCATGTTAATGCTAACTGTATTTAAGACTTGCTCATTTTGATAGGTCACTAGTCTAAATGTTACACGTTAAGATAGTCGGTAAGATAATTTGACATAATACGCTTCGCTCTCATCCCATATGGAATTTACTGACCCCATATATGCCGTATTAGGTCACTAGCACACCATATAACTAATATTATATTTTTTTGTTTAAAACTAGCATAATATAGGAATTAATGTGACTCTAATTTGCAATTCGGAAAAACTTTGTTCCATTTATTCATGTATATTATACATGTACGTAAAGTACTTAAGTCAACACAATTTCGGTGCCAAAAATACAAAATGAGCAAAAAAGTACTGCATGCAGTCTTTGACTCACACTTCACATAAATTAGTTTTTTTTATCATATCTACTCCAAGCTATTATGGTCGATCAAATATCGATTAACAAACCATCTGTCTTAATTCTAATTAGATAGTTATTCATATAGAATATACACGGCATTGCGTCATTCGCACTTCAAGTATCCTACACGGTCTCATTATCATGATGCAAGTGTCATCAAAGTACTAACTGTGGAACGTTTTACACAATGTTCAGTAATAAAGTCTTCCTGGTCGCTGCTGGAAGTAAAAAAAAACAAATATGGAAGCCAAATACAAATAGAATACTCAGAATAGACAACCAAAATCAACACCAGGGCATGAAAAAAGAAGACAAACAAACAATAAATTGCATCGAGAAGTTAAAATAGAGAACTACGCATCCACAAAAAATCTGTATGGTGTTCATAATCTTATTCTGTTGGATGTCGGATCCTTTGTTTCGGTATTTAAAGAAAAATGTACCTAGCAGTGCATTCATTGAAAGAACGATTACTACATACATATTAACATGATATGTTTCCTGCGAAATTTGGATGATATGACTTGACACTTGCAGTACACTTATTTACTGTGAATGCGGAGGACAACAGTCAACGCTTGCAGCACTTGAAACGTGCAATCAAGTACTCTTTACTGCGCAACACGGTTACATTTGATACACAAATGTAACACTGGTAGTGCGCTTAACGCAAAAATAGGATATCAGAACTGGAAACTGGCAGTGCATATGGTTACAGTGCAGCGTGGATATTAACACTGGACGTTTACGTCGCAGACGTGGGAGTTTAGAAAACGAAATTAAAACTAAAGTTTCGTTTATTTTTTATTTCTCAAATGCCTTTAAACATATGTTACTTATACCATGTATTTTCAAGCCATTCACACAATCCGTGAATTGAAGTCGACATCTTGTAAATCAAAAGGTCTGTTAAAACTCAATTCGATTTAAATTAATTCTTGTCTAATATGTCTAAATATGTAAGCATAATGATGATTAAGAATAATATAAATCTTAACAATAATGATGATTTGAAAGATATCAATAAAGACCCTTTAAAATCCGAAAAAGAGGCTCGCATGCAATCTTATATATAACATTTAAAGCCTATTTATCCTTTCTCTTTATATACTTCAAAACTCTGCATGTCATGTTCTTCTGGAATTCTAGAAACACATTCCGAAAGGATAACCAAACTTAAATCGGATTAGTAGAATGTCGTAAATCATTGTACGTTTTAACTGCATTTAATGAGTACTTGTCTTGCTACTCGAACCAAAATCTCTCTTGACTTTTCGTTCACGCAGAAGGATTTCTTCAATTGGAAATATTTGAATGTCATATAGTTTTTACCTATATATTTGATATCGTATCATCATAGTAGATATTTTATTTTATATAATATAGAGCGTATTATCCGCTATAAGATAATTGCCTTTCATGGCTGTATTTGAGTTCTTACTAGCTGACGACATTTGTTCACGACGGATCAAATTACGAGGACAAAGACAGCAAAGTTTTGTCTGAGACATACACCAATGCTATTTACTACAAGGCTATTGAGAACTTAATAAAGTTGTTTGATGGCTTCAAGGAGAAATGATATACGTTGCCACGACATAAACAACATTGCTTTCTATAAGAAACACATTTGTTTGTCGATCAAGATTCAGTATACGCATTGTTATTATTAAAAGCCAGTGGTTCTATAAGTATAGCACTAAGTGGATGTGATACATGTTGTAACAACAGCAACAATAATTAACTCAGATAATTTAAGATTGAGTAACGAAAGCTGTGGGAAATTGTAATATTACAAATTAAACTGGAAAATAATTAGTGCACGTTTATAAACTTAAATTTAGTTTATATTCAAATATTTTCTTTTCACAACCATTGTCTATTAAATGTGAGACTTTCGTTACTTGAAGATCCTAATATAGACTTTTTTTGAGAGCTTAGATCATATTTTAGGTAGGGACAACAAAGTATTGTTTTTACGACCAGGAAACAAAAAACAACATTAAAAGCTGCATTCACATTTTAGCCTTTATTTTTTTGTGTTCTCCAAAATAATCAACAGTAACTCATTGACAAAAGCAATAATACGTCATTTTGAAAATGTAAAAGCAAAGCAATAAACAATTTAAAAAAAACATCAGTGTAAAACCAAAAATCTAGATCAAACGTGAAAAATGAAATGGTTTATGATATAATTAACAATGTCACGAACATATGAGACAAGATCTACCTATAAATGCTGGTATATTATGTAACATAAGGGTTATGTTATGTAATAGAAAGAAGATTTGCAGGACTTAATGATGTATTCATTTCCATCCTAAATCAGAATGAGGCCAACCGATAAACCAGCTTATCTTCATATGTTGATGCATTTTGTTTTAAAGAAATTCTTATAAGGTTTTGACATTTATTGGGATAGTGGTTAGAGTTTTCGATAACGCAATTTAACCGATTTATATTAAATTGTGTTGGCTAAAAAATAAGTCATGATATACTTAATTTTGCAAAGGTGCAGATTTTTTGGTGTTAAATAAAATGTCCATTGACGTCAAACAATAACATTCTTCTCTAAATAGCTTAAAAGCCAATTGATTGAGTATCAGTTAATTTACATTTTACTATCAGTTGGTAGATAATTTACAGTCTCCGGGGGATTTATTCATAAAGTTGTCCACAATGGATCTGTGTAATGTTTCAAATTTTAATTCCTCAAAAACCCAAACAAGCTCTAGTGTGTATCTAGACAATCTAACGTCATCCACATTCACAACAACACTTTTGTCATGTTATACGGAATATGATCTGGATAATGATAACAGTATTTATTTCTCAAAAACTTGCATTACACATGTTCAACGGATGTGCAGCGTTTTTTATAACAGTTAACTTACCTTCTGAAATATTATCATTTACTTTAAAGTGACATTCAACTGATTCAGTATTATCATTTACTTTAAAGTGACATTCAATTGATTCAATCACTCTTATCAATATATGACATTTAAATAATTTAATCACTCTGATGTCTTGACCAATATGTAAATATTATTATTGTACAAAACTGTTTAATACATGCAAAATCTTCGATAAGAAGGAAATAAAGTTAATATATAATATATATATATGGATAAGTATTATTTCTGACGTAGGTATGATTTCCATCTTATATTTAATTGAGTCAGAAAACAAAATAAATATTCAAAAACTTCGATATTGTCAACAACTGCAGGTCCAACATTTTCAAGCAATTCTCTATATCCAAGAGTCACAATCTCATCCACAAAATAATACGGCCGAACCAGAACAATTCTCAATTTCAAACTGTAACTGTTCATGAAAAAAACATTTGCATACCAAATAATAATAATAAAACAAAACCCGAAGTATTGCCGGATATTTTTTTTTTTTTTTTTGCTTTTCAGGTAGGGAACTTTCAGTTTTTTATGCCTCGTTCACACGTACATTTAATTCGAATTGAATTCAAATCGAATGTGAATCGAATTCGCTAATCGCGTTCACACAATCTTCTATTTTACTTCGAATTGATTCGAATTGGCTAATTCGAATTATCCGATTCGCATTAGAAATACGCCTTTGCTAATACGAATTAAAAGTTGTTAAAGTCGTTTGCACAGTAAAGCGAATTTGACGCACATTGCAATTCGAATTAGAATTGACGTTATGACGTAAAACGTTTTGAATGCGAATTAAACTAATTCGAATTAGTTAATGCGAATCGAATTCGAATTACGTGTGAACTCAGCATTAGTTACCTAATTTTCAGAAGTCCATGGAGATTTAATCACCCACAAACATGTTTAAGCCCCGCCACATTCTTTATGTTCATATCCTAATTCATTTCACAAGTTGTTGTCCGTCATATTTGTTAATAAAAAATTCAATTGTTGCTTTGTCATAAAAGACACCAGTTGGTTTCTTCATTGGAATTACTTCCATGATATGCTGTAACTTGATTGAACCAGCGACCTTCTTTACTCCGGAAACTGCGGTAAAATCAAAGCATAATGAGTGTTAAAATCGTTAAAAGTTCACAATAATGCCATAGAACGATTTTTCGCAACAAATATTTATTTACCGTAAGATATATATAAAAGAAACATATAATACTCTGTTTTGTTTAAGACGAATACTCATACAACGGGTCTTGACTATTCTATGCGCTAGTTCACACTTAAATCAGCAAACCTATACACTTTATTCTGACTGCGAATCTAGTACCATCCTTATAAGAGCCATATTTGGTAGACAGCAGCAAGTAAATGTATCATTTTGTTTGACCCGGTAACGACCTTTTTTACTCGAAGGAAGAAAATCAAAGCAGTTTTAAAGTTTACCATAATGTGATGAAGCGATTTTTCATTACAGTCCGCAAAACGTCAAAATGTAAGGACAGTATAAAAAATGACAGCTGCTGGTATGATTATAATTATTTTACAGTAATTGTTGTTTGAAATGTAGGTGATTTTTTAATCGTATCAGTTTATTCTAAACTACAGTAACTGTCAAGGATATAGAAACATAAGATATCTGCTAACAGGTAAAATGTTGCTAAGGAACAATTCTTCACATTTCAATTTGTTGTTGATTTAAATCTGAGATTGGCAGTTTTGTCATAAAATCAATGCGGATGAAAAACTACCGCTTCCAATTGAATTAGATATTTAAATTACGTTTGTAACCATGGTATTGTTGCATTTTATATTTCAAATGTAATTATTCAAAATGTTGTTTCAAAATACCATTTTAACCCACAAACTAAAGAAATTCAAATGGTAGGCAAACGGGAGATAACTCGAAGTTGATTATTTTCATCGTCTAAATAAAAATAAAATGTAGTATGATTGTCAATGAGAAAAGTATCCATGGGAGTTCAAATGACGTTTGTGTAATGTAAGTAATTATGATATGGAAAATCGTTTGGACTTCAACAATGAGAAAAACCATACCGGCTATAAAAGACCCCAACATAGAATATGTGAAACAATTCACGAGAAAACTAACGGCCTAATTTATAACAAAACAATTTACAAAATAAGCAAAAAAAAAAAAAAAACATAAGGCAGACATGACCCAACGACAACTGAACTACATACCAATGCAAGAATATACAAATATTACAGAGAGGCGATTTTTTTCTCTTATCAGTATGTAACCTTAATACAGTTAAGGAATGACTGTAATATTCTTTTCTGTCTATGAAGAAATAACAAAAAATGTGGTGCACACTGAATAACGCGCGTAGCGGGTTATTTAACAGTGTGCACCACATTTTTTGTTATTTCGAATAGAATGACAAAATATTACAGTTATTTATTTCTTATGATTTAATTCTAAATTCCATTTTAAACCAGCGTAAATCATGAAAAAACGTTGATGACGTCATGGTCACATGACAAAATTATGTCTATGATATAATAAACAAAACGACGTCAGCCAATCAGAAGAGGCGTTACATCCAAAATTAAATTATAATTGTATGATATTGGTATATATATCAATTTAAATAACTAAATACAAAAATGCTGGTGCATGTACAGAAAAATTAGTCGACTCAGAGGAACCCCATCAGCACATTACGGAGTGATCCTTGGTGTGTCGACTGACCGGGTATTAACTACACGCCTCTATATAAGTAAGCATAACCCGTCATGAGATTTTTAATCATATCAAGCAGCAAGACTTAGTGTTTCGGACTTATACATGTAAATTTGTACAAAATAAAACCGCCAATAACACGAGGAAGGACATGTTGTGATGTTACACTATTATTTCAGGTTAGGGAAATAGTTGGCGCCTGTTTAAATGTTTAAACACGCTGCATTTGTTTGCACCTGTCCTAAGTCAGGACACTGTAACAGTTGTTCAGTGGTTGTTGTTTGTTGATGTGTTTCATAACTGTTTCTCGTATTCGGTTTGTATATAGATACGACCGTTGGTTTTCCTATTTGAATGGTTTTACACTTGTCATTTACGGGCTCTTTATAGCTTGTTTTGAGACAAGGGTCCGTGTTTAAGGCTGAACTTAGACCTATAAGTAATGGTTTATGATTTGGGTGTTTCATTGGTACTCAAGATATCATAATGTTTTCGAATGAGGACTATAATTGTTTTCATGGTCAGATAGGAAAAAACATTTTGGTAATTTGTTACAGTCCATGCCTATAGTTGTTCTGGATCATGTCCCTTTTGCCTTTGGTTGGTAGTTTATTTCATTGGTAATCACACAGGGACTTGTCTCAGAATTTTTTTTACCTATATACCTTTATATCAAGGTATATAGGAAAAAAAATTCTGACTCAGAGACAAGTGCCAGTGGGTAATCCTAGTTTTACATCTTCTTGTTTAAATATTACAAAATGTCTACTTATTATCAGTATATTATGCCTTTACAAGTTATCAGATAAAATTTACTTGTAAGTTAAAACCAGACATGGAACAACGCTTGTTCGAGTCACGTTTACTGATTCGCAAAGTGAGCAACCAAAACCGGACAAAACAATCTTGCGTAAGTGAGATTTCCCCTTAGCTTTTGCAAGTGTTTTTTTTTTAATCAGTGACCCTTACTGCCTAAATCGGTCAATCGATAATGACCGAAGACACATTTGTTTGCTAGTCATTCTACTAGGTTCCATTTCAGTATGCTGTAAAATACATCTTTTCTTTTATTTTCTCGTTCTTATGAAAGTGAATCAAGGTAATTTAAAAGTTCATTTTCATTTTCATAATATTTGAGGTGAGAATTTTGTGTAGCAATTAACTGATATTTACTTCAACCTAAAAATATATGTATATGTCTAGATAGACATTGTTTAAAAGCTATTGGGCTTATCGATCATTATATGTAAAACTATATCAGTTATTTGTTTGACTTATCTCTTTTTATCTACAAAAGATTATAGCTTGCTGCACATATCTCTTCACATTTCCGAGATTTATGCATTGGTAAGAGGCCTTCGGTTAAGCGATAACACTGTTTATATTCATATCGAACTGGAATCTGTTTAGTAATAGAATTATTTGTGAAGTTCAATAACTAATTTAAGTATAAGTTTTGTCGTTTCCAAATGTATAGAATATATATATTGAGTTGTAAGAATTCATTCACATTCGACATTGAAGTGTTTCTTAGTCTACAAAACAAACAAAACAAACAAATGGCTTGATATCAATTTATAATATCAACAATGGAAGGTACACAACTCCTGTATACTTAGTGAATCCATAGTAATCAATATAGAGTTATCCAACCTTATATACAATGACATCGATATTATGAAAACATCTGGGTTTTTTTTTCTTTCTTCTGGAAACTGTATTCATATCCCTCTATTAATCTGGAATTTTACTGACACGATGTTCTATTCAACTCTGATTTCATTTCTTTATTTATATGTTTCTGGGGTTAACTTTTTCATGACATGCACATTTTATATACATTTGTGTGTAGTATACACATTTGTGTCCGCTTCTCCTCCCAAACCCAATATCTCGCATTTAAATGAAAATTTCTAGGAATCTTAACCATATAATGTCATTGCGATCCATTTTTGTTGGTCTGATTTACGTTTCAGATTTACCTTACTAAAGCATGGTCTTTCCTATTGCTTTATTTGGAGGGTATTTATTTTGTATCAAGTGCTAACCTCATGATCACAATTTATTGAAATTAATGATAACATATGCCTACTTTTTCAGCATCATTGGTCGTGTTTCCCTTACCAACGCATGGACTATGTTGTTTTTCATCTGAACTGCACATTAAAACAAAAAAATCCCTGATGTTTAAACCCTTACTGTTTTATCCGTTATTTTTAACCTATAATGATTAATCTATTGTTGATGATAGATATGACGTGGCTCGGTACTTATACTGCCATTGTGTCATT
Organism: Mytilus galloprovincialis; assembly: GCF_965363235.1. Taxonomy (NCBI): domain Eukaryota; kingdom Metazoa; phylum Mollusca; class Bivalvia; order Mytilida; family Mytilidae; genus Mytilus; species Mytilus galloprovincialis. The sequence continues at coordinate 75,639,057 of NC_134841.1, read as the reverse complement.
GGGATATAGTCAATTTTGAGTTCTCGACTTTCGTTTTTGTTTATGTTCTTTGTGTATTAGACATTTTGAGTTTCTTTGCTGCTTTGAAGTGGTTAAGATTACTCATGTGTATTACAATGTTGTCTGCTGTACCCATATTTTGACATTATTTTCATATTTGCCGTATATGTTTGTTTTGTTCATACATCCGTGTCAATATAATGGAATTCAATGTGACTGTTATACAAGTGAGAGGTTTAGCTAGCTATAAAACCAGGTTTCATTCAACTTTTTTAACCAAGTCAAGAATATGATAGTTATTTTCAATTTTGTTAGACGTGTTTGAGGTTTTGATTTTGACAATTTATAAAAAGACTTTTCGCTTCGAATTTCCCGTGAGGTTCGGTTATTTTACTTTTTAATGCAGTTTTAACGCAATTTAAACCATCTATAATTGTGCACCTAATTTTCATCTGAATAATATGCTTGTTGTTTCCCTTATCAATGCACGAATAAATCAGATCTCTCGAGAAAACGTCTATTTTAGTCCATCATCATTGCTGTATTCAGGCTACCCATTTTGTATCCACAACTCCAACGGAACCACGATTGAAATTTATTTATCATTTCTTATCATCTTAACCATATAATGCTATTGCAAACCTTTAAGAATAATTTTGGACTTTCATTTAGAAAATTATTACACTTTGCAAGTGGCAGGGTATCTATCATTTTGTGAGTTTTGCTCTCAGTAACTTTTTTTTTTCAAATATGTCTTATGTTTTAAATATTTATTCTAAAAATTAAATATTTAAAACATTTAAAAAATTTAAATGAATCAGAATATTTGTATTACATATAACATCCGGGGAAATTGTTTTAAATGTTCAAACTTTAGTTGAATCGCTGTATATATCAAAAGATTTTTCAATATTTCCTCGGTATCCGTGGGTCTCAGGTTTAGTTTATCAGAGCAGATTATGATGTTTTTCTTGTGTGGATGAAGACGTGTCAGTCTGAATATCTATTCTTCTCCTTCAAGAAAACGGTATTTTTTTTTTTAAATATAATTGTTTTTATAAAGTAACTGAAACCTTATAGTTATATTGTTTGTGCTGCATATGTTTTTTGAGCTGTTTGAATACACATGTATATAAATACACAGACACCGAATGTTTTATGTTTAGTCTTACATACTTCGAAACCGGGGGAACCTTTGTAACAACCTCATTGGTGTTCCGCTTAACATTAAGTATTCCACGGTGACTTTCGCCAAGCCCAATTCCTTTTCAGTCCTGACAAATTTCAAAATATTGTATAAATCAGATTTCTCGAGAAAACGTGTGTTTAAGTCCATCAGATGTCAATCAAGCGACCGACAATCAATCCTTCGATATATTGCAGGTGTTGATTTTTGTTTTTTTAATTTCATCATAGTTCCATGTAATATTTATTTAAGTCATAGACGCAACATAAATTTATCAATTTGTTTAATTCAAACTTGCAATTTGCTAAGGCATAAACATTTGCTTGTTAAATGATTTTAAATCACTTGTGCATTTTGCTGGAGCTGAAATTTAATTACAACAAATTGTCGTGGCAAAAACGATTGAAAATCCAATTTATTCCAGTTTGAAAATCATCTAAACGTATTATCGACCCTCACTTAAACAGCAACAATTCTTTTCAATTGCTATTATCCGCTAAATATTAGACACTCTTCCGAACTATAGACATTTCTAGGACTTCCTAATCTTTCTAAATTGTACATTACTCTATAGAAATCAATCTCCTATAGAAATGTTATTTTACTGAAGCATTCCCGCGGGGTCCTTCTACATCACAATAACCTATTATTACATACAGTTAAATCCATTCATTTAAGTCTCAGTGAATTGCATCTAGTAAATAGAATATCTAAAACGTATATATTTACACGTATTGTTGATCTTAAAGTATTTCCTTCAATATTTCAGTCTTGCCGAGCTTTTGATAAAGATAAAAAAACCGGATCAATTTTAAGTGAAGTATTGAAAACACTAAAAGAAGATACTTTAACAAATGAATACTATTGTTTGAAACGTTTAGCGGTCGTATAAATATCAGAAAGCTCCTTCTTTGATTTATTTTCAAAGATTGTTTATATATGTTGAATTATTTGAATAGAGATAAGGGATGACATCAAAAGTTCAATGTGGGATAAAAAACTTAATTCACATAGTTTTTTCACTGACCCCCCCCCTTTCTTAACTTAATTTGGGAAAAATTGATTTACCAATAAGGATATATGTAAAAATCGATTTTAGATATACAAAACTTGCAGAATTTTAACCCCCCCCCCCCAAACTATTTGATTTAAGTTTTTTTTTAACCTACATCGATCTTTTGATGCCGTCCCTAAGAACTGCACAATTCTAAGTCCATTAAAACAAATCTTTAACGATGCATTAATCAAATATTAAGAAAATCTAATAGAGGCATTAAGCGCCAATTATATGGCACACTACCCATTGCAAGATAGAGGCAGAAGAGATCAAAGAGACATTCAAACTCAGAATTCAAAGACAATGTGGTAACATCAACGATAAAATTACAATGAAAAACTTAAAAAAAAGACAGCATACAAAACAAAAAATTAGAAAATCAAAGAACGAACAACAAGAACCAATCTGAAGATTTCAGGTGCTCCGAAATAGTATGCAGATCTTGCACATAAAATACCACTGGTGTGTTGCTAATTTAGAAAGAAGCATACGTGACATGTTGTAAAGCAAACTTTTGTTATCCAGCAACCACCATAAACAACCTACAACTTGTTCCAAATTTTCAAATATTATGGTAATTGAAATAGTTCAAAGTGGAAGACAATTCAATTAAGCATGCGGAATATCCGACAGAAGAAATGAGCTTGTACCAAGGCGGACATTTATCCATTTCCGATTTTTGAAATAACCATAATCCCAAAAGGGCTTGCAACGAAAGAACCTTAATTTTTCTACTTAACTAGGTTAAAATTCTCAGACGAAAACTAATTATACCCTGCATAGCAAGTTATCATTTATAATGTATTTTGTTTTATAAAAGAAATCATTTTAGATCTAATACTAAATTAAAACTTGATAAAAATACAACTAATTAAAATCATATAAACTTGAAGACACAACTGTAACTATTTCATTACCGATTAATTCAATACAACCGTGAACCTGCATATTTAATAATGATTCTAGACAATGTTTAAACATCTTTTATTAATGCTTTGTTTTGTAACTGAGGTAAGAGAAACGGAAAACATTCAAAAAATATTTACATTAAAACTAATTTAACGCAAGTTGTAAGTTTACAACCTAACCACCATGTGTATATGGTAATCGAGGAAATCACTGGTAAATGCACAGTGTTTCGAAATTGTATGTTTTTGATCCAAAATTTCAAACCATTCCAAATATTCTGCATAGTCATATTTAATGCGTAATGATTTATTCACCCTTTGATTTAACCTGACGATGCATCGTTGATATTGATATTTGGAATTGATAGTGGCAATTTTCATGTTATAAACATCGTTTGGTTTTTCTAAGCTATCAGTTCTTTAAATGATGTTATCTGATGTACAAGTTTTTTTCACAAGCTGAGCCAAGCTTTTTTTTTTTACTCTTAATCACAATTTTCAAACATTGTTTTTAGTACTACATCTTTTAATCTACAGAAGTCATGCCAATTGAAGAACTACATAAACATTTTTTTAGTTTGATTCAGAGTCCAAATAGCAATTCAAGACAAAAGATCTTTTGTCCAAATAAATATCAAGAAGAAATAATCAGCATTTCAATTTTCTGTATATGAAAACGTTTTTGACACCCCAAACACCTATCCTTATATATGTTCCAGACTTGTTCCAGACTTGTTCCAGCCTTTTGTAATCAAGCTTGTTGGTTGAAGTTTGAAACATCACATATGAAATCTCATGATACTACATTTGACGTAGTTATATTTCCCAGTATAAGCAATGCTTTATGTTTATCTGAAAACTAAACTTCACTTTGAATAAAATCCAGAATCAGTAGGAAAAAAAACTATAATAACGAAACCGCAAACACGTCATATCTATTTGGTAATATGTCTTGGGAGTTATTCCACTGTTAAAATAACCAGTTACATGGATTTATAAAATAAATATAGATATATTTTATATTTACACGTGTATACTCATAAAGATTTTCTTGTAAGCTTGTAAAAGTATAGATTATCTGTGTTTCCTTCGACCACATATGTCAGATTGAACCACATCATGTTATTTTGTTTCTTGATGAGTAGAGTTTCGAGAAATACAAATATTTTGCACAATGAGCTCTTTAACAATTTAAGATGGATAAAATATATCCTTGTTTATCCATTTTAAACACATGATATTCAGGAAACGATAGTGTTTCTGATAATTAATGTGTAATGGTAAATTTAAATAGTGTCAGGGCCGTAACTAGCCTCATTTAATAATGATGCAAAATATAATTTTTTTTCGAGGGGTCTGGGGACCGCTCAAGGCCCCAGAAGCTCTGAGAAAAATAACTCATCGTGCATTCTGATCGTTTTTCAGACTCTTTCTTACATTGAAACGCAATTAATTTTTAGCTATTTTTTTCGACAATATTAATATACTTGTCTCAAAACAAAAACATAGGTTCATTGTAATTTAAGACTTTTATGTTTTACGGGGACAACATTAAAAGTAGACGGATATGTAGGATAGAGCAAAAACCGGAATTCTCATAATCATTATGTCTGTCTGTTCTTGTCTTGTATTGTGCTTAATTCAGACTTTGGTGATTTTTTTTATGACTAGATTTAAATAAAGTGACAGTGCAGTATTATACTTTAAGAACTAGTACTCAATCTGCTTAAGTCGACACTAAGGACCATCTTGACCTTGTTTTACGGTATTAATGATTCTTTTATTATTTAAGGCCTTCATCAACTATCAAGATGAAGAACAGGAAAAAAATTGGGCATTGATCATTTGTATTTTTTCTATGCAATGACTTTGTGTGAGATAAGGCCCTGTGCACGTTTACTCCATATTCTCTTATTTTCTGTTTAAGGGTCTGAACACGACTTCATGCAAGTTTAACCCTTCAATGTAAAAGGTTAGACTCATATTGCAATACATTGACGTTTTTTTAAAGATGATTTGATAACGGGAAATTGGTGGTCATACTTTAATTTAAACCATGTCAGCTATCTAGTTTTATCTACCAACAAAGAGCCAGTTAAGTATTCTTTGATATCAAGTTCAATTCTCCATGCAGAAACGACCATTTTTTTCCTATGTCCAGTAGCATCGTATATTCTTAAAATATTTTCTCGTGCAATGTCTGGACATCGGTTGACATGCAACATTGCAAAACCGCACTTTACAAATGAAAATCGATATTGTGCAGACTATAGTTATAAAGTAGGACAATAAATGAACAAAAGACAAACCCGGGACACAGAAGTACAAACATTTAAGACCAGCTACTCTGAAAACTAAAAGTTAAATAGAAACATGGATCACGAAAAATATTCAGGGGCGACATCAGAGAGTGAAGAGAACTTGCTTCTTGCAAGACACTTTCCGTGAAACAATTCAGGTTGATATGAAGACAATCTTGTTTCAGTTTTTTGTTTTTGAAATTTCCAACACGAGGCATTTGCCTCATTTGATTAATGTAGTTACGGCCCTGAGTGTTGCATATCCATCGTTTAGACTATCTGATAATTTCGATAATTTTCCTTTTACATATATACGGTATCAATAATCGATTTTGCGGTTATACTTTTCTGTGTTAATTTTTTTCATACAATTGGCGATGTTTTGTTTCTACCGGTAGCAGTCTTGACCCCACCCCTTTCCAAAAAAAAAGAAAAAAAAAAAGAAATTTGGGAATGTTTCAAAGAGAAAACAACCCGATCGAAGAGCAGAAAATAGAATTCTTAATACACCCATGGTTTATAAACAAAGCTATAAGTAAGGTTCGACAAAAGATATACCAATCGACAACCAGCAATGTTCCTTAAACATATTTTAGATATAGGAAGATGTGGTATGAGTGCCAATGACACAAATCTCCATACAAGTCACAATTTGTAAAAGTAAACCATTATAGGTAAAGTTAGATCTTCAACACAGAGCCTTGGCTCACAACGAATAGCAAGCTATAATGGGCCCCAAAAATGACTAGTGTGCAACCATTCAAACAGGAAAACAAACTGTCTAGTCTATATAAAAAAACAAGAAACACTAATGAATCACAACTATACAAACGACAACCATTTAACATCAGGTTCCTGACTAAGAGCAGGTGCTAACAAATGCAGCGGGTTAAAACGTTTTAAAAGGTACAACCTTCACCCTTACCTGAAACAATCGTGTAACATAGAAAAACACACTATAAAATATCAATTGAAATGACTTAACTCGATCAAAAGACATACATGTATATCAACACAAACAAGTAAACATACACTGATCGAATAAATCTGATCTATGACACCAATGTAAATACAAAATCAATTAAACAAGGGTTAAGATGTTGAACAATTTCAGAAAGACAACGATAACCTGGAATAAAATGCCGCCAAATAGAAAAATATACACAGGTAAATGAAAATAATTTTGTTAGCATGAGTAAAACGAACGGGTATTACATGAACTGCTGAACCTTCCGAAGAACCTGAGTTTACCGTGAATTTTAAATAGGGTTCCTTTTCTTTAATTTCTATCTTTCTTCGCTGTTTTTTTCCTGGCTGTTGTCTGTGTTTTCTTCATTGCTCTTTTCGATAAAGAAATGTCTATTATTTTGGCTAGAGTATTTTAAATATTAATTCGTGGCAGACTTAATATTTTCTGCCATGGCAAACTATTCTTTCCATTGATTTGACTGTTAACTTCCAGTATACGTATATATACATGTGTATAAGCATGTGCATATACTGGCTCTAAAATCTATCAATTAAAACGACTTCTTATCAATAATAGCCCAGAAAGTCGCGAATGGTTCAATTGCAAAAAAGAAGACTATGTTGATTCTACCTCTTGTATTCATTTTCCAAATAAATGTATCTACGATGAAACCTAACAAGTAAATATGAGACTTGATTTACCTCATCTCCGATACCTCATCCTTTGATTTTTTTTTATTGTTATTGCATTCTTTAACGTATATTTACCATTATCGTTACAAAACTTGCCAAAGTATTCTTTGATGTGATGAATATAACAAACATGACATTTACAAAACAGCAATAACAAAATAAAAGAGCCGATAATTGTTTTGTCTTTAACTTTAATATTCTAACAGTATGTTTTTATATGGAATAAGTTAGCGCTTTTATTACAAAATATTTTAAGAATATTATATCTTTATTATTGTGTCCTATCGCTTATATTACTAAAATTAATAAATTTGAACCGATCTGTACTACCAATGTACCGCGATTACAGAAACATTCATGCTAAAACACTTTTGATCCTTGTCGTTTCTTTGATGTTACTATAATCAGACCTGTTAATACCCAGTAATTACACATGGTCGAAATATTCAAACAATAAAAATGAATTGATACTAAAAACTCAAAGATTAATGCTACCTTACCATACTGATAGCACATTCAGTGTAGTATTGTACCTGTGACCTTTACATTTTGGTTTTAATCAGAAAACCAATAAGGTTATAACCGTGTGAAGGGGATTAAGAGCAGATGATTCGATTGCCCAAGTAATTTTAAGTTACAAAGATTTACAGAAACCATAGAGTGCGGTGATAGAATGTGTTGCCGAAAGGGAGATGCACTTTCGAGAGTTCCGAAAACGGCCTTCCCCGTATAAACTTTTCTAGAAATGCACCAAAAACAAAATAGAAGTCGCAACTTAAAAGAGGGACGAAAGATACCAGAGGGACAGTCAAAATCATAGATTGAAAATAAACTGACAACGCCATGGCTAAAAATAAAAAGACAAACATCGAAAAATATTTCAGAAGACAAAACATAAGAGAACTAAAGACTAAGTAACACGAACTCCACCAAAAATTGGAGGTGATCTCAGTTGTTCCGGAAGGGTAAGCAGATCCTGCTTAAAGTTAAACTATCATCATGGTTGTTTTTTTAATGTTGAAGTTTATTTACTTACTATCACTGAGATGTTGAACATTTCATTTTTTTTTATTTCCAAAATTGAACAAAAATACAACCATAAAGTCATTTGCATTAAAACGAGGAAAATATAAGATGTTTTCAATGTTATCAAATGAAACAGATCTATAGTTATTCTAATTTCAAACATTCTCACTAAAGCTAAACATTCAAAATTGCATGCATGTGCATATTGTTATGCGTTTACTTTTCTATATTGGCTAGAGGTATAGGGGGAGGGTTGAGATCTCACAAACATGTTTAACCCCGCCACATTTTTGCGCCTGTCCCTAGTCAGGAGCCTCTGGCCTTTGTTAGTCTTGTATTATTTTAATTTTAGTTTCTTGTGTACAATTTGGAAATTAGTATGGCGTTCATTATCACTGAACTAGTATATATTTGTTTAGGGGCCAGCTGAAGGACGCCTCCGGGTGGGGGAATTTCTCGCTACATTGAAGACCTGTTGGTGACCTTCTGCTGTTGTTTTTTTTTCTATGGTTGTTGTCTCTTTGGCACATTCCCCATTTCCATTCTCAATTTTATGCTTTCTATACAGAGAGTGTATTATAATTTCTTCATTCGGCTTTGTTTTCTTATCAGGACTGTCCTTTTCCAAACTTTATTTTTCAGTCGAGAGTCTATATGTTGTATTTGCCATTTCCTGATCAATATGAATAACTTACTATAAATCAAAGACGCAACTACATAATGTACAATGTAGCTCTCAACAAAATTAATAAATCTAGAACCACCCATTCCAATAACATAGAAAAAGTTTACAGTGAAACAACTTCAAAAATAAAAACATTGAAGAATACAACATTATATTTTCTGTGTATGCCTTACTTTGTAAATGAACTAGAATTAATAATGCTAAAACTCTTTGAAAGCTTAAATGCAATTTGGTATAGCTTGACCAAAACATATGTGTCCGCTATTGTCGATAACCTAGCTAACATATTCATCATGCAGACATCCGGTCAAATCTACGATAAACAACACAACTTACAACAATGTCAACGTGATGTTGGGTTTGGACGTTCTTTATTATGTGACGACATAAAAAAATCAATGGAGGATAAAAAACTTAATTCAAATAATTTGGGGGTTGTGGGGTTGGGGGGAATTGCTGCAAGTTTTGTTTAATTTTCATCGAGTTTATATATATCCTTATTGGTCAATCATTTTTTTCCAAAATTAAGTTAAGAGGGAAAGGTAGGAGGAGGGGGGTAGGGGGGTCTGTGAAAAAAACTATATGAAGTTTTTTTTTCATCCTACATTGAACTTTTGATGTCGTCCCTAAGGTATAATTGTTCATAAATAAAAGCGCATATTTTTCCGAAACAATTAGTGTCTCTTGATCAAGAAATTACTATGAAAATGAGATTCAAACTTCTTCATGCAAATTTGACCATGAGGGAATTTGGATAATCGTTTTGTCCCTTTGGTCAGATAACTCCTAACGTTGATACGTTTTTATACATACGAAATCTTGCTCATTAGCGGTAATAATCCCATTTATCCGGGCAAATGTTCTAACATCAATTCATTTCAAAAATGTAAAACTCAGTTGAGTAGGACATAACACATCAGATTGACACAAAGCAGAAAAACAACGAGTATAAAGACAACATACATACAGTACCGATCTAAGAATATTTGAAGTTACTAAATGCTCGTAGAAGCTATTTACAACTAACAATAAACATGAATTAACATACGTAGATATCCATCAGTTAATAAGTGTAAAGACGTCATAAACGTGCAGGCCATGACGTTGTGCATATATGGGTCAATTAATGTTCCTAACTGCATATCAACGCATAGTAAGCATATCGTTTGCATTTTATATAATACAATTTTGCATAGATTATTTCTTATAAAACACTTCTTGATATATGTTAAAGATTTGTTCCATTACACCCTAGTGGGACAACATTAACTTCTTTTTCGACATCTTTTAAAACAGCTCGAGTGTCCTAATTGATGTCAGATTATATGTATATACAGGTCTTTTTAAACTATTCCACAGGTATTTCAAACCAAATAAAAAAAAGTTAGGATGCATTTGTGACAAACTAAATAAGTTTATATAAAAAAGGGATATAGCATGCATGTATATACTATATGCATGCTATGTATGCTATATTCGGGACACAGAGTCACTCAGACTGGTTCAATTAAATCAGGAAGTCTAAACAAAACATTGGATTTTTTTCTCATGTTCTTTTGCCTGTACATGTGTTCTTTTCTTTCACTTTTCTTGTTCGTGCTCTGCTCTCTTTTCATATATCCTTTTCCCTTTTAAAACAGTTGGTTTTAACAAAATCTGTTTCATTGTCAAACTTATACCTTTCGAAATTTGTCTTGGCTAATGTACAAAAATAAGAAGATGTAAAATGATTTCAAATGAGACGGATAAAAAAAGTAACAGGGTACACACGTATGCCACGATAATAGGCCAACTTGTCAGCATGGCAAATGAGAGCTCCAGCGAGTAATGTGCAATATATTTAAAAAAAAATCGACAGTTATATTAATGCAACATATTTCAGAAGGAAAAAAATAAAAACAATAATGCACAGGTATTTGGCATGACATTCTTTCAAATCTATTACTTAGAATAGCAACGCTGGTCATATCCACGGAGGTAGTAGCAGACATTCATGTGTCATGTTATAAAAAGATAAGAGGCGTTGAAAAATATTTTGCCTAACTCTCTTTATTTATATTTATTGTCTTTTACTCCAAAGTCTAAGGAATGTATATTTGTGTCAGTAGTGTCATCTTTCACAAGATCAAGTTTGTACAAGAAACGACTGAAAACACATTTATCGAATTCTGCACCAGCTGTTTTATTGGCTTTTATCAGCTGATTATCTGGCTATAATTAGATATACTGCAAGATAAATGTGCAGTTCTTCTGTTGTAAATGCAGTGGAAGATAAAACAATGCTTAGCATCGATAGACACATGATCTTGGATGTCACATCAATTAAACAGATCATGTAAATCGATTGAAGAACAATCATTATTGATTGATTCCTTCGGATTAATCAATGTTAATTATCATTGGAATAACAAATTAATTACCGATGGTAAACAAAGCATGATTTTATTGGGATTACAACATTGAACCGGATAAAAAATCTGATACATTTTTTCTGATACATTGTATAATTACAAATAGACGGAGTTTTGTCAAAGTTGTATGTAATCCTAATGCTTCCATTTTTTTTAAAGGCTGAAGACATTTTTTTTTTTATTTAAGAAGTTTCCCCAAATAAAAAAAAACACCAAATAATACCGTTCATTATATTATTCCCCCATCCATAGAGGCTAACTTTTAAAAACAGATTAGGTATGAAGAGACAAGAAACATAAACTCAAACTAAGTTACATTATCAATGATTATAAATTCGTTCTTCAACTTCATATTTAATTTAGCTTTTAAATTCATTAGTTTAAATATTCTATTTGCTGAATTTAAGCAAAAAAAAAAAAAAATAGACTCAAGCAAATCGTACTTATGAAGTCTTCTGCATAACTTCTTGATTCGGGCGTCTAGAGATGAAAAGAATGGGGAGTATATCCAGGACAGGAGAATATATCTAATAAGGAAGATACAGAAAGAATGGGTATTCAAGACCTGCTCAACAATTATTGCTTCGTGTATACCTTGTAACTTTCGTTTGAATATTAAAAGGAAAAGGCATGTTGAGGAGTCTTCAATAGCTTGCAATAATTACTTTATAAAAAAGCTAAGAGTAAGATTAAAAACATAAATTATTTACAAAACTATTGTAAAGTCTTCCTGAAAACTGAATCTTGTGTTGACCAGCAAGACTTAATACAATTATTTTATCATCGACAACTAATGAAGATATCGATGGACACCATCAATTCCTTAGTTATCAAGAATTTGACAAAGAAAAGTTAGGTTGAGATCAGCTGTATACAAATCTATACTACTAAAGGAAGAGGCCGATTTCATTGAGCTGCAACTCCTCTGAAACCATACAAAGTTGGAAATATTTGTGATATGACGTATACAGTAACAGTTTTGCTCTTCCTAAATTTGTTTTAAAAACAATATTTTTGTCAAAATAAGAAGAAAGGATAGAAAATATGACTGTTAGGACTATAAAGATCTTTATTATATTGTAATTACATTATTTCGCTAAATTAAATGACATCCACCTTTTTTACTCAGGCGCAGAACTGTCCAAAAATGAAAATGGTGTTTGGCGTCGAACGTGGCGAAGTGATCAGCCCCCTTTTTATGTGTAAACACAGGCACCCGACGTCCGGACCCATCCCCCTTTGTTATGCACTTGCCAAATTGTATCACGATTTCGCTGGCATCTTCTAATGAATTTAATGTGTACGTATAATAAAAAAAAAAAAAAACAAGCATGCCACAAAAGAAGTACATGACGACAATATAAACCTCTGATACATTAAGTGGTTCGAACTTAAATTAGCATTGTCATTTATTTAACCAATGCAATATGTAAATATTATGTCATAACACTGTTAATAAGTAGGCGCAATCGTGTTTCGGTAATAAAATGTTAAAAGCAGCCATGAGCATAATATATATTTAAGTGTCATCATACTGAGTAAACAATGTAATAACACAGATTTGTCTAATAGGGTAAAGTATGGAGAAAAAAATAAAATCACACAAATTGAACTCCGAGGAAAATTCAAAACGGAAAGTCCCTATAATCAAATGGCAAAATCAAATAATAAGACACATCAAACGAATGGACAACAACTGTCATATTCCTGACTTGGTACAGGTATTTTCAAATGAAGAAAATGGTAGAATGAACCTGGTTTGATAGCGCTAAACCTCTCACTTGTATGACAGTCGCATCAAATTCCGTTATATTTACAACGATAGTTACGTGAAAAAAACAGACATAGGCAAAATAGTCACAATATGGGTACAACTGCTGAGACACAAATAAGAGTCAATATAAAAAAGAAGATGTGGTATGATTGCCAAGAGACAACTCTCCACAAGAGACCAAAATGACACAGAAATTAAGGTTCATCATAACAAATGGACACATATGGCCGTATTTTCACCTCAAAAACCACTCTGTGCACAGACTTACCTGTGCTGTTTGGAAAGTTTTAATGCCTAGCGTCCACTAGATATATAGAAGTTAAATGCAGTTTTTGTTTAAGAAAGATAAAATCTTTCTTGGTTTTTGATGGGTATTTTTTTCCCTTTCTGCAGAAGGTGCAAAAATAAACAAACACCTGAATTACTTTGATACTGTCCACTCACAGCTGACTCAGATAAACTCTTTAACTTACCTATAGTTGTGAAGATACCTGTTGTCCATGTCAATTAAGGACAATCAAAACAATACAAACCTGGTTTTTACCTGAGGGTGCATCTCATAGTTGTACCACAACTTAGTTAATTTTCACACCTTTTGCATGAAGGAAAAAAAATGCCCATCAAAACCCAAAAGAGATTTGATCTTTCTGAAACACAAAATGCATTTATCTTTATTATATCTAGTGGATGCCAGGCATTTTAAAAAACTTTTCCAAGTTCACAGGTAAGTCTGTATTCATAGTAATTTTTGGCATGTAAATACAGCCATATTTGTCCGTTTGTTATGATGAACCTTAACAACTATAGGTCATCGTACGGCCTTCAACAATGAGCAAAGCCCATACCGCATAGTCAGCTATAAAAAGCCCCGAAATGACAATGTAAAACAGTCGTACAAATAAATACCTGTACAGCCGAATACACGTTGTGATACACGTATTTATCAAAGTTGCACAAAATCGAACACGTAAAATGTTGTTTGTTTATAGTTAACACGTGTTTGATTAATTATAGTAAGGTCGGTTCGATTGGGATATTGAGTTCATGCACGAGTGAACTCAGGGGCCTACTTCGATTCGTCCAACTCCGGTTAGTAGAGTCTGTCGAGTTTACTCGACTGACAACCGAACACCCCGAGTTTGACCTTTTGAACCTACCCGAGTTTACTCTACATCAACCCTGGGTCGGGGCAGGTTTAGTCGAGTTTCAAGATGGCGTCAAATAAATGCAACAACAAAAAATGATACAAAATAACTGGTTTTTTACTAAATACAGCCGGAGAAAAGGGTTGACAAGGGAACTTATGTTTGCCTGCATTATGGAATCAATAAATATAGTTCAAAAAGAGGGACGAAAGATACCAGAGGGACAGTCAAACTCATAAATCGAAAATAAACTGACAACGCTATGGCTAAAAGTGAAAAGGACAAACGGACAAACAGACAAACAATAGTACACTTGACATAACATAGAAAACTAAAGAATAAACAACACGAACCCCACCAAAAACTAGGTGTGATCTCAGGTGCTCAAGTGTGTATCAACTGTGGGTTATGTTTATAAATAAAACAAAATCATAATTTTTTCTCGGAACGATTTTTGTTCTCATTTTTTTCACTAACAATTTTTTTTTTATCAGAAGCACACAGAATTAGGACTTCTCTTTATACTGACACATAACTGTATTTTTTTATTTTAATGCTGATCATATATATATTTTTTCTCACTTCCCTTTTGATAGTTAACTCGATGGAAGAGTTTTGACTTCGATTCGGAAAGGTTGCGCACATGCGCATTAACACTGATGTGTTTACTCGAGTCAACCCGAGTTGGACGAATCGAAGTAGATGGTTTAAAGTCATTCGAGCCATTGCAGTCAAAGTGTACAGTAGCATTTTGCAAAATAAATAATATTATTAAGCATATTATTTATTTTCAGATTTGTGGACCACAAGTACGGTGAATTTCCGAAACCAGTACAAGCTGCTTAATAGCTATATATTTATATTATACTCATATTTATAATTGAATGTGCACTTGTCTCTGCATATGGCGTTTCCCATGTAAGAGTTTGTGGTTATTTGATAAATATTTTATGTTCGTTTGAGTTTGCGAATTAGAATTTAAAGTTTCGTTTAACTGGGAGACCCTGAAGCATAAACTAATGCACTATTTTAAATCACTCTAGATTTGGTCCATCGGTGCTACAGATCAATGATAGATAATATATCGAATTTCTTACTACATCTAAACCTGGTCAAATTGACGATAAATTAACCCCCCCCCCCCCTTTCCTTTTCAAATTACATGATATCATTTTGCTTTTCAGCAGAGTAATATACAGAGATTCGAAGCTGACAAGTAATGAGAAAAGCAACAACTTTCGCATCTTTACTTTCCATTGACAAATAAATAGTTGCATTACCCTCCACGTAATAATTATTTTATTTCTTAATTAAAATTTATTTCCATGGGATTCTTGAACAAACTGAATCCTGATTACTCTACCTTCAGTTGTACGATCTCAGATTACAATCAACTCAAATTATATGTTTAATTGAATTGATATATTAACATTAGACAAATAGTGTTTGAAAGTTTTAATGTTACATCAAGCAATAACAATTTGATATACTGATACATCTTGTTCCACGTTATTCGATCTGTTACAGTACACTTTACAGAGTGTGTCTTCGTTGTAACGAGTAAACGTTGTGTACTATAGGGTTATTGCATGAATATTGGTGAATATTGTCCCGAGTAGAATTTTATATTGCACGAGCTTGCGAGTGCAATATATGTTCTACGAGGGACAATATTCCCCAATATTCATGCAATAACCCTTTTATTGTATAGCAATATAATATTTTAAAGTAAAACTTGGTTTAAACTAAGATTTAAACGTTGATGACGTCATGAATTTTGAAGATTTATTGCACTAGTGCAATATTAGAATTTATTGCACGCTAACTTTTGGTTACGTTCTGTGGGAAATATTATATTGCTATACAATAATACTGTATATTGCTAAGTTCTGTGTAATAATATTTGGAATTCAACTTGATTTAGCATTTTAAAAGTTTTACATGTCGAACACAAATAAATTTTACGTAAAAAAGTACAAAAAACACTAGTCTATGTATTTTTTTTAACGTTCGTTTGTTTCCATTTAGTAATTTTCTTAAAGTCATTTTTTACGGAAAATCAAAATGCAATATAATATTACAAGAAACTAAATTGTCAACCACATGAAAAACCATTTCATTTATACATATAAACGATTAAATAAACAAGGAACTTCAAAGTCAATTCTGTATTGTCCATACAGTCATTATTAATATGACTGATATTTTACAATAAATTTAAATTGCATTGCTTCGCTTCTTTGTACATACATGTACATGTAAGAATATATATCTAACGGATACAGTCGCTAAAGAAAAGTATTCAAGACCGATGACATTTAAAACATAAAAATCCTTAGACGTTCACAAATACAGCTAGAAATCAAGATTGACAAATATGTATCAAAGGGTCAGTCCGTTGCCAAAGATGGCACGGTTATTGCGCAATTCCGATATGAGATGGGGACACATTAAAAACTGGAAACATGGACATTGCGAAGAGCAATATTCTATCTAGAATGATAATAGTTATTTTACATTTTATCCATACCGAGGTGGACTGATTGATATCTTCGTCTACGAAAGCGTGATCAATTATATATATTTTATTATATCATATCGCTCCTTATATAAGTGGAGGGTTCCGCTTACATACATGTACGTGCTTGAAGCCATCACGTTCGTGTATTAAATGTATATGTTTTGTTGTTAGTTTCTGTCTTAGTAGGTGTTTTTTTATATTGATGACTTAAATTAAACCACGAAATGCCTTTTAAAGTATCTTTAGTGTACCGAATTATTGCGGTATGGGTACTGTTGTCGTTTACCTTGTTGACAGTCGTGTGGTGCAATTTTTAAATGGGAGGGGGGGGTCTCTTATTATCAGTTTTAATATAGTTGTATCCAATTCATATATAATTGATCCATAATTACTCCTATTTTAAAGATTCGAACAACTTACTTCATTGATTTATACTATAAGTAACATTGCACAAGTTTGTTGCAGCCATCACGTTACTTCATTAAACAATGCAATTAAGAATCGAAAATTAAAGCTGCTCAACTACAAACTTGTATCTACTTCCACGTGAATTATTGGATTGAAAATGTTCTTAAATTGCAAATGTGGCTTTGTTTTGTTGCTTAAAATATAAATACTATATACAAAAACTTGCTTGAATCAATAATTGATTTCTGGTGTATTCGTTGTATCATAGACTAGATTGTAATAGGTCCTACCTGACATTTCAGTTTATGGATTAATCCTTATAACAAGTAAAAGTAAGCCAAATTATGAAATATTAGCACTTAGTTTCAGTTCAAAATGGATTTATTTCTTTACATCCTCGCGTTTACTTTGTTTAAAAAATACACTTAAAATGGTACGTATAATGTCGCCAATACAATAACTAAATGGGTACTAATCTAAGCGAGAGCCATTATATACTAACATTTACGATATCATGTTCAATGCCAAGAAGCACTTGTTGTGTGTCTTAGAATGCTAATAAAAATAAGTTATCCATAACGTACTTCATCTTGAACAATAGTCGAACACACCAATATGATGTCGAACTATGCTACCATTACTCTGTTTTAAATTAGTTTTGCTTATTAAGTAAACACAATTATCATCGTAAAAACAAAAGAATTTATTGTTTATAGACTCTGCAGTAATTTGTGGTTTATAATGAGCTACCATGATATATTTACATACGTGGTGAAAGACACTGACTACGCTAGTATGGAATTGGTTGATTGGTTGAAGGTTTTTTTGCATAACGTTCAGGGACAAATATTTCATACATATTTAGGACAAGAAATTGTGATAAACCGTTATTTTAAATAAGTTATAAATTATGTAGAAATGCAAAATATTCGGAAATCAAGGAATTATATCAGAACATTGATCAGTTTAAAAACAATGCGCCAAAAAAAAACCCCTAATAAAATGACAAATCAATTCAACGGTCAAGTACATGATCTTTAACAGATGATTTCATACAAAGTGTATGAGCTATATATCGCTGTAAATCGGTTGTTAAACTATTCGACGAGTTTGTACGTGACTGAAGGTTGTATGAATTATGCATTTTATTTTCAAGTAAATATCTGCCATATGAAAATATAACAATAGGTTGAGCCCAGTTATAATCAGTCGATTACATGGTAGAAATCGGTCAAATTGATAAATCAGTCTAAACAAAACAGCTTATCATTCGGCAAAGAATGCTTGAGTTGTAATCGGATTTTTTAGTCAGTGTCTTTGAAAATACAGTTAAGACCAAAACAGAATTTTGAAGACTGCTTAATAAAAGATCTAGTGTACATGTGAATTTGACAACAACAAACCGACATTTATAACCAAACGACATCTAGTGGCCAGCATATATAGAATCTTCAATCCGTATCAGGTCTAAATTATCAGTCTATATATAAAAGTTGACTAAAGATCTTTCATCAACACCATTTCTCTAAATAATGAAAACATGTGAACAACTACAACACCGACGAGGTTGCAGAATTAGGAAAGGCATACGAAAATATGATGAAGTTAAAGCTGTTTTATTTAGATCTCAACCCTCCATCTCTTTAACCGCTATCAAATACAGTAATAAACAATATTGTTCCCACAATAACTTAATGTTTTTGTCTTATTTTTGTTCATTTGTAGTGATCTATATGAACAAACGTCCTGTTTTATAATTTGTTTGTTCCCGTAACTTTGTTTTTTGTTTTCTTTTAATAGTCGGTTATCGTAATATACTCAATCCAAGTTATCAACAAACAGTTGATTTGTTTTCATTTTTGAAAAGGGCAATACGGATGATCCAATTCTTTGAAGCAAAAAGAATATACCCAAATAAGTGTGGTATTGACTGATGTTTGTCTTTACGTATAGCAGTAAAGTTATATAAATGATAAATGCAAGTCCTTCTAATATGCATTTAAAAGAAATATCTGTAGGTCATGCAGATGTTTAAATAGCTTAAAATAATGAAATTGTATAAAAAGACGCTTGCAAACTTAAGAGATCGAGGAAATGCTATACACATAAACTATCTGATGAATGTTTTAGTGTGCCTTGTATTTTCCCAGTGTCGTAATTGTCCATCGAATTACTGTTGTTAAACGAGTTAAGCAAATGATTGAAAACAGAAAAGTGACAGCGAACCAATTAAATAATGGTTGCCGCGTGAAAAATTGCGCTTTCTGATCGATCTATATTCTAAGGTTCGATTACATACCTAAAACAAGATCATTTGAGAAACGGAGAATAACGGTCCTACTGGAGTTCAGGAGTTGAACGACCAATACAAACCAAAGCATCAATTATTTACATAATTCAACCTTGAGATGACAAAATTAAATGTATCCCCTATACCCTTGGTATACGGGTTGAATGCCGATTGACGCTTTCGTCTCATAGCTTGTTTAGCTTTAAACAGAAATCTGTCAGTTTGAAATTAATCTCTCTCCTGGGAGAATTTTGTTTAAATTGACTTTTATAAATATATGGGGAAAATGCCCATTTGACGAGTCAAGATATGTATTTCACTATGTTCCCTTTTATACACATTCGGGAATATAGCTCATTACATATTGTAAATGGTTTGAAAACCATTTTTATAATCTATTATACATATATACAGATAAACATAAAATGAATAAGCATTATTCAAAATGATAGACACGAGGGAATGCAATATGGTCAGTAAACTCTGCATGGGCATCTCTTCAGTACGTAGAGTTTCTATTTATATACACAAGTTAAAATGTCCAGTCTTAAGCAATTTAAAAGTTACTTTATCAAACGTCTTATCGTGCTCTATACATGCAAAGTTTCAGACGCCATATGCCCCCTTCTTCGTGCTTATGTATCATTAACTGTTTAAAGGTACTTCAAGTTTTGTTAAAAAGGAAAAAAGTTACTGATAAGCGAAAAAATATACCATACCAGAAGACGTAAAGCAAAAAATCGATACAAAATATCACTTTCACGAGCAAATTAGATAAATGAAATATTTACTTCACTAAATATCGAGAAAATATGGGGTAATTCTGCAAGTCGAATAATTCGTAAATAGCATAATGGTTCGGTTTTGCTGTCGACGTATCAGTAGAACAGTAAATATACGATATACGATGTCTGACTGTGCGGGTCATTTCTATCAATAATGATCACTGTGGAAAAACTGTTATGCACGTAAAATGATAAATTATTTGTACATTCTCCATCTAATGAGGTACACAAATTATTAAGATTAACATGGTAGAGAACAAAATTGCGGTTTTAACATACCAGTAAAAATGCTGACAGAGACAACTCCTAATTTTTCTTATTTCGTCCAATATTTGAGAGGCTGCTAATTCATAAAAAGACACCTCGATGCCAAGCTCATCATTTTTTTATCCATAAAACACTTTACAGTATTGTAACATTTATTGTTGCACGGTAAAAAAAACAAAAACCAATTGAAAGCAACCTGTCCATCTTATGGGTTGCATGTCTTGAATTCCTCTATTTTCTTTTTTTAGGTTTACAAATTAAGTTTTTTTATCAAGCAATTATAAGACATGCCATTTATAACAAACATTTCTAAAATTGTTATTTCAAATCTTTTGAAATTTTAAAGAAATTTAGGATTCGACTCCCTTTATTGACCTTTAGTGAAATTCTCTAACGTAAACAAAGACTTTAAGGACAAGGTTCACTTATGGCACAACATGGCCTAAAATATCAACTTTGTCTTAAAACATCAAAACGGTTACAATTTGGTTCGTAAATGAGTCTATTTCAAAAGTATTTAAATGCTAAATAAATCAGTTCTTTTCATAAAAGTACATAATATTCTCGAAAGTAAGCCCATTTTGGACATTTTGTCGAAATATGATGATTGTGTGCATTTCTCAGACCTAAAAGCTTTCGAAACACCTTAGCCGCCACCTACGATCCAAAATGTGGGGTAACCAAAATATTCCAATTTTGATAAAGAATTCATCAATATTAAAACTTTTTGGACCGAGGATGGCGGTCAATGTTAATTATAATGCCAAAAACAATTAAAATTACAAAATTTTTTTTATTTAAGGGACCATAGCTTCATAAATGTTAAAGAAAGGAGCAAACACAAATATATAATAGTTTTAGTAGTACTATCACAAGTATTCCTATGTGAAATTTGTAATTTCATGGCCCGATTTAAATACATAAAAAAAATTATTGCTAATTTTAACAATTCGTGAACCTTCTCCTCTGCCAGATAAGAGATATTTTTGCCCGTGTTCATTGCTGGTCGCTGGTCCCGCGACCGCCCGCTAGAAAATCTTCCGCGGCTCCTTGCTGGAAAAAAGTCAGATGAATTTGACTATTTTTATGTACTTTTGGTCATATATCTCTTCAAACGTTTCGTTCTTTTCACTTTTTACTATAATAAATGATATAGTACAATAAAAATAAATCCCTCCAGGACATTCAGAATCAAAAATGTATGAACCATTTACGATTTCATGGCCATAGTAATAAAAAAAATAATATGAAAAATTAATAAAACAAATAGAAGTTAAACTATAAAAGTTATAAATAATGTTTTGAACACGATAATTACAAATATCCATAAATCAAAATTTTATTCAGGCTTAGAAATCTTAGTGAATGTTACTTTATCAATACACATTGCAAGTTTTACAAGAAGCAAATGCATCAATTTGTATATGTAATACAATTATTATAAGCTTCCACTGTGGATATAACTTATAATATAAAAAAGAAAATGAGGTGTGGTTGCCATTGAGACAACAGTCTTCACAAGAGACCAATTGATACAGAAATTAACATCTATTGCATTGTCACCTATGGCCTTCAATAATGAGCAAAGTCTATACCACATAGTTAACTATAAAAGGCACCGAAATGACAAATGGAAAACAATTCAAACGAGAAGCTATAATAGGTTGGTTTCCAAATTCCTTCCTATTCAGTGTTTAGATAAATAAGGAAAACAAGTCGTTATTTTACCAAATATTTAGAAATGTAACAAAAAGTGAAAAAGATGCTAAAAGTGTAATTAAACACTAATAAAATAAGCAGATTTGGTACGCTTGTCAATTACAGTTATCTAACACAGTTCATATTAAGAGAATGTAGGTCACCCTAATTTTCGGCTTTCTAAAATGAATAATTTAAAACCAGTACCTATGAATTACGGACAAAATCCATGGAAATACAAAAAGGGAAAATTGTTCAAATATGCCCAAAGATAAAGAAAAAAACTTCGCCATACTAATGGTAACGTGTGACCATAATTAAGGTTGAAATGCTCCACTAATATGTGTTTAACGTCCTGTGGCAAATATTTCATGCATATTCGTGATGATAAAAATTTTTATAAGAAGTAATTTTTTAGGTTTCTAAAGTGGATTAACCACAGAGAAAGGCAGAAAGTTTGATACCACAAGAAGAGATGGACAGAAATTCTGTCACCTCCCCCTTTTGATGATTGCAAAGATTTCTAAAAATGGACAGTGCGTGGTACTCTTCTAACAAGGGGTATATTATGTCCTCATTCTGACAAGACTTGGCTATGTATGTGCCTCCCTCCCCTCCCCCCGAAATGAACTTTACTGTACACCAAAACGAACACTCTCTGTAGCTAAGTACTCATGGGGTTGTAGTTTTCTGGTTGTAATCAAATTTTGAATTATTCTAATTTTTCTACAGATGAAGATAAATATTTGTGTTGGAATTATCTCAAAAGACAATTAAGCATTAATAACTTGTACCACGCATACTACAGACCAATATATCATCAATGATCAAAGAAAGATTAATGGATCTATCTTTATATAAAGGATGTACTGTCAGTTTTAGCACCCCGAATGTATATAAACAATAGAAACAAATGTATATCTACGCAACACAAATCTAAATTTGTGAGAAAGAGTCAAACAAATAACTAACATTCGTTGTCAAAACTGTCATATGTATATACATGACACGAAATTAAAAGTTTATTGTCAAGGTAGAGCAATACAAAAATATGACGTATGTCCAATGGCAAGCATTTCATACATATTAGAGACAGTACGAATAACTAAGAAATAAATTAAAAAAAACGTGCTATCGGGATAAAAGTCAGGAATTCACCGTCACTGGTATATGCTACAAATGGGGAAATCTTGACTTGCATAAGAAACCTATGATCGCCCAAATAGTAGTTTGGACGTGTCATCAAGTACACTGTTGTGGGTTAGTCGTACCTGGCATACCAGTTTAGTTTTAGAAACTATAATAAAACAATATTATACAGCAAAATAAAAAAAAAACACACCAAAATTGATTAGGTTTCACTGCACAAATCTATAGATTTGTATATCATTGTTTGTCGCTTAAAGCCCAGCGGTAAATATTATTGTAATTACGAGGCGAGACACCCCAAGACTTCAATTAATCTCAGTTTGCTTAAAGGATACAATGAAATCATACCAAATATAACCATCACTATATGGTTAATATCGAACTGTACATTTAATCAATGATATAATTTGTAGGTTCTTTTTTTCCACCTTAAAGTATCAAACAATTTGATGTATTAGTTTATCAGTAATATTTATTGTATATTTCCAATATGGAAACTGACGAGGCAATAAACGAATCGAAATCAATTTTTTGCCGTTGAAAATTATTTGATTTATTGAAACCTGGTAATCAACAGAAATTGCTTTCACGATAGACTAAGAAAATAAATATGTCGACTGTTTCCAAGGACCCAAAAGTAACTAATCATAAATCATCCTAGAAGAATAAGATGAAGAAAAGAAATATCCCCAAATTTTATCGGCATGAATAAGCGGTCGATGCTTTTTGTGAAAATATGCGATAACATATGGATCTTTTCAAGTGTTAAAGTTTATGAGACTGCCTAAGGCTGTAATGAAGAAAAAAGGCCAGAGAATAATTAGGTATAAGGACCGATTAATCATTCTGTCAAAGGAGCCAAGTGTGGTCTGAAAGGGAAGAGTAATGTATGTCAAATTCAAATATACTGTATAGTTATCCGAAAAAGGAGGAAGATCGATATAACAACTAACTAACAGATCAATAGTTTATCCTCATGTATCTGTAGTTGTGTAATAAGTTTAGAATGGTCGCCGCTTGAATGGTAGACGTTCATAAAAATAAGGGGGTACATTTGAAGAAGCATAATTTGTTCCCGCTAGATTTGTTAAAACACACGTTGTGTACAAAAGAGATGATTTCAGCTTTCCAATTGTGAACTTTTCATTTCTAAGTAGCAACATTCCAGCAGCACCTGCATACGGGGTATATATCTCCCAATTGATACGATATTCCCGTGCTTGCATTTCCTATCATGATTTTCTTGATAGAGGGTTGCTGCTCACAAGGAAGCTATTAAACCAAGAGTTCCAAATGATGAAGTTGAAATCATCCCTTCGTATATTTTACGGACGCCATCACGAGTTGGTTGACCGTTATGGAATAACCGTTTCACAAATGATATCTGATATGTTCCTTACGTCGTTACTACAATCCCCTTCCCTTTCATGAATGTGACCTACCGAATTAGACTATTTACCGGATTTGTTATCACATAAGCAACACGACGGGTGCCACATTTGGAGCAGGATCTGCTTACCCTTCCGGAGCACCTGAGATCACCCCTAGTTTTTTTGTGGGGTTCGTGTTGTTTATTCTTTAGTTTTCTATGTTGTGTCGTGTGTGCTGTTTGTTTGTCCTTTTCATTTTTAGCCATGGCGTTGTCAGTTTGTTTTAGATTTATGAGTTTAACTGTCCCTTTGGTATTTTTCGTCCCTCTTGTGTATCTATTCGGCGTTTTCTTTCGGGTACGCTGTTTAACCTTACTGTTCCCTTTATTTCTTTACCCCTTTTAAGTTTTTGTTAGTATTTATAATCTTTGAAAAAGTTCAAATGTCATTTTTTTTAAAGATAAAAGTGTTCGAAATCTTCACTGAAATAACTTAGACTACACTGTTACATTTACTTTTTCTCAAGGATTCTCATTATATATCCAGACAGTCATGATCTTGACAATATTTTCTTTCTCGTCATGGAAAGAGTGATATAAGTGTTGATCATATTGAGTTAATATATATGATTATATATCCTATTCTTTGGCAAATACCACATGACATCTTGATGCAAGCTGACTCAAAGTCAAAATTACAGTTTGACGTAAAATCTATAACTAAGACGTGATGATATTCTAGTAATTATCATTTCCTTTTTTTTTTCGTCACTAATTTTTGACACCATTTGATTTATCAACATTCTTAGATACAAATCACAGTAACAGAAAATCTAAATATATTTATGGGTAGAGATTTTGGAAGCGCACCGCAAATTGAATTTATTTCTCCATAAGACATATACATTGTTGTCAATGATCAGATGACAGTAAGTAAACCAATTGGTAAATTGATTGATAGATTGATTGATAGATGCTTTTTTAACGTTCGTTTCAAAAAGCTGTTGTCACTGTGTGACGAGGTGAACCCCTTTACAAGGCAGAACTATTGGATACCATATCAAAGAAACATACAGTATCTGACCACAACAACGACATGGTAATACAATTATTATTAGGATTTAAATTACGAGACTAATAATCTAAAATTATAACAACATAAAGACCATCTGTTACCCTAGCTTCCACACGTGAGGAATTCTTTTAATAAACTAACTACAACAAAACACGTTTGCGTCTTCAACAAAATATACAAAGAAATTAATGCATCTGTTTTATCAAATACATTTGTTATTCTCCATACAAAATCCGGAGTATAGAAATATGTCATTGTTTCTACGCCAGAGGGTTACGACATCTTGCTGATTTAATATGACCGTTTGACTATGCAGGACTTCGAAATATACAGCAAAGCCCTATCGATACCTTGTGAAGACAGAGTTCCATGTTCTCTTTCTGTGTACGATCGCTTGCAACCACTCCTAAAGTGGTTCGTACAAGACAAAATTGCTGCAACTGTCCAACATACCGTAATTTTCTGTTGGTATTCGAAATTCCCATGCTTTGTCCTGTTAGACCCATTCATCAGAACATATCCACTTAAAAAAAAGATGGGCGAAAGATAGCAGAGAGACATCCAACCTCATAAGTCGAAAATAAACTAATAACGCCATGGTTAAAAAAAGTTTATATACAAACAGAAACATTAGTAAACTAAAGACTAAGCAGCACGTTATCCCACCAAAAACTTGGGATGATCTCATTTGCTCCAGAAGGATAAGTAGGTCCTCGTCAAAATGAGATATATTGATAGTTTAGAAACTAAAACACAATTCGTATAAATAAATCAAAGCGCTGTAAGCGCTGAAGGCAGTTAACCAAAAACCAAGGCAACCGTAATTATGAAAACTGTGGCAATGTTGCCTCAACATTAAACATTTATATATAGTACATTCATCAGTGGCGTAGCCAGGGTTGAAATGATGTGGATGTTTTGCCGAGCGGAGCGAGTCGAAAAAAAATTTGGAGCTTTTTATGCAAAAAATTATTTTTTATTTAAGCACATGTACTCCCCCAGAATCCGACACTAGTTAGATTTTTGTTTAAATTCAAAATACCCACCAATTCATATGTTTATATTTTTAACCAAATTTTATTGTTTCCTCGAAACTACCATCATTCAATTCATAAATATTTGATGTAAAGTTTCCCACCCAATCTTATATTTGACATATCAAAAACGGACCCCATTACAGCGGCACTTCTGTATAATTTAGGAACTTCGGAATATAGGAACTGAAGTGATTTCTCTAACCAGGAATTTGAGTCTACAACCTTGAGTTGTTGATTTTTGATTACTGAGCTAAACGTGTTGCAGGAGACATAAAAATTCCGGGCGTCCAATCGTCCGGTCTTGTTAGCACTCTCATGTGTACAATTCTTGTCAGATTAAGTGAAACTCCTATCATAAGCAATCTTTTGACAATTTGGAAAATAAGTCGTTATCAAATATTTTTAACCAGTTATGACCCTTTGAAATATAAATTGTAATGGAAATCCCATTTCATTTGCTGTGAAGCTTTTATTTCTCTTAAGATATTGAAAATAAAAAAGAAAAAGAACAAAAAAGTGCTTTTTTAGTTATTCCCTTGTTCCTTGCCCTTTGATAGATAAAATATGACATCTGATGTGCATGGCGGGGAACATTGGATCTTTGTTCTTTACTGATTGAAAATATAATTAGTATTTGAACCTAGATAGAAAAGGGAATTCATAAGCCTAGGACTTATCACGATCTATTACAAATTGATTTTTTTTTTATCACGTCGTTTACCATGTCGCAAGAAACAATATCAGGATATGGTGTTTTAGTTGTTAGTTGCTATAGTCAAATGAGAAGCCATCACTCCACTAGGTTCAATTCCAGATGAAACATGTCCACGGGTCTGCGTATCAGTCCACTCCGCTTGTCTTAGCCGATGACGTAGACTTTTTTTACGAACAAAAGTTAACTTGAAACACTATTCTGCGGCTATCTTGTTTACATAAACTAAATTATCAAATGAAAGACCAGGCATACTGCTTCGTAAATGACTGGACGTTATCCTCATATCCTCAGCCTTGTGAAATTTGGATACTTCCGAGTTAAACTGCTGCTATTTTATTTTTTTTGGTCAAAATGATGTGGATGCTTGAGCATCTGAGCATACATGCAAGCTACGCCACTGTTCATGTTTATCTAATGATTTATTTATAAAGGCAAATAATTTATATGTTATCAAGGTTTCAAAAGCAATGCATATATCAATGTATATTTTTTTATGGTGAGTCTGCAGTGGTACAAGTTCCCAATGATTGCAGTTGTTCTACTTGGTAGTTAACCTTGGTTTTATTTGACTGCTAGAAGTTCAATTTGACTTAGTATGAACATGTAATAGTATGAATGGACTGGTTTCCCTGGAAAGAAAACTGAGTTTGTGTTCTATAGTACAAAAGTTATGAGACACGAATCAGACAAATGTTCACTACAACAGGGATCAAAGGTGAGGTCTGACTGTCCCATACATATGAATATATATAATTTAAGGGTGGGGATCTCAACAGTTTTCAAGTTCTCAAACAGGTATGGGTAGGCAGAGAATTTAGGGGGGCAGGGGGCCCAGCCCCCCCTTTTGGGAAAAAAATTGGTTGCTCATATTGGGAATCACTGAAGCGTGACTGGAGCGGGCCCCTCTTAGGTCAGTCAGTGGGCCCCACTTATAAAAATTTCTGGATCCGCCACTGGGGGTAGGGTGACCCTAGGGACTTCCCCTACATTTCATTTTATTTGTTATATTGTCCCATACATGAATATATATGGTTTAGGGGTGGGGATCTCATTGGTTTCCAAGTTCTCAAACAGGAGGGGTCGGGTGACCCCAGGGACTCCCCCTATATTTCATTTAATTAGTTATATTGACCCATACATGAATATATATTGTTTTGGTGTGGGGATCTCGACCGTTTCCAAGTTCTCAAACAGGAGGGTTGGGAACTTGGGATGACCACAGGGACTTCCCCTATATTTCATTTGAATTGTTATATTGTCCCATACATGAGTATATATGGTTTAGGGGTAAGGATCTTGACCATTTCCAAGTTCTTAAACAGGAGGGTGAACAGTGACCTCAGGGACTCCCCCTATCTTTCATTTGAATTGTTATATTGTCCCGTACATGAATATATATGGTTAAGAGGTGGCGATCTCAATGGGTTTCAAATTCTCAAAGAGGAGGGGGTGGGGTGACCCAAGAGACTCCCCCTATATTTCATCTGATTTGTTATATTGTCCCATACATGAATATATATGGTTTAGGGGTGGGGATCTCGACCATTTTTAAATTCTAAAACAGGAAGGGTGGGGTGACCCCCAGCGACTCTTCCTATATTTCATTTGATTTTTCATATTGTCACAAACATGAATATATATGGTTAAGGGGTGTGGATCTCGACCGTTTCAAGTTCTCAAACAGAAGGGGGTGGGGTAACTCCATGGACTCCCCCTATATTTCATTTTTTATTTATTATATTGTCCTAAACTTGAATATATGCAGGGGCGGATTCAGAAGGGGGAGGGTTGCGGGCTTGCTCCCCCTTAAATTTGCAAAGCATGGGTTGTTCTCAGCTTAATAAAGAATATTCCGATAATTTTACCCCAATTTTTTTTAGCCTCGCTCTGCTCGGCGAAAATTTAAGTTTGCGCCCCTCCTAACCTAAAATCCTGATTCTGCCCCTCATATGGTTTAGGGGTGGGGAGCTCGACCGTTTCCAAGTTATCAAACAGGAGGGGGTAGAGTGGCCCAAAGAATGCCACCTATATATCATATGATTTACTTACATTAAGGTATATATAATATAGTTGCATTATTTGTGAAAATAAAGAAAGAAACTTTCAGCTACTTTAATTGACCCTTCAAAATTGAGAAAAACAAATAACCCCTCGAAATTGCAGTAATATGTTTACACTTTAAAAGCATCTCACATGCATTATCATCATTTATCATTTATAAAGAAAATTCAGACTGTGACCATGAACATGTATATTGTTATATATACTGTTCCCAGCTGTCACGTTGTATTGGATTTTTAAATTAAAATTTGTCAAAAAGTAATTTTGAGTTTCTGAATAAAATATTTTTCTGCTTTTTCTTTTTTTTACATATATCTTTTGGTTTTAAATACTAGTGTTTATATTCATTTACCATGCATAGATGTATTTTTTCACCTGCTTGGATTTATTTTGTAAATGATCGCCAAACCCGGAATTATCCTTATCCGCTTCCGGAATCGGATCCGATTTAGAATTCACGGCCGCCATTGTTATGTGTTTACAATGTTGTTTTTGTCAATCAGATACGATTTTACTCGAATTTATACAATATTTGTCGGCGATTTTCTGTATAAAGCTAGCGGTTGAACAAAATGAACATCGCCAACATGAATAATTATGATAAAAATAAGTTTTTAGCTCGTTTAATTGGAGACTTTGGTGAACATGGTGAAAAGGTTTGCAAAGTAATTTCTTATTTTCTTTCAAGTGGAAGGTGACTACGTCGGGCGTAGCTAGAAACCAACTTTCCTAGTCGAAATTCCGCTTTCAAAAGTAAAAGGTCGCGGACCTCGGACCACCGCTAATTTGCACACCTGCCTCCAAATTGAAAAGCTACGACAATTTCTTTTTCTAATTTGAAATTGCCGCCAACAGCATGAACAGTTAAACTTATTATATAATAGACTACTGACGTAGTTGTACTACGTATTGATGACAAACAATATTCCTACGACTTTTGTCATTTGGGAAATCTAAACTACTTGTCTTAAGAGATTTTCGGCGATTAAATATTTCATACAATTGTTCTTTGACATCTTAGCTAAAAGCACAAGTCATAATGAACTACACAAGGATTCTTAATAAGCACTACTTCCTATGTGTAACTTTAAAACTTTTGGATAAATCGACGATCATTTAAGGTTTTTCTGGTCATATTTTTTGTAATCCAGAATAAAAAGTATTAAAAAAGTGTTCAATTAGTTATATATAACATAGTAGCAAGCTAGATAATAACAATGGCAAGTATTTCAGGATTTATTGGGTAGAACACAAACCTAGGGTGCTCGCATAATGCAGCTTAACTGCATAAAAAATCTTACTCTTTGTGTGTTGGATAGGGGTAGAAATAGTGTATTGCAACAAATCAAATATGGACCGCTGATATTGCCATTCACGAGATATCAGATTGATATCAGGTACCCCAAAACTCCTTATTAGACACCTGAGATCACGATAGCGGTGATTAAAAATTATGATTTTATTCTTTACATGGTGACAAAAAGCCTTTAAACTTTATTAAAAAAAAAATCATCTTGCCCTTCTGGCTTACGTGATATCAACCCTAGTTATTGGTTTGGTTCGTGTTGCTTAGTCCTAGTTTTCAATGTTGTGTTTTGTGTAGTATTATTTGCCTGTTTGTCTTTTTCTTTTTTTTTTTAGCCATGGCGTTGTCAGTCTGTTTTCGACTGAGTTTGAATATCTCTTTAATATCTGTCGCCTCTCTTATAGTAAACGTTTCATATCCGAGAAAACTATAACTATTTCAGAAAAATATAAGTTTTACGAAACCATGGAAAGTAACCTCTTTGTAAGCTGATTTTAAAAAATGAACATGTTCTTCATCCAATGACTAAACGTGTTGCTTTTTATCCAATTAATTTGAGTTCGTGCTGTTGACTTCGTGTAATGATGAGAATATGTTCATCTACCATTTTTTAGTTTTAGTTCGTTGTATTTATAACAGTAAATAAATATACACATTTTGTATTCTATATTTAATATATACGTAAAAATGTTATCATTTATCAGTAAAACATAAAGATTTCAGCATTTAAATCAGAAAAAGATAAAATAGTACAAAAGTCATATAGACATACAAACAATGACAAAAGCAGTGATTAGGTATTTAACTTGATGACAGAAAAAAAAGGCAAATAGGATTCCTTTCCAAATCCATACCTGCAAAACTACAAAACATTTTATAAAAATGTTAGTGTATCTCGAAAATTTGAAACATTGACCCTTTTCATGTTTTTTATCAAAAGTAATTATCCTTATTGTAACAAGAGAAATCTAAATTATTTATTTATTACATCTATGTAGATCAGATTAGTCCCCTCATATCTACGGAGCTGCCATCCCTTATAATTAAAAAAAACGAACATTCTGAATTTAAAAGAATTTATATAAAAAAAGACAACGGTATGACTTATATAAAGTTAATATGCTACGGTAAATGAACAGAACTAGATATGGAATTACAACTGTATTTCTATGCGTTCCGGATACGTATTAGGATAATCAATCTAAGTGGAAATCGACAAATAGGTTAATTACACGAACAATAACATGCAATAATTGCAACTCGTGGGAGTGATAAGAAAACAATCGCTACACAGCTGGAAATAATTAGCTCAAGCTTCAAGTATAAGCAGAAGATATTGACAGAAAAAAACATTACTGCACGAATGCTACACGAATACACATATGATGTCGTCAAGTATTGACAATTGTGTATTCATGTAGTTGTGTAGTATTACGGAATTTTCATGTTTAGAGGAAACTTTTCACTCCCGTTATCCTTTATAAAATGTGCATTGACCATTTTGGTAATCCTTTTTCGACGCCTTGATAATTTTAAAGTTATATTGAAATGTTAATGATTTGCGAGTATTTTTTGTATGTAAGTTTTCCTTCTTCATATCTATACATTTTACAAGTTTGATACTCCATATCTGTGATTATTTTTCTAATTTTCACATTTTACCACTACTATCCTGTGATCACTCTTTAATATAAAATGTTGTGCATGTACCGAAAGTTAAGTCGTCTGCTTTGTTGTCCCTACCCTCTACTGATTTTTTTTGCGTACCTTTTATTATCCCACAAATAAAAAGATAAACAGAGGTTTCAAAATTAATGTATATATAAAAAATAACCGCTTTGATACGATTTTTATTCTACCCGCCATGGCTAGCTTCCACCCCGAAGGTATATGAAATTCAGAGCGATTGGTATCTATTGTTTAACTGCTTCACAGTTATCGTCCTACGATAAAATACAAATATTAGTTGGTGATTGCTTTTATCAGGTTGGTCCCAACATTCTTAAAACTTGACAGTTTAAGTAAAAAAATGTTCTGCGAAAAGTACTCTAAGAGACAATTGAGAATTTAGAACCTAAACTTTAAATGTGTTTTTTTTACGTTACTTTTAGTTTAGTTCATATCTTTATGCTGTACATAATGTTTATTTTTCTTATGTAAAGATGATGTAAAGATGATGTCTTATTTTATAATGTACCAATTTTAAGTCTGAAAAAGTTTTATGAATATTTTTACTTGGGTGTATATATTCATTGCATATGTTGTTAGACGCATTTGTGGAAACCGTCCGAAAGTGCCACCGTTGTAAAGGGGTAGTTTCTAAATAAATATATATATATAACTGCATGACATGGACAGGGGCGGATCCAGGATTTTTGAAAGAGGGGGCGTAGTTTTTAAAGATCGCCGAGCGGAGAGAGGTGAAAAAATTTTTGGGCCCTTTTTAGGACTAAAAACATAAAATAAGTGAAATATGCACTTTTTAAACGGTTCCTGGCGTGGAACATGCATATGTTGTAGTTGCTGTTATGGTGTAAGGGTTGGACATTTTCGATGCTGTATTCTCCCTATTAATCATGTCTATCATAAAATGATAGTATGGATCCAAAGCTATATATGTACTGATACATTTAATGTGGGATTTGTCAGTAAAACATAGACATGGAAAATGCTCGCACGTATGTTGTAAGTTAAGTTAGAATAACCTCACAGATTTCTTGTTGTAAACAAGATATACGCTGGGCTATTCGATTGAATTCGAAATACGACCAACACGAGTTAAAGAAGACAAACAAGCAAATTCTATCCAAATGTTTGGTTGATATGTTTCACCAACAACATTAAGGGAAGTAAAGGGTTCTTAATCAATCAAAGGCTAAGAATGAGTCTGAAATGACAACGAATTTATGAATGACGGCCGACAAATGGAGACATAAAGGCCACACCCAGCAGGCAGGTTGCAGTCTGGTCTTGAAAAAAGTATTCCATATATATCAGTTCGGCGAAACAGACATTCCGGTCAGACATGAAAACCCCTGCCACAAAAAGATATGCCCGCTTTTATTCATCATGTTCATATAATGCTAAATAATTCTGTTGTGAATTTTCGTTTCTAATAGCAAAAAAGTGGACAAGATTTTTGTTTTGCGTCCAGAATTTTTGTTTAAGGCAAAAATCAGAGACAATTTTTTTTTCTCTCAAATATCTAAGACTGTCTCCTCAAATCATATGGTTCGTACTTACGACTTTAAATCTATATAGAGCTTATACTGACTGGGGATCATTATTCAGCTATATTATTTTGAAAAAGGCTGGGGCGTTTGGGGTTAAACATGTTTCCGTAGTTAGATAATATTGCTGTGGAACTTTTTTTTCATGAGAGTGTAATAGTCTATAGAGCATTACTTTCTGTTTGGTGGAATAATGAAATAGAAGTCAATATGTTCTTGTTAAATCCTGTGTCGCTTCAGTGAAGGTGTCATGACTGTCATCCTCAGCCTACGCAATGTGTTACTGTAATTTGAATTTCAAAATGATTGAGAGACGTTTTATTCGACGCACTGCAGGTCAACTCCACCATAGCGAACCACATGACTTTGGTAATCAGTAAATTCCAGCGAAAAATATCTTTATAAGTCAAGAATTGTCGCATAAAAATTAAATAGTAGTACACGGGAAATGGCAAAGTTCACGAAGTCTATTCTGATTAATCATTTTACAAAAAAAAAAGAAAGTCCGAGCAAAGGGGGGCGTACGCCCTCTACGCCCCCCTCTGGATCCGCCACTGATGGAACATTCTTTAATGGTTATTTTTCACTTTTAAATGATGTTACAAATCCTAGATATGCTTTTTTTTAGGACTGCCATTTACAATGTTTTAGACCACATGAGCAATCCTGAAATTGATAAAAGACTTGGACGATAATGGTTCGACATTGTTAGGTTCGCTAAATACTAAAGCTCTCGTCTTCAAAGAAACCAGACCATTATTTTATTCGTGAATGTCTTTCATCATTGCATAGTAGATATACTATTGGCAACTCTTATTATTTGTTAAACATTAAAGAAAACATCAGCCTGTAAATTTTGTATCGATGCAATTATATTCATTCGGATTATTCTTTACAACCTTTCAGTTATCCATAAATTTGATCTATTCATAGCTATGTGAATGAAATAAAATGTGAAATGTTTATTTGCACCTAGAAAATTAATAACACATTATATATTTAGTGAGTCCGGAACACTTACTGAATTTGCACCTAGAAAATTCATAACACTTTATATATTTAGTGCGTCCGAAACACTTTTGAATTAACTGTCACTAGCATGACTAGGAACGCTCAAGCCAAGTAATTTTGAAAGCCATCTACAAAAAATTTTGAATGGTATGGGGAATGTGTTAAAGAGACAAAACCCGACCAAAGGACAGAAAGCAGCCGAAAATCCCGCACCCGGAGGCGGACTTCAGCTGACCTCTAAACCATATGGGCTAGTTCACTGAAAATGGACATCACACTAAACCTCAAAACATATAAATGAACGAAAATTAAAAAAACAACATACAAAATAAACAAAACCCATAGGCTCCTGACTTGGGACAGGGGTAAGAATGCGGCGGGGTTAAACATGTTTTGTACATACATGTATGATCAAAGTTTTGTTTTCGCTCTTGTATACGAATAAATTATGAATACTCACAATTGTTCCCTTTTCGAATAATATATGGATAATGTCACATAGATAAGATCAAAAGATATTGCAAAAGTTAAGGTCTGTCTTAGCATCTCAAGCAAGGAACTTTAAGCCTGAATTTATATCTTTGTTCAGTAAAACAGTAAAAGTGTTTTAGAGACGTTCGTATGGAATTTGATATAGTTTTGTCTTAATAAAGGTCCATGGACTCTTGACATTTTGATTGCGTAATCAGTATTAAAATGACACTATTTCGTTTAAAACGAACAGTAAGTGGTAGAAATATATTACGAAAGTTTCTATGTGACCTAACGTATAAGTTAGAATTTGCTGAATAGGGTTTCAAAAAAGAAATGTACTGTATTTTTAATGCTCAACTATCAAAAAAAAAATCACTAAAGGTGTTTAAAGCAATAGAATCGAGAAAGGGAATCCCTCCCTAACTAGCTAGGTGGGAGACAAAAGAGAGAAAGAAGCACACGAGCACCACAAAACACCGGGGTGATATTAGGTGCTCCAGAAAGATAGAAACAATGCATTAATTCTTTGTCTATATATTTATCTTTGACTATTTGTGAAAGAAATAGAATATTTAAATGCGTATTTCTAAAGTTAAACCAAATTTTTATCTACAATATAAATATATTAATACTGGATTATTTTTTATTTACATCTGACATTAGTTAGGCATATATCGGCCAGGTATGACGATATCTTATAATTATTGGTTGATGCAAGTAGCTTAATATTATGCAATTAATGTATTTATATCACGATTTGACCTTCTAACCTTGTTGCAGATTGATACTGTATAAGATGCACATTGATTTTTACATAAAACTGTGCATGCAATAATTAAAACATCAATTTCCTACCTGAATGCAGGGAATTCGCTGAATGAAGTCTTTTTCTTGATCTAGTGCTGTGAGATCGTTGTATTCGAACAGAATTTTTATTTCCTGGTCTCCGAATCTTTAGTTTTCTTAAAGCTTGACCCACTGAAATTGAAATATATCCTTTTTCATTTTTTGTTCACAGATTTATATAATGTTTCCATGGAAATTACACAAACGATATCTACTTACTTCTCTGTTGAATCTTGGACATGATTAGTCTTCGATCATTTGAAAGTCATTTCCGAGGTAACAAGGTAATAGTATTTTACACGTGCGGCGTACACAACAATCTAGTGTATTGGCAAACAAAATAAACAAATCTACCTGTGGATCCACCTTACTGACACAAAAACTTGGCAAATACACGCAAGACTTAATACCAGCAGTAAGCTATATTAGATCCATGCCAAAACTTTATTGGAATTTGTCGATCGGAACTTAGAAAGTGAAGAATATATTAATATTTGTCGATTTTATTTAAACAGTATTTACAATTTTCCTCCAAAAGAAGACAGGCATCAAGTGAAAACTAAAATTGATTTTCGGTATTTGCATAAAACATTTCATTAGCAATTAATCAATTTTTATCAGAATATTTCCCTGCTTGCACCCCAAATCGATCAAAAAACTCTCAAGCACTGACGTATTTAGAATACAGTATATATAGATATAGATATAAATCGTTCCGAATTGATTACTAAAATGCTACTCATTTCTCCGGAGGTTTACGTTAGAATACGCTTTCCTCTTCTCGAGCAAGAAAAATACCAAACAACCGATCAATGGAAGACGATGCGTTCTGAATACACCGAACACTTCAATCGGTCTTAATTAAGTGCGAGTTGTTCTTTTAGTCAAGGAAATATCTCTGGTGAAAAAAACTTCCTATTACAGAATTTGCGTGACGTAATTTCTCTGCTTAAGTAAAGGCAGGTCAACTGTCTGTTAATAATGTGCCGTGGGAATCGTTAATTCTACTTATATAGAAAGATGTCATAGTTTCTTATATCTCAAAGATTTATATTTATTTTTTTATTTATTTAGACAAGTATGGGACTGAAGTCTATATAGGGATATATAAGGACCGCAGACAAACTATTTGATGAACTTTCATTGGTAAGAATTCTCATTCAATCGTTTTCGTTTGGGATTTTTGCACGGTCAAACAAAATCTAATATTTTGCTATTATCAAACTCATTTTTCCTCCAGTTATAACTTATACCAATAATGGGAAATTTTCACCTAGGAGCGCACACATGTTTACATTATTTGCACACTTTTATAGCTTTTGCAAACCATTTTGCTGCAAACTATTTTGCTGACTAAAAAATATCTAAGGGCAAAAACTTGAAATCAATACCAGCTGTGATAAATTTGTATAGTTATCCAGTAATAACCTCTTCTGTCAACAGTAAACTTTGAAATATTTTTGTTTTTATAGTAAATGAACGTCTTGCTCCTGGTGATAACAAAGGTTGTCTTTACAACTTGTACACAATAAGAAAAAAAAACTCAAATACCGATAATTCATAAGTTTTGACATTTCATGACAAACGCATATTCTAAATAAAGAGATATTCCTTAATTCACAACCAATCGATGAAAGGTCTTGGTAAACCTAGTTGAATAATCAAATCTATACTACTAAAGGAAGAGACCGATTTCCTCTGAAACCATTCAAAGTCGGAAATATATATTATTGATATGACGTATAAATGTAGTGTTTTGTTCTTCCTAAATTTGTCTTAGAAACAATCTTTCATTTGTTTTATTCGAACGTCACTGATGAGTCTTTTGTAGACGAAACGCGGGTCTAGTGCAAATATAAAATGTCAATCCTGGTCTCTATGATTGAGTTTATTTAAAACACTGGCTCGATGCCACTTCTGGTGGAGTTTTATTCCCCGAAGGTATTACATCCCAGTAGTCAGCACTTCTCTGTTGACATGAACTATCATAGATAATTATGGTCACAATCATAAAATAACTGTTTACAAAACTTGGAATTTTTGAAATACTAAGGCTTTTCTACCTCAGGAAAAGATTATCTTAGCTGTATTTGGCAAAACTTTTAGGAATTTTTGGTCCTAAAACTTCGTACTTTATTTGGCCTTTTCGACCTTTTTTTATTCAGGCGTCACTGATGAGTCTTTTGTAGACAAAACGCGCGTCTGGCGCAAGCAAATATAAATATTCAATTCTGGTATCTATGATGAGTTTTTCCCACAGAAAACGATAAGTTTTTAGAAAATATCCAAATTCAGAAAAAAAAACAACAAAAAAACAAACTCACAATGCCATGGCAAAAAAAACGACGAAAAGACAAACAAAAGTACACAAAACCCATTATAGAAATTAAGACAGAGCAACATGAACACCATAAAAAACCGGGGTTGATCTTATGTGCTCCGGAGAGGTAACTTTTTTAAGCATATTCTGCTCCATGCACTAGATGGGTCCATCGTATTGATCACTTAAGCACTTGCTTAAGCACACAAGTGCAAGTGCACCACGTATGAATATAAGAGTGACATATACATGTATTACTAACATGTAGCAATAATACCTCTACTGGCAATAATTTAATTACGTCATGAGGCAGAATCCATTTCTAAATCTACATTACAAGTATAATAGGTTGCAATAAATTACGAGATACTGTTATAATGGATTCCCTTATGGTCAATTTTGTTTGTTAGCTTATACTTAAGATTAGAATAAAGCACTGGAATTTATTATATACAGTTTTATATAGCTTAGCTGTCAAATGGACACACGTTCTGTGTTGATATCTCCACAGCCTGAGAATAACACGGAAGAAATTGTTAAAGAGAAAAAATAAATTTCTTCCATTTTTGGGCTGAGTTAAAGATACAATATCTACCCTCTTTTGGGTTATTTATTAGATATACCTACTAGGCCTTATCACAACTGGCTGTATCTAAATGATATCAAGATATTATGGTGATTTCAAAATGATAGATTTTAATAATTTACAAGACTTTTGATCTGATTCTAGTATGAACAAGCATGCATATCAATTAATTCTATTTCAATTTCATGAGTTCACGTTAAACAAATCACGTCATGCCTACTGTATTTGAAGTTTTTTATTTACCTTTTTTGGTATATTAAGAAACAAAAAGTTTGAAAAATATTGATAAAATGGCCATCAATATCAGTCAGAAGTACTAGGCTCGGTTATACCTAAATAAACAGAAAAATACTTTACTTCCTTAAATATGGCGGCCTGCTTTTGACAATAAAAAGCACTTACATCAGGTACTACTTGTAGCATAATACATTTATGCAAAATTCCTGAAATATTCAGTCAATTTTAGCAAAATTATGCTCATATTGAGACTTTTTTTGTCTAAAATGGAAGTGCCTAAATTTGTGTACAGTCTTAATATTTAAAGATATGTTGTATTTGGTGATTATACATATGTATAAAGTTAAAACTGAACACGAACGCAGTCAATTACATTTTCGACCGTGAAAAAAAACATCTGAAAAGTGACGTTTTATGGCAACCCATATGTGTTTACATGTTTTATATTTAAGCTTTTTTAATGACCAAATCAGCTCAAATCTTTTACTTAAACTAATTGAATCAACTAAAGTAGACACTCAAGTGATTGAACAATGACAAAATTAAATCTTTTATCAGATAAACTTCGAATTTTAGGCCAAAACTTGTCCTTACTGGACCTTTAACGTGTAGAAAAGGTTTTTTTTTTAAATGCCAAATGTTTCCTATTCTGGCATCTTCGTGTAAACAATACTAGTAGAAAGATAGAAACTTCAAACATACAAATCGACCAGCCAAATAAGTGCTACAAAGAAGTTTAATAACCGAAATTTATATGAGTATACATAAAGGATGATTTTGGCTTTTCAGTTTAACTATATTCCCTGAAAACTATATACTAGAAGTCGAAAACAAGTGGCAGAAGATACCAAAGGGAATTAGTAACTCAAGAAGGTTGAAGAGAAATTAGAAAGGCGCCATGACAAAACCAAAAAACTGAAGAAATGACAGTTTAATGGTAAAAAAATCACTTAGTCTGCATAGAAAACTAAAGGATGAACATCTCTAACCGTAAAATACGGGTTGTTTCATAAAGGTTTAAAGCGAACCATGTAGCACCTACCCGTCGTGTTGTTCATGGTAAGAACAATTTTAGGGATAAATCTAATTCAGTGATGTCATTCGAGGAAGGGGCGGGATTGTGGTTACGACAGAAGGTACACGTTTACATATCTGTGACACATTTCATTACTGGAAAACAACTCTTGGTAGCTTTCGTAAAACACACGCAGGGGTGACTTCAACTTAACTTGGATACCTTTTTTGAAGTGCTTTAGATATTGAGAAACTGTAAACTGCAAGTATTATCAGTAAATAAGATATACAAACAAGTCAGAATGACAAAAAACGACCGTAGACTCCTGATAGGAGTTATTGCCATTTAATGAGGGATCCGACAGAAAAGACAATTTCTTCTTGGCCTTGGTTAAGTCTGTTTTTTGTTTTAATTTAAACATTTTTATAGAACAGTTGTATTAATCAATCTGAAGAAATATTTTTAACAAGGATTTATAATTTAACTTCTTAAGATTACAATGCTGATCCTACCTTGTAAAATCAAATAAATAACAAAATTGCAAAAATGAAAATGTCTATTTACATGACATTTGCGGCCCTGTATGCGTCTAGAATAATATGA
Source organism: Mytilus galloprovincialis (assembly GCF_965363235.1). Lineage (NCBI taxonomy): Eukaryota > Metazoa > Mollusca > Bivalvia > Mytilida > Mytilidae > Mytilus > Mytilus galloprovincialis. Next base: position 75,597,900 of record NC_134841.1, on the reverse strand, counting down.
GGATTAAAAATGATTCTTCTGAATTAACTTGAAATTTACTTTTCAAATTCGGAATCAGAAGTAAATTAGAAAATTCTGTCGGACATTCATTGTTTAAATTGATGCTGGCTTTGTCATCCATCGTATTTTAAATAAAACGGAATTATTTTTGTCGCCATTGTTTATGGCAAATTAAATATCTTGATCAATTATAATTATCTTACGACAAAGAAAAGTATCAGTGTTTGCATTATTTTATTAAACGAAAGAGAAGTAGTTCTTGCAATATGCTCTATTAAACTCTGTTTGATGCAATACTTTGATATGCAGTGATTTGGAAATACGACATTCGATTTGGTATTGGCGGTTTATTTATTTTAGATTAATGCATGGATGCAAAATTATGTAACAAGTTGTAAGGAAACAGAATTTCCCCAATTAGCTTGTTATCTAGGTGTACAGAAATCTAGTGTACTGAATATTGGCACATCTTCAAGTTTTTGATTTTCAAATATATTGGCCACGAAAATTACCGAAGACACATGTATTGTCGAAATGCACTTCTGGTCCATCATCGTTCATGTTATTTAGCACTGGTTATTCATAAATGTTTTCCACTGTCTGGTAGACTCGTTTATGTTATTCAAGGAACAAAACAAGCTTTACAAAGAATTAGTCAAGAACATTAAAATTTAGACCGTCAAATCATGAGAGTTGTTTTTTAAATGTCACATTCAGACGAGTACTATGATTTTCGGAGGTTTTTCTTCTACAACATTCATTAGTAACTGCAGTGCATAAACGCATGACAGCAAGTTTGAAGGAGGTTACAATCATAATCATAACTATATGTGCATTCAAAAAGTCTTACAAGTCATTTTATTTTTAAAAGTTTAATTATGTTTTATTCATATTGTTGACATTGTATGTAGAAAGCCTTATTGAAAATTGGTTTAATACAAATGAGTTACTCTCTTCAAATAAAGATATTATTATTATTATTATTATTACTATTATTATTATTATTAAGACATCGTGCATACCAAAGGACTAGCTGCGTTCTAATCCTGCATTTAAACATACGAGTACACATGTTGAAAACATTAAAATTGAGAATAGAAATGGGGAATATGTCAGAGAGACAACAACCCGAACAAGGAGCAGATAACTAGTTCACAAGACTAAGAATAGCTCCTTTAGTTTTAAGTATTATTTTACAATGCTAAAAGTGCAATTTCGCTCATCTTTTTAACGACGCGGTTTCAATAATTACATTGTGAACATTCTTGCAGCGTATTGAATCTATATTTTAGAGCTTGAATTTCCTACCCTGAGTTCTTGGGAAATGGGTTGCAGCTCACGAGAAAGTTTGTGTACTACGGTTTTTTTTCATTGGTAAAAAGTTCCAATCAATTAAGAACACATTAATGATCTGTTAGTGTTTGGGCAACCAGGATGACCGGCGGTTAAACTGCAATAATGACAAATTCTGTTTTTTTTTTTTTTTTTTTATAGAATTATAGATAAAGAGGCGGCAAAATGGAACTAAATTTTTCATACACTATTCACAGATAAAAAATCACGAACAATTTATAAATTATATTAGCCTACAGAAAACGATCTCAAAACAGATATTACCTAATAATACAAAAAGACATGATTAATAAGAAAAAAATAGACAATATTTTGTAACAAAGATTTTAATAATCAAAACATACAATAGACAATATAACGTTTTGAAAAGTTACATAATGTTAAGAAAATTATCAGCAGTAAGCAGATATTGGACCATTGAAACGAAAAAAGTCAAATGAAAATGATAAAAAATAAACAATGAATTTCTGAATATAATTAGATTGAAAAAACACTAAGTCAATATAATTCTTAATTTACACCAATTCTTCACAGAGCAAGTTAATGGGAAGCTTTCTAAATAAATGTCACTCTATTATTTATTATGTAATCGCTCGTTTGACATTTTCCTTATTCAAAGAACAAGTCTTTACATTTTAAATTTACCATATTAGTTACGGGAATTTACTATTGGTATTGCATACGATTCTGTCTTCCTGTATTATATCTGGTGTAAGTCGGTTAAATACATTTACCAAGAAGTACAGGGCATGACGTCATATCAGGCAGAAGTGCACTGAAAAACAAAGAGAGTGAGGCATGATTGCCAATAAGACAACTCTCCACCAGAGACCAAATGACGTAGAAGGTAATTAACTACAAATATATATTCCTGACCATATGAGTATTTGGACCTTACGAGTATGGTCATGACCATATGGGTATATACTCATATGGTCCGACCGTACGCGTATGGTCGGGGTAATTAACAAGTTTACAGGTAACACTTTTTAAAACTCTTCATGAGGTATAACACTTGTAGTTGTCACGTCATGAAAAAGGCGATATCAAAGGTCATTTCATTATATTTTAATAAAAAAATAAGCAGTTTCGTGCATTTAATTTTAATGACTAGTCACTATTATAGTAAACACATTTTATACATATAGTCATTACCGACTTGTTGTAACGAGTGCATGGCAATATGTCGACTTAGGTAGATATTTCCATAATTTCTTAATGCTTAATGACTGCAAAGGATCGTGCACAATCTAGACGTGCAAATGCAGAAAAATTATGGTACCGTGTGGAAGTAAATGCCATCCTTAGCGTAAATTTAACAATACGATTTGTGGTGAAAATTAACTGAGGCATCAATATTTGGTTTCTATATAGCCTTTGAATTATAAAATTAATACATTTTCATGTAAACATCATTGTTTTTTTTAAGATAAAGTCTATTAATATTTGAAAAAATACCTATATGGTCCAAATACTCATATGGTCCGGCCCGTTGATAACCAAAACCAGTATATATACTCATTTGGTCTGACCATACGCGTACGGTCGGATCATACGAGTATGGTCGGACCATATGAGTATATCATATATGCACATGGTTATGACCATACGCGTATGGTCCAAATACTCATATGGTCCGGAACATATACCAGTCACCGTACGACCTTCAACAATGAGTAAACCCCATACCGCAAATAAAGCTAAAAAATGCAACGAAATGACAAATGTAAACATTTTCAAAACAAAACCAATAGTCTGAATTATGTACAAGATAATAAACAAAAACAGTTAAGATATATAAAAACAAAAAGATACCACTGAATCACAGGCTAGTAACTTCGGACAAACAAATACATAGTACGAAAGGTCTAAAATGTTTGTGTACTCCTAACCCTCTTCTAACCTGGGACAGTGGTGTAACAACACAACATAAAAACAAACTACTTACTCAATACTTCTTGCTAGAGGTGGATCAAAGCCAGAAGCATCTCACAGCTTATATTATAGTACAAGAATAAAAGCAAATAATAGATAAGAAGGTCACACGTACATTTACTTCGAATTGAATTCGAATCAAATGCGAATTGAATTCGCTATTCGCATTCACACACTCTTGAATCGCATTTTTGTTAATACTAATGAAAAGTTAACGTCGGTCGGATAGTAAGCGAATTTGACGAGCATTGCAATTCGAATTAGAATATACGTTTGGACGTAAAACGTTTCGAATTTGAATTATGTGTAGCATTAGTTTCCATATGCATGCTGCAATCAGTTACAAAAGTGGCAAAATGACCCCGAGTTTTGAATTACCGTGAAAACACAAACTGTTAATCATTCAATATATTATATGTGAAACATAAACTTTCTTTTTCCTTTTTAAAAACTCTTCTCTAATAAGTACAAAAACATACAAAAGAGAAGAGAGAGCACTTGGTTCATATGAAGATGCTGCAAATCTGCGCTAAACGTGACACAAACGTACCCAAGATTTAAACTTGGACGCGAAGAAAAAATGTGTTCAACTCGAATGACAACTCGAACTAGACATTGGAATTAAATTTTACAATTTTAGCAGAAATAACTGATGTTTAGACGCAATCAGATGAATGCTTTTACGTATGTAGAGTCTTATGTAGACGAAACGCGCGTCTGACGTACTAAATTATAATCCTGGTACTTTTGATAACTATATATTTACGTATTTGTTTCGTTCTACACATTATACAAGAAGAATATATATAAGAAAGCAATATCTATTTTCTATATCAAGAACAAAATAATAAAGCAGAAGACATTTTTTAAACAAAGAGGAATATCAGAAAGCAAGAGCCATTTGCTTGACTAAGAGAACCAACAGTGACCAAGACTACTCTTGGAATTTAATAATAAAAAGCAAATGATAAATAAAACAGATTATTGATGTTCTCAGAATATGCGCTTAGACGTTGTATATGTGAACGGTTATCGACTATATTAAAACTAAGAGAACTATAATGATACCCTTGCGAGTTCCGCGTTGTACAGAAATTATAAAGACTTCCAATCATCCGAAGATCAGTTCTATCGCCTCTAAAGCAGATACGATGGTCTTCAGATACCATTTCTTCGACATACATGTGTACCAGTCAGTCAATTTACCCTTAGTTGTAGTAGGTATCCATATGATAAAAAATATTAAGATGTTGAAATATGATTCATTTTACATGTATAATTCTGTAATACTTCAAATAAAAGAAAATGAGACATGCGAAGTAAACATAAACCAAATGTTGACTTATTTAGTGAGACGTTGATAAATCAAATCCTAATTACCACATTAAGTTTCAACAAATAGCGTTAATTATACTCTGATATATCGGCATGAATTTGAATCTTATGGCAACAAACAGTTCTGATATTTTCGAGTTTATTTGTTTGCATGTCAATCAGTAAAATATCAAAATATAGAAATTCAGGGATAAAACACAGTATTCAAATGAAAACAAACATTTTTTATGGCAAATAAATCATATTTGTTTAATAATCTTTACAATAGTGTGTTTGATTGCGTAATCTAAAACTATAATGTATTGATAATTCAATAAAATTCTGACTTTGTTTTGTCCCACATAAAAAACCCTAAACGGATCAGTAATTATGGAAATGATAAGACAAGATATCAGTTCGGTTAAATGTCATCAGAAATGTTAGTTACATTTCATAACAATTTAAGGTTATTTAATGGATTAAATAAAACCAACAGCTGTTTTTTTATAATATAAAGGTCAAACTGTTACGTGCGCGAAACAATTTAAGTATGAAGCTCAAGCAAAAAAACTGCTGTTCGACAACACATTCTTTGACTATACATTTTGTTTCAATTAAGAGCAGTCTTTATCAGCACACGTTAAACGACAACTCCAACACAAGCAATCCAACAACAGATTACCAACAAGATGATAAAAGACAATCATTTTAAGTTGATTGAATATGGGTCACTGCCAGCCAGTCAGTTGTACAAATTTTAATCAAAAGATAATGATTGATTGATTGCTGCGTGTTTAACGTCATCCAATTGCAAATAATTCATGCGTTATCAGGATGAGAACAAGTTATGATTAGAAATCGACAATCGCGACGCGACATTGGAAAAATGATATGCTGGATAAGGGCATAAATTGCTTTACAACAATCCAACTACGTACTACTAAGACAGTTGCTACAATGGTTCTTTACAAAAGTACAGAGCACGTGACACTCACTATACACGAGATTTCATATTTAACGCCCAAATACCGACTGCGTATACATAATACTTAATTCTCTCGCTGCAAATCGGAAGTCCCGCTGTAGCATAGGTTTTCTGTTTTTTACTTTTTACTGTCGGACGTGGAAAACAGGGACGACCATACCTTTATACCCCATTCAATCCTTTAACTAAAAAAGTTAATTGTGAAACAAGTTTTGAAACGGACAAAATGTTTCAAACTTCTATTCTCTGAAATACAAATATATAAATCTATTTGATAAAGGAATAAAACCAATCTTTACAATTAGTACGCTTCAAATGGTAATTTCCATCTGCTTTTAAAACCTATTAAAGAACTGTCTAAAATCAATGCATATCTAATTTCATTCAAGTATATATAAACTTTCTTTTTCACCGAAACGCTAAATTAAGGCAACAGTAATCTACCGTTGTTTAATTCTCGTTAATCGATATAGAAGAGATCTATCAACGTATGATACGGTGCTTTTTGTCCGCAATTCGCTTTTTGTCCGCTTTTGCTTTTTGTCCGATTATTTTGCTTTTTGTCCGATACTTTTGCTTTTTGTCCGTTGTTTTTTGTCCGTTTTGCTTTTTGTCCGATAATTTTGCTTTTTGTCCGATACTTTTGCTTTTTGTCCGTTGCTTTTTGTCCGTTTTGCTTTTTGTCCGATAATTTTGCTTTTTGTCCGACACTTTTGCTTTTTGTCCGTTTTGCTTTTTAGCTCACCTGGACCATGGGACTAAGTGAGCTTTTCTCATTTTCTCATTATTCGTCGTCGTCATTAATTTTTACAAAAATCTTCTCTTCTGAAACTACTGGCATTTAATTAAAGCAAACATGGCCAAAATCATCCTTAGGGTATTTAGTTTCAAAAAAGTATCCGATGACCCCGCCCAATAATTAAGATGGCCGCAATGTCTAAAAGAAGAGCATCGCATAAAATGTAACGGCCTCATTTAAGTAAAAAAAATGAACGAAAAACAAATTATGTAACACATAAACAAACGACAACCACTGAATTACAGGCTCCTGACTTGGGACAGGCACAGATTTAAATAATGTGCCGGAGTTAAACATATTAGCGAGATCCCAACCCTCCCCCTAACCTGGGACAGTGGTATAACAGTACAACATAAGAACGAACTATAAAAATCAGTTGAAAAAGGTTTAACTCATCAGATAGACACAAATACAAGTGGACGTGGCCGGGTACTTATACATCCCGACACAAAAAGTCACAATGAACAGATCTGAGAGTACTCGCAGTTATCTGACAGCTATTTCAAAGCCACTAACAACTAATAAAAAGTCATGCCTCTGAGACTTAACGTTCGTTAAAGTCTTTGAATATCCCATGTATTCTACAAATTGGTGTACGTACACCATTGCTCACACGTTTGAGGATGACAGACTAACTTACGACCAGAATGAATAAGAATTAGTCTATATAACAAGATCTAAAATATTTCTAGTGTAAAAGACTTTAACCTCGCCACATTATTTATGTATGTGCCTGTACCAAGTCAGGAGCCTGTATATTCAGTGGTTGTCGTTTGTTTATGTGTTACATATTTGTTTTTTCATTTATTTTTTTGACATAAATAAGGCCGTTAGTTTTCTCGTTTGAATTGTTTTACATTGTCTTATCGGGGCCTTTTATAGCTGACTATGCTGTATGGGCTTTCCTCATTGTTGAAGGCCGTACGGTGACCTAATGCTGTTAATGTCTGTGTCATTTTGGTCTTTTGTGGATAGTTGTCTCATTTGCAATAATACCACATCTTCTTTTTTATAAGAATGCCAACTCCTCACACGTACAATTATTACTTCATTTTCTTTTTTTCACTCATCTAATTATTATATCTATTTTAATTCAATATTGTATCCATATAAATGTATATGAACGCTTACATATATATAATTATTGCGATATCATATATAAGAGAGAGGCAAAGTGTATCAAAGGATAATCACACTAAAAAGGGTTGAAACAAACCAACAAAGCCGCAGCTGAATGAAAAATAACAAGATACACAACAGTCCACAAAACAAATGGTCCGAGAACACAATTAATTCGTAGTGCATTTCTTTTAGAACATAAATGAAAATTTAAAAAATCCCACCTGCGCTTTCTCAATGAAACTTTTACAGTGTGTTGTACTAATTTTGGGACAAATTATATCAAAATTATAGAAAACTTCATCGCGTCTAACTCAAAATATGGACAATTTTGTGTTTAGGGTGTCTTGAAATCTTTTGACAGCTTCCGAAGTGCTAATTTTTAACCTTTTTCAGCTGGACCAAATCACTACTTTCCTGTAAAATTCTGGACCCAAATTTTTTTACAGTGTAATTTCACCCCCCCCCCCTACTTACAATGTGAGGCATTAAACAAGGAGAAATAAATTTGGAAGGGGTATAAAAATTATTGGCAAGTAACCCACTGTTATCACTAGGGACTAATAACGAAAATCAAGGGACGACAATTGTGGTCTCGGACAAAATCATTGAAATTTAAAATCTGAGCAACAAGAACCAATGCAACTGTGATGATGTATGGTTAACTGGAAGAGTAAGATAATCCTGCTCCGTCCATTAAGTTTTAAAAAGTCATGTATTAAACTCAAACTCTCGAACACATTGTCTTGGAAGATCTTTATTCCAAGGGGGTCCTTAATAGTTGCTTTTTGATAATCCTATAAGGAGTTTATAATTTAACTCCTTGCGAACACTTTCATAAGGAACGAAAATTCCCATCTGCATCTTTTTGAAAAGATTGCAAATATTGTTTAAATTAAATAGGGTGTCCCATTTCAAACCCAGCGTCTCGAAAAATCTCATTTTAGGGCACTAGACAATGATTAAATGTAGTAATTCGATAATAATACATGGATTTCTCGCGAAAACATCGTTAAGGCGAAATTTAAAGTTTGTCTTGGCTGATTGAAGAAATTTCACAATAAAAACTGAAACGCAAAAACGCAAAAACGCATAAAGATGTTTATTCAGGACAATAACTTATATAAAACAACAGCAGAAATACATATAATGTATCACCAATGGAGGTTGTAAAATACTGTAGGTGATACTTAAACGTAATGTTCTATTTATTTTTTTTGTCGTTAAGGGGACTGGAGGGTATTAATCCATTATTTTTTAAATATACATGTAGGATTTTGCTTGTTTTTCTATAGATGAACTTTTATCATATACTAAATAGAAAAATCAAATAAAAACATGGGGTTATCGTTCACTTAAGCTCACAATCTGCCCTCGAAAGAAGCAACCATTTTTGTTAAGGTACTTTTTTTTAAGTTGAACTAATAGGAGAAATAGAGAGATATATATATCGAAATAAAAAAAGAACTAAATTACAGAAATCGATTTAATTTTACAACTGTTTAGTTTACGTAAAGCATATTTGAAAAATATCTATAGGTCACCGATGAGTTGAAAAAGACATTTTAATTCTAATGCCAAAACAAAATGTCATTATTGCACTAAAGGGAGACAATTTGGAGCTTTTACAGTGATATAAACATTTGAAAAATAAATCTGAGGCCAAAATCATTCGATTTTTTGGGTTGATTTTTGAGCCAATTCATAAAGTTATAACTAATAGTGTAATAAATAAAATTTGTAATGAAAACAAAAATGATAAAATTTTTGCTGAAATTACCCTCGAGCCTCCGAAAGAGCAAGTATTGCACAAAAAAAAGGAATCATCCTTTAACGGAAACAACTCTTGAAATCATCGGCTATTCGTCGATGACTAAAGGCTATTTATTTCTGAAATCTAAATTTTGTTTTGCTGTTCTGAGTGTTCAAGATGTTACATGCAGCTAAAATATTGGTAAAACATTTGAAAAAATACTGATCTGTATAAAATTTACACAAAAGTAAACGAATGAAAGCCACTGGAATGCAGTTCAGGACTCGGATAAATAAGCACATTTAAACAAGAGTGCACACACTGAAATGTCTCGCCTACTTTACTCATCATTAATATTATGTTGATAGCCCTAAGTATAAAGATTTATTACAACTGCCACATAAACTTAACATTAACCAAGATAGCTAAACAAAGACCAAATGAATTATGAAAATGAGGTAAAGGTCAGACGAACCATACCAGGCAGACATGAACAGCTAACAATTCTTCGATACAACAAATATACTTGACCTATTACTTATAGTTTAAGAAAAACAGACCAAAACACAAAAACTTAACACTGTGCAATGAACCGTGAAATTGAGGTCATGGTCAAATAAAACCTGGGAGACTTATATATAGATCATAAGATATTTTCATGCACCAAATATAGTGACCTTTGGCATATAATATTAGATAAAAAGACCAAAACTCAAAAACTGAACTTTGACCACTGAACCATGAAAATGAGGTCAAGGTCAGATGATATCTTCCCGCTAGACATGTACACCTTACAATCATTCCATACAACAAATATTGTAGACTCATTGCATAAAGTATGAGAAAAACAGACCAAGACAGAAAAATTTAACTATAACCACTGAACCGTGAAAATGAGGTCAAGGTCAGATGACACCTGCCAGTTGGACATGTACACTTTACAGTCCTTCCATACACCGAATATACTAGCCCTGTTGCTTATAGTATCTGAGATGTGGACTTGACCACCAAAACTTATTCTAACCTTTGTTCACTGATCCACGAAATGAAGTCGAGGTCAAGTGAAAACTGTCTGACGGGCATGAGTACCTTGCAAGGTACGCACATACCAAATATAGTTATCCTATTACTTATAATAAGAGAGAATTCAACATTACAAAAATTCTGAACTTTTTTTTCAAGTGATCACTGAACCATGAAAATGAGGTCAAGGACATTGGACATGTGACTGACAGAAACTTCGTAACATGAGGCATCTATATACAGAGTATGAAGCATCCAATTCTTCCACCTTCTAAAATATTAAGCTTTTCAGAAGTTAACTTACGCCGCCGCCGCCGCCGCCGCCGGATCACTATTTATATGTCGAGCTTTCTGCAACAAAAGTTACAGGCTCGACTAAAATGACAGGTTATATGAACTGAGTGGCAATAAAAGCACAAGTCTAACACTTGCTTTTTAAAAAATTAAAATCTTTATTTAAAATGGTCATCTTTAAACAAACAAAAATTGAATATGAAAATTTACAATTCCAACAATAGATCGATATTAAACAGAAATGTTTCATTATCATTTTTCGGCTACAATTGGTATATGAACCATCCAAATGTCAAAATATCAACATAGAGTATTTACAAAGAATGTTTCTGTTATGTTGTGCAACTAAATCTCTACAGCAAATGGTAGTGACAACACTAGATGTTAATTAGGATCCAGCGAAAAGCCAGGCTTTTGTCCACGAAGGTAGCAAATTGTCGGTGTGACTATCGCTGACGGCTTTTGGTAACACACGATATGGTTGTTGGTCATGTTGTTATCGCCAAGGGAAGGTCATCGTGCTCTTAATTTCCACACAAACTGATATAGCTCCAAAGGTTTAACAATGAACACCAATGGACACTCATGTCAATTGGAAGGCCACGCGGAATCAATATCGGAGATGTTAAAGACAAATGCATCGGTCATGCTGGGCTTTTGTTGCTTAATGTCTAAATGGACATGGCCTATAATTAAAAGATCCTTTTGCGGAATTTGTGGATTATTTGGTCAACTGTATACAGTCTACGAGCAATTGCATCCTGGGAAAAGCCTCATTAGATAAACCCCAATTTGTTTGTAATTGGTTGTCAGAAAGACCAGGCATATAGTCTTATATTTATTGAACTTACTTACGTACAATAAGGGATAAGCCAGCGAGTAAGTCAGCAAAGGGTTAGGGAAGTACCTTGGTATATAAAAAAGTCGAAATAAACAATTGCCGGCTGGCCAAGAGATTCTCCACGTGGGGTATGATGCCAGAGGTAGAAGTAGGCATTGCCTTAAAAAAGGCACAGATCACTTAGGCCCAAGACCCGTACGAGTTTGACAACAATGAATTAAAAGGGTAAGGTGGTACCTCTGTTTGCAACGAAGTCGAAATACACTTTAATAATTGCCGGCTGGCCAAACTAAAAGATTCTCCACGTAGGCCATTTTACCAGAGATAGAGGAGGGCATTGCCATACAAATTTCTTATAGCACTTATGCCCTAGACCCGTACGAGTTTGACAATAATGAATCAAAAGGGGGAGATGGTACCTCTGTTTACAACAAAGTCGAAATAAAGTATTGCCGGCTGGCCAAACTAAGAGGTTCTCCACGTAGGCCATTTTACCAGAGATAGATATGGTAATTGCCTTTAAAATAGCATATAACACTAATTCCAAAGACCTGTACGATTTTGCCTGCAAGGGGTTAAAAATAAAAGGTGTTACCTTTGTTTACAACGAAGTCGAAATAAACCTCTACCTCTGGTATAATGATCCACGTAGAGAATCCAGGAGTTTGGCCTACCGGCTACAGTTATTTTGACTTTAATGTGAACAGAGGTACCACCTCCTCATTTTAGCTCTTTACTGACAAACTCGTACGGGTATATGCCATATAAGTGCTATAGGCTATTTTAAAGGCAATGACCACCTATACCTCTGGTAGCATGGCCCATGTGGTGAATCTCGTAGTTTGAACAGCCGGCAATATTTCATAACGACTTTGCGATATACTAGAATACCCTCCTTTCCTTTTGCTGGCATAAGTGCTATAAACCATTTTAAAGGCAAGGCCCACCTCTACCTCTGGTATCATGATAAACGTGGATCATCTTATATTTTTGGCCATCCGGCAATAGTTTATTTCGACTTTGTTATATACCAGGGTACCCTCCTTACCCTTTGCTGACAAACTCGTACAGATCAATGGAATAAGAAGTATGGGCCATTTTAGATGCAATGTCCACCACTACCTTTGTTATAATGGCCTATGTTGAGAATTTCTTTGTTTGGCCAGCCGGCAATAATTCATTTCGACTTCGTTGTAAACATAGATACCACCTCCCCCTTTTAACACTTTGCTGAAGCACTGGTACGGGTCTACGGCATAAGTGGCCATTTTTGAGGCTATGGCCACATCTACCTCTGGTATCATGGCCCATGTGGAGAATCTCTTCTATTAGCCAGCCAGCAATAGTTTATTTCGACTTTGTGATATACTTAGGTACCCCCCTTACCCTTTGCTGATTAACTTACACGGGTCTGGGACATACGTGTTATGGCTATGTTAGAGGTAATGCCTACCTCATCCTCTGATATAAAACCCCGCGTATAGAATCTCTTAGTTAGGCCAGTCGGCTTAATTTATATTTTCGTTGTAAAAAGAGGCATCGCATACCCCCTTTAACCTTTAAATTGCTGACAAACTCGTACAGGTCTAGGGCGTTAGTTTTATCAGCCATTTAAAAGGCAATGCACACATTTAACCTAGAATTAATGGCCAACTTGGAGAATCTCGTACTTAAGCAAGCCGGCAATAATTTATTTCGACTTCTTTGTAAACAGAGGTTCCAACTCCCTTTTAAACCCTTTGATGATACCGCGTACTTCTCTAGGGAATAAGTGATTTAGGCCATTTTAGAGGCAATGACAACCTCTACCTCTGGTATCATGGCCCACGCGGAGAATCTCTTAGCCATCCAGCAATAGTTTAGTTCGACTTTATTATATACTAGGGTACCAACCTTACACTTTGCTGACTAACTCGTACGGGTCTAGGTCATACGTGCTCATGGTCATTTTATAGAGGCAATCCCTTCCTCTACCTCTCATATTATGGCCCGCGTGGATAATTTCTTAGTTTAGCCAGCGGGCAACAGTTTATTTCAACTTCGTTATATACCGGGCTAATTCATCCCCCTTTTAACTCATTGTTGACAAACTCGTTTGGGTCTATAGCATAAGTGCTATGAGCCATTTTTAAGAGAATGACTACTCCAACATCTAGTATAAGGGCGCACCTAAAAATGTCTTAGTTTGGGCAGCCGTCACTATTTTTGGTGGACTGTGTGATATACTAGAGTATTCCCCTTACCCTCTTCTGACCAACTCGTACGGGTCGAGGACATAAGTGCCATGGCCCATGGACCATTTAAGAGGCACTGCCTACCTATACCTCTGGTATAATGGCCAACGTGGAGAATCTCTTAGTTTGAAGAGATGGCAATAATGAGGTTTATTTTTACTTCGTGATATACCGGTGAAACTCATGCCCCTTTTAATTCGTTGCTGATAAACTCGTGTAGATCCAGGACATAAGTGCTATAAGCCATTTATAAGGGTTTGACTACCTCTTCTTCTGGTATAATGGCCTACCTGGAGTATGTCTTAGTTTAGCCAGCTTTCAATAGTTGTTTTTTAGACTTAGGGATATACAAGAGTATTCCCCTTGCTCTCTGTTGACCAACACCTACGGGTCTAGGATATTAGTGCTTCGAGCCATTTTAGAGGTAATGCGATATATTGTAAAAGACATGAAATTTCATGTACAAATCATTTATAATGTGAGTATGGTCTGTATTTACTCCTAAAAGGACATGGTATTTTGAAGTTCAAAATGAAACCTGCCAAAAATATACACATTTTATATCGGACATAAAGCAAAATTATCGAACAAAAAGCAAAACGGACAAAAAGCAACGGACAAAAAGCAAAAGTTTCGGACAAAAAGCAAAATAATCGGACAAAAGGCAAAACGGACAAAAAGCAACGGACAAAAAGCAAAAGTTTCGGACAAAAAGCAAAATAATCGGACAAAAGGCAAAACGGACAAAAAGCAACGGACAAAAAGCAAAAGTTTCGGACAAAAAGCAAAATTATCGGACAAAAAGCAAAAGCGGACAAAAAGCGAATTGCGGACAAAAAGCACCGTATCAAACGTAGGAACCAACAACTGACGGAATCGCACCAATTAAATAAACTCATCATAGATACCAGAATTCAATTTTCGTTTACGCAGACGCGCGTTTCGTCTTCAATAGACTCATCAGTGATGCTCAAATCCAAAAAAGTTAAAAAGGCCATATAAAGTACGAGGTTGAAGAGCATTAAGGACCAAAATTCCAAAAGGATTTGCCAAATATAGCTAAGGTAATCTATTCCTGAGGTAGAAAGCCTTAGTATTTCAAAAACTCAAAAATTTTGTAACAGTTAATTTATAAATATGACCATATCAATGATAATTCATGTCAGCACAGAAGTGCTCACTACTACTGGGCTAGTGATACCCTCGGGGACTTAAAACTCCACCAGTGGCATTGATCTAATGAGTGCGAAACTGGGTGCATCTTACGGTATATACCTCAGACTGCATTATGTTCAGACCTAAGACTGCGAAATCATGTTACTAGTGAGTTGAGATACTCGAACATAGTATAGGTTAACCAATTTGTGATTGCAACAGAATAAATTATTCAGTGTTGATTTTTCCTCATAACTCTTATTTTTTTGTGTAAGTGCACATCCTTGTTAACGAAGTTCACGAAGTCTTCATCACATACCCGAGCATAAGGTATTGACTGTAATATGTGAATGCCATACGAAGATAAGGGGATATAATACTGATGAGAAATGGAAAGTTAACCATTTGAAAGTTCTTCATAGATTCTAGATTGAGGTCGCCCATCTGTACATGTGTCCATGTCTAGAAATGAAGCAGACCTACTTTCGGCATAGTATCTTTACTATCAAGTTCAACGGAAACACAAATTGAAATGTAGGCTTTAGTTCTAATAAGTGACAGGACATCATATATATCTGAAAGTGAAGTTGAATAACTTTGCCAGATGATTTTTCGTTTTGTCATTTAGAAGTTCTGTGCTAATTCCGCTTCATATGAGTACAGGAACAAATCGACACGTCGTGTTGCACAAATAGTACCTATCGAACTAAAAAGTTTTGAAACGGATGAAATATTTTAATTTAATATTTTTCTTTTATACAATTATTGGAACCAATTTTGTAAAGATAAAAACCCATCTTTACAAATTACTTCTGCTTAAAGGTTATTTCCATCTGTTTATCAAACCTATTACAGAACTGTCAAAAAATCAGTACGTATCTAATTTCATTGAAGTGTAAACTTTCCTTTTCATTGGAATGCTAAAATAATCTATCAAATTCTTCAAAATAAACTAGTGAAAACAAATCATTTATAAATTTTGTGAAATTTCTGTTGACAACATTGAAGAGCAGTTGTTTTGAAATAAATTTTTTCCTATTATTTAATGGAATTAAAAACCAAAACATCATATATATGCAAGATATAAGTTAATTCTTAAATATTTTGACATTTTATTGAAGGAAAGGGCATCTTGAATAAAGGCAACAGTAGTATACCGCTGTTCAAAACTCATAAATCTATGGACAAAAAAACAAAATCGGGGTAACAAACTAAAACTGAGGAAAACGCATTGTAACAGTGAAACTAAAATAGTGTAACAACCTGAACAAAATCAATTTCACAATAAAGAACAGTTAGTTGACATGCTCTAGTATATTTCTCAATTTCTTTCGGTATCATATATAGTTCATTGATTGATCATTGGCATTTATTTAACGCCGGCACAGTGATAATGGCTACATGTATATGGCGGCGACTACATGTATATGGCGGCGAAAAATACATTATAATCAAAAAATGATTTAGACCATCGATAAAGTCGACATATTGCATGATTAAAAATTATAAGTTCAGCTTTTTAACTTCGGAATCCGTTAAAAACGCGTTGTAAAGAACAAAAATTGTCAATCTTTATTTATAATAAATAATTATTATGGTAAAAAAAAAACCAATCCAATACGTGTATAGTCCAATTTCTTTTAAAAGATCAATATTAAGAACATTAAATTTTGAAAAAAGTTGGTTTCTCTGCTTTTGCACAACCATAGATGTAATGTGGGTATTTAATATACATCTATGACACAGCGTATTGGTTTTTATACGCCCGTCCAAATTTGACGGGACGTTTTATGGTATACAAATGTCTGGTGTCCGTCCGTCTGTCCGTCTGTCCGGCGTAAACATGTCGCACCGTAACTTGAGAACGACTTATCCAAATTTCATGAAAATTAATATAGTTGTTTCTCATGATGGTCAAATGATCTGTATACTTTTTGGTGGAAATAAGATTTAAACTTTTTGAGTTACAGCACTTTGTAACTAAAACAGGGGTGTGTTTTTTTCACATGTCGCACCGTATCTCAAAAACGATTCTTGATTATGGCTTAAAACTTTAAACACTTCTTAGTTATATTAATCTTAATATCTGTATACTTTTTGGTGATGATTGAAAATTTCATTTTTGAATTATTGAGTATTTTGTAAAAAAGGGGGAGGGTTTTTTTACATGTCGCGCCATATCTTAAAAACGATTTCTGATTTTTGCTTAAAACTTATGTTGAGATATTAATTATTAAAAAAATTCCCACATTTATTTTTAGCCAGACGATTGATCAATGAGAAACCAGTATAAAATTACATGCGGACTGGGTGTTGCCAATTTTTGAGACGTATGCAAAAAAAATCCCGTTGACCGACTACTGAGGCCTGCTACTAATGATCCCGACAACAATGATAGTCGTGTCATATACCATTGTGTAAATATCAATTTAGATTTACGGCATAATAAGTTTAAGTAGGTTTGACAACCGAGAAATCGAAAAATAACGGGAATTTGGGACTGGGTGTCATTTTTCAAAAAAAATAGTTAAGTACCTTGTGTTATATTAAGGTATAAAGGAAAAAAAAAATTCTGAGACAAGTGCCTGTGGTTTTTTTTTTACATGTCGCACAGTATCTCAAAATTTTATTTTAGTGATATTTAATTTTGTAAAAAAAAAAGAGTGTGTGTGTGTGGGGGGGTTCACATGTCCCGCCGTGTCTCAAAAACAATATATGGTTATTGATTAAAACGTTCTCAGAAACTCTTTATGATTATTGCATAAAACTTCCACACAAGACGTCGGGCGTAACATGCGCTCATGGCGCAGCTGTTTATTATTTATTGCAATGCTGTTCAACCTGTTATTATTTACTTTTGTGTTACTGTCATTATAAATGCATTATAAATTATTAGCCTGGTATCTTAGGTGAGTGTTTTATTTTACTCTGTCTCTACTGTTGAAATCAATCATATATTATTTCAATTGAACATACTTTTGCCTCT
The DNA here is from genome assembly GCF_965363235.1 of Mytilus galloprovincialis. Classification (NCBI taxonomy): domain Eukaryota; kingdom Metazoa; phylum Mollusca; class Bivalvia; order Mytilida; family Mytilidae; genus Mytilus; species Mytilus galloprovincialis. The sequence goes on along the minus strand of NC_134841.1, from coordinate 75,580,109 downwards.
TTTTTCTTATTTCTGTCCTTCAAATGTGCTTCCTTAACTTACTTCACAATGTAGCATTTGAAATATCAATTGCATATATCCTATCGAATTTGTAAAGGAGTATTATTTTATTTATCCGAAAAGAGAATTATAATTTACATAATGCAATACCAATCATTCGTTTAAGATATTTTTATAAATCATATAACATTCAATTTTTTCAGATTTAATATACTCATTCCGTAGAATTAAAATTGTGAGAACCAATTTGAAATATTCCTTTTAATTTTCCAGATTACAAATACTACTGATAATCAACAATGGCAGCCTGGAATTGTATTCTAAGGGAGACAACACATAAAGAAATATATCGAGGGCCAAGAACAACTTTATTGGCAATACATTTTCGAATCAATAAACCAATAGTCTTTGTCAATGAACAGCAATATCAATTATTAGCAACCTGTCAATTACCAATCAACAATCATTCTTTGTGATTAAACGAAAACAAACTACATCGACTAAAGATTTTCCTTCTATTGTGACATATTACGGCAGATCTTGTTTGTGAATTAATTTCTCTTCAGTAGTATAACAGTATAAATTTCGATCACAAAAATGCAAATTCGACAGAAAGTTAAGATCCGAAAGAAATAATTACATTATAATCTATAATGGTTTCGTTGAAAATACTACATAAAGGCTTGTCCAAGAACGTTGTTTAGTAATGAATGAATACTGAAATAAGAAATGACCTTAACCGGCACTGGTTAAAAATTTGCACACAACACAGACTTGTAATCGTCGGTGTGTTTATATAATTCAAAAAAGAAGCTGTACATACTTGAGCGGACAATATAAATTTGTAAGTCGAAGAAAAACTGACAAAACGATGGCAGAAAAAACGAAAACAAAATACTGAAAATCTAAGGTTATAATCCACAAGAACCAAAGCAAAAACCAGGGTTTATCTTATCTCATGTGCTTTAGAAGGGTAAGGATATTGCAGATATGACACCAGTCGGCATTGTTCGTGATAAGTTATGTCTCGCACCCGCAAAGTGGAAAGGGATTAATATAAGTTGCAAAACTTGTTTCCCAATCCACTGTAATTAAGTATGTTTAAACTAAGTTATGTCTAATTCGATGATGTCACAATTACGGGATAGTGATTGGAATATATAAAAAGTATAGTATATTGATCAAACTATTACAGTAGTTTAAATGGCTTGGTTATCCTATGTGACATCAATAGCAATAATTAAACGGAACGAACCAAACTTTAATAACCAAATCGACAAGAAAAAATCTGTAAATTGTTGGAGACCATGCTAAAAGTAAATTCACAAAAATACTGAACTCCGTAGAAAATTCAAAACGGAAAGTCCCTACTCGCATGGCAAAATCAAATGATAAAACACATGAAACGAATGGATCCCAATTGTACATTTGATATCGCTTTTGATATATTTCTTTTGCTTTACTGTCTAGTTAAAAATTTCTTATATAGGCTAGTATAGGACTTATCAAACTAAGGATGTTTACAACTTGAGTTCCATGTTTCTACTTGGACAATTGAAATGACTCAAGCAAATAATGACTAAACATTATAAAATTGCTTAAATTGCTTAAGACTGTCATCAAAGTGAGAGGGTTAGCGCTATAAAACCAGGTTTAATCCACCATTTTCTACATTTGAAAATGCCCGTACCAAGTCAGGAATATGACAGTTCTTGTCCATTCGTTTTTGATGCGTTTTGTTATTTGATTTTGCCATGTGATTATGGACTTTCCAAATTGATTTTCCTCTAAGTTCAGTATTTTTGTGATCTTACTTTTTACACATAATATAGTAACTATCTCTTGTTTTCATTGAGTTTGTTGTCTCCGCTCATTTACCATAACTTTTTCATTGCCAATTTTATTAGTGCTTATCCGTATACATGTGTACATTAAATTTCTAACAATCAATCATTCACACAAATAAATACACAAGGGCTGGATATATACGACCAAAAATAAACAAAAGATTTTCAGCCTATTTAAAGAAAGGAAACGGTCTCCTATAATTTGCTAAAAATAATATATTTTTATTATTTGAAGAATAATTTTCTTTTCTCACTTGACATATTCTTATTGATTTGTGTTCCCATAAGAAATCAAAACAGATAGTCTTCCCACTTGATATTTTCTGTAAACGAAATGAATATAATTATTCTCAATCAGCATGTCATGTCGATAAATTGTTGTCTGAACGCAAGTTAATTTACAAAACAATATGAAAATATAAAACACAGTTATAGTCCACGTTTTGACAATTAAGTACAAGAATGAACAACAAAAACGTCTTGATATTTTCAAAAAGTTTTTTAACTGTTTTGTACGTTTAACTCTTTTTGACTGGACTTGGAAATACGAAAAAAAAAAACTAATTAAACAAAACTATAAAAACAAGATGTGGTTATTGTGCTTGATAATGATTTTTTTTTTGTCAACCAGAGACCAAATGACGGGAAAGCTCAAAACTATAGGTTACCGTACTACTTTGAATATTGAGCGAAACCAATACCGTAAAAAAGCACCAGTTCAGCATGACAAAATTATCAATTCCAAATAGAATAATTAACAGTCTGATTTATGTTAACACATTTGAGGAAAAAACAAAATTGACAGTCAGTTAGCAAGTACACAACTAGACAATAGACAGTACAAAGGCACCAGACATAGTAACAACTTTGAAAACCAATGAAAATGATTGTTTTATTTACACGAACACTTTATATGTTTTCATTATTCGTCTTGTTTTATAATCGAAAGGTACAGTTTTGTCATGGGAAACTACATGTGGTCACAAACTAAAATTAGAGGATTACACACATAGAGAAATTGTTCAGCAATTTTTGGTTCTTTTTTTTAATTTAAAACAAGCAACTGATCCAATCTAATTAAAAACCGATCTCTCATCGCTCCTGTTTCTGATATGTCGCGTGGGAGATCTAACGAAACCCGCTTTGAGGTCACATGTGAGTGACCTCGAAGGTGTGTCTTTTTCGACCAATGAAATTGAGTCTTCCACGATCTTGAAAGTTTAACGTAAGGAAAAGGGATGTAACTCATTTTATTTACGACGAAATCGTCAGTCAAAATAATTCATAAACTTTTTTGATTGGCTTATTAGTAGGTCGTCAACTCATTTGCATATCTTCATAAATTCATAACTTTTAGTTCACTCACATGTGACCTCAAAGCCGGTTTCGTTAGATCTCCCACGCGACATATCAGAAAACGGGAGCGATGAGATCGGTTTTTAATTAGATTGCAACTGATCCAGATTTATTGACTGAAGTATAATAAACATATGACAACCGCGGCTTCTATCATACATTATAGACCATTGCTGATAAAGTGAGTCCATTAGTTTATATAAAAAAGAAGATGTGGTATGACTTCCAATGAGACAACTCTCCACAAGAGACCAAAATAACACAGAAATTAACAACTATAGGTCACCGTACGGCATTCAACAATGAACAAAGCTCATACCGCAAAGTCAGCTATAAAAGCCCCCGACATGAGAATGTAAAACACTTCAAACGAGAAAACTAATGGTCTTATTTATGTACAACAAATGAACGAAAAACAAATATGCAACACATAAACAAACGACAACCAGTGAATAACAGGCTTCTGACAGGACAGGCACATACATGTACATACATAATATGGCGGGCCGCGGGGTTAAACATATTAGCGGGATCCCAACCTCCCCTAACCTGGGACAGTGGAATAACAGTATAACATTACAACGAACTATAAAAAGCAGTTGAAAAAGGTTGAACTCATCAGATGGACAAAAATACAAGTGGGCGTAGGGTACTTGTACATCCCAACAACAAAAAGACACTAGGTACAGATCTGAGAGTACTCGCAATTAACTGACGGGGGTCATCTGTGATCGTCGTACGACAGTCGCACGATATTTTGAGCATCGTGGCGCTGTCGTGTGTCGTGGGACATTGGACATGCACCTTTTTTTGCTCTACGATTTTTTGTCGTGTCACTGTCTTGTAGCTGTCGTGAGAGTGTCTTATCACAATCGTGCGACTGTCGTGCGATAAACACATTGTCGTGGGTACCAACATAAACAATTTTAATAAAAAAAAAAAAACAATCGTACGACTGTCGTACGACAATCTCTCGACTGTCGCAATACATTCGTGATACAGTCGCACAATTGGCTCACGAATACCAAATTTCGTACGATGCTCGCACAACATTGATTGTCTGTCGTACGACAGTGGTACGTTCGTCGTGCAACATGTTTTCGTTTTATTTAGAAGAATACAATTCGGTGGGAATAAATGTTTGGAAAACTTAACCGTCTGCCGTTTAAAGAGGATGGCTATTCCACCAGAACGATGACGTTTGGCCCTGCTGAAAATGCGCCTTGCCGGACTCCAACAAGGCAAATATCATCCATTTATTTTTCTTTTCGGGGGCATCCTGGTTTAAATTCGTTGAACAATTATAATATAAACTAATACGAAAAACGTCGTTTACTTAGACCGAACTTATAATGACATTTAACTATATTGAAAGCAACTGGCAAATAGCTTGCAATAAATTGGGCCTTCTATATATACTAGTAGTCCCGGAGTCATACGCGCGAGTGACCCACGAATGTTGTGCGACAGTTTTAAGACAGTCATACGACAGTGGTACGACAGGGACACGACAGGGACACGCACATCCCATGACATGAAAACCTGAAAAATAGCCCCAAACAACTCATAATTGTCGTACGACTGTCGCACGACCAACTTGCGACAAACCCACGACAGTAGAATTACATTTTTTTTTCTATCGTGTACCCATCGTGGAACCATCATGGACATGTCGTAGCTGATGTGGCCACTCGAAATATTTTTTTGACATTTTGCACGACAGTGCCACGACAACTATTTTATAGATCTTCCACGACAAAAAAATCGTACGATCTGTTGTGACCGTGGCTTTAGAACAGGTTCACGTTTTCTCAGTTACATTAAAGATTCCTAGCAACTCAATCTAATTAAAAACCGATCTCTCATCGCTCCTGTTTCTGATATGTCGCGTGGGAGATCTAACGAAACCCGCTTTGAGGTCACATGTGAGTGACCTCGTAGGTGTGTCTTTTTCGACCAATGAAATTGAGTCTTCCACGATCTTGGAAGTTTAACGTAAGGCAAAGGGATGTAACTCATTTTATTTACGACGAAATCGTCAGTCAAAATAATTCATAAACTTTTTTGATTGGCTTATTAATAGGTCGTCAACTCATTTGCATAACTTTATAAATTCATAACTTTTAGTTCACTCACATATGACCTCAAAGCCGGTTTCGTTAGATCTCCCACGCGACATATCAGAAACAGGAGCGATGAGAGATCGGTTTTTAATTAGATTGCTAGCAACTAATCTTAAAGACATTTTGCTTATTGCAAATCAAAATTTGCGCCTTTATTTAAGATGCCATCATTATGAATTTTACACCTGCAGATCTACAATTGTACCTTAGTGGTGACTAAATGTCTCGGTTTTTCTTTTTGTAGCTATGGTACCGTCATATCGTCGTATTCATAGTCACGTCTTCTTTTTAATAATATGATTGTTTTCAATTAATGCGTTTGGACATTGTACTAAAACTAAAGCTTCAACTCCAAACGTTTAGCTTTGATAATTTCGCCCTATCCCCTTAATTAGGTCCTATAAAACTTTAACTTAAGCTTCTTATAAATTTAACAACCGTTGAATTTAAAGAGGAAAGTCCCAAAGCAAATGGCAAAATCAAAAGCTCAAACACGTCAAATGAATGGAAACAACTGTTGAATGATATTCATACAAAAGATGTAGGCAATGATGCTTTAGATTCTTTATTTATATTGTTTGTCCTCACATTTGACAACAGATATAGAAAACATGCAAAGTGTCTTGTACAGGACATAAATGTGTGCACCTGCAATTTAAATTTTTGATCTGGATTATTTTAAGAGTGTCTCTAAACAGAACATGGACCTCACCATTTCTGTTATATTACTTAGAGTTTGCATGTGACACGTATTAGTATAAGTATTCATTGGAGAACTCCCACATTTTTTGAAATTATACTTTAAATAATTGAGAAAATCGATACAATACTCTTGGATAAGTTTGATTAGATTTTCATCTTTGTCATTGTCTCTCTATAAATCAAATCAAAGATGTTTACTACTGACATTAGAAACGTATTAAATTTCTTTTTGCCTTGACAATTGCCAAATAACTTGGTATTTCTCTTATTTTAAAAGTATACATCTAAAGTACACATCTAACAAGATTTTCATGTAAGGGTGCCACCATTAAATCTTTATGGAGGGGTTCTAAGAAATTTGAAAATAAAGACAGGATGAGACACTTTGCCCAAAAAAATAAAAGGCAGGATAAACTAATAGAACAAATTCAGGACCGAATAGAGTGAAAATAAAAATGCAGCACAGAGATTTAGTTAATAAAAAAATGCGGGATATTTTTTTTCATCCTAGCCCCCCTGCCCAATATAAATCAAATGATAGCTCCCCAATATTGAATTTATTTGATATCCCCCCTCCCTCCATTCTTTCCATAGGAAGTACAAGAAAAATCCCCTTTTCCCGTCAAACATTCGATTTTTTAAACGTATATATAATATGTGTACCTCAAAACTAGAATGCTCATTGAACACTCTTTCAATTTTCCGTTATTGGGATATTATTTGAATAAAATTTGACCTTTGGTAGTTTCTAATTGCGGCAGATAACTCCCTTAAATGCATAAAATTTAAAGATTAATGTTGACCCGAAACATAACCGAGAAATGGTCTTGATTAATCTGCCAAGTTAAAACAAATGAGTCTGTAGTAAATGAATTTCTTCAAACGGTAGTGTTGGATACATTTAATTTTTAATGATAACTACCCTCTAGAGGATTCAGCTTACTTAGTTTTATGTCAAAATTGGATTTTCTAGAACCCTGACAATAATGCATTTCAATTACAAAATTGAGTTTTATATCTTTATAACAGCAATCAGATAATCGCTTCTACGGTAAGCATCGCGTTGAAATGACTGATGGTCTTTGCTTATAATATGATAAAATCTTGAGGTTAATCAAACTTGACAATGCACTGATAGTTATAGAAAAGCAATATTACTGAAATCACTAGAGACTTGTGGGATGTCTAAAGAGTGTGCTAAATGGCGTCAAATGGATAATGAGAAACGATTTACAACAGTGCAATAAAAAAAAAAAAACAGTCGAGTTTGAAGTTTTCTTCTGGAAGTCAGCATATTTGACAGAACATGAACCTTATTGTAGTACCTCGACCCTGCCATAAATATACTGATTTAAATTAATTTTTTTAAAAGTGATAATAAATTTTGAAATCATTGAAAATAAGGAATGTATCTCTCAAATGCATTATAGCTCTGGTTCCTGGTCTGCGTTGACATGTCGTTGTTTGCTTTTAGAGTAGGCGGATAGTTGTCTGATTGACAATCAAACTACTTCTTCTTATTAGTATAATCAACGTTTGTACAAGATTATGAATTCTCAAATAATTTCTCCTCAAGCATCACTGAAGTTACAAAATTGAGTGTTTTTTTTTTAAATGCATTTGAAGTAGTAAATTTTCGGTTAAATATGCATGTAAGTGTGTACATGGTATTTTGTAAACATGAAAGATAAACAATATAAAGTTAAGTATACGCCATTAACACGTAGTACTACATGAACATGTATTGCCAAGATTGAACTGAGAGCTAAATATATATATATATTTTTTTTTTGTTCAGCATGTTGGGGAAAAAAACTTGGGAATAATTTAAAATTTTGAAGCAATGCAGTACTTCGAAATGAGAAGATGTGGTATAAATGCCAATGAGACAACCTTCCATCCAATTCATAATGTGTAAAAAGTTAATATTTATAGGTAAAAGAACGGCCTCCCATCGAACAACAAGCAATAAAGGGCCGCATAATGACTAGCGTAAAACATTTCAAACATGAAAACCAACGGTCTACCCTATATAAAAAACGAGAAACAAGAAACAGTTATGAACCACACCAACAAACAACAACCACTGAACAAGGTCCTGAATTAGAACATTACTGCTTGTTTTCATCTTCAGATTTCTGGATTATCGGTAACAACTTGACGATACAATGTTTTCAAAAAGGAATTTCCCCTCGAACAATTATCATTCTTGACAATGTTTACTAGAAGTTAATATGCTTTAAAGCTGATATATTGATACGTGTATTTACAGAGTTTAAAAAAACCAATATATTTGTTTAAATAATGACCGAACGCGTCATTTTCACAAAATGATCTGTGCTAATTTTTCAGTTACCTGGACTTTTCGAACAATTATTCGTTTATCCCTGAAGTTATGAATACTATTTCGTATGCAGAAAGAATCTTGCAATCTAACTTGGTTAATTAAGGTAGATGGGGTGTCTAAATTATAATCCATAGAATTTTTTAATAATTTGCCGAAATGTAGTTTATGTCATGTTTTTTAAAAAAAAAATAATAAAAAGAATGGGTCACCGGGCTTATTTTTACGCTACACGGTGTTCAAAATTGACAAATTTTGTACAGATTATGCATGGAAAACCCAATTTTCTGCAATAAAGCGTTATCTACACCATAGAATTTTGAGATAACATTTGAGAAGATGGCTTTAATAGTATGCTTTCAGTTAAGAAAAAGAAAGAATGGGGTCACCGGACCCATTTTCTTGCTACATTATAAATTTGGTAAATTCCTAACACAGTCTATTGTAAAAGTACCTTAATCTGAATTATCTGCCCTTGCATTTGAGTTGCCTCCCCTTATGTGGCAAAGTTGGAAAAAAATTGATCAAACAAAAATTGTCTGCTTTTTGTAAAATACAACCATAAATATGATTAAACATGTCATTTTCTACATCGAATTGGAAGTTCTTACACATGAATTACCTACTACTCTAAAAAATTGCACATTCTATTATAAATCTAGACCTAACTTGTTTTCTCGTATTTCCAAATCCAAGATGGAGGAAGATACCCTATCTACCTTAATCGGGTGTGAATAACACCCATCACAGTGTATTAAAATTTTGTCAAAATAAAATTTAAAAAAATGTTGCAAATTTCAACAACAAAAAATTGGCAAAATAACCAAAATATTTGTTTACTATCTCGAACCAGTTGAGCCATCTGAAGGTAGCTTTTTGCATCAATAGAAGTTTGAAGGAACGAAATTAAGATTTCAAGGTTATTTCTTTACACACACAAATGCTTTGTACATAGAGGTAAGGATGGTTAATCTCGGATAGAGAAAAAAATTTCTTAATCTCTAGTACAATGTATATGGTATGTGGCACCGTTTAAGTCCACAATTCCTCTAAAGTCCACAACACCGCTAAAGTCCACAACAAATTTACTGGAAATTTTGCTCCTTGACAAACATACAATGTAGGTTTGAGGTCAAAATCATGCTAATGCTTAGTCAGTATTTGGTAATAAAACTCTAAAGATTTTCAACATTGATTAAATACTTTTTTTTATTCAGGAAGAAGGCCAAAATATGAAATTGATTCCTTTTTTGAACAAAAAATATTACTAAAAAGCAAATTTGATTAATCAAACAGTTTCCTATTTACATGTTTACTATTGCAGAATTCTATGCATTCAAGGATGATAAATCTGAAAACCAAACAATCACTTCATAGCTAAACTGGTTTCCCCACGAGGACGTTAAAATTCATTCTTTATACATGTTTGATTTTATTTCAGGTAATGAAACATGGAAATAGTTATGTTATTTAATCAAATAATGCATGCTAATGCATGATCAAACAATGAAAGAAGCATTGATTACCCCTGTATGTGTTCTCATTATATAAGTGAAATGAGCCTTTGAATCGTTTTGAATGCATCAATATTAATATGCATTTGTGTTTGATGTATTTATGCATACTGGTTTGCTTTAAACAAAAACAAAAATAACTCAATCGAATAAACAATTTTAAAGTCAAACCGGAACAAAAAACCTGGAATAATAATACACAATTTAGTAATGTCATGTTTACACTTTGCTTGAAAATGTATTTTTTTACATTGTCATTTCTGGGCCTTTTATAGCTGACTATGCAGTACGGGCTTTGTTCATTGTTGAAGGTCGTACGGTGACCTATATTTGTTAATTTGTGTGTCATTTTTATCTCTTGTGGAGAGTTGTCTCATTTGCAATCATACCACATCTTCTTTTTAGCTCACCTGGCCCAAAGGGCCAAGTGAGGTTTTCTCATCACTTGGCGTCCGTCGTCCGTCGTCGTTAACTTTTACAAAATTTTCTTCTCTGAAACTGCTGGGCCAAATTAAACAAAACTTTGCCGCATCATTATTGGGGTATCTAGTGTAAAAAAATGTGTCCGGTGATCCGGCCAACCAACCAAAGTGGCTGCTATGACTAAAAATAGAACATAGGGGTAAAATGCAGTATTTGGCTTATATCTCAAAAACCAAAGCATTTAGAGCAAATCTGACATGGGTTAAATTGTTTATCAGGTCAATATCTATCTGCCCTGAAATTTGCAGATGAATCGGACAATTGGTTGTTGGTTTGCTGCCCCTCAATTGGTAATTTTAAGAAAATTTTGCCATTTTTGGTTATCTTGAATATTACTAGTATTATAGATAGAGATAAACCGTAAACAGCAATAATGTACAGCAAAGTAAGATCTAAAAATAAGTCAACATGACCAAAATGGTCAATTTAACCCTAAGGAGTTACTGCCCTTTATAGTCAATTTTTAACAATTTTCAAAAAATTATAAATTTTTACTTACATTTATTTTCCAGTGTAACTACTGGGCCAAGTTCATTATATATAGGGATAATTGGAAGCAGCAAGAATTTTCAGTAAAGTAAGATGTACAAACACATCACCATCACCAAAACACAATTTTGTCTTGAATCCATCTGTGTCCTTTGTTTAATATTCACATAGACCAAGGTGAGCGACACAGGCTCTTTAGAGCCTCTAGTTTTTATAATTAGTAATTACCCTTGAAATTATCAGAAATAACATGTTAGCTGTTAAATGTAAACCAGTAATAAATTTAAACGAAAAAAATAAGTGAAACTGTAAGCTATTGCTCACTGATTATACCCCCACCGAAATACTTGACGATAAACAGAAAGTTGTTGAATGATGATTCTGAAAACGCATCATACGGTATAGCTCACTTATATAAACCCTGACATCAAATTTCAGAAATCCTTGTAATGTAGTTCCTGAGAAAAATGTGACGAAATTTCTTAATTATAAATTTAATACCAAACAGAAAATAATACACTTGCGGAGAAGAAGGAGTTAGAAAATGGGGCCGTTGTACATTGACTTGAAGTTCGCCCTTAGCAAATTTACATACGTTTGTCAGGTTATATTTTTCCTCCATCACCAATATGGAATCATATCGGTCGCAATTAGTAAATATATATTTTCTGTCGCCTATCTTTTGGTTTTAACAAACGTAATTTTAAAGAAATACGACAGAACTATTGACTGAGAGGGGCGTCCGATGGACTATTCAGAATGAATTTATACACAGCCAGTTGAGGTCTGATTCGGGACTTTATATTAATACGATGCCTCATGTGGGGAGAGTGCTAGATTGCTTTCATGTTCTGAAATCTTAACAACAAAATTTTTTGTTGGTCAGAGGTTGTCATCAAGTTATTCGAAAAAACAAAGTTAAACATTGTCCACAGCAAAAGACAAAACAATTATGTAGAAATTTTTTTTTATAGTTACGTCCATTTGCGTATTTCGGTCATAAACATGTATTTAGTTTGCTATTAGTTTTGTTAGCCCATAACTATCCAAATAAAACTCCAATGTAGATACATAGCAATAAACTATACAAGTTCCGTTAATATAAAAAGGAGATGTGGTATGATTGTCAATGAGACAACTCTTTAACAAGAGACCTAATGACACAGAAATTAAAAACCCTAGACCATTGTACGGCCTTCAACAATGAGTAAAACTCATACCGCATAGTCAGCCTCGAAAATGACAAATGTATGACAATTCAAACGAATAAACTAACGGCCTAGTTCATGTACATAAAAAAAGAACGACAAACAAATGTGTGTTGCCATGAAAACTCGTCAAATACGAAATTAGTTTATATTTTTTTTCTGAACTACAATATACCTTATAAGTTTTTGCATGTTGATAGGGCAAATGAAGGTCCTGTATGTTAAATTTGCATAAATTATTTGACTAATTATTTCAGAATTTAATGAGTGCGTGCATGTGCAGCATCAATGTTTATTTTGAGAACCTCGTATAAAAACTTGCATGCGGTGCTACTTCCATACTTTGGAACATGATGGATAATGTTTATAGATATCTCTTTTATATCTTATGAGTATTTTCCCCAAGGAAAATGTTAAACACCCATAGTTTTATTGAAAAGCAGTGCTTTTACGCAGATTTATAAACATCAGACTGAACTAATCCCATAATGGGTCTTTTGTTTTCTCTCATTTCCATGAAACCACAATAAATCAGTAATTAAATGTTCATATAATCATTTGTTTACCTAATCGATGTTGTCTTGTGTTAACATGATGCTAAAATGTCTGTGCAATCAAGAAAAAACGACCAGAAACCAAACAAAACGTTTGCAAAAGATTTTTAAGTCTTTCAAGTTTATGACTGCATTAAATAGTATAGCAACATCAACAAAAGGCCCTGATTTATAAGGATCCTACCGTCGATAGGCCGTTAGAAGGTTATTTGCGATTATGTGTATTGTATAAGATATTCAGTAATTTAAAATCTTGATATACATTGTTAATATTCTGGCTTGAAGTATTTGCCACTAGACGTTAACCAATCACTCAATTAGCCTGTTTTCAATGTCAATACACCTTTTCATACTCTATAATCACGTGCTCAAATGGTTTCTGTTGCCGATTCAAGTCACTGTTTTTTTTCAGATGTAGAAGGAAAGGAATATAGATATATTCTAAAAGTTTATACAAGCAGTTAAAATTTTTGCTGGTAACATTCTATTACGGCATGCCAGAAATTGCATTATTTTTTCTCGCTTTTAAACAAATTAGTAATCCAGAATGTGCTTTTTGATTTTTCGAGTACAGTAATGTAAAGTTTATTTAATAGAACTTCAAGTTTAATTGCAAAACAAGTCGAAAAACACTTGTTTGCTGATGACTGCACTGTGGCACCGTTAAAGTCCACAATTCCTCTAAAGTCCACAACACCGCTAAAGTCCACAACAAATTTCCGCTAAAGTCCACAACGCCGCTAAAGTCCACAAACTTTCCGCTAAAGTCCACAAAATTACCTCCGCTAAAGTCCACAAGAAAACGCCGTTAAAGTCCCCAATAACAAGTTCCGCTAAAGTCCACAAAAAAGCACCGTTAAAGTCCACACCAATTTTTTTATTGTTAAAAACATATTATTCGTTATTTATATCCCGTTAGTACAATACAAAGCATTGGCCTTTCTTCTCGGTAGTTTTTTTTTTATCAGTTTGATACATGAAAAAAGTACAGTATCGGTATATGATTTTGTTCTATCAATTTTGATCTTGATGGCCAATTTGGACATTATTTCTAAAAAGTTTGTAAATTCGTTATTTATTATTACTGCATTCAACAAGTATTTTTTTTCTCTTATTCTTTGCATATAATCACTTTTTGACATAATTAATGTACAAAGCAAATGTGCCTCCTAATCTATATCATTTGAACGGCATGCAACAATCTTGATTATATCATTAAACAAAAAAATACTAAGTTTATGAATTCCCAAAGGTCTCCTGTCGCAAAACTTTTAACCAACGTTTAACGTTATTAATTTCTGTTATGATTTTCAGAACGGAAAAATGAAGCCAATATGATAAATTCCAAATAAAAAAGAAAATATTCTATGCTTTAAGTTATATTTTTATCGATTAGTATCAGATATCGATGCGTTGAATGGGTTTCTACCAAAATGTCACAACAAAACCTGATTTGATCGATATAGGAAGATGTGGTATGAGTCACAGTGCCAATAAGACAACTCTCTATCCAAGTTAAAATTTATAAAAGACCATTATAGGTCAAGGTACGGCCTTCAACACGGAACCTTGGCTCACACGGAACAGCCAGCTATAAAAGTCCCCAACAATTACAAGTGTAAACCCATTCAAAAGGAAAAACCAATGCCCATAAATGGGGCTTAAGAAAATATACATACACTAGTTGTTTATCTTGGTAAAGTGTTTTAATCACATGTAAAATTACTCACAAGATTAATTTCTATAAACTCACAAAACGCTAAATCTGTTCTACAGTATTAAAACAATAAAATTGTATTGAAAATAACAGAAACATTCTTTGATATTATATAATTCGTAAAAGTTTCAGCTTAAAACTTCATACTAGTCTTCCATTTAGCCTTTTCAAAATACTAAAAAAAGTATCTTTAAAAGAGAATAAAGAAACGAAATTAACTCTGAAAGCGATACTGTGAACTTTGATATGACGTACATTTTATCAATCTATATGACTATATGATAGTTCAACAATTGTTGGTGTTCGGGTTCAATGCAAGATGAACGTTCCTATCGCCTTTATTCTATATCCACATCCTGTCTTTATCCTATTTCTACACCCTCCAATGCTCATAGACACTTATTTTTATTAGTTCTGGATTTCTCAACACACAAATACGTCGGCAAGTTTTTTTTTATTTGGTCATACTTTTCTTCGGTTAGTACGTTTTGTTTTTCATTTTTGGTGTAAATCAAATTTTTTGGATAAGATATAAACTTTGTGTTATATCATCAGAAATTGAGAATTAACGCTTCAAAATAGATAAATTACCAAATAAACAAATAAACCTATGAGAGGTCTGCTTCTATTGGTACTAATTTTGATTAAAATCTTACATGAAATAGTTCCTAATATTTGTTATGAAAAATACCCGTAGATTTCATGATATATGTATAACAACTAATTATAGGTGACAAATACTTCTGACCATTTTACTTTACTGGCTTATCGGTTTTTGAAGTACAACGTTCCTAAATGTTCTAAAAACTTATCTTCCAAAATATACATGTATGTACTTCCATAACTTCAATTGCAATTTGAGCATTTGAACTTAATTTCATACTAAAAAATGTAGCGTCACTTTTTAGCTCACCTGGCCCGAAGGGCCAAGTGAGCTTTTCTCATCACTTTCCGTTCGGCGTTGTCCGGCGTCGTCGTCGTCATCGTTAACTTTTACAAAAATCTCCCCCTCTGAAATTACTTAAACAAAGTGTAACTAAACTTATCCACAATCATCATAAGAGTATATAGTTTAAATAATGTGTCCGATGACCCTGCCCGCGAACGAAGATGGCATACATGGCTAAAAATAGTACATAGGGTAAAATCAGTTTTTGGTTTATATCTCTGAAACTGAAGCATTTAGAGCAAATCTGACGGTGGCAAAAATGTTCATCAGATTTAGATATATTTGCCCTGAAATGTTCAGACAACCAGTTGTTGGGTTGCTGCCCCTGAGTTCTTTGCTATTATCTTAGATATTATTATAGTATCTAATGATATCTTATACTATAAATTATGATTTTAACCTTATTTTAAATGATTTCCTAAGGATCAGTAAATACAGGTGAGCGACACAGGCTCTTTAGAGACTCTAGTTTATTTGGTTAAAGTTTTTATTTCATTTTCTGACTCTTGATAAATTTGACAAATGCACATGTATGGTCGACCTCATACTAAACCATACGAGTATACTCATACGGTACGAGTATACGTTCAGGTATACTTATATGGTTCATATTGTACGCGTAAGGGTTCAAATCAGATATACTCTTATTGTCTGGAACATATATATGTTACAGTGAATTTGTATAATCAGTGATTATGTAGAATCCCTGAAGTTTTCAGGGATTATGTAGAATCACTGGCCAGTTTAGGGATTATATATAATCACTAAAATTTTCAGGGATTATGTAGAATCACTAGAAATAACGACAGGGATTATACATAATAACTGAAATGAAGAAATAGTTTTATTTATAAAGAAAATGAATAAAAAAAGTCAAATTATTTATGCTATGAAATCATATTGAAACAGCAATACACTATATAAACTTAAATTGTAGACTGCTAAGAACAAAATATCAAAATGATAATTTGTTCTTTTTCAAAATGTTAAGCACAGTATATTAAAATGTTAAACATAATATATTAAAATAACATGCTTCACATCTGTTTTTACCACATTGACAGTATCCAAATTTTAGAAAACATTTTTCTTCACAGATCAGATTTTATGACCCGCCTGAGAATAAAGTGTCCAGTAAAAACATCTGTAAAAAAAGAGAAATTAGCAACCTCGTACTGGTTCGATTAAGATATGTTTTTTTTTACCAGGCAATATCCTTTATCAGACTTTTGTTGAACAATTACCATTATGTTTTTTTTTTTAATTCCCTTTCCTTTTTTGCTATGAGAATATAACACCAAATGCTCTAAAACTTTGTTCTAATTGTCAATCCTTAGCTTTTCTATACATTACATGTGTAAGATTTCTCTGTTTGGATTTCTTGTTCATTTGAACCAGAAACATGTCTCTGTTTGAACAAAAACGAAAAAAACATCTTCAATAATCTTCTTCACCATTTGTTTTACATGTACCACAAATAACATGCTCTGTGGATTTAAGAATAGAACATGGATATCCATTTGAAGCTTGCTTTTAATAAACAACACTACATGTAAAGTTATCGCTATAAAGGGAATCTTGATATTGTTAATTTTGAAGACTTAAACTTTATCTCGAAACCCTGTGCTGGTTATATCTTTAAAACCATCCTCTGTGTTCGAAAGCAAAATTATTTCATCCAAGGAATATAAAAGTAAAAAATGAGAATTTGTTTATATATTTTCATTTTTTTTATCAAACAAAGGATCCTTAAATTATTCATAATCCCTGAAATTATATTAGGGAATTTGTAGAATAATTATTAAAATGTTCAGTGATTATGTAAAATCACTGGTCATTTTCAGGGATTATATATATTTACTAATGATTTTAGTGATTCTACATATTCCCTGAAAAATCAGGGATTCTACATAATCCCTGATTATACAAATTCACTGTAACATATATACATGTAGCATTGTTGAAAAAAACTCATCATGGATAATACACAATACAAAACCACATCCGCGTATAATTTATTCAATTCATCTTTCATTCTGAAACAAATTAATTTTCCTTTTTGAAAACAAAACAAACAGTTGTTTATAATGTCTGTGTCATTTTGGTCTCTTGTGGACAGTTGTCTCATTGGCAATCATACCATATCTTCTTTTTTATATGCAAACGAAAGAGTGATGGAAATCTGCTGAGCACCACAAAATGCATGAATGTGTGATATTCTTTATCATTATTTTGATTTCAAAAAAGAACACGATGGATCCAAGTCTATTTTTTGAGCTTTGGCTGCTGTGGAACCTAACAGACACTGAATGGAAATCTTACTTATGTTTTATAGATATTGCAAAGGAAATTTAAATATCAAATATAAGCTCCAAATTATGTCTCCAGCATATACATAAAGAGAACGCTATGTTGGAGTTTCTTGTGGATGAACAAATATTTACTAAAAAATAAAAAGAGTATAATAGTTAGATAACTTTTCAGAAATGTTGTCTGTTTGATTGATAGAAAATCGCATAAAAATCGATAAAGCAAATACTATAATTTTTTCATTCATCAAAAATATAATTTATGCTGACAAGAAATACTTTCTAAGAACAAAAGTCCGTGCTTTTAATTAGATCTATAATATCGGGTGTAAAAAACAGAAAAATGTCTTTTGATAATGAAAAAAAAATGTTTGGACTTTAACGGTGCTTTTTTGTGGACTTTAGCGGAACTTGTTGTTGTGGACTTTAACGGTGTTTTCTTGTGGACTTTAGCGGAGGTCATTTTGTGGACTTTAGCGGCGTTGTGGACTTTAGCGGAAAATTGCTGTGGACTTTAGCGGTGTTGTGGACTTTAGAGGAATTGTGGACTTTAACGGTGCCACACTGCACCAATCAATCAAACACTACTTTGCTATTTTAGCAGTGTCCAGAATATTTTTCTCTCTCCAATTTTTATATTTTGTATGACTGTACAAAATAACTACTCATAGGGTGTTTACCGTACAAAATATTAATCCTGTTTATATCTGTGTTGAATTTTATTTATTTATAAAAAATATGTTTATTCATTATTTTCTCTTATAAAATTTTTAAAATAAGAAAAAAAAATGTAAGTTGGAATCTAGAAAAAAATACTTTACTGTTGCTATCGTAACTACTCAAATTTTGGACTCAAAATTATACAGTAACCTTTAATCAGGTTCAGTAAGAAGATTTACAAAGATTTGTGAGTAATTCAACATGTATAAGCAAGTGTTAAATCAAATCGGAAGTTGCTATTATTGCACTCCGGTATAATGTTAGTAACGCACGAAAATGAAACACAATTTATAAACTTTAATTTACAAAAGATAATGTTAACTTAACACGAAATGCTTCCAAAAGACTCATTTTGCATATAAATCATCGTTCAGAATGCTAATTCAATCATTAATTTGATATCTGTGTAGTAATACACCGCAACTATTATTTATTTGTGGCTCAATCAAGTACTGTACAATGTATTAGATTAAAGCAAATTAGCAACATTTGCATCATTAAAAGACACGAGCAACGTTACAATGCCCTTTTCAAGATCCAAATCGAAATTCGAATTAATTAATTGAAATATCAAATGTACAATCACAAAATGTTACAAAAATGTATATAAGCCGATTGCTTAACTAAAATGAGAGACTTGTGGTTACCGATTTTGCTTTCAAAACACGATGAGTTTTGGCTTAATGTTATTATAGATAATTTAAGAAGGCGGGTATTAATCGTTATAAGGGAGAAATGTGAGCTATTTAATACTTAAAGTTACATAAAATTGAGAAATGTTGTATAATGGCCATTGAGACAACTATGCACATCAGAAACCATATGACAAAGATGTAAACAACTATATGTCACCGAACGGCTGTTAACCATTTGGCACATGTGAAACGGAAACGGAAACGATGACAATCACTGTAAACTAACATATTTTTCAGAGCGATTTTTTTCGCGTCGTCCGAAAGTAGATATGTTCCGCGAATATAAATAGTTGCGAATATTAAAAACTTCGATCATTCCTTAGTGAACAACATTTAAGAATTGAATGCTTCTTTTTGTAACTTCATTGGGGTGTAAAAGCGTTGACCGAAGTACATTTTGTATGAAGCGCGGAAGCGCTTTGTTCTAAAAATGTGCGCACGATCAGCGCTTTTACAACCCTATGAAGTTACAAAAAGAAGCATTCAATACGCATGATGACATTTTTTAGCTAGGATCATGAAAACACGATTTTTATCAAGTTTTTTATTTAATTTACCTGTGCACCTTATTGTGGGACCTCGTGTCATCATGCATGATAAATTTTATTGTGTAATGCAGTTGCTTAAGGAATAACGCGAGATTGCAATGTAGCCTATCAGAATAACGTATTATAATGAAACATACAGCTAATGTAAATATATAGCTACATCAAATTAATTTGAATACCACATAAATATAACGCCGCGAAACGGGATAGAAAGGGCTAAATGCTAAAAAAAAAGTGTCCGCAAAAATAATTCTGATAGCAGCATTTGACAACAGTCTTCTAGACAGACTTAGTGATACAAATTAGATGAATTTGGTTCTCAATTTTAATTATTTTTGTCATATAGCTCTTCAACGGTTTCGGTACTCAAACATCCTCGGATTTCAAATGTTTGGCTTTGAGTGTTCCTGATGAAGGTAAATCCAGAAAAGCGCTTCGGACGCATTGAAATTATTAAGCGTGTTGTTTTCAATTTTTTTTTAAGTAGGTGATGTCCGCTGTTTTGACAGAAAGAAGGGTCATATGTGGATTTAGAGAGATTAACACTGGATAGAAGATTTATTTTCATTACTTTTCATGAAAACCTGTTAAATATTGCTTAGTGAAACTTTCCATTATTACTTCTTCTGTCAGATTATTCCTACTTATTATCATTCAGCATGTACTTTATTTGATAACAGTGTTCATGGCAATGTGAAGAACGCCGTTTGGTATTTTTCTATCTTTTAACTAGACTCAAGTTATAATGTTGCTATGTTCCGCTAACAAACACACGAGCCCATTCATGTTTCGTATTTTTAGTTCGATAAGCCACTTCAACTAGCAAAAGTGTATCATAGCACTGTACCCCTCTGTACTTGATGAAAGCATTTAATGACAATAATTCTGTTTTTAAATTACAGAATCGACAGAACAGCTATAACATTAAATTGGAAATTACCGTGAACTATCACAGATTAGAAATCAATTTGAAGAATACGTCAAAATGAACATTAAATGTCAAAAAAGTTTCACAAGCGCGTGTTATTTCCGGAAGAGTTTAGAAGATCTTAGAACTGTAATGTCAACCTTTTTAAATTTCTGAGATACTCTGTAGATGTTACGTGAACCGGTTGTCGTAGAGTTTTCGTTATCAGTTTGGGGTCATCAATGAGAGCGTTGGGTTAATTTACACATTGCATACCAAACAGTTTGCTGCAATTTTATATGTTTCAGAAGAATGGTGCGAGATTCTATTTTGACATTTATATCATTGTTGGAAAAAGCTTCATTAAAATTACACTTTTTCAATCATGATCTTTAGAAAAAGTAATATATCAACTTGCACTTAAAAAGACATGTCAAGGTCCTAATGCATGTCTTCTTTCCCTTTCCTAGGCCTGTTCCTGCAGCATTGTATTGTATTTTTTAAAATATCAGAAAACAGGACGGGAGTGTAATTAGTTTTTTTTTTGTGGTTAACAGGATGTATGCATATTGATGGCTTGTTATAGAAGAATGTGTGAATCCCGCAGAAATATTTTATGAGACAATTATTGGTTGATTACTTGCCCGAAGCACGGCGTCTGACAATTATTCGAATTTCTGAAACCTAATGTTTTAAGAAATTGATTTCATGCATTATTCAAAACTCTGTCATCAAATTCCAATATAACCTCGTTTTTAAATAATAAAAAAAAAAAAAAAACCCATACCGGAAGAAAACGCCACAAGCGTTTCCGCAAAGTTAACACTAAAAAGGTCAGTGTGATCATATAAATATATATAATGGGTTGATAATCCATCTATGGTATGATTTAAAACAATTTTCATAGCCTCTGTTGTCTAATGATCAAGAAACATTTATCATTATTAAGAGCCTGCATTTTAAAATTAAGCAGATTACTGCAGGAATACCTTTTATGAATGCTCTTTGATCCCTCTTATGATAGAAAGCTTTAAATTGTGTTAAAAAACTTTTCTATTGTTGAAGACCTAAATTAAAAAAATGTAAAATAAAAAAGAAGATGAAGTATGATTGCCAATAAGACATCTCTCCACAAGAGACTATATGACACAGATCATATAATAAAAAAAAATGTAATGTTGACATCTGGTTATCTTTTGTTTTGAGTAGTCAAGACCTGTTTGGTCTCATTTTATCATTTGATTGATGTAGTTGGTTTAGAGTTCAATGCGAATATAGTATTCGTATTTTGGACGAAAAAAACATTAAAAAAAGCACAAAGTTTATTTACAATTTTCACAATGTGTATATGTTAATTGTGTTCAAATGAACATATTATGTTCCCATATATTAGGACTTTATTCATTATAGGTTGAAAAATACAGGCACAGTTTGGATGTTTATGAATGTCCTATATTTTGACTTTAGTGGAACCTTAACCTCAATCTGATGGTATCAGGAAATAAGTTGTAAGAGAGCGTAAGACATCAGAATGAATGACGGAACAATTAGATATGCTTGGTATTGTTTCTATCTATTATGATAACGACATTCCTTGTTAAATAACTGGGGCTACAGAGGGTTTTTGGTCTGTTGGGTTAATAGTAATAGAAATAACTGCGTGGTAATTTAGTTCAAAATGTTGCTAGATTGTCTCAGTTATTTGTTTATATTTTGAAATTGACTTGTATCTTTTTTCACCGACACATATGTTGTTTTAATGAATTGTTCCAACGATCCATGGGTTTAAAAAAAATCTGAAGTATACGGTACAAAAAGGTATTAAAATTTTAAATTGAATTAGCTGTTATAAGGCCTTAAAATGCAAAGACAAAGCAGACACAAAACAATAAACAAAAGTGTTATCATGTCAAATCTACAATTCGAGTATTTATTCTTCCAAACTGGCCTCTATCAGTCTAAAAATGGTCTTTGAAAACTTTACGTCAATTATTTCTTGTAAAGGAAATGTCAATAAATATTAATTTTCATAACGCATTGTATTTAGTTAATAATATCTTTTACATAGTAAATAAATGGAACCACGTCTCATTTCTTGACCTGTTCATTGTTGGGAAACAAATGAGTAGACTTTCAGTGTATAAAACATTGTTAAATTTATTGATACAGAAGCGAGAACGATTTTTAATAACATCATGAAAAATCAATCCGTTATTCAATACCATTGTTTTGTTTTTACAAGAATAATTGACAATGACATTTTACACTGGTGAACAAAACCAAAGGCTACCGACAAACAACATTTGTGCATTAAAGATTTTTTCAAACACACGAAATGAAACTGAAATGTCGTTACGGTTATATATATTGAGAGTTCAGTAATTTAAATCCAAATAAAATGATAGCTACAATGTTTTTTTTCTTTTGATTCATCTGAATATTGGTTTATGAGTATATATTGATATTATTTAGATTGTTATTATCTGGGACATTGTAGCAGTTTGGTGACAATTCGAATTTTGTTATGACCTTTAATATGCTTTTCAAATAACCTGATAATAAAACTTAAAAAATATATAAAACATAGTTACATGAAACAAGAGTAACAAGACCCTATGAATTAAGTAATCTAGATAACCAATGACCAAAAATGAAACATAGAACGACAAATATA
Source organism: Mytilus galloprovincialis (assembly GCF_965363235.1). Classification (NCBI taxonomy): domain Eukaryota; kingdom Metazoa; phylum Mollusca; class Bivalvia; order Mytilida; family Mytilidae; genus Mytilus; species Mytilus galloprovincialis. The sequence continues at coordinate 75,556,970 of NC_134841.1, read as the reverse complement.
TGTGACAGTACAATTCTTTGATTTTTATAACATGCATATTTCCTAGCAACTTCGAATTCCATTTTGTAAATACTCAGTGTTTTGTACAAAAACTGTGCAAGCAATTAGTATGTACACTTGTAAATAGAATTATACATGAACGTGTTTATTGGTAAACAAATGTTATGTTTGTTTCAAATATACTTTGCTGTGTCTCCAGGAAGAACATTTGCTTTTTAATATACATGATATCAATATTACAAGCTAGGATAGTTTTTGAGTCCACCTTTTCCCAATTAAAAGTGATGTAAATAAATTACAAACAATATCAAAAAGCAATGTAACGTTAAACTTTCGTATATTGCAGAGAATTAAGAAAGAAGAAAAAAAACATTGTTAACGAATTTTGAAGCCCAAGACAACATTCACACTTACGCGTGTAAATGATAAATTTAAATGTATATTGACGAATGAATGGATTACGTGATTATGAAAGTATTATATTCATTGGTCTACATATTTATGAATATTACATCATTCCATTGGTATTATTAACAAAAAGAAGTTATTCACATACCTTCATCACTGTCAAAATCATCACGATAGTAATCATCTGTTAAATCCGCGCGGAAACAAGGAATGCACAACATATCGTCTGCTACGCACGTGGAGAAATAAAAATACTGAGTTGTCACTTCATTTAGCAGCTGTTACCATATACGAAGTTATCATAGTTAAAGATATTTTTATTTGTAAAACGAAATATAAACTTATTACTGATGTAAATCAGATCGATTCACGAGCTTTCATTTAGTTCAATGTCAGGAAACATAATTCTAACCTCATCATTCTTGCTATTTTAGTTATTCAAATGAGCGTTTCTAAAATGATTGAATAATCACCCAATTTTCGTCATCTTATTTCTTTTCACACAAAGTTTGATTTGGAATGTATTTAATTTGCTGCGGAAGAAAAACAATGCTTCGAGTTCCAAAATGATGTTTAAATGGTAATTTTAATTGATTCCCTTTTGTTAATGACGTAATCGGTTTAATTGTTAAATTAGCGGGTTTCCATATACAGGCTGATCGATCATAAAATTGTTACTAAATTAGCAATTGTACGTGTCAAACACTATTGTACAATTTAATTGTTCATAGAATGAGAAAACAAAAGGTTATTTTCTAACTAAGGCACTTATGCTGGTGACGAAGTTGTTATGTTTAGTTAATTGTGCATACAAATTACTCCTGGCGCGATGCACATGAAATGCATCGATCTTTTGTAATAGTTTGGGTTTCCCATGGTGCATAGTCCATATAAAATTGAATTTAATTTAGATTTTTCCTTACCATGTCTAGGGAATAATGTCGTTTGTGAAATGTTTCAAATTGAAAGACAGAATAAAGTTCTAGAAACCTTAATTCTGTTATAAATGTGAATAATGATTAGTACCAGCTCCTGATGAGAGATAATATTATCTTTAAAGAAAAAAGGCAGAAAACAAAAAGACTTTTAGGCGAACATCTACACACGCCTGTGCATGTTAATTGAATGTTCAATACAATATCTAAATTTATAGTAAAATGTACTGACTATAATGCCGGTTTCTTAAAGTATGTCATTTGTTTACATCTTCGATTTTAATCTATACCAAATCGTAGAAAAAGGGACGGGGTGACCGTTTTTTTGTCAAGTTTGATGTACAATTATTGATTAGTCTTCGAGAACGACATGAGCTAAAAGTTGAAGAAACATTACGCGGTAGTTTATTTTTGCTATAAGTTCATATCTTATCCCGATTTTTCAATGAAGACGTGTGTTGTTATATTGCAGCCTGATTGATGTTTAAATGCATGTAAAAGAGGAACATTAGACTCCCTTCAGCCTTTTTACTCACAAAAATGAACGTGAGTACAATGGTATCTTACGACTAAATTGATCAACCGACAATATATAAATAATACAATTCCGCGGCATATTCATGCATATTGAACAAAAATTGACAAAATAATGTTTCATATATATAAAACAGCACTTCTTGACATATGTCTTTTGTTGTTATTTTAATTTTAAGTTAGGATATTTCAGTTTCCCACAGGTCACAATTATGTCAAGTTTACCCTTCCGGAGCACCTGAGATCACCCCTAGTTTTTTGGTGGGGTTCGTGTTGTTTATTCTTTAGTTTTCTATGTTGTGTCATGTGTGCTGTTGTTTGTTTGTCTTTTTCATTTTTAGCCATGGCGTTGTCAGTTTGCTTTAGATTTATGAGTTTGACTGTCTCTTTGGTATCTTTCGTCCCTCTTTTACGACAAAAGAGACAATTGTGTTTATCCTACTGTATACTGGACGCTGATGGTAGTTTGACTCCTGTTTTCTGCAATATGTATCTTTCCTAGCTTTTTCACAAATCGCGTATCTGTAGTGATGATTTAGATTTCAAGACCATGATCTATAATGTAGAACTAGTAAATTATCTAGTGACTCAGATGGGTTTCGTTACCAAATATTACTTAAAACCTTTATTAATCACACCATCGATACAAACATTTGTTCAGTTTTGAGAAGGTGCAAAATACACTGCGATATGACTTGAAAGATATTGAAAATAAACTCAGCATAGATACCAGGATTAAAATTTTATATTTACGCCAGACGCGCGTTTCGTCTACAAAAGACTCATCAGTGACGCTCGAATCAAACATGTTTAAAAGGCCTAATAAAGTACGAAGTTGAAGAGCATTGAGAACCAACAATTCCTGAAAGTTTTGCCAAATACATTGTACAGCTAAAGTAATCTATTTCGGAGGTAGAAAAGCATTAGTTTTTCAAAATTCACAGTTAATTAATAATTATGAACATATCAATGATATCTCGAGTCATCACAGAAGTGCTGATTACTGGGCTGGTGATACCCTCGGGGAAATAAATCTCCACCAGCAGTGGCATCGACCCAGTGGTTGCAAATAAACTCATCATAGATACCAGGATTAAAATTTTATATTTACGCCAGACGAGCGTATATATATCTAATTTTATCTAAGGCCAACTTTGCCCGAGTTTCATAATAAATTCTAAATTCAAAGTACGTTCTGATTACCTAAGGGATACTTTGAGGAATCGGAGAAGGGTGGGCTGTTCTTCTTGTCTGTTAGTATTCTTATTGATATGAATTTTGGTAATGTACTGTCAAGGTTAAGCTACTGATATAATTTTTTTTAGTCTTTTAGTCACTGATTGTTATGTTCAATTTGTGTATAGAATAGTAAATACACAGATACCTTATTACACGCATTCTCGATGTACATTAAGTAAGATGCAAATAAAATGAATGTCGCTCAAGATGCATAATTATAAGCTGTACATCCGTTTAAATGGGTATAAACTGTACATCCATGAAAATGTGTATATTATAAACTGTATATCTGTGAAAGTATATAGTGTATATGCATCTGTAATATGTACATACTAAATACATCTTAACACATGTGCACATCAGTTCATACATATTTTAACAGATTCTCAGTCATTTTAGATATATTCAAACAGATGCAGTCAGTTTATTTGCATTGCAAGATATGTACAGTTATTATTTATCTTTACAAATGTAGTTTTATACAGAATAAAATGTTGAGTGACTGAACGCGCGACAGGGAACAAGAGAGTGAGACATATTGTGAATCATTGTACGAACGATAAGTGTACAACTAACAGAAAAATTCAAAGAGTGTCAATTCAAGGAATAAGAAAAATAGAGAAAGTGATTTCTGAGTGCTCGGGGACCGAATGAACGAGATAGCGGGTAAACTCGAAGACTGAGTGAATAATAGTGATGATACAGAAAAAAAATCGCCCAATACATTTCCCATCTGGATGAAAAATCCAATGGTAAAAAATGGATATTCGGTTGGTACTGCGGGATGTATCAATACACAGTCATGTTCAGTTAAATTTTGGAATGTTAATACTGATGCCGTGTATAGGAAGTGTTACAAAGTATCTGATCGTTACAATATTCTGCAAACTAATTTATATAGGTAAGCATTGGTGACCTCGTATTGTATTAATTATTTTTTTTTGCTATCCAATGTACCCTCATTTTTCAGTGGAAGTTGAAAATTCCCGCCCTTTCTGCCGGTCGACACAATCAATCTCTCATGCAGAGTTATTGGTCCTTACTCTAAAAGATGAAGCTGTATGAACTTGTGAAAATATAGCACTCCAATGTTTCATAATTCGCATGCATTTGCAGAAACAACCCCAAAGTTTACTTTCCACTTTTACTATTTTAAATTCAAAAAGTAAACATTGTTTCTCCTTCAATGATATGTGTAAAGGGGTAACTTGAATTAAAAAAAAAAAAAAAAAAATACCGCGAGAAAGCAGACGTATACGCAAACAAACAACGAAAAAACACTCGGTTGAAATAGCGTGTTTTGGTACAGTTCCGAAATATTTTTGAGTTTATTCTATTTTACATGCGAGAAACCTACCCCGTTTATATTATCATACCTACAATGTACTTAGTCCAATTGATTAAACCGTCTTGTCCGGTTTTTTTTTTATTGTTTTTTTTTTATAATTTTTGGCTGGACGCATATTAAGTCTTAAGTAAAAAAAAGGTAGCCATCCAAGAAATCTGATCATATTAATTACTATAGAAAATATGTCGCGTATGAGTAAAAATTAAAAATTTTCGGCGGGATGATTTTAAGTTCACCGTTTGCATGTTTTGCATATCTCAAGTCTTACTATTTACGCTACAAATCATCTTTGTGTTAAATGAACATTAACGGTTTCTGTTTGACCTTAAGTTTTTCCTGACAATTCTTCAAAGGGAATGTGATAGATTTTTTATAGAGAGCAGAAATTTTCAAAATGTTAAGCTGTGAAAAATAAAATAACAGTATGAAGCAATGCTTTATTTCTTACATATCCTTCTTGTTTAGAATCTATATGACAAAGGTTTCATGAAACATGGAGGAATATCTTTTATTTATGTATTTACTTTCAACAAAATTGATAGACTTTTGTAGAATAGAACCCTTTCGCATTTCATTGCACTACTTTAATGATATCTATAAAAAAATTGCTGGTGTTTTATTATTTTTTCCCATCTTGTTTAATTTGGAAGAGTACCAGCAGTGCATACTAAAATAAATGTCCTATATGTTCAATTTATAAAACAAATCTTTATTGGAGAGACAAAAAAGAACAACAAAAAAACTGAGGTTTAGACGCAATCGATTGTTTTGTTATTTAACGTTTGTATACAAGTCACATTACCTTAATTAAGACCTGTGAAAGACGTCACAGCGCTAGCAAAAGCGATGGTTTAAACCGTTACATGTATTATCTTTTATTATTTATATATACACATGGAAAAAAGTATTGCAACACCTTGATGTTTAAAAAAACTTGAAAAATCAGTCTCTTATTTTGGATGGGATATGATAAAATAATTGTAAAATGATATTGAAACATAGTTAATGATAACATTGACATTAAAACGAACAAAAAAATGTATGAAAAAAGTGTTTATCTAACCCCAATTTTGATAACAAATGGAAGTGGTTTTTTTTTGGTGCAAAGTAATGTATTTTACAACTTTTACTGTAGTCGAATTTTACAGTATTAAAACATTTGACTTTTCTACTCTTTTCACAAGTATTTCACATTCCAAACTAAGAGACAAATTGAAAGAGTTGGTATTGCTTTGCTTCATAAAAAAGAATGGCCAACGTAGATATAAGTATCTTGTCTTAGGGAGGGATAAATCTTACTTTGTAAAGGATCACTCTGATTCAAACAAAACATTCTCTGAAACTGATATTATCAAGATGCTTGATTTCTTGATTGACAACATATTTGTTACGTTCGGAGGACGTGTTTTTCAACAGACTGTCGGCATTCCAATGGGAACAAATTGTGCCCCTCTACTTACCGACTGGTTTCTTTATTATAATGAGGCTGACTTCATGCAGGAACTTCTTAGGAAGAAAGATAAGAAGTTAGCAATATCCTCTTTAACTCTACTTTCCGCTATATAGATGATGTTCTTTCACTAAATAATTCAAAATTTGGTGACTATGTGGAACGCATCTATCCCATCGAGCTAGAGATAAAGGATACTACAGATACAGTTAACTCGTCGGCCTCATATCTTGACTTACATCTAGAAATTGACAATGAGGGTCGGTTGAAAACAAAACTTTACGACAAAAGATATAATTTCAGCTTTCCAATTGTGAACTTTCCATTTCTAGCAACATTCCAGCAGCACCTGCATACGGGGTATATATCTCCCAATTGATACGATATTCCCGTGCTTGCATTTCCTATCATGATTTTCTTGATAGAGGGTTGTTGCTCACAAGGAAGCTATTAAACCAAGAGTTACAAATGGTGAAGTTGAAATCATCCCTTCGTAAATTTTACGGACGCCATCACGAGTTGGTTGACTGTTATGGAATAACCGTTTCACAAATGATATCGGATATGTCATAACTACAATCCCCTTCCCTTTCATGAATGTGACCTACCGAATTAGCCTATTTACCGGATTTGTTATCACATAAGCAACACGACGGGTGCCACATGTGAAGCAGGATCTGCTTAACCTTCCGGAGCACCTGAGATCACCTTTAGATTTTTGGTCGGGTTCGTGTTGTTTATTCTTTAGTTTTCTATGTTGTGTCATGTGTGCTGTTGTTTGTTTGTTTTTTTTTCATTTTTAGCCATGGCGTTGTCAGTTTGTTTTAGATTTATGAGTTTGACTGTCTCTTTGGTATCTTTCGTCCCTCTTTTACAATGTCAGACATTTCAAAACTAATCTTAAGATGATTGTTCACATCATGGTTGATCGTTATACGGCAAAGAATTAGTACTTTGTGCGCATCCTCTATTCAAACGGATAACCGCCTCTTAACGTCTTTTGATTCCTGCCATAAGTCGACTTATTTGTTGATTTCCTGATTAAGGGCATTGTTTATTTCATGACGTATTTGAACTGGGTTGCCCTTACGCGCACTTTACGCCCGATAGTGTCCCATATATGCTCGATATGGTTCAAATCCGGGTTACGACCGAGTCAAGTATAGCCAGACTATTTGCTGGATATTAAAATGAAGATTCAAGTCGGTATAATAAAAGTTTAACAATTTAATATACGATCCAACAAGAATATAGACGATATTACAATATTGAGTCCGGTGTTTACGGTTTAAGAACCTATCCAAAACTGAATATAATTTATTTCTAAGAAGTATATAAAACAGAATAATAAAGACACACATGTAATTACGGATTAAGTAATCATTGTCCATATTTTAGATAATCTGCTAAAACTGTCTTTGACACGTAGATACGAAGTCCATTATCGGATTAGTAGAAAAAATACATTTTAACCAAAAGATAATTGTGTGGGAATATTTGAGCTCATAATGACAATTAAAAGATATAATAATTAATGTCAGAAATATCATAGTCCAAATAATTAACATGCTATTTATCCGGTCACACAAGGAAGATAAACATAATTCCATTGAAACAATGGATCTTTCTCCACGATGCAATAATTTCTTTGGTGAGCTCTGCACTACATTGGATACTTACAACTGTGTGTATGTTCGTAAGCAAAGGTTCACAAAATGGTCTTATCACATGATAATCAGTAGCGATGAGTTGTTCTTTTAAATTAACAGTTCTTGTTTAAAGGCTCCTGTACGACTACCACTCTCTTTTTAGGATTATATTGTTTTCACAGCGACATACCTGCTTCTCTCATGCTGATAATCTACCATCTTGCTGCAGTATAGAGTTGTGGATGACCAATTATAGGATGTCAATCACATAAATTTACAAACTTGATCATTGAGAGAGTTGAAGACAATGAGGATTAAAACATCTGTTTTATGGTTTACGGGTACAGTTGCTGCGTGTGCAGATACGAACTTATCGATTAAATATTTATTGACTAAACTCATGTGAGATTTAAATAACGTTTACCTAGTTCTATTTCAACAATTGTATCACAAAAAAATAGTGTTTTTTTTTAATTTGAATTTCAATTTGGTGTTGCAATATTTTTTTCCATGTGTATATATACTTTGTCTCAAACTTAGCTTTAATAATACACGATAGCCTTGAGGGATAGATTCTTGGTACTGACGTTGTTCATCATGTTATAGTATTCTTTTATTTAAGAATATTACTTTTACTTTTTATTCTGTGTTTGTTGATATATTTATCTCTTTGGCGTGGCTCTGTACTTATACATCCCATTATTGAGGTATAGTAAATGTTCGTAGTCTTGTTTTTTTTTTTCTCTTTTTGCCTTATTGTGTTTAATTGTTACATTTTTGTTTCATGATTTGATTTTGCCATTTGATTAAAGACTTTCCGTTTTGTGTTTTACACGGCGTTCTGTATATTAACATTTTACTTTTTAGATCAGCAATTTTCCCTCAGGAGGATTCGGACCCTTGCGTTTTTGACATTGTGGCAACACCGTCTACACCGCGTCCAGCGCCATAGACACCTCGTCCACCTAGCCTACATACAAATATAGCCTTCGGTGGTCGATTTAATAAATATATCCAATGCTAGCCTTGTTCTACGTCAAAATCTTTTATGTGCAATTTATGTTAGGACAGACAATGTCAAAACAAAATAATCGGAAAAAAGAACGAACTTGTTGAAACAAACACATAAATTATGACCATAAAATATGTTTTATCCCAGGCATGGATTACCTTAGCCGTATTTGGCACAACTTTAAAAAAAAATTGGGTCCTCAATGCACTTAAACTTTGTATTTGTTAATCTTTATAACTATTTTGATCTGAGCGTCACTGATGATTCTTTTGTGGACGAAACGCGCGTCTGACGTATTAAATTATAAGCATGATATCTTGATAACTACATGTATATACACCACTTTGGTCCTCAATGTTATTCAACTTTGTACTTGTTTGGCTTTACAACTATTTTGATATGAGTGATCTTATGTAGACGAAACAAGCGTCTGGCGTATTAAATTTTAAGCCAGGTACCTTTAAATAGCCGTTCGAATAGGTTAATTCAAATCCACTGAGTTTTCTGGTGTTTTGTCATTTGTTAAAAAAAATAGTATACTTTTTTGTTAAATCTAGAAAAGGCAACCAATCAATAATTCTTAACAAAAAATATACTTAGTTCAAGTGAGCATACATTTTCCTAAATCAATAATAAGCTACAAACCTGTCAGTCGTTAATTATTGAACTTTCGATACAATAATACAATAACCTACACAGGCATATCTTTTATTATAATATATCATAAAGGATATGTAGTGCAGATAAAAAATACGGAAGTGTAATTCTCATAAAAGCAAAATTTGTTAACTAGGTTTTGCTCTTAAGTTGAAAAAGTTTTGTTTGAGACTGGTGTCAAAGCGGTGCATTGCACCCATAAACAGCTGTCAATCTTGTAATAAGTGGAGAAATATAATTCCTCTCTAAGAAAAACTGATTGATTTTAATGATTTTCCAATTAAATGCCCAGAAATAGCGAACTTGAAGCAAGGTTATCTTTAATAAAGTTTTTGATTACAATTGAATTACTATCGATGTGGAAGTCATTTAAAGTAACTACGCTTAGTTTATTGCAACTTTTTATGCGAGAAATAAAATAAGCACACACCATAAAAAGAGGAACGAATGATACCAGAGCGACAGTCAAATTCGTAGAACGAAAATAAACTGACAAACAGACAAATAATACTAGTAGTACACAAGACACAACAAAGAAAACTAAAGACTAAGTAACACGAATACCACTTAAACAGGGGGTTATCTCAGGTGCTTCGGAAGGGTAAGCAAAATCTGCTCCACATGTGGCACCCGTCGTGTTAAAATTCCTATGCCATTTTCTGAACTTTGTTTTTTTTTTGTCACAGAAATTGTTGAATTCCTTGTATGAATTATCTTATTTTAAAACGGATCGCAATTTTATTTCGGAAAATATGTGGATTTTATATTAGATGATAAGAGAAACATATATTAGATACATATATCATTCAACTTAAAGTTGTGTATGCAGGATTTGTGTTACGTGTACTAAAGTGCTAAAAAAAATGGCCAATAAAGGACAAAGTTGAAGAGCATTGAGGACTAATATTCCTGAAAGTGTTTTCACATACAGCTAGTAAATTATTTCGAATATTTCCAAAGTTTTGTAACCAGTTATTTATTACAATGACCATATCAATGATAATATATGATATCACAGAAGTGCTAAATCCTACGCTGGTAATAACCTGAGACCTCGCGGGGGTAACTATCACTACCTGTGGTATCAAATCGATGGTTGTAAAAAAAACCTCATAGATTTCAGGAGTAAAGTTTGTACATGAGGCCTAACAGCAATAAAAGATCCCTTATTGTTAGTGATGATACATAAATAGACCTTCAAATCTGCACATGTAGTCATTTTAGGCATGAAAAATGTTTAAATTGAGTTTTTTTTCAGTTTGTATGCATGTACAATTACTACTGAGACTGCACTGTTTGGGAAAAAAGTTGTCTTTTTGGGAATAATTTTCAGCCATTTTTTTTTCAAATTGGGATTCTTCTCCGGTAATTTAAGGCCAACAATATCACTGACATTGTCAATGAATGGGACTACTGACCTAGCTATGCAAATGACCCACGTTGACGTCACACCGTCTATGATGTTACAGTCACATCTTTGAGCGCCAAATTCGACCCATTTCACTTTCTATGTCTTAGATTAAAGACGTTTTATTTTGGCTAACTATAGGGTTCTACCAATCTACCAAGGGTAGTACCCTACATCCCGTTAAAAATATGTCAAAATCCCAAATTTCAATAAAACGTATTTAAAAAATAAAAAAAAGTTACTTTCACGTTAAACTTAGTAGTCGAATTTCTTTAAAAATCGTCAGATTTAGACTAAGACCGGGGATAAATTCGTTATCTTCACTCATACCCGTAGATTTGGAAATTCAAAATTGTGCTCGAAGTTCTGTATTCCCAATTTTTTGCGGTGTTAAATTTAAAGTAAGAGAATAACACATCAACTGTTTTGATCTGAGCGTCATCGGTGAGTCTTCTGTAGACGAAACGCCCGTCTGGTACCTTTGATAACCATCAACATCGTTATGCATACTCCAAAAAACTGGGAATGGTACACACTTGCTCGAAACTCGTGCTTAAGAAAGAAAATACCGGCTGTAGGACACCGTGAGATAAGGAGGCGACAACGGTAATGTCGGATTTTGCTGCATTCACAAAGACACACGAGGCTCTGAGTGTAAATGGTGTTAAAATCTAAAACTCCGCTCGATCCTGGCACTTAATTTCATTAACTTACAAAGTTGTTTTTGCACTGATTTTTTAGACTTATATCTCGAATTTGACTTGCACAGTCATCTCAGTACCAGAATCTATGACAAATGAGACGATTTTAATTTTGAAATTCTAAATTTCCCCCACCTTAGTAGCAATATACCAACTTCACCTGCATATGGGTTATATATTTCCCAACTTATTCGATATTCAAGAGCTTGCAGCTCCTACTCAGACTTTGTAAAATGTCATCAGTGTCTGAGTAGAAAGTTGATGAATCAGGGGTATACCAAAGAACGTCTCGTCCTTTTTCTAAAAAAAGTTCATCGGAAGGTACCAAGACCTTGTTGATAAATATTTCGTATCAACTTCACAAAAAATACACGATGGTCTTGATGTATAGATTCTGCGTACTGATATTGTTTACCATCTTAACAACGTGTTTTGTACTTCTTTCATTTGTCTTTGTTCTATTATTAATATTACTTTTACTGTTGAATGGTTTTATGTGATATCCGTTTGACGTGACTCGGTACTTATACATCTCGTCAATGTGTTTGTATTGTCTTTCATTTTTTTGGTGGCGTGTTTTGTATATGCGACTGTTTGTATTTCTTTTGTTCTTATAACGTGACTCTGTATAAAAAATCCCGTCAGTATGATATTGTTCTATTTTATGTCATTATGATATTGTTCTATTTTATGTCATTATGATATATTTATATTATGAATTACAAAATATGTTGGACCATACACGTCAAAATCATTCAATCGCGTAGCGGAATTAACTATTTGTGGATTCTGATAAATTCTATATATAACTTTTGGACGATTTTCAATCTCGGTCTATATTTCTGAAATTTATTCTTACATTGGTCATTTTCAAAAAATGTCGAATTTTGAAATTGAAAAAATTATTAAAAGTTACTTATTCAAACAACCTTCTACATAAGCAAATCAAAACAAACAGTACTTTAAGAACAACATATTAAAAGATGCAATCTTAATGATGTCATACAAGAATATCTTGAAACAGTTTTTGATCGGTGGTACAATATTTTGTCTATCCTGTTACCATTTTCAAAAGAAATATTGGGTTATTAAGAAAAAAGTCGAGATAAAATGTTAAGCTTGTTTTACGTAGCCAATTTGATGGTTTTCAAGAGAATAAACTTCTATATATATTAATTCTGTAAAATAATAGATTGTTTTCCAATTTTCCAGTTTGTACTGAAAAATGCCTCTAAAAATTGGTTTTCAAAAGTTGTAAAAATTACCACCAGTAATGCAAGTCTAAGATAGTAATTTATATTGTTCGGCATTTTTTCACCCTTTCAAATAAACCCAACATCAAGTAAATCCATCATAAGTTAGTTTACTTTTCTTTTTATTTCATTGGTAACAGGAACGTACATTTCTGATATATCACTATATAAAAGTCTATCCTGTTACCTTTTTGTCCATCCTGTTACCGATATCAGTATTGCACCTGCAAATGCTTAATTGGGAAGTTTAAGACGTTATAACCTTAAGATGAGTTCAAACAACGAAATATTTCATTCGTTTTGCACCTATATGTTAAGATAAAAAAAATTAACGACGTTTTTGTCTACAATTGTCTATCCTGTTACTGTAACCATAGCAACCATAGTAACAGGATAGACAAATTTCTTCGTTTTTGATAGCTGTTGTGAAATAACTACTCCCTTTGGTGAAATGATTATGGTTTTCTATTGTGAATTTGGTTTCCAACACGTTATTGCACTTTTTACTTTAGTTTTCTATGTTGTGTCATGTGTACTATTGTTTTTCTGTTTGTCTTTTTCATTTTTAGCCATGGCGTTGTCAGTTTGTTTTAGATTTATGAGTTTGACTGTCCCTTTGGTATCTTTCGTCCCTCTTCTTTTACAACCATACTGTTGGTGTAATTAATCAAAATTGTTGGTAACAGCATAGACATGAAAAAAAGTACGCTCTATTTTTTTCACTAAATGTCTTGAAATTTCTTTTCTCTACACTGTCGTTCAAGAAACGAGGCGTTTTAAATGTAAAGATTACTTTGTACTTTTGAAATCAACACTGACTGATTCAATATTCAAAGGGAGAAAAATTTAACCGCTGATTTAAGTAGCGGTAACAGGATGGACATGAACCTCCCGTACGCTGATTGAATTTAGTTTGTAGATAATACGTTACATACAATGATAAAGAAGCTACGATTTTTCGTTAGAGTAATAATAAACGTTTTTAAAAAGTCTCTTTTGCAGATATAAAGGTGACCAGAAAATCAGAAAAAAATCATTTGAAATGTGTTTTTCTGACACTGTACGCACACAAATACCCCCAAAATCATCCTTAAATGCAGTTTAAACTTATCAAAATAGATGTAAGGTGTGTTTATTATTAATGTTCTGAATCACAATTCCGGCAAGCTTTCATTTAAACCATTACAACTGAAATTCCCATTAGAAATAAAATTTTTAGCATACATTGTAGGTGTACTGAAAATTCGACATTTTTTGAAAATTACCCACATACTTTTGATTTTTTAACCCTATATGCTAACATTGCCTATGTAAATTAAAAATTGTTTGTAAGCACATTGAACGACAAATCTATGTGACGTAGAATCATATTCAAAACAGTGTGGCTGTGGCCATTGATTGACGACCTAAATTATCCCATTGACTGGGACAGATTAGGTGTTCGTGTGTCTGTAACGAACACTGCTCACTATTTACTTATTGTAGAATTTAAACTATGGGGTAACCAAAGGTTCTTAACGCCTTCAATAATAAAATGATTCGAAAAATTAATCAGGAATAATCTTTGTTTTGATTTATATTATTGACATAAATATTAACATCGTGTTATTCCTGATTAATTTTTCGAATAACTTCATTTAGGTGTTGAGAACCTTTGGTGACCCAACAGTTTAAGTGTCTTTATAACATGTATATAGTGAGCAGTGGTCGTTACAGACAAACGTTCACATAATCTGTCCCAGTCAATGGGATAATTTAGGTCGTCAATCAATGGCCACAGCCACACTGTTTTGAATATGATTCTATAAAATTTTCTGACGTCAGACACAAATTATGAATGTGTTTGTAGATAGATGTTTTTGTGTTCTGTTAAATTTTTCCTTTTAACATTGTTATACGATGATGACTGATGTACCCATATTTTGACTATTTTATTTATTGTGTCTGTTCAGTTAACGCATCAATGTAAATATATCGGAATTTAATGAGACTGTCATCAAAGTGAGAGGGTTAGCGCTATAAAACCAGGTTTAATCCACCATTTTCTACATTTGAAAATACCCTGTACCAAGTTCTTTGTCCATTCGTTTTTGATGTGTTTTGTTATTTGATTTTGCCATGTTATTATGGACTTTCCGAATTGATTTTCCTGTAAGTTCAGTATTTTTGTTGTGATTTTTACTTCTCACATATTTTAAGAAAATTTTCAAGATAAAGACCCCTTTTTACTTTTTTCATATAATGGCAGTTGTTCACACTAAAATATTTCAGCTACACAGATGAATTCAGATAACAGTACTTTACAACAATTTAACAAAAGAACAAAATAGGACAGTAAACAGTTGTTTTTAATTAATATTGTGATGAAAATGATGTTCGACATTCAAATTTTATTTATTTTCAGGCATTTTATGGCTGACTATTTCAAATATTTAGTATGAGACACAAATTCAAGTGAAACTAGATTTCCATGGAAAATTTGCCATCATTGATTCGATTTCTTTTCTTAACAATGAACAATCAATTGTCATTATTATTAGTCATTAACCACATCAAAATCAAATCGTTATCATCATCATCATCATCATCATCATGCTGCAAGTCATCAACAATTCCATCTCCAATTTCTTTTGAGCAAATTTTGCCATCTGTAGCACACGAACAGCCTTGTCATATTCATACTGAACTAAATCCAGATTTGATGTTTCCTCTTTTTCTGTACTACAGCTACTGAATATTGCTCTTTTATATTAAATGCACTGGTGTTAGCAGCTTTCTCCTTGGTTTTGTAGACAACCATACTGTTACACCTTTTCTGACATAGATGTCTGCTTCTTTTAACACTTGTAATGGACCATTTAAAATTATTTGAAGATGACATTGTAATTTATTCCTCAAACTATTCTTTACAAGTTTCATTCGACTGAAATCGACTCTGGCCACTCATTTCACAGCGGTTGAGTCAAAATCATATCACTAGATGTGGAAAGAAATGGAAAATTGACGTCTTTTTAATCACAAGTTTTTCCATGCCCTCTCAATTGGAGTTGCATAAACTTAACAATTAATTTTTTTTTAACTTCTTTCTCCCTCGAGAATTGTCCATTAGATTGACAAATTCTGTTCGCAGTGAAAGAGGATCTTTAGAAATACTGTGAAACTGTTTACTCGCGTAGTGGTATTAACAATATGTGGGTTCTTAAAAATTCTAAAGAACTTCTAGATAATTTTAAATCTCGATCTTTTTCTGAAATTAATTCTATCCAAACTTGATTTTTCAACCCTGTATACCACCATTCCCATTGTGAAATTGAAAAATCGCCTGAAAGAAATAATACGCAATGCCTTTCAACATAAAAATGGTAGCATACGCTATACATTTATTACTTTGGGATATCATTAAGCATATTTTGTTAATAGTGAACAAAAGGGTAAAACATGCTACACAGAAGAACAAGTGATCAGTATGCTGGAATTTCTTATCAACAACATATTTGTTGAATTTTGAGGTAGACTTTTTCAAAAAATTATCGACATTCCTATGGGAACGAACTGTGCGCCTCTCTTTATTTTCATAGATCAAAGAAGCCAGATTATTTAATTTCATTTTCAGATATATTGAGGATGTTCTTTCCATTAACAATCCGAACTTTTCTGATTGGGTTCCATTGATATATCCCCCAGAACTAGAAATTAAAGAAACAACATACACGGCTTCCTCCACCTCATTTTTAGACTTGTATCTCGAATTTGACATACACAGTCATCTCAGTACCAGAATCTACGACAAACGAGACGATTTCAATTTTGAAATTATAAATTTCCCTCCACCTTAGTAGCAATATACCAACTTCACCTGGATGTGGGATATACATTTCCCAACTTATTCTATATTCAAGAGCTTGCAGCTCATACCCAGACTTTGTAAAACGTCACCAGTGTCTGAACAGGAAGATGATGAACCAGGGGTATGTGAAAGAACGTCTAGTTCTTTTTTCTAAAAAGTTCATCGGAAGGTACCAATACCTTGTTGATAAATATTCCGTATCAACTTCACAAATAATACATGATGGATATAGGCAGATGTGGTACGAGTGCCAATGAGACAACACTCCATCCAAATAACAATTTATAAAAGTAAACCATTATAGGTCAATGTATGGCCTTCAGCACGGAGCCTTGGCTCACACCGAACATACCTATAAAGGGCCTAAAATTATAGTGTAAAACCATTCAAACGGGAAAACCAACGGACTAATTTATATAGAGAAACGAGTAACACGTATAAATTACATAAGCGACAACTACTTTAAATCAGATTCCCGAATTGGGACAGGTGCAAACTTGATGTATAGATTCTGCTTACTAACGTTATTTATCATCTTAACAACGTGATATATTGTTCTTTCATTTGCCTTTGTTTTACTATTAATATTAACGTCACTGTTTGGTTTGGTTTTCCGAGATATCTATTTGACGTGGCTCGGTACTTATATATCCCGTCAATGTGTTTGTATTATCTTTCATTTTTGCTGGCGTATTTTTTGGACTTTTTGTGCTCTGTACTTTAAAAGATCCCGTCATTATGTTATTATTCTATTATATGTCATTATGTTATTGTTCAATTACATAATTGAAAATACTTTGCATGACAAACGACAAAATTATTTACTTACGTAGTGGTATTAACCACATGTGGATTCTTAAAAATTCAAAAGAAATTCTGGACAATTTAAAATCTTAGTCTATTTCTGAAATTAATTCTAACTTTTGATTTTTTAACCCTTTATACCACCATTCTCCATGTGAAATTAAATTGTTGTAAATAAACATTGAAGATATTGAAAATTTCTTCCTTTGTGACGTTTCCGTTGTTATGACGTCAGACACGCTAAGCAATGAATGTGTGTTCTGCGTTATCTCCAAACAAGGACATGTCATGGAATTAACATTTCCTTTTTGAAACAATATTTATTCAGATCAGATAGTATTGGTAGCACACTCTCAGAATATAAAATACTTCAATGAACTTGAGAGTTAATATCTTTTTATTAACCAAAAGGCGGTAGGATCACTAGAAAGCATGTTGAAGGTTTAAACAAAAGGAACAATCTCTTGATATGATATATAATGTGTACATCATAATCAAAAGAAAGCCACCTGGTTTGACGTGGCTTCTTCATCGTCCTTCTAAGCAGTTTTTTTGTGGGTTTCAGACAAATTTATCTTGTGCACTACTGTCTTTGCCTTCATCAAAGCTGCTACCTCGACAGGAGAGTAATGGAATATTTTCCAGATATGAGTCACATGGCCCTTCATTTCTTTGATGTACTGCAAGCCTGCATTTGTATCAACACATACCGCAGCAAGGCGCTGACAAATACAATGATTTAACACAAGGGCAGGGTTGTCATCTTTCAATATTTTCAATCAAGTTGTCACTTTTTTGACAACCATTACAGATGCACGTTCTATGCTGACACCAGACAACTAACGAATATCAAGGCCAAATGAGTCACAACTTTGTACAAGTTTTTATTTAGCAGGGTTGACATTTTTTCATTAGCAATACATTCCTTGGCCAACAAGTGCATTGCAGAAAAAAGCCATAAACAAGACATTGTTTTCCACTTTGCTCTTTATTGTCAATCCTTTTATGAAAAATTGACTCTTACATGAAGCATTTCGCCCTCGATGTGGACTTCGTGGTTTTAAGATTTTAAAAAGCAAATTGGTATGAAAGTGCTGTCTTCTTCATTCTAACAGACGGATTCTCTCCCAATGAGAAAGCTTTCTTGAGAGTGTTGATGCTATGGTGATTTTTGCAGAGAAGACAGTTCATTCTAGAACCTATAACATTAACTTACCACCATAATGTGGTGTTTTGGACAGAACGAAATACCTTATTTAATTTCATAAGTAGAATGTGGCGTACTTTCCTTTGCAGATATTATGAACTAAACATTGTGCATGGGGACACTGACTTTTATTAAAGAGGAAGTAGTTGTAACATGGTTCGGAATGTACTTGGATGATTGTTTTGTATTAAGAGACATATCTGATGATCATGCTACATCTGGATCAACAGGACTAATTTGATCTAGCTCATCCATTTCATTTGGAGTCTCCTTTAGTTTATTTTCATCCATGAATAAAAAAAAACACCGGTTCATTCCTAAATAATATGTTTTAAATACTTAGGCAATCTGGCGCAATACCCGTAATATAGTTGCCATTAATCTATCTAGTAGTAAAATAGAAGGAACGTTTTAAGAACCAGTATTTAGAATAGTGAACATATAACCTTGAACAAAAAGCCGTCTTATACAATAGTATACAGAGGTTAATGAAAATAATTTTGCTTTAAGGTATACAGTCTAAATGGAGAATTTAAATGTATTTTACAAAATAAATAAGTATGTAGTTCACAGTACGAAGAAGTAAAAAATATAGTAATACAAATTTCTTTCTCAAAGTTGGTATATAGACGAGATATAATCCTTAATAAGTAAACACTAAATAACGAAAAAAAGCATTACAAATAGTATCAACAGGTCATATTAACAAGAAACTACGATGTTAGCGTACTCGCAGATACTGACAGCTAGTTAAAAGCCAAAAACAATTCATAATAAAAGTTCATGCATCAGAGACTAACCAAAGCCCTTCTCATGCAGGATTTTAGTATTTTAACGTCATGATCAGTCAAAGAAGACATGACTTGTGCGAAGCCAAACATAAATGTATCGACATGCAGTAAGATAGTTACAGTTTATTGTTAACTTGTTCTCGTCCTGAATATGCATGAAATATTTGCCTTGTGCGAAGCCAAACATAAATGTATCGACATGCAGTAAGATAGTTACAGTTTATTGTTAACTTGTTCTCGTCCTGAATATGCATGAAATATTTGCCACTGGACGTTAAGCAACTAACAATCAATCAATCAAAACTCTCTTGTAAAAAAAAAAATAATGAACGTGGATGTGTCTCTTTACATCCCGTTTGAAAATAATATTAATTTAGTCATGTTTTAATTTGCAGATAACAAAATCGAAATTTGTGCTAATGTAAATTATATATTTAAAGGTCTAAATTCAACATTCGGAAGACAGCCTTTACTAATAAGCTTGTTAAAAGGCTCGATGAGTTTACATGGATTACATAGTGATTTCTGCGCTTTTTTCTAAAATATAGGTTGTGAAATACTGTTGCTAATCAGTTTACTAAAGGTACAGCCACATTTACAAATCAAATCGTTGTAGCTATGAAAGAATTTAGTCCAAGGCAAATACTCAAATATTTTCCGCTGGAAGTTAAACAATAGTAGTACCCTTATTTCCCCATCTCATAAAATTATGTGTTATTCTACAAGACGGTGTTCGTGTCCTGATTATGCATGTGATGTTTGCGACTGAAAACTCAGCAACGATCAATGTGCAGGGGCAAAATAATGTTAATCGGTTTAGAGAAAAATAATATAAATCAGTTCACACAATTATTTTGAAAATTATCTCATATCCTTTCATCTTCGTTTTGGTATATATGAAACTCTATGTCTCCTCCCCCAGCTTTGTGAATAAGGTCGTTTGACACAAATTATAAGAAACAGGCACATATACAAAAGTTATAAAAATAATGCACATGTTTGAACTTTTTTTGATTACCACAGTACATTATGTGCTAAAGGATTTTTGACATTGTTATTCTAGCAAGACATTTACATTTAGCAAAGTAGTCAGTTTTGATTAAATACGTTACTGCAATTGATATGTATTTCATTTTTTACCAATGAATATCTTAGCAATGATGTCAATTGATGCGGTTGTATCCACTTTTCCTGTTGGCACGTCTGTTAAAGTTCTGCATTCTGTGTTGATTCATAAAATCAGAAGATAACCGCCGATTCCGATCGTGTGTTTATGGAGGGTATAATGCAAATGCAACGGAATATTGCACCTACAATAATACGTCTTATCTGCCGTTACACCAAACTCTCCTTTTCGTCTACCTTCCAATTGCTGTCGATCATTCCACGAACTTCCTCCTCCGCCTCCTATATCCATGTTATTAAATTGTACATATGTGTGATCATTTGTTCTAGAACAGGGGTGGATCCAGGTTTTTTTTTAAAAGGGTGCGTAATATCAAATTTGCTGAAACATTAAATGTAAAGGGTAAAATGCACTTATTTAACGGTCCCTGACGTGTATATTTGTACTTAAGTGTAAGAGTT
Organism: Mytilus galloprovincialis; assembly: GCF_965363235.1. Lineage (NCBI taxonomy): Eukaryota > Metazoa > Mollusca > Bivalvia > Mytilida > Mytilidae > Mytilus > Mytilus galloprovincialis. The sequence goes on along the minus strand of NC_134841.1, from coordinate 75,536,140 downwards.
GGACGTTTCTGATGCCGTCTTCTAACCATAAATAAGTTCGTCACCATTTGCTAAAAAATATAGACGTAAACACAAACAGCTGTGCTTGAATGATCTGTAGTCAACATCAAGATATATTTTACAGTGTTCCATGAATTAATTTCCACAGTAATTTGTATAAGGCAAATCATGTTTAATTGATCAATTTTTGTAATGAATCGTCATTGAAGGCTTTTTTTATGCACGATGTCCAACAGCAGGGAAAGGAAGTCATTGTTGTTACATTTTGTGTAGTTCCTGTATTCTATTGAATTGACATAGCTATTAAAAATACTCCATTAAGTACCATTAGTTACTTGCATTGTATTCTGAAGGTTTCTAGTATCAGAATTGGTTATCAGTGCTGATGCATTCAAACTAGTTTCAGTTCATTGTGAAGAACCACCACATTGAAAGGCCGACGGATAGCAAGGAAGAATTCTCGATTCGATTCTTACATGTACGGTGGATTGATGAAATGATGACTGCTTAATTTTATGCATATCGATGACGTGAACATGAATATTTATAGATTATCGCTGACAATTTCATGTCAATTTCCTTAGCAATGCCACGTGCCTCCTTAGTTTCTAGCGATAATTGTCCATCTCAAGCGAGTAGCATGATATGAAAAATTATCACAAAAAAAAAAAAAAAAAATCAAAGAAAAAATGCACAAAATAGCGATAAAAAAACCTTTCTCAATACAGAATTTGATTTTCAATTGTATTCTACAAGGTTTTAGATAACAACACGGAGATATACCAAGCTTATCGAAGTCTACATTTTTGGTTTTAAGTAGAACAGTCTTTAGTTTTACTCATAAACTCCGCATGCCTAGCAGAGAAGCGTCATATACAGATTGTCATTGTTTCTCTACCTCAGGAATAGATTACCTTAGCTGTATTTGGCAAAACTTTTTTTGGTCCTCAATGCTCTTCAACTTTGTACTTTATTTTGGCCCTATAAACATTTTTTGATTCGAGCGTCACTGATGAGTCTTTTGGAGACGAAACGCGCGTCTGGCGTAAATATGTAATTTTAATCCTGGTATATATGATGAGTTTATTTGCTTGATACACGAGGTTTAAACTCACGGCGAACACGATACCATTGATGCGATATTATTCATATGATCTTAAAACTTTTTATATTGAGTCGGAAAAGAAAATAAAAACTCTGCAATTGTAAACTTCTGTCATGTTCATTTGAAACATTAAATATTCCAATTAAAGTGATTGTAATTAATGTTTTAGACGACAAAAATATTCACTAGTTTGTCCTTATAATAATTTCCTTTATACGCGACAGATCATTTGTTGTTTTTTGAATATATACTGTTACCTTCCCTTATTATTGTAACGTTAACGTACATTTGATTTAAAGCTGCCGGTCAGAAAACACACGCTTTCTGTCATTCTGGAACTTACAATATAAAAACAATTATATAATACATACGTAATTATGAAATAAAATACATACATTTACTGCTATAATACAATAATACTAAGTACAGTTGGCAGAAATATAGACAAAACAATGTCAACCTAATTAAGTTAAAACATGAAGTCTCCATTATACATAACGTTTTCACCAGGTTGGGTAAACAATAGTTCCCGCACAAGTGAACAATATCAATAAAAACAACTACAATGTATTTTCTAAAATCGTCACATTACCCCTCCTTACAAAAAATTGTCGCCCGGACCGCGGGTTATATACAACCAAATATGATAACTGTCGCTACTTCATTCCACATAAACCCCTTCCTTACACAAAAATTGTCACCCCGTCCGCGGGTTATATACAACCAAAATAATTAATTGGTTCCAAATAAAGGCAACAGTAGTATACCGCTGTTCAAAACTCATAAATCCATGGACAAAAAACAAAATCGGGGTAACAAACCAAAACCGAGGGAAACGCATTAAATATAAGAGGAGAACAACGACATAACACCGAAACGTAACACACACAGAAACGGACCAAGCATCAGACAAAACACCACGAGAATAGCAAATATAACATGAAAACCAAATACATGAATTTGGGATAGACAAGTACCGTGCCACGTCTTATCTCAATTTCTCAAAAATAAGAGAAAACACAAACGACTCAACGTTAAAATGCAACACACACAGAAACGAACAATAATATAACAATGGCCATCTTCCTGACTTGGTACAGGACACTTTTAAAGGGGAATAAAAGTGGTGGGTTGAACCTGGTTTTGTGGCATGCCAAACCTCGCACTTTAATGGCAAAGTTAAATATAACATTGAAATGACAACATAATATTACAGGACTACAATACAAATTAATAGAACATATTAGACAAAGAAAAACATGATTAATAGATAACAAAAAGCATCAGGTTTAAAATTCAATACGCCAAAAACGCGCCTTGTCCACACAAGACTTACAAGTGACGCCCAGATATAAAAGATCGAAAGTGAAAAAAGTACAAAGTTGTACAACACTGAAGATCAAAAGTTGAAAAGGTTTCGCCAAATACGGCATTGTTTTTATGCCCGGGATAAGAACATTCTTATTATATAGAACAATTCATGCTATTGCAAACAGTAAATTTGATCAAATGAATATGAAAGAGATATACATAAAGAAACTGAAGTGTTAACTAATTACAGAAAACTAAACCCGAATACATAACGCCCAGATATAAAAGATCGAAAGTGAAAAAGGTACAAAGTTGTACAGCACTGAAGATAAAAAGTTGAAAAGGTTTTGCCAAATACGGCATTGTTTATATGCCCGGGATAAGAACATCCTTATTATATAGAACAATTCATGCTATTGCAAACAGTAAATTTTAACAAATGAATATGAAAGAGATATACATAATAAAACTGAAGTATTTACTAATTACAGAAAACTAAACCCGAATACATAATGCTATTAAAGTTTAACACAGAATAGACACACCCGAATCAGTCCAGGCGTCAACGTAATTAAAAAAATGTGACGTCACATACGATGGCGAAAAGGCACACACGTTATGCCACATTTGAATTTATGAAATTTAGAAACAGCATGACGTCACATATGAAAAACTATCAAAGTGAGATAGAATTAGGATTGATTTAAGATTATATTAGAACTAAATACTGATAATTCATTTAAACAAAATGCATATTGCAATACTTATTAATAACAATTAACTGTAATATATATATGTCCAGTTTGTTATACATACACATAGTAACTAACATTATGACAATATCCATAGATAATAAAACAACACTATTTCAACGTAAAAGTTGGAATTATTTAAGGTGTTTCCAATATAAAATTTACCCGTAATAATTTTAACAACCCATTTACATGTAAACTACAATTTTCTTTATCATTCCCTCCCGTTTGAAATCCAAGTTATGCAATTTTGAACAATAGATTATAAGTGTACATAATTTCTTAGTGGTTTCATGATTAGCATATCACTACTAAAGAGTCCACTAAATACCTTCTTCATCCGGATAGTAGTAGAGATCTTGAAGTTAAAATTCTTGCTACTAACGTAATTATAAACTAGTATACAAATCAAATATTATATGTACTCATACTGTTATTACATATTTTCAAATTTTGATAAAGTTAATTCTTAAACCATGCAATTTCTATAACATGAACTATACTTAAAAGAAAAAACATTTGACTACAAGTTAAGTATTTTAAATATTTAACTTCTATTTTAAAATACAATTTATATAGACAATAACTGTTTAGTGTCTTTAAATATCAGCTGTATTTGTACGAGGCTAGGAAACAAGGTGTATGCGAGCTTTTAGCGAGCTACTACACCTGTTTCGAGCCGAGTACAAATACAGCTGATATTTAAAGACACTAAACAGTTATTGTCTTTATCCTGCAATTAATTCTGTATATTGTTTGTGTTTTGAAAGACACAAAAACTAACATATTTAGCATTTATTTTCGATTTGTAATCCCTTGAAGCCCGCGTAGTAATATCAAAATCACACATTACGCTGAAGACGGGTTCGCAAAAAAGAATCTCGAATGGTCAACAATAATACATCGCTCAAGGTGAATAATTATCTATTTTAACATAACTAATTTCAACAGTAAAAACAAATAACAAAACATTGTCAAATTTGAAACAGAAGTGTACGAGTTGTCCTACGCTTCAGACTTGACATTCACTAAACATGCATGCTGAAATTGACATGGTTGATTTTGTAACACAATCATACACATTCAAGTTTTGAAATCGACAATTGTCATCGTCATTGGAATGCAACTGGAATACACATTCTGAGGTCACACAGGTTCAAACAATACTCAGTCCGGCAGTGGGCGGAGCTTTAAAGCGATATCTGTATAGTATACAGATACAGCATAGCGATATCTGTATGGCTGTATCTGTATAGTAGGACACCCAATTGCAGGATAAAACAACATACCAATTACATGCATCTGACCAGGTTATTCTAATTGTAGACTGGGTCTACAACCAACACCAATATCACAGGTGTGGGTAGTCGGTGTCTGAGTATCCGTGGTATGGATCTCCTTATAATTAGGAACTGTTACATAAGTTGAAGTTAATTCATAAACAGTTCCGTCCGGGAGGGTGGCTCTCCCTAACTTCTGTATGCATGCAAACCCTACCGGAACAAAACGTCGGGTCCTGTTAATGGATATCCTAGCCAAGTTTCTAATATCTCGGAGAGCGGGACAGGAGTTGACATAGGGAGGACGGTGCTCCCGCAAAGAAAAGCCTCGGATCATGCATCTCGAAGTCGTAGGTGGTTCTTTCTAAAGGTCTAGCGGCCGGAATTTTTTTCTTTTAAATTTTCGAGTTCCAGCTCGTCCCTAGCTCCTGATAGCAGTAAGATAAACTCGTCTCATAAATTTCAAGGTGTCACAAGTGTACGCGAAGTACAAAGCAAATACAAATTTTGTTCTAACTACGGCTACAACAATCAACATATGGGGGGTCCAGTTGTGTATCAAAATGCTTATCGAAGTCGTATTTTGTAAATTTGTATTTATAAAACAGTCAAATTAGGCTTCGGTTAGTCATGTCGATACGACTCGCACTTCTGGATCTAAATTCTAATCTCGAAAATAGGTATGTGTCATTAATGTCAGTGAAACAGCAACCCATCAATATTCGTTTTGTTTGTATTATCGGAACTATATGGCATACCGCTGACAAATGGAAGTATACGGAAGTTGTTGATATCACGCTTTATTGCATATTTCCTTCAATCGGGAAAGTTCTTTCGTAGATGAATGCCATACTGGGTGCTCTCTGTCCATAGTTAAAGCATGAAATAAGCAAATTAAGAATATAAATGATGGATAAAATTAAATTCCCATTAAAAAACAAACTTGATCTTACTCAAGGACCACAAACATAACGCATGTTAAGGAATAATATGCGATAATTAAATTTCATAGTTTCTCTTCTTTAATAATCATCCATTAAACAAAAAAGATTTTTTATATCGTGTATTAAATGAAGAGTATGAACTTTAAAATATCATCAGTATATATTTATATGTCTTGTCCAATGTTATTTTTATTACTAGTAATAAATCTAGTATACAGAAAAATCAAACGACCTTGCAGTGCATAAGTATCGGCATAAAAATTATCAATTACGTTCATCGCAACCCAAACTATATTATATACATGAATTATACTAGTAAAGATAATTAAAATAATACATTAAAAATATGTATTACAAACTGATAAACATGTAAACCTAGCTACATGTCTCAAAATACTGGCAATTTTGTATGTAGCTAAAGAATTGATTACAAAATTAATTTATTCCAAACCAATCACCATGTCGAAATATTTAAAAGTAGTTAAGCATGAGTTTCATGACGAAGCATAAAACAGTGCAGAGATCATAGACCAAGCTACTACGACCTCTGCAAAAAAAAAAAAGCATGCGTTTCATGACGAAGCATAAAACAAAACCCACTACATAATAAATTTACAAAAGCAAATACACAGAGGTCATAGACCAAGCTACTACGACCTCTGAAAAAGTAGCACGAGTTTCATGACGAAGCATAAAACAATACAGAGATCATCGACCAAGCTACTACGACCTCTGCAAAAAAAAAAGCAGCATGTGTTTCATGACGAAGCATAAAACAATACCCACTACATACTACCATATTTGCAAAAGTAAGTACACAGAGGTCATAGACCAAGCTACCACAACCTCTGAAAAAAAAAACAATACACAGAGGACACAAGTACAAGCAACCACGCCCGCTTCGAAAGTTAAAATATCGTCCACATTACCCAAACAGGCAAAGACGGGTAAATTGGTTCGTAATAAATAAGCATTGGGTTGCGATATAAGTAAAAGACATATCCTTTTATACCGTTAACATAAGGCAAACAAGGTACACTTGCATAAATTAAAATACAAAGAATTATAGCGATTATAGGCTAACTTGCAAAATTATAATAAGCTCCAAACAAACTGGCGTGACGAGATTTACGAAAGTAGCATGAGTTTAGTGACATAGCATAAAACGTAAATGAAAAAATCAAATACACAGAGGTCATAAGTACAAGCAATCAAGCTCACTGCACCAGTTGAAATATCGTCAACCTTACACAAACAAATAAGGTAAATGGATTTGTAACACATTAAAACATTAAAACTTAAACTGTCTTGCTCTTTCATAAAAGAGTACTTAAAATGTATGGAACCGTTAATAACATCGTATGTAAGTAATAAGTGCATAACTTTGCATTCTATCATGTATGGTATTATTATCGTTATATGAAATTATTCAATTTTGTATTTGTAGTTAAATTTAAACGAATCATGTATCTTACAAATACAAAAGGCGGATATACGTTCTGCAAACATTAGGATGCTGTACCTTTAAGAGTTCAGTAACTTCTAAAATTACATCAGGTTAATCATCAGATCAATGATCAATAATTTTATTTTCATCGCAAACGCACAGTGTCGCCACCCACATGAAAATTAATTTGACCCACTGATCTCTTTGACAAAAAAATGAGTTTGACCGACTGCTACATGTTTTGCATAAATCAAAATCGTGAGTTCTATCCGAATGGAAGAATGGTTAAAAAAAAATTGTACATTGTACGTTTGTTCAAAATGTAAGCATAGGATAGCTTAAAAAATAAAAGTATAGTTCTATTTTACCTGAAATAGCTAAAATGAACTCACTCCAGTCCAAAATTATCCATAAAATAAAAAAAATATCACATATAAAATTTTGAACAAATTGTTTGATAAGAATCACAAGTGAACACATCAAATGCTGATGATAAAAGGAAGTGATCATAATGCACTTACACGTGAATTCGTGCTGACCCGCAAGATCATTGACCAATAAGAAAGATGAAATCCAATCATGCATTGGTCATAAATGAAATTTCTCTGCACATGAAAACATGTTATCTAATTTCAAAAATTTATCGTTTAATTAAGTAGGACACTCTGACCCTTTGACCAGATTAGAGACCTCTTACATCTAGAGTATTAATAGCACACTCTTTTATTTAAGTCGGTTAGTTATAACATAGATGTAATTATTACATCTATGGTTTATAACCAAATAAAACAGAATTATCTTCTCTGCTGTCTTAAAATATTTTATTCCGCTTAATTTTCAATTAGCAAATAAAATTGGTTATTTGGCATACATTTTTTATTAGCTTCAAAATTTTAAGAAAAATTGATATCCATCAAAATACTTTACACGAAATGACGCCCGCTAATTTGACTATTTTATTTTAATCATTTGATTAGTATTATTGAAGGAAGTGGGCTTTTTCTTCAACTATCAACACTCTTTATCAGTATATCTTAAGGTTAGTCGTCCTAACTTTATTTCCATTATATACACATGGAAAAAAGTATTGCAACACCAAATTGAAATTGAAATTAAAAAAACACTCTTTTTTTTTTAGTGATATAATTTGTTAAAATAGAACAAGTTAAACATTATTTAAATATCACCTGAGTTTGATCAATAATTATCGACTCGATGAGTTCTTATCTGCACATGCAGCTACTGTACCCGTAAACAGCAAAACAGGTGTTTTGATCCTCATTGTTTTCAACACTTTAAATAACCAAGTTTATAAAGTTATGTCATTGACACCTTGTAATGAGTCCTCCACAACTCTTAACCGCAGCAAGATGGCAGATTATCAGCATGAGAGAAGCAGGAATGTCGCTGTGACAACTGCACGTATTGTTGGTCATCACCATTCCACTATTAGTCGTTTTTAGAATAAAAATCGGGCAATAAACGATGTTAAAGACTACCCGAGATCAAAAAGACCCCCTATGCCATCTGCTAGGGAAAACCAAGCATAATGAAGCTTGGTCAGAAAGAAACCCATTGCATACAATACAATCCTAAAAAGAAAGTGGTGGGCATACAGGAGCCTTTTAACACAAATTGTTCCAGATCGACTCATCGCTATTGGTTATTATGTAATAAGACCTTTTCGGGGACCTTTGCTTACGAACAGACCCACAGTTGTCCGTATCCAATGTAATGCAGAGCTCGCCTAAGTTGGAAATTAGCATCGTGTAGGAAGATCCATTGTTCCAATTGAATTCGCTTTATCTTCCTTGGCCCGATCGGAGCCCGGATTTGAACCATATCGAGCACATATGGGACACTATTGGGCGTACTGTGCGCGAAAGGACACCCCAGTACAAACACGTGCTGAAATAAACAATGCCCTTCATCAGAAATGGTTGCTGCTACCTTAGCAACACATTAGTCGATTTATGGCAGGAATGAGAAGACGTTAAGTGGCGGTTAACCGTTTGAATGGAGGCTGCGCACAAAGTACTAATTCTTTGGCGTATAACGATCAACCATGATGTGAACCATCATTTTAAGATAAACTTTGAAATGTCTGACATTGTAAAGTTCGACTACAGTAAAAGTTTTTTTTTTGTACAAAAACACTTCAGTTTGTTTTTAGAATTGTGGTTAGATAAATCATTTTTTTTTCAAACTTTTTTTGTTCGTTAAAATGCCAATGTAATCATAAACTATGTTTCAATATCATTTTACAAATATTTTATCATATTCCATCAAAAATAAAAGGCTGATTTTTCAAGTTTTAAAAAATCAAGATGTTGCAATACTTTTTTCCATGTGTATGGTTAGTTACTGTTGTTTGAAACTCCGCTTTCATCAAGTTTCAACCAGACTTATTTTTTTTACATATGTTGTTCTGCATTGTTATAATTTAATTGCATTCCTATTAACTTACAAAGAATTTTACATGATAGGAAATAAATCCTGATCATTAATTAAACAGTAACAAAAATTGAATCTTTAGACGGAAACTTAGTATATTTAATGTTGTTATTAAGTCCTTATTCCGTCCAAAATTTAAAGTAGACTAGAGAATGAAATAGAATATACTAAGTAAACGGACGGACGCCTATTGCTTATCTTTAAATTTAAATACACATGGTATAAAACAAGTGAAATAACAAAAAAGCTCACTTTCATATGAAAATCGCTTAAAATTACATTATTTTGACAGCGATGTGTGAATAAAACATACAGATATAATAGGGGAAAATGTCAAAAATAAGTGTACAAAAGACAACATTGTGTTATAATCTTAATAATTGTAAAAACAAAAATGCATAGGTGAAGACACTAATTAACAAAGGTCCAAGGGTGACTGGGGAAACGAAATATGGTCACCTGGTCTTCTCCCGACCGGCAGTTAAACGCTTGCCGAAGTGGGACGTCCGTTTGGGTGTGAGAGATGTATCAAGTACGCAGTAACGTTAGAACGGGGACGTTAAATCCAATGCCTTGTATAAAGAGAGTGCCACGCTCTTTGCACGTTAAGAACCCTTGCTACAACTCTTTGAAGGTCCGTAGATGGCCTGTTGCAAGGCAAAATTTCTGTCCCTTTTCAATATACCCTCATTTTCAAGTGGCGATCCAAATTTCCCCGACCATCATTTTGAATGGTCTCTATAATGACAAGACATATTTATTGTTAACTTGTTCTCGTCCTGAACAGGCTTGAAATTTTTGCCACTGGCCGTTAAGCAACCAACAATCAATCAATCAAAGATACCAGGCTTATAATTTAATACGCCAGACGCACATTACCAAAAGTACACGGATGGCCCACACGCACTTTCGTTTTCTATGTGGACAGGGAAATAGGTGTAAAAATTTCGAAATTAACATTACAATCAGAAAGATCACATCATACAGAACATGTGTACTAAATTTCAAGCTGCTTAGAATCCATTTTCATCATAACTACCTTGCTAAAACTTCAACCTGAAGCGGGACTAAAGATCAAACGAACGGACGCACAGACCAAAATTTCAATGCCCCTATATTGGACAAACAAATACACCAAAGCACAATGAAAGGATGTATAAGTACCGAGCCACGTCCGATGGAATATTACCAAAAATAAGACTAAACAGTAAAATAACAAATGAAAGAATAAAATAAAACGTTAATTATATGATTTAAAACGTCAGTCCCTAGAATCTATACTTCAAGACCATATGTAATTCTACATTAATTTTCGACAGGTTCGTCAAACACCTGTAAAATCTGAAATGTTTTCCTCCGGGAATTCAATTCTAAACATGGTATTTGTTTAAAAAGTCGACAAATCGATGTCTAAGTTAATTAAGAATACAAAGAAATATATCATGTAAATTATTTAAAGGTATCCTTTCATGATATTGTTTTTCATTACAGTGTTAATTTGTTCGAGTTTAAAAATCTCGACTCGCACGTAGAAAATAAATTAATCATTTAAATTTAATATGATTTGAATAATTAAAGACATAACACATGAATTCAAATTTCATATGTGCCTAATGATAATATGTTCACTCATTAAACAAAGTCTTGAGACAGCATATTAACCTGTATAGATTTGAAATTAACATATTGATTAGGCTCATAACCAACTTTTGACATAGGGATAAGAGTCAGAAGGCGTATATTCTTTGATACAGTTAACCCTCGAGTAGTAATTCATGAATCGATTGAGAGAAAACAAATTCGGGTAACAAACCAAAACCGAGGAAAACACAAATATAAAAGAAAACATCGAAACAGCAGAACACTGAAGTGCAACAAAAACAAATCAACATGAATAACAACTTCCATATATGGGGGAAGATATTTTTATATCTACTTATTTTTACATTTATTAGGTTGAATATCAGTGATCTTGAACTACCAGTTGTAGCATTTAGGTTATTACTATCTCGTCCATATTGCTTCAGAAGGACAAGTTTCGCATTGTCAATCATACCACATATTATTTGTATACGTCTTAGAAATCGTATTGTAAAATAATGATTTTCGTTATAGAACCCAATTTATCCATGATTTATGATATTAATTTTATAAATAAGCTCTCTTTATTTTTTGACATAGCTATTTACTCCTCGATGACAATGATACATCCATCATGGACCGTCTGTGAATACGACAGAATTGATTTATTCTTAATATCTTAAATAATCTATTATATACTAGTAGGTAATTACAATTTTTAGGTCATGAAAATTAATACGAATCAATCGAATACTTATTGGTTTATAATGCAAATAAAACCCCGATAGTACATAAAACACAAGATATTAAACTAAAGCGGTGGTTGGTCTCGTTTGCAAGTTTGGTTAAACTATCTAGATGATTAAAGCTAGATAGTGTGTCTTTATACTCACATCATGGAAGTATTATATCGTTCTTAACGTGCAAAGAACGTGTTTTTCAACAGACTGCCGGCAATCCAATGGGAACACACTGTGCCCCTCTACTTGCCGACTTATTTCTTTATTATTATGAGACTGACTTCATGCAGAAACTTCTTAGAAAGAAAGATAAGAAGTTGGCAATATCCTTTAACTCTACTTTTCGCTATATACATGATGTTCTTTCACTAAATAATTCAAAATTTGGTGACTATGTGGAACGCATCTATCCCATCGAACTAGAGATAAAGGATACGTCAAATACAGTTAAGCCTTGACTTACATCTAGAAATTGACAATAAGGGTCGGTTGAAAACAAAACTTTACGACAAAAGACATGATTTCAGCTTTCCAATTGTGAACGTTCCATTTCTAAGTAGCAACATTCCAGCAGCACCTGCATACGGGGTATATATCTTCCAATTGATACGATATTCCTGTGCTTGCATTTCCTATCATGATTTTCTTGATAGAGGGTTGCTGCTCACAAGGAAGCTGTTAAACCAAGAGTTCCAAATGGTGAAGTCGAAATCATCCCTTCGTAAATTTCACGAGTTGGTTGGCCATTATGAAATAACCATTTCACAAATGATATCGGATATGTTCCTTACGTCGTAACTACAATCCCCTTCCCTTTCATGAATGTGACCAACCGAATTTGACTATTTACCGGATTTGTTATTACATAAGCAACACGACGGGTGCCACATGTAGAGCAGGATCTGCTTACCCTTCCGGAGCACCTGAGAGCACCCATAGTTTAAGGTGGGGTTTGTGTTGTTTATTCTTTAGTTTTCTATGTTGTGTCATGTGTAATATTGTTTGTTTGTTTGTCTTTTTCATTTTAAGCCATGGCGTTGTCAGTTTATTTTAGATTTATGAGTTTGACTGTCCCTTTGGTATCTTTCGTCCCTCTTTTATATTGACAAAATTACTTCCATACTAGGATGAGCAAAAAATAAAGTGTACAAGTTAAATATCACAAATTATCGTTTGTTTAACTAAATATGCTAAACTAAGACACTAAATTATGATTCTACGGGCCAAACAACTTTGTACAATTGAATTGTGGATAGAAATCAAAAACTTGCACATTTCCTGATGACAAATATTATGCATAGACATAATTACGATTGAAATTCATCGAACTTGTAACTTGTTTGTGTTTTTCTTTGTACTTGAAATCCATTTTCAATTTAATTTAGTTCGGATTTTTTATAACTATGCCTTGGGAATGATATCATTATTGAATTGTGTCAAATATTAAGACAGAATGAAGTTCTTGAAACCTTGATTCTGTTTAAAATGTGAAAAATGATTAGTACAAATGAATTAGCTCATGCAGAAAGATAGTGATATCTAAAGAGAAAACCCAATGTTTGTTGCATTTCAAAAACAGTATTATTTCTGAATAAACACATAATTATGAATTCAAAATTTCGTACAAAATTATGTGCAATTTTGTTATATTGTCATCATGTCTTAAATAATGCATTCATAATTAAATTATATATGAATGGCAACAATTGTATACTGATATTCAAAAGTAATTACAATTTTTTGTCAAGAAAATTAATACGATCATCAATCGAATACTTATTGGCTTATATCTTTTACTGGTTGATGAAAGAGGCAATCGTTGCTAATATTGAGGCCTTTTCCCTCAATATTCATGACAAAACAAATCACAGAATAATCTCTAAAAAAATAATGAAAATAAACTCATCATAGATACCAGGACTAAATATTGTATATACGCCAGACGCGCGTTTCGTCTACAAAAGACTTATCTATAGATTAATAACAAGGACAGTATCGATATTAAACAGCCACTGTACACCATTCCATTTAGACATCAATGTAAAATAACAGAACTCCAGTCAATGTACAAGGAGAAATTTCTTTGCAATACATATCGACATCCATGCATTCCCTTAAAACATACAGAACTCGAAGGATCCCTTATTTTGCATTAAGTCATTTTTACCTATTATGTCTGTTTGTTTCGTTCACACATCGTTGTCAACATAATGGAACTTTATACAATTGTCATACAAGTGAGGGGTTTAATTAGCTTATAAACCAGTTTTAATCCATAATTATCTACATAAGAAAATGCCTGTACCAAGTCAGGAATATGACAGTTGTTTTCCATTTCTTTGATGTGTTTGAGCTTTTGATTCGGCCATTTGATTAGGGACTTTATTTATTGAATTTTCCTCTGAGTTCAGTTTTTTTTTTTTGTGATTTTACTTTTTCTAATCTAACTTCGCAGCGATCTAATTTCTAGATTTTTTTTGGGAAAAAAGGGGGGTTAAAATAAGGAAGGATCCATGTTTCACATATTTGCGACAATTTTAATTCGCGTTATTTTTTTTGGATGATTATGGAGTCTTTAACACATTATAAATGTACTTATTATATGTATAAAACTTATCTGAAACACAAACATTTTTTTTTAATGTTTCAAACAAATACCAAGGTCCAACGTAAATTTAGTTCGGTAGTTAAAAAACTTTTATTTCAATACATTGTTTTACATGGTTTCTAGTTACAGGCGAAATAGTTGCAAGATGTTTTATACCACCCATGATTCTGTTGATTTATGTTGCAGTCTTTTGAAGATTTGAAGAACTATCAAACTAAAAGGAATCTAAACCATTGATATTTTCCCTTTATCTGGACTGCTTTGTTTTTATGGTCATGACTTTCGAACAGCGGTATACTATTTGGCCTTTTAAACATTGTTTGATTCGAGCGTCACTGATGAGTCTTTAGTAGACAAAACGCGCGTCATGCGTAAATATAAAATTTTAATCCTGGTATCTATGATAAGTTTACTTATATACTACTTTTACCTTTATTTCCCATTTACAATCTTTTTGTTGGTTTTTACTGTATGCAATTTATAAAATACAACTTGTGTGCTCTCATCATCTGTTACAAATTACTTTTTATGTATATTTTCCATCCTTCAATGAAAAAAATTTGTCGACAACATTGAAGACGTATATACATTATGGTAAAATCAAAACATCATATTGTCACGACTACTTAATATGTGATGATATGTAGTCTGCATGTTCTTTGACAAACCAGGAGTAATGTATTCTTAAATATTTTCCTTATTTGCATTTCATAACATTCTGTGATTGCATGTCAAATAGATATTATGAATAATTTCACATGTTTCATAAAATCATGTATATCTCGACTCTTCCAAATAATGTCACCAAAATGCAGCGTATATTCAGTAGACATATATTTCCTATCTGTTTAAATTATAATATCAGAAATGCAGAAAACCGTTTTCCGTGATCCCCCTAACAGGACTCCGCCCTGGACCTACCGGGGGCCTTGAGCGGACCCCAGACCCTCTGCCAGTTTGTGCCTACACTTCAATTCAAGTCTAGCTACGCCCCTGTTATTTACAAACAAGAATGTGTCTACAGTACACGGGCGCCCACTCGCACTAAGGTAGACCGTGAAATTGAGATGAAAACTCCTAATTTAGCATTAAAATTAGAAAGATCATATAGGGAGTATGTGTACAAAGGTTCAAGATGATTGGACTTCAATTTCATTAAATCCTTCCTTGACCAAAATTTAAACTGAATCGGGCAGACGGATGAACGATTGAATTTGCAATCTTTTGAATGAAAAGAATCACGTATAAACAGAATTTCTTTGTACTCATTAAGCATCTTGTCAGTATATATTGAAACATATGAACACTATTCTCATTGGATGGAAATGTTTATATTTAGATATTTGAAATACAAAATAAATATGCTTAGCACACAGCATGTGGTTAGTCCAGCCCTGTCCTCGGTAACTCATTTTGTTTTTGCATTTGATTTTGTTGTCACCGAGTCCAGCTCGACCTCAATTACCTTGAATGATGCAAACTCCCGTGTAGATTACCCGGGGACGATTGTGACAATGTCAGAACGCTCATGTACGAAAAATGTATAACAAATGGTAAAACTTGATAAAAGAAAAACAAGTTTCATACCTGAAATGCTTGTACACTATACACTGTACGCTATATTACGGAAAGTGACGTTTCTACACTATAGTGCAGACGAAACGAATTCAAGGTATCGATATACATTTTCAACGTTTAAACTCGTTAAATCGACGACTTTCTATCTATTCCGGCCCCGTGAAGTCTTTTTTATTGTAGCAGCGAATGATAGGTCTTAACTTGTTTTTCACTTTTATATCTTGGTGTATTCTAAAATTGAAATTTAATGCATTTTGTTCTTTCGAATAACGGTACACATACCTTCTATTAACATATGGAAACTGGACTTAAATCGTATCATAGCAGGAACATATCCGTTCCGTACAGCTGTACATCGGATTTTGTCATTTAAACCGCACCAAAGCAACCGTGTGTTAGTTTAGTTTGTGGTCTTTTGCTTCCTTACTATTTTTCTCGCATTCTTTTAGAACAAAACCATTCACCATCTATTTAAACGAAAATACGAAACGTGTTCATTGTCTACTTGTTACGTTTGCAGTTCGCTCTTAGCTGGAATAAAAAGGGGAAAATTTGTTAATTGTATATATTGAATGCGATAGGGTAAACTTTTTTTTTTTTTTTTTTTTTTAAATGTTTTTTGTTTTGTTTCCCGTCTTTGATTGGAAACGCACAAAGAAAACTAAAAACTTCTAGACAAACATACGCGTACTGATAACAAACGGTGCTTCACAATAAATACCAAAATATGTGTTCTTTGACCGGAAATAAATTCATTACTTGTAATTCATTTCTGCTTTAGGTAAATTGAATTATTTTCTTCTCTCAATTACAGCTTTACTTTTTATATAATTTAAACAAGATAGTCGAGTTCTCCTGCAGACCAGTTATAAGTTATTTAACCAAAGCAAGGAACTACTTCTAACTCTTACGATTGATAGGATTGAAACCATTTTAAATTCTAATTTATATATGTAAATATAACCTAAAATATTATGTTGATGATATTGTACCTGGCATTTTGTCAATGTTGATACAATCTACATGAAACCATGTGCCATTTTAACACACATCCAATCATGTCAATATCTATACCTCTGTCTTTCTTGCATTTTCAAAACCTCTGCTTGACACAAATCAGTACAGAACCAAGACGACTCTAAAGTGGTATTGTCATCAGGTGCAACACAACTGGGGTGGAAATATCTTCTTGTGCCGAAAAAATTTGTGCATTGGACTATAGTATCCTCGAGTTCAAGAAATTTATGACAAATGGCAATGTTAAGCTTTGTAATAAAATACAAGCTTTACATAGACTCCATATACTAATATAATAAATAACGCGCATTGGTAATAAAATATTGTGCCGTTTGTACATGTGATTTTTTAATCATCCTTTTTATAAAAAAACTACCCGATAATCAAATGTTTAAATATTATGAAAGTGGATTTCAGATTGTAAAAATGTAAATTTTTATCCGATAAGACAGGCATCTGCTTAATTTTTGACCAAAGAACATCCAAATGTTGAAATAGTTCAAAGTATGTGATAACAAAAATTTTATAAATCGTGTGTAAATCTGTTGGTTTAGTTATATTTTCTTATCCAAAATTTTTGTCAGATTTCAAAATTCTGTAAGTCGTTGAAGTTTCTTACTCATGCAGATTTATCAGTTTTTCGACAGAAAAAATATATAGTATATCAGTTTTCATCCTGGATCATGCGGATCCTGCGTCTACGATTTCATTTTAACGGCGTACACAATTATTGTTGACGTAGGTAGATAGATACTGCTCAAAAGAAAGACATAAATATCCGTAATTTTGACTTGTAAGAAAATAGTCCGTACCTTACAAAACATGTCATCAGTCATTAGTGCACTTGCCATCTTTGCAATAACATATTTGTGAGTGATCGTCCCTAGGTATTTCTACCGGATCTAGAATTTCAACCTAACTGTTATGCCAAATTGTTTAAATTAGCTGGGTTGCTTTGTGTTTAAAAAAAAAATTCTGTGTGCAGATGTTGTTTTTTGAAAATTTGATGGAGTTTCTTCTATGTCATTTTTTTGCATCAACTGCAAGGGAAACAAAAGGGTGAACACACACAGCAACGGACTAAGCATTAGACAACATCCGATGAGAATAACCAATATAACATCAAAACCAAATACATGAATTTGGGATAGAAAAGTACCGTGACACGTCTTATAGTAATGTGAATTCACACTCAAAAACAGGAGAAAACAAACGACACAACGGAACACAACGTAAAAATGTTACACACACTGAAACGAACTATGTTATAACAATGGCCATTTTCCTGACTTGGTACAGGACATTTTTAAAGAAAAAAATGGTGGGTTGAACCTGGTTTTGTGGCATGCCAAACCTCGCACTTTGATGGCATTTTTAAATATAACATTAAAATGACAACATGATAATACAGGACTACAATACAAATAAATAGCAGAACGTATTAGGCATAGAAACACATGAATAATAGATAACAAAAGGCATCAGGTTTAAAATTCATTACGTCAAAAACGCGCCTCGTCCAAAAGACTTACCAGTGACGCCCAGATATAAAAGTTCGAAAGTCAAAAAAAGGGAGACAAAGTTGTACAGCTCTGAGAATCAAAAGTTGAAAAAGGTTGTGCCAAATACGGCTAGGGTTTTTTGCTTGTGATAAGAACATCCTTATTATATAGAACAATTTATGCTATTGCAAACAGTAAATTTTATCAAATGAATATAAAAGATTTACATGATCAAACTGACGTTAACTAATTACAGAAAACAAAACCATAATACATAATGCATTGAAGACCAACACCGAAAATAGACACACCCGACTCAGTGACAAACCAGGCCTGAACGCAAAAAGTCATAACCATGACGTCACATACGAAGTGTTGAAAAGGTACAATATTACGTCATGCAGACATTTGAATTTCTGAAACAGCACAAATATGACGTCATATTTGAAAAATTATTTCTAAAAAATAAAATAGAAATAGGATTGAATTAAGATTATATAATAGAACTAAATACTGATATTACATTTAAACACAATGCACATTGCAATACTAATCAATAGCAATTAACTATGTTATATATATATGTCCGGTTTGTGTTGAATCTAACTTCAAACATAAAAATCGTACAGATTACGTTTAACAAAATCAAAACTAATAAATGAAGGCGGTGATTAATTTTCTTTACCATAACACATGAATTTAATAGAAAAGACGTCAACCAATTTGACAAAATCCTATGAAAATTACAAATATAACATCAAACTAAATACATGAATTTGGGATAGGTAAGTACCGTAACACGTCTTATAGTAATGCGAATTCACACTCAGCAAAACAGTCACAATCGGGAATAAGTCACGTTCGGTAATTAAAAGATCAGACGACGTAATGACAAACCACAATCTGTGGTAAAAATGTCCTTAGCTAGTTTGGTCAAAGACACATCATATGGATAAACTATTCCGTGATGGTGTCCATAAAATTTACGGAGTGTCAATTTTAATCTGTCCTCCTCATAACTTTGTTGAAGCAGTTTCTGTGTAAGGAGCACACTTCTGTACATGAAGTCCGTATAGTGTGAACATGCACGACTAACCTACATAAGTGTCCTTACAAACAACGGTATATTGCTGGGTTTTCCAAGTGCTCCACGAAACCTCTTTCTAAACTATTAACATCTATTGTATCAGCAATCAAAGACGGCCTTCAAAGTTATTGTGAAACTGCCTATTCTAGAGGTAGCGTGAATCAGATGTGGATACTTAAAAATTTCAAAGATCTTTTACAGTACATACAATCCAACTCTCTTTCATCTTGTAATAGTGTTAAAACATTTGACTTTTCTATTCTTTACACCAGTATTCCACATTCCAAACTAAAAGAAAAATTGAAAGAGTTGGTATTGCTCTGTTTCATAAAAAAGAATGGCCAACGTAGATACAAGTATCTCGTCTTAGGGAGGTATAAATCCTACTTTGTAAATGATCACTCTGATTCAAACAAAAAATTCTTTGAAACTGATATTATCTAGATGCTTGATTTCTTGATTGACAACGTATTTGTTACGTTCGGAGGACGTGTTTTTCAGCAGACTGTCTGCATTCCAATGGGAACAAACTGTGCCCTCTTCTTGCCGACTTGTTTCTTTATTATTTTGAGGCTGACTTCATACAGGAACTTCTTAGGAAGAAAGATAAGAAGTTAGAGATATCCTTTAACTTTTCTTTCCGCTATATAGATGATGTTCTTTCACTAAATAATTCAAAATTTGGTGGCTATGTGGAACGCATCGATATCTATCCCATCGAACTAGAGATAAAGGATACTACAGATACAGTTAAATCGGCCTCATATCTTGACTTACATCTAGAAATTGACAATGAGGGTCGGTTGAAAACAAAATTTACGACAAAAGAGATGATTTCAGCTTTCCAATTGTGAACTTTCCATTTCTAAGTAGCAACATTCCAGCAGCACCTGCATACGGGGTATGTATCTCCCAATTGATACGATATTCCCGTGCTTGTATTTCCTATCATGATTTTCTTGATAGAGGGTTGCTACTCACAAGTAAGCTATTAAACCAAGATTTCCAAGTGGTGAAGTTGAAATCATCCCTTCGTAAATTATACGGACGCCATCACGAGTTGGTTGACCGTTATTGAATAACAGTTCTACAGACGATATCAGATATGTTTCTTACGTCGTAACTACAATCCCCTTCCCTTTCATGAATGTGACCTACCGAATTAAGACTATTTATCGGATTTATTATCACATAAGCAACACGACGGGTACCACATGTGGAGCAGGATCTGCTTACCCTTCCGGAGCACCTGAGATCACCCCCAGTTTTGGGTGGGGTTCGTGTTGCTTAATCTTTAGCTTCTATGTTGTGTCATATGTACTATTGTTTGTCTGTTTGTCTTTTTCATTTTTAGCCATGGCGTTGTCAGTTTGATTTCGATTTATGAGTTTGACTGTTCCTCTGGTATCTTTCGTCCCTCTTTTGAATGTTAAACTTAGCCATTCATGCATTTAAAACATGTTCCGTTGTTTTTTTCTATTTTGTGTTTCGTATGACAATATAACTTTGTTTACCTTTTGATAAATAAATTAAAATGCACACAAAAGTAACATTTCTACATAATTACGAATATTTTTTGAAAAACTAATGTAAATCCGTGATCAACCTGATATCTATTTTAGTCGGCGACACACGATTCCATGAAACTCTGGAAAACAAAAACTCAAGGAAACCTGGAAAATTCTGTACTTTAAACAAAAATAAGAATGTAACCTAAAGAATAAGCATGCGTTTGTGGAATTATTGTGGACAAGGTTCAAATCCTTCAAGTCTGTCTTCTGCAAATCTTCGAAGCCCGGGCATTGTGAGCATCATTGTGTCTTTCACAAGTTAGCCCATCACCGTACACTACACATGCGTTTAATTTTGCGTTAGATATGGGGAGATATGTGTGCAATTTCTCTAATATTGCGATTGTTCCACGGTGGAAGATGTATTTCTTGAATTGTTCCCTAGTTTATCTATAAAGAAACGACTATAATTTGTATCTTTAATCATGATTTCCAGGCTTACAGAAAATCATTGGACTTGGCAGTGAAAAGGTGTTTTGGAAGAAAAATCATTACATGAACTTTTTATATATTTTTTTTTTCTTCAAAGAAAGGTGAATTAGTATATATTTTTTCATCATACCCAAATCTGACTAAATGTGATTTTTTTCCATGACTGCTGTATGTTGATTGGTAAAAGGTTTAGGACAATGGGACTTAAAAGCTTGGAGATATTTTGCATCAATAAACTCCACCTCAAAGCCCTCAAATATCAGTCGTTGTTTCAAATCCATCAGATGGTTAGAGCTCCTCATTGGTATTGTCGATGCCAGAATAAATTCATCAGTAGGTAGATTGGTAGCTTCAATCCTATTCACAGCAGCGTATGCGAGAGCCCACACATAATACTTATTTTGATGATCTGTGGTTTATTGTCTAACTGTAAAGTGCTTACCAAAGTTGTCCCAACAGAACGTGTAGACTAATGACGTCATACTACAATCGACGTAATAACTTTGTGGCGTCAGTTGGATGGGTGCCACTAATCTACTTGAGAAAACAAACTGGTTCTGTATCTTGACATGAAGTGACAAACAACTTCCCCACTTGTAGCTTAATTTCCATAACTCATGAAACTACTACATCAAATAATCAAATTGTATGCCTGCATTTTTTTGTTGTAAAATAATAAGATATTGAAATTATTTTGTTTTGTTTTTGTTTGTTTGTTTGTTTGTTTGTTTTTTTAAGGGCTTTTCGTGTCTTTGGATGGGTAATGAATTTATTTTCCTTCTTCAATACAGGGATTTGCAATAATATAACATACATTCAGATCCCGCAGTCCCCTCCAAAACAATATTTATATTACAATAAAATATGTTACACTGCAGCACAAGACCAATATGCTCTTTTTACAAACATTAAGCAACCAAATTGTCTTTCGTCCTTTCTTTCGTGAGGCCCCCTCATTTTAAGATATTGTTGTTAATTATCTATTTTCAAGCTCTTAAATTCTTCAAACGATGTATTTTGGTCACCACGATCAATAATAAAGTATAACAAATGAGTGAAAATAGAAAAACAAATTAAGCCGACAGCACGCTTATATTGACAGAAGCAGACAATAAACTTAGGCGTTCCTAAACAAAACATTGACAATAGTCTTACGGTAAATAGTCTTCAATTCGGAAGGTCAAAGCAATACCAACCAAGAGGTTTCGTGGAGCACTTGGAAAACCCAGCAATATACCGTTGTTCGTAAGGACACTTATGTAGGATAGGTATCCAATACAGTGACGGAAGATCCAAGTCTTCATCTTTGGTTGAAATTCCAAAGGAACATAGAACAGACCTATGATTATCCAGAATTTCCTTTTTGGTAAGTGTCGTGAGGGTATATGTTGAGTTTTTCCAAGTGCATTGTCAATACCTAATTTGTTTATCAAGCAATTGATGTAATGAGTTTTACATACAAAAACGATGTTGTTTGGGGTTTTATCTGCGGGGGACTACAACATATGTTGTCAAGGGGTAGGATAAGTGTTTTACAACATTTGGGTCTTTACAGATTGACGTAGCATGGGCATTGATAGACCCATTCAGTGTCTTAATTATTTGTACCAACGACCTCACAGCCTTAATCCATTCGGAAAAAGTGTCTACGTCTTTGTATGAAGTTGTATTTCCAATTGATGGATTTAGGCTCACGATAATTCGGACCTTTCGATAACGTATTTTGCAGGGAAGTGTAATTGACAATGTTGATGTCACCGGTAATAACGTGGCCAGCCTGATTATATATGAATTGGGAACTAGCACAAGTGCAATCAGGAAGTTTGGACTTGAAGTTGTCAATATTGAGATTCTGGAAAATGTGTTAATAATTAAAAAATTTGGTTGCAATAGGTATAAGAAATGATTGATACAGACTGATCTTTGAAATAAGGAGGTATTTTCGACTAAACTAATTTATGATGAAGGATATTGCCCATAATAGAGACATCATGCAGAGTATTTGATGTATAATGACGATGACCATAACTGCGTCTACGTCGAGGAGTAACGGAAGGACTAGATAGAATACTAGTACCTATACCATCAGTTATGTCATAACAACCATATCATGTCGCAGTTCCCAATTGTTTAATCAATTAGTCCTCTTTTTGTCTACGTAGAAGCGTTTAAAGATGAGGATTGTTAGTGCTGTGGTATATTTTTTCGATAATGCGAACTGTCATAGAAACGATGGAATGATCAGGCTGATTCAAATGCTGGTAAAGAATGTCGTTAGCATTGAGGTTAATGTCTGATCTATGACAACACTCACGTTAGTTTAGCCTTCCTTTTGTTTCACCGACGGATACCAATCCGCAAAGGTTACACTCTTATCCGTAGACGACATTTATCGATTTACAATTAAGATCATCGTAACTTCTGGTAAAATATGACTTCTTGGTTAAATTTCTAGTGAATTCAGCATCTGTTATCAAATTTCACAAGTTTTGCATTCTTTCGTCTCACATTTCGAAATTGTTCAGAGTCATCAAAATCCAAAATGTCATTAAGGAGAACTTTAACCTTGGTTTGGTATCCCGTTTCTTTTCTGTGTTAATGTTTTCTATTTTCGAAGAGAACCATGTACAATATTTTTCTACAGTCAGAGCAAAATTATCCGAATTTGCCTAACGACAAACATATAACCCCTTACTGACGTAGTTTTCTGAAGGTGTGGATAGTGTTTTTTTTATTCTGCTTAAACTAGTTGCCACTGGATGCTAAGGCTATAATCAATCCGATGATATTGATACTAAACCATGACTGATCATATCTACCAAACGAAGCCAAGAAAACAAGGAGAAAACACGTTTCTGTGTGTGTTACATTTTAATGTTGTGTTTCTGTTGTGTCGTAGTTCTCTTAAATTTGATGCGTTTCCCTAAGGTTTAGTTTGTAACTCGGATTTGATTTTTCTCTATCGATTTATGAATTTCGAACAGCGGTATACTACTGTTGCCTTTATTTATATGCATTTTATCTATTTATTAGATCTGTAATCTTACTTTCGGTTGTGAAAAGACAAATACTTTCTGAATTATCTAATATAAGGTGTTTAACATTAAAATATTTTTAAATTTGGTGTTGTTATAGTGTTATGCTTTCGTAGAAAAAAAAATT
Organism: Mytilus galloprovincialis; assembly: GCF_965363235.1. Classification (NCBI taxonomy): domain Eukaryota; kingdom Metazoa; phylum Mollusca; class Bivalvia; order Mytilida; family Mytilidae; genus Mytilus; species Mytilus galloprovincialis. The sequence continues at coordinate 75,511,569 of NC_134841.1, read as the reverse complement.
ACAGATCAAAGAAGGCTCATAATGAGACTAGAATGATAACGTATAACTGAAGCTGAAGTAAGATATAACTTAACGAACATGATTAACATCAATTTAAAACATCGTTGTTCATTGTAATATTAATAAAACGGGCACGCAATACTCGTGTTAGCTTTGTTTTAAATCTTGAATTCGCTTTTAGATTGAAAAAAAAACCTTTGTGTGAACCTTTCGTGAAAGCATTGCATCTAGACGCATCTGGCACCAAGTAATGAGTGAGATATTTAATTCTCCCTTGTCAACAAAAAGATTAATTTAATGATTTTCTGATAAAAAAACATCGAAGTACTGTATCAGTGTCGTAGTAAGTAAAGTGTTGGTTCACTATTGAAATAATCAGGTTATATCCCGGAACTAATAAGAACGCATATTAACTCATACAAGATTTGGTTTGAAAATGAATGATATAACAGACATCTAGCTAATTTTAATGTGTTTTCTAAGACATGATTGCAATTAGCTTTCTGTTGCAAAGGGAGAGCAGTATGTAAATCTCTTATACATCTGTGATGAGTTAAATTATACAGACAGCTTAGTCTTGCAATCTTTTGTTATATATATTTACTGTTAACATGTTAGTTAACACTTTATGGACATTTTTTTTTTTTATGTCAACTTCTGTTTGACCTGTAGTGGAAATTTAATACTTATGTTGCCGCGCCTTGCAGTAATGTAATGTGGTTGATAAAAAAAAAGGAATTGTTGAAATATTACTTAGAGCGATTTGCAAATTTGTACGGTTTGTCCTGAAATAAAGGAAGAATCTCGATCTGAAAAATAAATAAGGAGAAAATCTAGCTTACAGACAGACACGATAATTGAAAAGAATTTCATTGTGTTAATTTCCTCATTTTTAAATAGATGCCCATCATCACATATTATATCGTTTAAACGTGTTTAGATTCTGTTACGTCACGATTGTATTTTGCAACGATAAATTCAAATAATCCCTATATCGGTCGGAAAGCAAGCACTAGAAACGACCGTTGTTGATACTTTTTTAAGACAACACAGTGACTGATATTACAGGCCGCCATTCTGGAATTGCGTTAATTTCGCGGCAATTTGGAAAATATTCTTTTTTCTGTTTCTTACAGCTAATTGGAGTCAGACATATATGTGTCTTTCCATCTTTTTCAAAGCATGTGTGTTATTATCAAAGAAAACAGTACTCAGATTGGCCGTTCTTTAATTCGAGCACCTGAGACCTACCCTAGTTTTTGGTGGGATTTGCGTTGTCAGTATATTTTCGATTTATGAGTTTGACTGTCCCTCTGGTATTTTCGTCCCTCTTTTTTAACTAATGTAGAAAATTAAGCATAATTGTTTAAGTTTTCTTCTTTTTTTCACAGATCTATTAATCTTTAAAAAAAACTAAATACTAAAGCTTTAAATATAGTGAATGAAAGGAGATATGGTTTATTCAACAAGGCAGCAATCACACGACAAAACTAATCAGTGAGAAATGTATAAGCATAATAGGAAGAACTATTACTGCAACAGTATTAGTTCCTGGCGAAATATATGTAATTCAACAGAATCGTATAGCATACCATTGTTTATGAATAAATGACCGGTATCAAAAGGAAAAATAAATGTTGACAAATGGAGACCATCATACAGGCTTCAACAATAGAAATGTGTCAAATTGCCCGCATTTTATTCATTATAAATTTTATTTGAGATTAATAATGGGAACCCGAATAATCGTTATATGAGGCGGTAGACATAATGGTGTAATGCTGTTGCTGATTTTTTCTGTTTACGCATGTTCACTGCCATAAAACCTCAAGGCAATCTTAACTTGTTGCTTCACTGAAAGGGCTGTATTCTTGTTTGTCCCACGCTCCAGATTCCCTCTCATTAAATTTGACAAGTACCCAAACTGCGAAAATATCGCTTTTTAGCTCACCTGGTCCAAAGGACCAAGTGAGTTTTTCTCATCACTTGGCGTCTGTCGTCCGTCGCTAACTTTTTAAAAAATCTGCTCTGAAACTACCGGGCCAAATGAATCCAAACTTGGCCACAATCATCATTGGAGTATCTAGTTTACAAAATGTGTACGGTGACCCCGCCAACCATCCAAGATGGCCGCCATGGCTAAAAATAGAACATAGGGGTAAAATGTAGATTTTGGCTGATATCTCTGAAACAAGAGCAAATCTGACTTCGGCTCAAATTGTTTATCAGGTCAAGATCTATTTCCCCTGAAATTTTCAGATAAATCCGAGAACCCGTTGTTGGGTTGCTGCACTTGAATAGGTAACTTTTGTCGTATTTGGTTATTATCCTGAATATTATTATAGATAAAGAAAACTGTAAACAACAATAATGTTCAGCAAAGTAAGATCTACAAATAAGTCAACATGACGAAAATGGTCAATTGACCCCTTAATGAGTAATTGCCCTTTGTAGTCAATTTAAATCAAAGCATTTAGAGAAAATCTGCTGTGGATAAAATTGTTCATTAGGTCAAGATCTATCTGCCCTTAAGTTTTCAGACCAATCAGGCAACTTGTTTGGCTACTGCTCCTGAATTGGTAATTTTAAGAAAATTTTGCAGCTTTTGGTTATTATCTTGAATATTATTATAGATAGAGATAAACTGTAAATAGCAATAACGTACAGAATAGTAAGAGCTACAAATAAGTCCACTTGACCAGTGTTCAATTGACCCCTTAAGGAGTTATTGTCCTTTATAGTCAATTTTTACAAAATATTTTCCACTGTCACTTTTGGGCCAATTTCATTTTAGATAGAGATAATTGTAAGCAGCAAGATTGTTTAATAAGTAAGATCTACAAACACATCATTAACACCAAAACACAATTTTGTCATTAATCTATCTGTGTCAATTGTTTAATATGCACAAGGTGAGCGAGACAGGCTCTTTAGAGTCTCTAGTTCTTACCATAGGTGGCTGAAACAAATCATTGACAGTCATCTTAGATTAAGGTTACTCAATTGATTAAAATTTAATCAACCTCAAGGAGGTCGATTAATATAACACCATTTTGACAAAATTAAACAAGTTGAACAACACGATAAGGGACTAATTATATTTAACACAGTGATAAGTAAAATTTAACGACTCGTTTAATTTAAGGACAAGTTGAACAAAAGACCCCAGATCTAATTAACATAATTTTTATTTTTATTGATTTTCTAGTATCAGAATTGCGAGACATCGTACAGATTTGCCATTTCTCCCTTGACACGACTCAATTGTGAACATTTTGTAGGATAAAAATAGGTTACTACCAACTGTGTTTGACACGACATTTTGATTTCGCAAACGACTTCGACTACTGCAATTTTGGACAAATAAACAGTAGTATACCGCTGTTCGCAATTCATAAATCAATTGAGAATAAAACCAAATCCCGTTTACAAACCAAAAGTGAGGGAAACCCATCAAAATAAAGAGAACTACGTCACAACAGAAACATCACTTAAATGAAACACACACAGACACGAACTATAATATAACAATGGCAATTTTCCTGACTTGTTACTAGACATTTTTAGAAAAAAAAATGGTGGGGTGAACCTCTCGCTTTTATAGCAATATTAAATATAGCACTAAAATGACATTACATGAAAGGACCACAATACAAATAAATGGAAGAACATACAGGACAGAGAAACACACAAATAAACAAAAACGACAATGCAACTCTCACTGAAATAAACTATACGATAACAAAAATTTCATTACAGGTAAAAAGTCTGACGAAAGACAAATTGTATGAAGGAGATTCGCTACTCAGTTTCAAAATAACTAGCTTTCGTTACTCTAGTATATATGGATATTGGATTAATAACAGAACCAGAAAAGCAAAACATATGTATATATATATATATATATATAAACGAGTCTAAATTGAAAACTACGTTCAAACCTATGATTGCGTTGGATAAAAACCGCAATTTTTATACTTGTGCATGTAAAACAAATTTCGTTGTAGAAGGGTCTAAAAACAGCACAAACAACATTTTCCAAAAAAACAAAAAAGTGAAAAGTATATTTAAACAAAACGCATCTGACAAACAGGTCGAACAACTGATGTTCTTTAACCCTGCTGACTGCCATTGGCGATTGCCAAATAAAATAAATCACAAGATGTAACAAAATGGATCTTAATATAAATTTAATACTAAACAGAAAAAAAAATTAACTTGTGGCCACGATGTTATGCCACAAGCATACGGTGTCAATATTTTTTTAGTACACCAGATCCGGATTTCGACAATAAATGTCTCTTCAGTGATGTTAGGGATCGAAACGGTATTTGGAAGGTCATATAAAAAGTACCCTCATTTTTAGATAGACTCTTGAATTTTAAGAGTTGATGTAGGATGAACGGATCATATAAACCGGAGGGAAAATATGATACAAGCCCAAACGAAAAAATATAAACGAGTCTAAATTGAAAACTACGTTCAAACCTATGATTGCGTTGGATAAAAACCGCAATTTTAATACGTGTGTATGTAAAACAAATTCCGTTGTAGAAGGGTCTAAAAACAGCACAAACAACATTTTCCAAAAGACCAAAAAAGTGAAAAAAAAGTATATTTAAACAAAACGCATTTGACAAACAGGTCGAACAACTGATGTTCTTTAACCCTGCTGACTGCCATTGGCGATTGCCAAATAAAATTGATCTCAAGATGTAAAAAAATGGATCTTAATATAAATTTAATACTAAACAGAAAAAAAAATTAACTTGTGGCCACGATGTTATGCCACAAACATACGGTGTCAATATTTTTTTAGTACACCAGATCCGGATTTCGACAATAAATGTCTCTTCAGTGATGTTAGGGATCGAAACGGTATTTGGAACATATATATAAGTCAATGTGCTTGTTTTCGAGATCTAAGTTGTATGTTCTACTCAGCCAGCATATGGCTCTGAATCATTGTTTGTCGATTGCTGCAGTGCATAATATTTGTTTTCCGTTTATTATTTTGCACATAAAATAAAGTATTTGGTTTTGTCGTTGGAGTTGTTTTACATATGTCATTTTAGGTAGGTTTATAGCTTTCAATCCGGGTTTCGTTTATTTTACTGTCGTATGGTGACTTATGGTTGATTAATTCTTCAACATTTAGTTTAGTTTGAAAGTTGTCTCTTTGGCAAATATTACACTTTTTGGGGTAATGTCAGCATCGACAGATCTTATTTAAGTCAAACAATCTATAAACGATTTACTTATGCTTTTGTAATTGAATAATTAGTTATCAAACGTACCAGGATTATAATTTAGTACGCCAGACGCGCGTTTCGTCTACATAAGACTCATCAGTCACGCTCATATCAAAATATTTATAAAACCAAACAAGTACAAAGTTGAAGAGCATTGAGGATCCAAAATTCCAAAAAGTTGTGCCAAATACAGCTAAGGTAATCTATGCCTGGGATAAGAAAATCCTTAGTTTTTCGAAAAATTCAAAGTTTTGTAAACAGGAAATTCATACAAATGACCACATGATTGATATTCATTTCGACACCGAAGTGTTGACTACTGGGCTGGTGATACCCTTGAGTACGCCAGACGCGCGTTTCGTCTGCATAAGACTCATCAGTGACGCTCATATCAAAATATTTATAAAGCCAAACAAGTACAAAGTTGAAGAGCATTGAAGATCCAAGATCATCCAAGTAGGGGAAATATTGGAATTTAGCATTTCAAGACGGAGATGAGCCTCCAAAACAAAAAACAGACCCGATACGTTCCTGCAACTCTTTGCATTTGACTAACAGCTCTTTCCTTGACAAACATTACATTGTTAATGACATCTATCTTGAAGCACGGCTATGTAAACTTTTAAGCATGTTCTAAAGTAATCGTGGTTTTAATTCCCGGACCAATACCTTATATTACTGACTTTAACCTCGAAACTCATTTTCATATATATAATATAATTAATAATTAGCTTAATATTTAAAATCTAACGAAATATTGCATTACTAACTGATATTTAAAAACTATTAGTGTAATATTATTCAAGACATATGGTGCAATGTTGTGCTATATCGTAATAATAATTATAATTTATAAATAAACGTTATCGATATTATTTCAAACAAATCGGATTAAATTCATGCTTTCTAGTAAAATCGCCTTTGGAATATAGCCTGTTGGAAAAGAGGGACACACTATGGTTGCATCAATGCAATTGATTTTATAAGGATATAAGAAAGAAATGTTCTCTTGGGTTCGAAGTAAAAAAATGTATTATAACTAGTGGTCTGAAATACTACGAACTATGCAACTATGGAAAATTATTTTGTTTTGATGATTACAAAGCAAAAAATTACGTTGATATATATAGACTATTTGATTAGTTCAATTGGACAAATGCTTTAAAATTTGAGTCAGTCAGAATATCCGTTCTTTAATTCAAAATTGACCGCATTTAATTAATAATGAGCATTTATTAAATTATAAGCCTGGTACCTTTGATAACTTTTTACAATACGTTTTACTGAATGACAACATATGTAAACTGGATCTCGTTCAGACTAAATGTACCTATTTGAATATTCATTTCTAATAACATCTGTATTAAAAGTGTGTCTCTTTCACTATTTGATTAGGAATCAAAAATGCAAATATAAAAGACGTCCTTGAGCAATCTGTAGTCAACATCAATATGTAACAGTATACTTCTAAAGTATGAATTTATTTTCCCGGTCCCTTGTTTAATATTTGGCTAATCATGTCCGATTGATTAATTAACATCATTTTTTAAAAGATGGTTTGTCGTCAGTTTTTGTAATTAATCATCGTTAAAAGCTCTATTAATGCAATATGTCTATCAGAAGGCAAAGGAAGTCATTGCTGCAGCTTCCTGTATTGTATTAAATTGACAGGCAATTGAAGATACTACAGTTTGTAACATTAATTATTTGCATTGTAATTTTGTTAGTTTCCATTGGCATATGAATGGCATCGCAGGTTAAAGGCATACAATCTGAAACTCGCATCATACTCAGTTTAAAGCAGGGTGTATAAATGGGAGGATTACTTGATTCTTTTTTTTTATATATAGATATAGGAAGATGTGGTGTGAGTGCCAATGAGACAACTCTCCATCCAAATAACAATTTTAAAAAAAAATCTTGATATTGATCGGAACGGTCCTTCATTTGTAAACTTTCTAAATGTACACGTGGAATTCACTGCAGGATCAAATTAACGTGATGATCAATTATATCTTTGAAGATTACCGGTCTGTGTTTATTTAATGTTTGAGTCATTCTTGTTTAAAATAAAGTGTGTTGGAAGAGAAAAATGATTATTTCAGAACCTTACACAAACAAAAATTTAGATCTCATAAAACCATTAAGAAGATAATAATTTTATCAAACCTTTCCTTATTTTTCCTATTCATTAAGTCCTCAATGGTAATCACCAACAGGCGGTACAACATTGTCAAGATAGGGTCACTAGTTTGGCATTGGGGGGTGGGGATGTACAGGTACGCAGTCACGGCTGGTCGAAATGGTAACGTTTTCAATCTGATTCCTCCTGTAGAGAGAGAGAGTTGTCATGCTTTTACAAACTTTTCTTTTAAAACCATTGTAACAACTCATTGAGGGTTCGAAAGGTCCTGTTGCAAGTCCGAATTGTCACTTTTCAATATGAGTAAAGTATCACAACATATTCAATAGGTGTGGGTTCTGCCATGTTGGTCTACCGAGATGAGTGAGTTGAAATTTAGAATACCAGCGAGATTAAAAATTTGGTGCCTTGGACTGGCAACATACCAAGAGTTTTTGTAAGGATTTTGTATCGTGGTAACAGTTTAGTACATAATATACGTGGTATCGAGTTTAACGTTCCTATTTATTTGAAACGTAGATGTGTTTATATATACCATCTCCTAAAAAGAGAAACCACACCCCCTTTAGCTTGTGTCCAACCTAGTTAACAATATTTTCATACCCGAGTAAAATTTTCTGTTGCTAGGGGTATCTGTTTACTTGAACTAATTATTAGTCAGTTTTATAAACAGTAGCAATATCCACAGTATATTTAAGTAATTATTATACCGAAGTTGCAAAGAGTAAAATGTTTTTGACCCGTCCGTCAGTCCTGTTTCTTGTCATCGCAACTCCTCTCAAACCACACAACAGAATTTCACGAAACCTTTTTAGATGAAAGGACATATTATGTAGTTGTGCATATCGACAGGAAATTACGATTTTTTTCTAGGAGTTATGCCCCTTTGAACTTATTTGCTTCAATGTACTACTACAACAGTTTGTCATCGCAACTCCTCTGAAACCACAAAACAGAATTTCATGAAACCTTTTCAGATAATAAGGACATACTATGTAGATGTGCATATCGACAGGAAATTAAGATTCATTTTTTTTCTAGGAGTTACGCCCCTTTGAACTTATTTGCTTCAATATACTTCTGCATCAGTTTGTCATCGCAACTCCTCTGAAACTACATAACAGAATTTCATGAAGTCTTTTCAGATAATAAGGACATACTATGTAGATATGCATATCGACAGGAAATTACGATTCATTTTTTTTCTAGTAGTTGCGCTTCTTTGAACTTATTTGCTTTAAGGTACTACTTCAACAGTTTGTCATATCAACTCCTCTGAAACCACACAACAGAATTTCATGAAACTGTAGATAATAAGGACATACTACGTGCATATCGACAGGAAATTACGATTCATTTTTTTCTTTTAGGAGTTACGCCCCTTTGAACTTGTATGCTTCAATGTACTTCTGCAACAGTTTTTCATCGCAACTCCTCTGAAACCACACAACAGAATTTCATGATAGTTTGTAGATAACAAGGACATACTATGTAGATGTGTATATTGACAGGAAATTATTATTCAATATTTTTCCTTATACTTATTTAATTTCTCCAATGATAACGTGGGGTATGTAAGCGTGCTCACTAAGGTTGTTTAATTGCTTATATTTTAATTTAAATTTCCTCTTCTATATTGTAGGATGCGTTCAGCCAACCTTTTAATTTGTATCGTTTGTTAAAAGACTTGTAGAAAAATGCAAAAAAATAATTCTAAACTTGGCCACAATTAAAAATATTTCAGTTTGCCCAAACCCGACCCATGACTGGTTGTGGGTAGGTAGGTAGTAGGCAAATTTTTTTTTTTTTTTATCAGAATTTGCATGAAAATATGAAAACAGTACCGTCAAACCTTTGTAGAGACGATCAAAAGCCATGGATGTAAGACCTCTGTAAATTAGTCTACTATCATGATAGAATTAAATCACTCAACAATAAAAGTAGCAAACTTAAGTTTATTGTCAAATTCCTGTACAACCTATGTTCACTCATGATAGGCTCGAAAGTTTGTAGCCCACTCTTGTCTGATACAGTAACAACGGCTTCGTCGGTTTTCCGCATGTCCATCTCATCAGGATCGGAAACCTCATCAAAAACATCATTCCAGGTTTTCTTATTGGTCAAGCGATATAACCTATAAGACACAATACTTTTTTTTTTTTTTTTTGTGGTTTATTTTAAGTAGTACAGACGAAGACTAAAAAAGACTGTCTGCCATATTCACATGTTTTACTTTTTTTACGTTCGTTTAATCAGAAGATAAAACCCGAGATCGAATATCGATTGACTGCGTCTCTTACACGATTTCTTGTTATCTTATTCACAGTAACTTTCAAACGTAAGACGACTAACATTAAGTTTATACGATCGGAGCGGAGATGAAAAAAAATCTTTACAATAAAAACGGCCAGAAAACAAAATGAGTTTGCAGGGTTTTTTTTCGGGTAGGTCACTTTTGCCAAACATACAATATCTTTATTTTGGCCTTGGGTTTAGAAAATCTTCCTGCATATATGGGCCGCCTGAATTAAGTAGTTGTAGTTTGAATATAGTTTTACTCTTTTTGTAAAATTATGCGACGCCGACTCACACAAGCAACTTCTGTTTCTAGTATAGAAACTTTATTGATACTCCTGACATTATCTTCAAAACATTTTTAATGAGACAAATGTAATGGTACACCTTTTATGTCGAAAATGACATTTTCTCGTGTCAAAGGAATATTTGACATTAAAAATAATAGAATAACATTTGATTGTTGTGCAGCAGTTATTAAATGTTGCACTATTTCCTGTAAAACACTTCACTAATTGTATTTGATTTCTTTTGTTGTTGTATTTAAACGATTTTTTTTTTAAATTGATACAAATACAACTACAATCAAATGTTATGAAAATATAATTTCAAACGTATTGTTGATTGACATTTTTTTCAATCTGTTTGCAAACCAAGATAAACTTTCGACACCTTGCGACATGACTTCTGCTCGCATGAATTTTACATCACACATTTTTTTTTGCTTATGCAACATGCAGATCTTGGATTTTGAAAAGGGACCTCAAACTAGTCGACGTTTGGAGTGGCATATGCTAAAAGTTTAAACATAAACCATATATATTGCTCCATAGTGGGCGAGGCCCCTTCCTGTCCTACAAAAATCCTTTTCTGCATGTAACATTCCTTATTCTCTTTTGGCAGTTTGTTGTGTCGTTCAATCTGCTAAATAGTAAATTCTTTCTTCTCCACATCATCATTAAAAAAATGTGAATTTCATGCCAAGTACAATTTGGATTCCTTTTCTTTGGAATGATTATATTTAATAATTTTTTATAAATGTTTCTTTCTTTATAAAGTAGCGTTTTTGCACGGGCGTTTCTTTTAGCGGGTACTCTTTGAACGAAATCTTAAAATTATTCCCGACTAGATAACACTTCATAATATTAATATATGAACGCGAAATTTCTAACTAAATTTTAACAAATTATCAACTCAGAATTGGAACTCCTCTTCGTATATAATTTTATGTTTTTCGTATTTAAAAATAAAGTAGTAAATAATTTTTCTTTTTTCTTATTCTTTCTCAAATTTGTTAGAAAATTGATGTGAGTCTTCCAATTTATAGAGAATCTACACATAAGAAATATCATGTGTTATCGTGTTCATTATAATAAAAAAAATATGACGTATTCGTATAAAAGGAAATTATTTTCATAGGAATACATTTTCTATTTTGACAGTTACAAGGTCAACATAGGTATGACTATCTTATGACAGCTATGATTTACATTCTATGACATATCATTTGAAAGTCATAGGATGGTCATAAAATTTGTCCTAAGATCCAGTACAAAATGTTAGTTCATTAATAATTTAAAGGACCCTTTCAACTTATTGCCTTTTTTTCATGGTATGAGGGTAAAACATTAGAAGGATATTCTTGAAAATCAGTTTAAAGATTTTGGGACTCCAAATTGCAATATTTTATTGACTCGCCAGTTTAGTCTTGTCCATTTGTCTTCCTGCCCATAATTCCACATTATGTTAGAATCCTTGGTTTTGATTGGTTGATACCCAGTGTATTTTTCACCAATTTATTGTTTTCAGATGAATATCGTTCAATTTGTAACGCCGCCGGGGTATATGCAAAAGTATACGCATTTTTTACCCTCTCTGTCGTGGTATTTGCCAAAAAATACTCTATCCGACTGGACGCTTGTAACGTAACGATCATCAGTGCGTTTTGAACGTAAATATTCGGTGTAATTAAAAAAATATAGCATGTTCTTGTGGGGTATTTGAGAAAAAAAAACACCTCCTTAACATGATATATCTGTTCAGAATACTGCAGTATGCATTTATAACCTGAAAAAGCATAATGTTATACTTTAATAAAATAAAGTTCTTACAGTTTTGCGATGCAAACAGGAAATGAACATTTCATTCCACCATTTTTACCAAAACGCCGTAAAAAAGAAATGAGTATTTTAGTCCAGCGGCTACAAGCATATTTCAAACAAATTGAGCACATCCTGCTACAATCATGAAATTTAACATAGACCTTCCTTAACTATTACTCTTTTATTTCAGATAGGGAGGCATTTGAAAAAAATGTCTCACTTCCGGTGAAATCCAAAATGGCGGATAGCATACTAAAATCGGCCCAATATCGAAGGCTAGTATGTGAACAGGTGTTGTTATGCTACTAACATAATATTTTGTACCAACCTTTGTTATATGCTACTTTTGAATATATGATATAGATAAGATGTCTTCAAAAACCCTACTTCCGGTGAAATCCAACATGGCGGATATAGTACTAGAATAAGCTTATTTTTAGAGGGGTAATTGAAATGTGTTTTAAAGTATTGCTACTATCATTACATTGTGCAGGAACCTTTCTTTTGTGCTTCTCATGGATACAATGTATAAGCCATATCTCTTTAAAAACCTTACTTCGGTAATATCCAAAATGGCGGACATAGAAATATCAATTTTCTTTTTTAATATTTAATTTTTTTAAAATGTAAAGAAAAAGTTTTTTTTGTTGTTGTTTTTTATTGCTTGTCATTAAACTATTGGCTTCTAGTTATCATCAAAACCACTAATTTTGTTCTGTTGCAAATTTTTAAATCACATTTCCGGTAAAAAAAAAACCAAAATGGTGTAAATTTCAAAAATGAGTCCCAATCCATATCTTTGATTTAGAGTTTTAGATAGATTGGTTAAAACAAAACAAAATAACTGAAGTGCTAAAACATTTTTTAAATTACTACTATTTGACTAAAAATACATGTTTATTCACAGTCACCACCGCATGCAAACAAAGCAGTGCACGGGAGACCCGATTTTCTACATTAAAAACAACCGAGACATCCTCTGTATCTGTATGAATACGTTGTCGATTCCGATTCTGGCTTTAATATAACGGTTTGAGAGAGCGCCGCCGATTAATTGACGAGGCGTGAGAGCAGAGTTTACGTTCTCTATGCTACAGTGTCGTCTAGCTGATTCAACGCGATCACTATCTTCACAAAGAATGAGTTTGAGTATTGTGGTGTTTTGCTTAGTGGAATGTCAAAACATTAGAGTGATTCTTTACTTGCTTTTCCACAATATTTGTTCCGTGGTATTCTTCAAACTTCTTTGCAGTTAAGTTTCTCTTAAGACGTGTTTTTTTTTTTTAGAAATTCGTCTGGTTCATTAGCGGGAATCAGCCCCAAAACCACTTTGTACATACATATCAACTTTTAGCTTGTTCGTCTTGCATCTTGTAGTTCCAGTTGGGTAAGCATATTGGAGACACACCCGTCCTCTCTTGACTTGTAATCTATGGTGATCAATCTTGCCGCTTGACGTTGTATCCTTTCTAGCTTATTTATGTTTTTACAGTGTAGGAGTTCCATACTACGACTCCATATTCAATTGTTGAACAACAAGCGAGATGTAATATAAGCTGGGTTTTTTTTTTTGCAAACTTGTGGGCAGTATTTCAAGTTTCTTTTTGAAATTCTAGTGTTGAATTTGCTTTCTTTGCCACGTTTAATATGTGGGTGGTCCTTTTGAGGTCTTCCGAAATTTGTAGGCCTAGGTACGGATTATGCTTGACTTGTTGTGGTATGTGTCCATTTAAACTGTAGATTTTGTGGCTTTTGTTTCTGATGCTTAGGATGTAGCATGTGTTGGCATTGAACCGCATACCCCAGTTCATCCACAATGTACAAGCTTCTGACAAAATGGTGAACCCTTAGAACGAGTTATTTAAGAGTTATCCCCTTTGTCCCTTCGCCATCCATTAGCGCCTGAACTTGGTAGCATAAGAGCCAATTCCAAGCTCGTTCCAATAAACACCTGCCTTAGGATATTGCACGTTTTACATGCTGGTAAAAAACTAGACCAAGTTGAGAGAATACCCTCAACTAGTTTTCCCTTTTGCGCAAATAGTTATTTTCTTGATTCGTTAACCCCATCTGATAAGTTTGTGTGATCTTACAGTTAAACATCGGTTATGATCAATCATCATTCTTTATGTTAAAGTCACATCTTCAAATGCCATCAATGTCTCTCACGCAGTCTTTGTTTCCTTTTCAAGCAATCAGAGAACCATATCACAACTGGTAAAGACATGGATCACAATAAGTGTGTGTAATCACTCATTGCCAGGTGCATTTGAAAGGTCATTGATATATATTTATCCAAAGCTTTTTGTCCTCCCAAACACAATCCATAGTTCGTCCTCCCTTGTCAGGGAATAGCGAAATAGTAATGACAGCAACATCAGTAACAACTATTCAAATCATGACTCGTGCAAGTTCGTGTTGCATTGCATCACACATATACACCATGATTCTATTGTCAACCTCTTAATGTGAACATGGTGAAAAAAAAAAGCATTTGTTATGAGAAGCAAAAGCTATATTTAGTGGGAAAGGAATACACAGACGAATCCAGAGTCAAAACAAAATGACGAAAATAAGAAAGAACTTTTAAGTCTTCATTCGCAACAGCTTGCTCAATAGATTTTGAGGAAAAGGTAGTTGTAGCAACAATTGCTCAGGATGTTCAGTGTTATCCACCACATGATGATTTTCAAACTTAGCATCATGTTCATGTGAAGAGGCTGACACTTGAATGAAGATGCATGTGTCTGATGTTGTTGTCATTGCTGTTTCGCTTTTCAGTGACATAGGGACAGACAAACTTTGGCTTGCATTTGGAAGTGGGAAAAAGCTTCAGATATATATCTACCCATGACCTTTTAAATACACTAGGCATTGAGAGATTACACATTTGCTGGAAAAGGAACTGCGTTTGTGACATGGATGGTGTTTAAAGCTGTGACTCTATCATTTAGAATGATGATTGATCAGCCAACATCACCAATATGGATTTGACAATGTCATTGATAGAATGATACGTGGTTTTGTTGAAAGATCGAACAAACTTATCAGATGGGGTAAACTAAGCAAGAAAAAATGTGTTTTTGAAAGAGGAAGTACTTATTGAGGCTATTCCCACGACTCCTGTCTAGTCTTTTACAGCAAGTAAAACGTGCAATATACCATGGCGGGTGCGAATGAATAACAAGCTTAGTATTAGTTCCTATACTAACTAGTCCATCGCTTATGAACGGCGAAGGGGAAAATATGATCCATGGGAACCCTTTTGGACAACTCTTTGTGAGGCCACTTCATCTTATCAGGAGCTTGTACATTATAAATTTAAGATACAATACCACGATCTTTGTAAATTAAGAAAATAAGCTCTCCGATTTTGAATACTAGTAAACATGTATTTGCGGCCATAAATAAGTCATTCTAAAGATGTTTTTAAAAGAACTTTAATGATTTTATTTTGTTTTAATCAATCTATCCAAAACTCTACATCGAAGATATGGATTGAGTAGTCATCTTTGTAATTTACACCATATTGGGTTTTTTTTACCGGAAGTATTAATTTTGTATTTTAACATATAAAGCCGAATAGAATTAGTGGTTTTGAGGATGATTTAAAGCCAAAAGTTTAATGACCAGCTAAAAAAATCATTTCATATACATTTTGAAAAAAGTTGAATATTAAAATGAAAAATTATCAATATTTCTACGTTCGCCATATTGGATATCGCCGGAAATAAGGGTTTTAAAGACAAATGTCTTATACATTGTATTCATGAGAAGCACATAAAAAGGTTCCTGCATAAAATAATGATAGTATCAATACTTTAAAACATATTTCAATTACCCTCCCTAAAAAGAAGCTTTTTCTACTACTACATTCGCCGGATTTTACTGGAAGTAAAGTTTTTGAAGAGATCGTATCTATATCATATATCCACAAGTCGTACAAAACAAAGGTTTGCACCAAATATTATGATAGTAGCATGTTTATATCACCTTTTCACATTACTAGCCTTCGATATTGGGCTAATTTAAGTATGATGTCCGTCATTTTGGATTTTACCGGAATGAGACATTTTTTCAAATGCCTCCCTATCCGAGATAAAAGAGAATTGGTTGAGGAAGGTCTATGCCAAGTTTCATGCTTGTGGGAGGATGTGCACAATTTTTCACAAAGCCGCCGTACTATTTAAATAAATGATATACATATACATAAATGACTATGTTAACAAGGAAAAACAATAAAAATGGTTTCAAGCAGTAGGAATTGCTTTAATTTTTCGTATTAATCCAACATTAAGTTTATGCTGTTCCTCTTTTACAAATCTACTTTTACAAAAAAACATAGCATGATATAATTAAAAATACATACATACTTGGTCATTTAACTTATTGCACAGACTTTTTATATCATTGATGTAGACATTCTGGCCTCAATAAACACCCAATACCTCCGTAGCAAATACAACTAAGGTAATCTATTCCTGAGGTAGAAAAGCCTTAGTATTTCAAAAATTTTAAAGTTTTGTAAACATTTAATGTATAAATATGACCATATCAACGATAATTCATGTCAGCACAGAATTGATAAGAAAAGATATCCTTAGGGACATATTCAAGTCTTAATTTAACACTCACTTAAAATATGAAATATAAGATGTCAACTCGGTAAATACATAATTTTTTCTGTATTGGCCGAGTTCTGGTCCGGCCAATACAGGATGTTGGAACGTCTCTAGTTTTTCGATCGAAAGTCACGATAAACACAAACTGAAAGTAAACAGTTGTTTGGAAGACGCAGGGTTCATTTACTCACCATAAACATGCTGTAACGTTCAGTATGGGATATATGTCAGGCTTAAAAGTTATCAAAGGTACCAGGATTATAATTCAGTACGCCAGACGCGCGTTTCGTCTACACAAGACTCATCAGTAACGCTAATATCAAAATATCTATAAATCAAACAAGTACAAAGTTGAAGATCATTGAGGATCCAAAATTCCAAAAAGTTGTGCCAAATATGTCTAAGGTAATCTATGCCTAGGATAAGAAACTCTTAGTTTTTCGAAAATTTCGTTTTGTAAAACCGAGGTGTTGACTACTGGGCTGGATATACCAGAAAGTCGCATTCAGTTAAAAAGCATTGGAAAGCAGACGATGGAATTATTTCAGGTTTGGGCAACGAGTAGATTATCACAAGTCATTTCTAGACAACCTCATAATTTCACGATGGTACAAATCGATGTACTGTTTACTTTGGCTTCCGGCCTCACCCCTCATGAAGACTAACCGGTGAACCAAAAAAAAATAGCTTAAAAGTTACCAAAATATAGAATTTGATCGGGTAATATCCGTTTAATATAGTGTTCGTCATCTGATTCGTTTAACTATACGTATTATTAGTTTCTATGGAGTGATTTCAAATCATTCTTGGTGTTTGTTCCATTTGATATTTTTTATACAACTCCACTAAATCTTAGAAATTAATGCGGGATTTGTAAGCGGATAATGTGAAATGGTTAGTATCTTAATACTTACTACCATTATGATATCTGATACACATACCTGTACATTGCTGTATGTATATATTCCTGAAATCGCAACAGTTAATCGCTATAATAAGTGCACGCAATAATTTCTAAATTAAGAGTACTTGACCAGTGACAACACTTAGAGCATATATAACCAGATTTTATAGATCAACTACTTAACGAATTACAAGCGGAGATTTTGTGTTATACTAGACAACCATCATACATAAACAGAGCGAAATTTTGAATATTCTCAATAGTCTCGATGAATCATGTAAAAATACAAGATTAAACTATCCAAAATAAAGACTAGCTATGTCAATCTCTTTTTAATAAAGGTCATGAAAGTGTTTATGTTCAGGTATATCATAAGACCGGTAGAAAACGGATTAGGAGTTTGGCAGAACAGCTCCATATGTTGTAAAGAGGATGGAAAATGAAATACAATCGGTTGATAAGCCGGCCATTGGCGTATTTATAAACAGTGTGTGAGATAACTCTATTCCTGTGACGCGTCAAAGCATTTTAAATGCAAGAAATATGAAGCAAGTTGAAAATAAGACAAGTAAAGAGAGAAAAGAAAATTAGCAAAGACGACAATTCCTATTTAGTTATTTTGTCATACCATCATGAAGTTAATGTTCTTTTTAAAGTTTTAACATTATTAGTAGCTTTACAATATATGATGTCAAAACCCATGATGATCTTCAGTTCTTTGATCGATGCTACATTCAAGATTAAAGGATGACTAGCTTTGGTATTTGTTTAATTCTTTTTTTAAGGTGACGAAACTGTGCATGTTCCGATCATCACGGTAACAGTACAAAAGTTGATTTGGGTTTGCCAAGACAGCTCTTTATATTAAAGAGGGCGGACAATACAATGCAAGCAAGCGACAAGATGGCCATGGGCGTATATAGAGACAGTGTGTGTGTTCTTTGAATTCAAGACACTTTAAATGCAAGAAATATAAAGCAAACATATCGCTACAAAAATAAACGAAGAAAAGAGAATCAGCAAATATGACATTTACTATTAAGTTTGGTTGGCTTATCGTTTAGAAAGATATTTTCATGGAGTTACTGTTTTTCGCCAGATTTATCAAAAAACAATAGCTTTACAATGTATAATGTCTACAGAGAATCAATTGTTTGATATCTATATAGATAATGATCATCCGTTTGAGTTCTTTCAAGAATTTGAAGCTTGGTGATTTATATGTGTAACCAGCTTATCGAAATATAATTTTTGAAGATAAACCAATCATGCCTGTAGCATTCTCGGGTGAAAGAAAGAAAAGTGCATTCTAAATTGTTTCATTTTGTAGCCTCGAAATTTTCCGAAATAAAAAAAAAAACTAATATATACTATTTGTAAGTGATAAAGTCAGGACTTGTTAATGCTATTACGTAGATCTTTTCAAACTGTGATATGTTGATGAGTGTTGGAATCAACATATATGTGACATATATGATTTAAATTAAATTTACAGAACCTGGAAGTAACTTCTGACAATATTGCAGTGTATGTTTTTAACATCAGAGAACTATTGAGATTTTCTAGTGACCAATCATAGAAAGAAGGAATAAAATTATTTGAAAGCAAGTTCCCAGAAGGAATGTAATCATACTTTATGAAAATTTAAAAAGACACATTAAAACATTGTGGCAAGTGGAAAATCGAGATATACGCGAATTTATTTGATCCATTTTCCGGAATAACTAAGAACTCTGGTGAAAGATTGATTAAGTTTCAAGAAGTACCAGTAGATTATTTTGTTCTGAGTAGGTTCTATTCACAAAATTATTCCATAGCAGAAATTCACCATGGATAAGCTGGGATCAGTAACTATTAACTTCGGTTACAGTATTCACACGCTCGTATTCTAAAAGTTGAGATATCCATTCAGAAGCTTGTTATGTCAGAGATGGTCAATATGAGAAAAAACGTGCATTTAAACATAGAAAAGCTTGAAGAATGACACAGAAAAACGATCGAAATCCGTAGAAATCGGAATGGATTCAATGACAATTTATAACAAAACAGATAATTTAATTAAAAGAGCAGACGATTTAAGTTGTTTCATCTTATTGAAAGAGGACATGAATACGATTGGAAATGTGATAAATACCAGTGAATTAGTTACGGGAATTTTTATATCAAGACTATCAGAGTCAATTTTCATGAAATATCTCGGTTAAAACTCCCCAGAATGAAGACGAGCATATTTTTTTTTATCAAGGTGATGAAACTATTAATGTTTGGCCCATCACGGTAAGAGTACGAAAACCGATTCCGAGTTTGTCAGGACAGTTCTATCTGTTTAAAAAAGGAAGAAGAATGCAATATAATCAAGTGACAAGATTGTCCTGGACGTACATGTATATAGAGACAGTTTGTGTAATCGTTCTTTCCTGTGACTCGACAAGACATTTTAGATATCGTTGAAAAAGTGAACGAAGAAAATCAGAAAAGAAGACATTTACAATTTAAATT
This sequence comes from Mytilus galloprovincialis, assembly GCF_965363235.1. Lineage (NCBI taxonomy): Eukaryota > Metazoa > Mollusca > Bivalvia > Mytilida > Mytilidae > Mytilus > Mytilus galloprovincialis. Next base: position 75,491,752 of record NC_134841.1, on the reverse strand, counting down.
TGGTTAGCTTATCATTTGGAAGGATTTATTCATGAAGAAACTGTTTTTCCATATTTTAAAACCAATATTAGCTTTATTGAAGTTATTGAAGCCTGTGTTATAAATTCAGCGCAAACAACGTATTTAAGATATTATAACGTAAAGATTGTCGTTACACTTGTGTATTTGAGCATTTTAAATAGATTACAATTTACACCGTGTATAACGTTTTTCCCTTCATTCACGTATTCTTCGACATGTTGATGCCGTGCCCAATAATGAATAAGCTGAAATTAATAAGGAAAGCGAACTGAAGCGTTACAAGAAAACATCTACGAAAAATAGATGATTTGAAAAACGAAGCGGAGTTAGCTAGGGTGTTTTTTAGCAACATTTGAAAGAGTAGAACAAAAATAAAAACTTTCGCACCATTACTGTCAACGTTAAGAAATCAAACACACCGCCAACCAAATTTACTCTGCCCAATTTCTGAGGAAATATTCTACAATTGAAATCTTTCTGGGACTCTTTTAAATCCATAGTACATAATAATCTAAGTCTACCAGACATTAAATAAATTTAATTACTTATAAAATCACAACCAGAAGTGAAACTTTAACATCCGATACAATTGATGATTTCGCATTTACATGCTTATTATCAGTGGTTTATGACCTGTTCTTGAGCCATAAGGAGATCGAAATTTTCTAACTGCGATAGTATCAAAACAGCAAATATAATGAATAACAGCAACGTCGAGTGCACCCTAGAAGATGTACTTGAATTGGTCCACATTTATATTTCTTTTAACCAATATCTTAAATTATAAACTTATTTTAAAGAAAACATTGCATGAAATAATCCTCTGTTTTTTTCTGTTTTTCAAGCACCAAATTGTTAAATATTAGAGTATAAGGAGAAAGGCTGTGGATTTTCTATAAAATTTCCATGTAATTAGCATTGAATCAACACAATGGACACATTATTCTATTTTAAGGAAGTTAAATTAAACAAGCACACATGAAAGCATTGTCAGACACAACACCACGAAATAACGATTGAGATTATCACATCTTTTAAGACCGTATATAGGCATAGAAGTTTTCAGGCAATCGGGCGACACTTTCGGCACATTACTGGTCCCCATAGTTTTAAGCAAGCTTCCGGGGGGAGTAAGACAACGTCTAGTACGGGAAAATAGATCAAATACTTATTTTTATCAGATTAACGCAAATCTATTAAGAACGAGATAATATATTCGATTTATTAAAATAATCTATGCGCCCGTTTAAAGAAATGTTTGTATAAACATAAGCTAATGTGCCTGGTTTACGAGTGTTAATATGATTTCCTTGCATTTAATATCTAAACACTTAAAGATATTTTGCTTATGTGCACTCCTCCCTTTGAGCGCATATTGAAATATACTCATATTAAACAAACTACTGATCCCAAAAAAATGAACATAAAGATTTTTGTCAAACACAAACTAAATCGCTCATGATTAAAACTTTAGCTTCTCAAATTAAATTCTCAATTTAACACAATTTATTTAGCCTTACATCCCAACTCGTTTGTTTTACCAGGAGTGATCGTAGCCGGATATCACCCGTACCAGATCACCCTAGCTGTAGTTTCTTTGTTCTGCATCCTTTCTTTTTTTCTGTAATTTTCTGACGGGAATGACAAATCCACTATAAAACTAAAGAATTTTAGCATACAGACCCGCGATTTATTTTCTATTGATATTGATAATAAAATTGAGAATGGAAATGGGGAATGTGTCAAAGAGACAACAACCCGACCAAATGAAAAACAACAGCAGAGGGTCACCAACAGGTCTTCAATGTAGCGAGAAATTCCCGCACCCGGAGGCGTCCTTCAGCTGGCCCCTAAACAAATATATATTCTAGTCCAGTGATAATGAACGCCATACTAATTTCCAAATTGTACACAAGAAACTAAAATTAAAATAATACAAGACTAACAAAGGCCAGAGGCTCCTGACTTGGGACAGGCGCAAAAATGCGGCGGGGTTAAACATGTTTGTGAGATCTCAACCCTCCCCCTATACCTCTAACCAATGTAGTAAAGTAAACGCATAACAATACGCACATTAAAATTCAGTTCAAGAGAAATCAGAGTCTGATGTCAGAAGATGTAACCAAAGAAAATAAACAAAATGACAATAATACATAAATAACAACAGACTACTAGCAGTTAACTGACATGCCAGCTCCAGACTTCAATTAAACTGACTGAAAGATTATGATTTCATCATATGAACATCAGGCACAATCCGTCCCGTTAGGGGTTTAGTATCATACCATCATAACATATATGAGAAGAACATAACCCGTGTCATACCAACAACTGTTTTTAGAATAAATGTGTTTAGTTCCGATGCAAAGACCTTATCAGTGACTCAATATTAACGCCAAAATCTGCAATCTTTAATGATTTGACAACAGTATCGTAATTATATCCCTTCTTAATAAGTCTATTCAAAGGTTTTGTAAGTTTCTGAGGTGAATACTGACACCTTTGTGCTTTATAAAGAATATTACCATAAACAAGAGTCTCTCAAGAGCCTGAATCGCTCACCTTAATTCTTTTGGTTAAATCTCTCATCAATGATTATTTTGGCTTTTCAATTTATTTAAATGTTTTTTGGATCGTCCTATTTTCTTCAAAAGCCAAAAAAAATAATCATTTTCTCCTATGTTCTATTTTAGCCATAGGAGCTATGTTTCTTGACATACAAGGAAATAAAATATAAAATTTATACTAGATACTCTGAAACTCATTTAGCCTAAGTTTGGCTGAAATTGATACAGCAGTTTCAAAGGAGAAGATTTTTTAAAGTAAGTCAACATGATGAACAAATTGTGAAAAAAGTCTTTAAAGGGCAATAACTCCTTAAGGGGTCAATTGACAATTTTGGTCAAATTGACTTAATTGAAGATCTTACTTTGCTGAACATTATTGCTGTTTACAGTTTATTTCTATCTATAATTATATTCAAGATAATAAACAAAAACAGCAAAATTTCCTTAAAATTATCAATTCAGGGGCAGCAACCTAACAACAGGTTGTCTGATTCATCTGAAAATTTCAGGGCAGATAGATCTTGACCTGATAAACAATATTATCCACGTTAGATTTGCTCTAAATGCTTTGGTTTTTGAGTTATAAGCCAAAAACTGCATTTGACCCCTATGTTCTATTTTTAGCAATGGCGACCATGTTTGTTGATAGATCATAACTTCGGATACAATTTACAAACTAGATACCCTAAGGAACATTCAGTTAAAGTTTGGAAGTATTTGGCCCAGTAGTTTCAGAGGAGAAGATTTTTGTAAAAGATTACTAAGATTTACGAAAAATGGTTAAAAATTGACTATAAAGGGCAATAACTCCTAAAGGGGTCAACTGACCATTTCCGTCATGTTGACTTATTTGTAAATCTTACTTTGCTGAACATTATTGCTGTTTACAGTTTATCTCTATCTATAATAATATTCAAGATAATAACCAAAAACAGCAAAATTTCTTTAAAATTACCAATTCAGGGGCAGTAACCCAACAACAGGTTGTCTGATTCATCTGAAAATTTCAGGGCAGATAGATCTTGACCTGATAAACAATATTATCCCTGTCAGATTTGCTCTAAATGCTTTGGTTTTTGAGTTATAAGCCAAAAACTGCATTTGACCCCTATGCTCTATTTTTAGCAATGGCAACCATATTTGTTGATAGATCACAACTTCAGATACAATTTACAAACTAGATACCCTAAGGAACATTCAGTTAAAGTTTGGAAGTATTTGGCCCAGTAGTTTCAGAGGAGAAGATTTTTGTAAAAGATTACTAAGATTTACGAAAAATGGTTAAAAATTGACTATTTGACCCCTATGTTCTATTTTTAGCAATGGCAACCATGTTTGTTGATAGATCACAACTTCAGATACAATTTACAAACTAGATACCCTAAGGAACATTCAGTTAAGGTTTGGAAGTATTTGGCCCAGTAGTTTCAGAGGAGAAGATTTTTGTAAAAGATTACTAAGATTTACGAAAAATGGTTAAAAATTGACTATTTGACCCCTATGTTCTATTTTTAGCAATGGCAACCATGTTTGTTGATAGATCACAACTTCAGATACAATTTACAAACTAGATACCCTAAGGAACATTCAGTTAAGGTTTGGAAGTATTTGGCCCAGTAGTTTCAGAGGAGAAGATTTTTGTAAAAGATTACTAAGATTTACGAAAAATGGTTAAAAATTGACTATTTGACCCCTATGTTCTATTTTTAGCAATGGCAACCATGTTTGTTGATAGATCACAACTTCAGATACAATTTACAAACTAGATACCCTAAGGAACATTCAGTTAAGGTTTGGAAGTATTTGGCTCAGTAGTTTCAGAGGAGAAGATTTTTGTAAAAGATTACTAAGATTTACGAAAAATGGTTAAAAATTGACTATAAAGGGCAATAACTCCTAAAGGGGTCAACTGACCATTTCCGTCATGTTGACTTATTTGTAAATCTTACTTTGCTGAACATTATTCCTGTTTACAGTTTATCTCTATCTATAATAATATTCAAGATAATAACCAAAAACAGCAAAATTTCCTTAAAATTACCAATTCAGGGGCAGCAACCCAACAACGGGTTGTCTGATTCATCTGAAAATTTCAGGGCAGATAGATCTTGACCTGATAAACAATATTATCCCTGTCAGATTTGCTCTAAATGCTTTGGTTTTTGAGTTATAAGCCAAAAACTGCATTTGACCCCTATGTTCTATTTTTAGCAATGGCGACCATGTTTGTTGATAGATCAAAACTTCGGATACAATTTATAAATTAGATACCATAAGGAACATTCAGTTAAAGTTTAAAAGTATTTAGCCCAGTACTTTCAGAGGAGAAGATTCTTGAAATAGTTTATGACGACGACAGACGACGGACGACGACGGACGCCAAGTGATGGCATAAGCTCACTTGTCCCTTCGGGACAGGTGAGCTAAAAATTGGATGTGAAATACCTGAACGTATTAGAAGTCTGCATGTTGAGCTATATTTACGAATGATGTCTTTATACCGATGATAAAATTTAGTAAATGTTTTGACTAGTTTGTGATATCGAAAACCCTGGTGTAATAATTTTTCAGTAATACATAAATTTCTCTCGTTAAAATCTAAAACATTGTTACATACACGAGCGAATCGTACAAGTTGAGATATATAAACACCATAAGATGGTGACAAGGGAACGTCACCATCTAAAAACGGATAATTAACGATAGGAAATGAAAAATCATCCCTTTTATCATAAATTTTAGTATTCAGCTTTCCATTAGTGATATAGATATCAAGATCGAGAAAAGGGCAGTGGTCATTGTTAGTATTAGCTTTATTTAAAGTAAGTTCAACAGGATAAATTTCATTAATATACATACTGAAGTCGTCATTATTGAGAGCCAAAATGTCATCCAAATATCTAAAAGTATTATTAAATTTGTTTATCAGATGTTGTTTCGATGGGTCTTTGCTTATTTTTGTCATAAATTGTAACTCATAACAATACAAAAACAGGTCCGCAATAAGTGGTGCACAGTTAGTCCCCATTGGAATTCCGATAATCTGACGATATACGGAATTTCCAAAGCGAACAAAAATGTTATCTAGTAAAAATTCAAGGGCATATATAGTATCAAAGCATGTCCAATTAACATAGTTTTTTTGTTTATTGCTACCTAAAAGAGTTTGAACATATATATTCACATTCTGATTTTTTGAATGCCCATTTAATTAGGTGTGTGAATTTTTTCTTAATGAGAATGTGAGGCAATGTGGTATACAGGGTAGAAAAATCAAAACTTTGAACAGATTCAAAATCACCAATATAAGCATGCAATTTATCAAGTACTTCCAACGAGTTCTTGACACTCCAAAAGTAATTTATTCCACTATTTTCGAAGGCCTTATTTGAACAATTTATTATCAGGTTTTTAATTGTACCAAGTGTGCTGGTAAGAAGAATAGACAATTTAGTAGTTAAACAATGGCTTGAAGACGAAATAAATCTATATTTGTAAGGGGTTTTGTGTAGCTTCGGAAGCCAATACATAGTTGGGACTTTCATTGTATTTGGCTCTGCTTGTAAAGCGGTGGCTAAAAGTTTATGTTTGTTACAGATTTCGTTTTCTGAAAATGGAGTCAGTTGGAATGTTGGTGAATTGGTGATTTCCTTTTTCAGAATCTCAATGTAAAATTTACGTCAAACAATAATAATATTATTAGCAGCTTTATCTGCCGGGACAAAAACAAATTCCTTGGCTAGTTCTTTTAGTTTATGTTTGATACGAGAAATAGGTTTATTGTGGTTATTGTTTATAGTAAAATGTTCTTTAAAATTTTGAATACGTATATCAACTATCTTCATTACTGAATTAAAAAAAGAATCCAAAGATTTTTTGTCAGCTTTTTCCCGTTTTATCCATTTCATACAGTAAGTATGTGGAGTGAGTCGTGGATGATATTACGACACTCATTCCAATTAATAATTGACGGGGGACGATATTTAGGTCCTTTACTGAGGAATGATTTTAACTCTCTTCACAAGGACGACTGGATTTACTCACTGTTAATTTTATATATTTAAACATTGTGTCCTGGGCTTATAAAGGGTATATACTATATAGAGTGATATAAAATATATTATAACGATGGTGTGGCGTTCTGAACTAGATTTTAATTATGTCTGTTTGTTATGTTCACACATCGTTGTCAATATGATGGAATTTGATGCGACTGTCATACAAGTTAAGAGGTTTAGCTAGCGTTAAAACCAGGTTTAATCCACCATTTTCTACATAAGAAAAAAACATCTTCCAAGTCAGGAATATGACAGTTGTTGTCTATTCCTTTGATGTGTTGAGCTTTTGATTTTGCCATTTGATTGAGGACTTTCCTTTCAGAATTTTCCTCGGAGTTCAGATTTTTTGTGATTTTACTTACAAACGTAAATGATTTGTTTTTATATCTAATTTAAAACAGGCGGAATGCATAACAGTTATACCATTCGGACTTGGTGTGTCCATGTTAGATCACCTTTGTTCTCCTGGGCTTTATCAAACCCTTAACTGTTGTTTAAATATTTTCGATAACTCACAAAAATATAATTTATTGAAAAAAATGCTGGTTTCAGTCTTTTATTATCTTAAAACTCACATTTCAGCATCATAAAAAAATGGATAAAACATATCTATATCGTGTGTATCTAACTGATAATGAGTAAAGTCATTTAAAAAAGGTATCCTTTTTGTTTACAAGTCCTTTTGATACGTTAACTTTCTGCGCAAGCTCTTTCCATACTTCTACACTCGACTTCGGCCGTATACCTACACTTTTTTTTTCTTAGTTAGACTAGCACTGTTGCTCGTGGGTGTTTTAGTGGAGTCTTTGTTTGTTATTTCTCTTGTAATCTGACAGTTTCCTCATTTGGATTGTTCCAAAGATCTTCAAAGCCGTTTCAAGCGATGGAACTGCAGGTGCCATATTTTTATAGGTTTTCATATATTCGTCCATTGTGACAATCATAAAATTCAGATTTTTAATTTCTTCTTTTTTCTCAAGTCTGGTTTGTAATCTCTATATAAAATCTGCTAGTTAATTTGTTTATTTTTTGTGAATCTCTCATTCTTTTTTATCTTCTCAAGTCTGGTTTGTAATCTCTATATAAAATCTGCTAGTTAATTTGTTGTTATTTTGTGATTCTCTCATTCTTTTTTATCTTCTCTTCAAACAGGTACATTATCTAAAGAAGGTCCTAATGAGTTTAACACGATTTGTCTATTGGTTTGTTTCTATCATATATGTCATCTGATAAGTCGTCCTCGTAATCCGGTACGAGATCATCTTCCTCCACTCTTTATGAAACTGAACTGCCTTTGGTATAATATCTTTATGATCACCTCCCGCTTTACAATTCTCTTTCTGTGTGATGATGATGGGGTCTTTCATGGCAACCATGCCTTCTGATTAAGGAACTGCTTCATCGGTTTCGACGACCGTTTCCTGTGTTAGTATAGACTCTGCCCTTAATATCTGAACATCTCCTGTTTTATTATTGGTAAAAGTTACAACGTAGGGTTTTCTAGTTCCTATGCATTGTTGCTGGGTTACGTTCTGTTGTGTAATTTTATTTTTGTTGTTTGATGAGTTGAGTGTAGTTTATAGCTTCGAAGTGATTAATGAGTTCAGTGGAGTTTATAGCTCTTATGTTGGCAGAGGGTGCAGCAGGGGCAGCATCGATCTAGTGGAGTATGATGTCGAATTACATGCCATCTCAAGAAAATAGTGAAGAACACAAATTTCCTTTAAAGGCGAACATGATTTGATCTGCTATAAATTGAGAAATAAAAAATATGTTTTTCTTTCTAATGAGAAGGATTAGCTGTATATTGATTTTGGCTTAATGGAACTCTGGATTGTTTGCACCCAACATGGAGGTTGTAGTGTATAGTATGGTTTAAGGCGACCATGATGCATAACTCCTGATTTCTTCTAATTATGAATTTTGTACACAACAGGGCTGAGTACTTCCATCACAACATATGAACCTGACCAAGGGGATTCTAACTTTCTTTAAAATGTATTGGTTTTGTAAAGCAAAGCTTCAACTGTAAATTTATGTGATGATTTATTGTATAAGAAGTGTGATTTCAGTACAAGACGTTTAAGTATAGATTATAACATGCCCTTTTCATATTGGCCCTTGTATCATTCCGAGACTCCCATATCGGCCTCGAGGCTTTACCCGAGGGCTAATATGGGTCGAGGGAGTAAGTAAGTAAGTAAGTAATTTTTAAAATCCAAAATTACAGGATTGATACCAAGACAATACAAATTTGTTATACACAAACATATATATATCATACCAATTTCATAAACATTATATGAGGAGGTGGTATCACAAAGTTATTTAGTGCTTAATACAGCATTTCTAGAAATGTACATGTCGCTTATAAATTTAACAATAATTCTAATTATATCAGTCTCGACACATGTATAAAAAAATTTAAATCTTGCTTTATTAGTCATATTTAAAAAAGAGGGAACTATTTCACTAATTTTGGAAAACAGTTCGTCTCTAATTATATTTAGTTTTGTACATTTTAAAGTGAAATGAAATTCATCTTCTACTTCTAAGAGGCACAAAGGACAAATTCTTTCTTCTACAGGGGTTTTAGTGTGACGCCCTTGTTCAATTCTAAGAACACTATTACTAATACGAATTTTAGCAAAATGCCCTATTACTTTTCTGTCTATATTTAACAATAAATAGGTTTCCAATTTATAATTTTCTTTAAGCTGTCTATATGTTCTCAGCTTATTACCATGTACTGATTTATTATCACAAAATATATTTTCTTTCCAATAATTCAGATATCTATCATTAAGTTTGGTATGAATTGCATATAATAAACGCCTTTTTGAAATAGTATCATGATTTTTCCAAACATGTGAAAAATTTAATGTAGCAAGTAACTGTTCAATCTTTTTAGCAAATCCATTGGTTAATTGCAGGTTGGAAAAATATACATCTTTTAGTAAACAATTGTTATCAGATTTGATCACATGCAACCAGAAGCCAATTGACAGTTTTAAAGCTTCTATAAAAACTGGATACATACCCCTCTACTTGCTGACTTGTTTCTTTATTATTATGAGGCTGACTTCATGCAGGAACTTCTGAGGAAGAAAGATAAGAAGTTAGCAATATCCTTTAACTCTACTTTCCGCTATATAGATGACGTTCTTTCACTAAACAATTCAAAATTTGGTGACTATGTGGAACGCATCTATCCCATCGAATTGGAGATAAAGGATACTACAGATACAGTTAAGTCAGCTTCATATCTTGACTTACATCTAGAAATTGACAATGAGGGTCGGTTGAAGACAAAACTTTACGACAAAAGAGATGATTTCAGCTTTCCAATTGTGAACTTTCCATTTCTAAGTAGCAACATTCCAGCAGCACCTGCATACGGGGTATATATCTCTCAATTGATACGATATTCCCGTGCTTGCATTTCCTATCATGATTTTCTTGATAGAGGGTTACTGCTCACAAGGAAGCTATTAAATCAAGAGTTCCAAATGGTGAAGTTGAAATCATCCCTTCGTAAATTTTACGGACGCCATCAAGAGTTGGTTGACCGTTATGGAATAACCATTTCACAAATGATATCGGATATGTTCCTCACGTCGTAACTACAATCCCCTTCCCTTTCATGAATTTGACCTACCGAATTAGACTATTTACCGGATTTGTAATCACATAAGCAACACGACGGGTGCCGCATGTGGAGCAGGATCTGCTTACCCTTCCGGAGCACCTGAGATCACCCCTGGTTTTTGGTGGGGTTCGTGTTGTTTATTCTTTAGTTTTCTATGTTGTGTCATGTGTACTATTGTTTTTCTGTTTGTCTTTTTCATTTTTAGCCATGGCGCTGTCAGTTTGTTTTAGATTTATGAGTTTGACTGTCCCTTTGGTATCTTTCGTCCCTCTTTCAGCTAGTACTGCTAAATTGACAGCCGATTTATTTACTCCAATTAAAGTTTTTGCAAATTTAATTTGGACTTTGATGGTAGCCAATGACCAATATTTTGACTCTAGATTTGTAATATCTTTTATCATATACAGAGACCAAACTTCACTACAGTAAAGAAGTATAGGTTTAACACAAGCATCAAAAAGCTTTAAGTGAGGTAATACATTGACATCTTCAGAAAATAACAGTTTTCTAATACAAAATATAGCTTTTGAGGCTTTTTTTTACAAAGAAGTGGCACTGCTTCTGTAAAACTACCAGATGGTTTAAACAGTATACCCAAATATTTATATTCTGTACAGTGTTCCAAAATATTATCACTAAAAAAAACCTTGTCTTTTGTAAGTTTTTTACCTGATTTGTTAAAAATCATAACTTTGGTTTTATCAAGATTTACTGTTAAATCCCAACTAGTGCAATATAAACTAAGCTTGTCAAGGCATTTTTGTAAGCCATTAGCCGATTCAGAAATAAGGACTAAATCATCAGCGTATAACAGACATGATATATCATTATCATTTAACTTGGAAGGTTAACATGTTGAGTCAAAAATAGATGGTTAATCATTAATATATAAAGAAAATAATGTAGGGCTTAAAATACACCCTTGTTTTACCCCAACTGAGGAATTAAAAAAATCAGTGATACCTTCCGAGATCTTTACCGAGTACAAAACCTCTTTATACATATCTTTCATTATACTAAAAAAGGGACCATCTATGTTGTTATAAGACAATTTGTAAAAGAGGGCATATCTGTTAATAGTATCAAATGCCTTCCTGAAATCAATGAAACAGGCATATATCTTTTTTGATGATTTAAATGCTTTATCAATTATAGTTTTTAGAGTTAAAATATGATCACTTGTTCGACTTCCCTTTCTGAATCCAATTTGCTCACGACAAATAAGTTCGTTTCCTTCAAGATACTTTTCTAATCTGTTATATAAAACTTTTAGAAAACATTTTCCTAAACAACTTGAAAGGGCTATACCTCGGTAATTAGATGGATCATTAAAACACCCACCCTTGAAATGGGCTTAATAAAAAATTTTCTTCCATAAAGTTGGGTAGATACCAGACTACCAGGTCCAATATGGAAAATACATGTTATATTCTATTTATCACATATTAAAGTTCTGCAGAAAGGTGAAAAAAGTTCAAATATAACAATTTATTGAAACATAACAAGTAAAATCTTAAAAAAAAATTCGCAAAAGGATTATCAATAGTCGTTAAGGATGCAATGACGTCACGTCATTTGGAATCAGGGCACAATAACCAATAACCTCTTTTTTGCCCTGGGCAATTTTGAGGTTATTAAATATGCAAAACTCAACGTATTTGTAACAAATATGTGATATAATAAAATTGAGAAAGGAAATGGTGAATATGTCAAAGCGACAACCACCCGACCATAGAGCAAACAACAGCCGAAGGCAACCAATGGGTCTTCAATGTAGCGAGAATTCCCGCACCCGTAGGTGTCCTTCAGCTGGCCCCTAAAATATGCATAATAGTACAGTGATAATGGACGTCATACTAAACTCCGAATTATACACAAGAAACTAAAATTTAAAATCATACAAGACTAACAAAGGCCAGAGGCTCCTGACTTGGGACAGGCGCAAAATTGCGGCGGAGTTAAACATGTTTATGAGATCTCAACCCTCCCCCTATACCTCTAGCCAATGTAGAAAAGTAAAACAATAACAATACGCACATTAAAATTCAGTTCAAGAGAAGTCCGAGTCTGATGTCAAAAGATGTAACAAAAGAAAATAAATAAAATGACAATAATACATAAATAACAACAGACTACTAGCAGTTAACTGACATGCCAGCTCCAGACCTCAATTAAACTGATTGAAAGATTATGTCTTCATCATATGAATATCAGGTACAATCCCTCCCGTTAGGGGTTTAGTATCATACTATCATAAAATATATGAGAAGAACATAACCCGTGTCATGCCAACAACTGTTTTTTTAGAAATAAATGTGTTTAGTTCCGATGCAAAGACCCTATCAGTGAATCAATGTTAAAGCCAAAATATGCAATCTTTAATGACCTGACAACAGTATCGTAACTATATCCCCTTTTAATAAGTCTATTTAAAGGTTTTGTTAGTTTCTGAGGAGAATACTGACATTTTTGTGCTTTATAAAGAATATTTCCATAAAATTTTGGATGTGAAATACCTGAACGTATAAGATGTCTGCATGTTGAGTTATATTTACGAATTATTTTCTTATACCGGTGATAAAATTTAGTAAATGTTTTGACCAGTTTGTGATATCGAAAACCCTGGTGTAATAATTTTTCAGTAATACATAAATTTCTCTCGCTAAAATCTAATACATTGTTACATACACGAGCGAATCGTACAAGTTGAGATATATAAACACCATAAGATGGTGACAAGGGAACGTCACCATCTAAAAATGGATAATTAACAATAGGAAATGAAAAATCATCTCTTTTATCATAAATTTTTGTATTAAGCTTCTCGTTTATGATATAGATATCAAGATCGAGGAAAGGGCAGTGGTCATTGTTATCATTAGCATATATTCAGACATGCAAGGAAGTTTTAGTGACAATAGCAGAACTGAAGGTAGGACTTTTTGTCAACAATAACAATTAAATATCAACAACCTTAATATAACAATATTAAACAGAACTTTCAATACATTTAAATAATCAAATAGTGCCAAAGTCGTAAATCATCTACTAACTGTGTATTGAAATAAGCACTGCCTCCCTACTAACCAAATATGGAATATACACGGTCTCCACGCGGACGCTTTTAACCAATCATATCCCTGTGATGGAAAAGTTTTTATGTTTAGTAAACTCTGACTATATTTTGTTTGATTTTAGTTTTCATATTTCTTAGGTCAGTTATACTTCTTATACTAATATATTAATTATCAATACTTATAACTATATGTATGCATGATTTATGAATGTTATGAATAAATGCATGTTTGAATGATGTGTAGATGTGATATGTTAGTGTAATAATAGAAAACTTAAAAGAACTTTAAATCTCTTTAATTATTGTGTTTTATGGTCCAATACGGTAAATTATATAAAACAGCCATTATTTTGTAAATTCATAACTAACATAATCTGCATATCAAAATTAATTAACATCTTTATCAATTTATGACTTTATTTAAAATCTGAAATTATTATAAAACATTCATTCGATAAGATTTAATAGTCTAATCCAATTTACTGAAATTATTGTTTAATATAATTTACCGTGAAGGCTCATCTCAAACAGTTATTGTGAAACGGAACTATCAGACCATCACATAACCCCTAGCTTCGAGTGTAGTTCTAGTAAGAAAGAAGAATGGCAAGCTGCGGTTATGTACAGATTATCGCCAACTTAACAGAATCACGAAAAAAGACAGCTATGCTTTGCCTAGGATAGAATATCTTTTTGATGCTCTTGCAGACAGTTCATACTCTACATGCGTTGATAAGAAGAGCGGGTATCACCACGTGGAGATCCTAGAGCAGCATAAAGAGAGAACCGCATTCACAGTCGGCCCTCCACTCGGGTTCTACGAGAACAACAGAATGTCGTTTGGTTTAACCAATTCGCCTGCAACCTACCAAAGAATAATGAAGGAATGTTTATCAGATTTGCACCTTAAGATTTGCTGCATCCTTATAGACGACGTCATCATCATTGGCAGAACATATGTAGAACATTTGGACAATATCCGCCTAGTATTTGCAAGGATTCGAAAACACCAGACAAATGCTCTTTCCTCAAGACCAAAGTAAAGTACGTCGGCCATGTTGTTTCAGCGGAAGGTGTGGAAGTTGATCCAGGCAAGACAGATGAAGTTGTGAATTGGCCAAATCCCACCAGTCCTTAAAATGTAAGACGATTTCTTGGATTCGTCGAATACTATCGTCGCTTCATTCGACACTTCAGCAGGATCAATAAGCCACTTACAGAATTAATGCCGAGTCTTATGAAGAAGAAAGTAAGGAAACATGAACAGAAACAATGTGCTGGGATCCAGATCAAGAAAAGGCGTTTGAAACACGATAGAAGTATTTTTCCAACGTAAACTACAACATGAATGAAAATTTTGACAATTTTTTTTTTCAAACTCAATTAAAATTTCTAATGGCAATTTTCAAATTACGATCGGTTCATACAATATATATTACAAACAACACAACATATATAACATATTCACAGTACTGAACCATTAATGAATTCACAATCCAAGTTGATATCCACATGGAACAATTTTCGGAACGTGTTGATTGTTGACACCAGAAGCTACCTTAATGTTACTGGTCAATATACGTAAGAAGTCTGTAACGTAGAATTGTCGATGACGCGCACACAGTTAAAACACAGGTGACATCATCTTATTTGATCTGTGACGAAATATTACGTTGCGCGTCAAACATGGTGTCTTGTTTCGGGGCAGTAAATACACAAGAAACAATTTAAGGGTAACGTAGCGATTCAACACTTAATTTTATACTGGGAGGAACCAAGGGCCAGAAATGGAGATAGCTGCAGGAATTAAGCACTTCCGACATTGATGAGGATGTTAATCTACAGGAAGATACACCTGTAGAACAGCTACAGAAAGATACACCTGTAGAACAGGAAGAGCAATCTCAGAACCAGATACGTCACCGGTACCAGTCAGACGATCAGGGAGAGACCGTGGAAAAATTTAAGACTTGTAGAGTTCAATATTTCTTACTGAAATAGTAACTATCCTCGTGGTCATGTAGCAATGCATTGTCATAATCAGACACCACCTCATGGAGGTAAAAGATACTACCAATGTCATGGATAACATTACAGACACTGAGACATAAGAAAAATATTGGGACACTCCTGACACACATCATATATCCATTGCGTTGTCTTTGATCCCAACAATGCTTATATATCGCGAGTTATTACTAAGAAAATTAGAATTACGGATTAAGATCAAAATGATGGTATTATTGAATGAGTTGTGTCAATGTTTGACCTTAAAATCAAGCTCAGGATCCAGAGCATATGATAAAACAAGAGGCTGTCACAACGACAGCAAACCGGATTTATTAACATTTATTTGTGTCCTGGCAATATCACAAGAACCATTACTGATGAATGGTGCAAGTGAAAATCGTCAATATCAAATTTGACCTCCATTTTGTCATCAGTATCAACATATTAAAATTTCAAAAGCTTAGATTGAATGGTTCATGAGTAAATGCAACAACCTGAATGGAAACGCCATTTTACGATCTTTCAAGAACCATAACTCCTGAACGGTAAAAGTCAAAATCGTCATTATTGAACTTGACCTCTATTTTGTCATCAGTAACAACATATTAAAATTTCAAAAGCTTTGGTTGAATGGTTCATGAGAAAATGCACGGACACGACGGGAAAAACCATTTTTCAATCTTTCAAGAACCATAACTCCTGAACGGTAAAAGTCAAAATCGTTATTATTGAACTTGACCTCCATTTTGTCATCAGTAACAGCATATTAAAATTTCAGAAGCTTTGGTAGAACAGTTCATGCATAAATGCACGGACACGACTGGAAACTCCATTTTTCAATCTTTCAAGAACCATAACTCCTGAACGGTAAAAGTCAAATTCGTCATTATTGAACTTGACCTCCATTCTTTCATAAGTAACAACATATTAAAATTTGGGAAGCTTTGGTAGAACAGTTCATGCGTAAATGCACGGACAACTCCATTTTTCAATCTTTCAAGAACCATAACTCCTGAACGGTAAAAGTCAAAATCGCCATTATTGAACTTGACCTTCGTATAGTTGTCAGTAATAACATATTAAAATTTTAAAAGCTTTGGTTGAACGGTTCATGAGTTAATGCACGGACAACATTTGATTGCCGCCCGCCCGCCCGCCCGCCCGACCGCCCGGCCGCCCGGCCGCCCGCCGTACATCCCCAAATCAATAACCGACATTTTTGTCACAAAAATCCGGTTAACCAGACGATAGTGTGCAACATGTAATATCACCAGTAATAATGAAATTAATATAATTTGTCTATTAAGAATGTTCATAAATACATTGATGAGGATGCTAATATCAAGAAGATACACCTGTAGAACAGGAAGAGCAATCTCAGGAACCAGATACGTCACCGGTACCAGTCAGACGAACAGGAAGAGACCGTAGACCACCAGCATGGATGTCTTCTGGTCTGTACGACATCGCAGCTATTGGAACTACCTCTGTTGGTCATACTACTACCACGGAACATTCGAAGCCAACAGCTGAGTACATTTTAATTTTAGCTAGAACACCTTTGTTCTCAGGGTTACAGCGAGAAACAGCCTTAGCCATTCTGGATATAGTTAACTACCATTAGTTTAGGAATGACGGGACGTCATGTTATTGCTTGTGGGAATGTGTGGTAGAGCTATATTTTTATGTTTTATGTTACTTAAGATTTTATGCTATTAGATTATGTATTGGATATATTCTATTTACCGTTACTATGATGTGTAGTCTGCTAAGTTATTCAGGTAGGAAGTTAGCTATTGATTATATCTTTTCTTTTGGTCAGTATGATTTAGGTGGGAATCTTTTGTTTAACTTTTCTTTGTTTTGGGCAGTTGGCTAAAGTCTTTATATGAAGTGGTAGCCATTTTCTTCAGGTTATTTTGAAGTTGTCATATCTTTGATATTGAAATAGTTTAGGACTATCATATTCTTATATAATGTATTACATATAGTGATTAAGAATTAAACTGATTCAAACCAATCAGTCGGTGAAACAAAGACCTTTGCACTACATGTCAGGGTCATTTTTTTTCAATTACATCAATTCTGATGAAATAAAAAAAAACTTAGACCTATCAACGTTTTTGTTTTTATTTAAATACAAGGGAAGCAAGACTACATTCCTAGAAAGTATAGGAGGTAAGATAAAAAGAAATATTAACCTAAATATGGAAAAGATCTCAGTTTGGCAACTAGCAAATAGGAACCAGGCAAAAAAACAGTAGTATAGTTTATTATTTCTTACTGAAATAGTAACTATCCTCATGGTCACAATCAGACACCAGTTCACGAAGGTAAAAATACTTAAAGAGAGCCAGACAGCTGTTTTCGTTATGACTCTCAATTGGAAATTTACCAATATCATGGATAACATTACAGACACTGGGACATAAGAAAAGTATTGGGACACTCCTGAGACAGCATATATCCATTGCGTAGACTTTGATCCCAACAATGCTTATATACCACAAGTTATTACTAAAAGAAATTAGAGCTACGGATTAAGATCAAAATGATAGTATTATGAAATGAGTTGTGTCAATTTTTTAGCCTTACAATCAAGATCAGGATTAATAGCACATGATAACACTAGACGATAGTGTGCAACATGTAATAATGAAATTAATGTATTTTGTCTATTTAGACTGTTCATAAAAACATGAGTATTTCACTTTGAAGGGCGTTTACGTTTTTCTTCCTTAATGAATTTATTTTTTCGTACCACCCAAGCATAAATTTATGTTTGTTTTAATGAAAGAACAAAAAATGAATTTAATAACCTAACAATTTTTTTCTTCTCCCTGCATTAAAATATTTGTTCTTTGATGTTAGAAGTCGGAATATTTTTTTTTCAGAAATAACCATAACTTGCTGCCTCAAGAGTTAAATAGTCGTTCCATTAGTTAGAATATGGCCATTACAATGTGTAAGAAACAGACCTATTCTTAGATGCATGCATTTTTTTGTTGTTAGTGGATTTGAACTAACTGCCAGTTACTGCCAGTACTATCAGATCAGTGCTTGGTGTCTTTCTTTAATGTTTTTTTGGTAGATGTATTTCTATTTGTACCCATCTGATGACCTACACCTTTTTCGACTGATTTGTAAAGTTCGTTCTTATGTTGTACTGTTATACCACTGTCCCAGGTTAGGGGAGGATTTGGATCCCGCAAACATGTTTAACCCCGTCACATTCTGTATGTTTGTGTCTGTTCCAAGTCAGGAGCCTGTAAATCAGTGTTTGACTTTTGTTGATGTTTGACATATTTATTTCGCGTTCATTTTTTTTATATATATTAAGCCGTTTGTTTTCTCGTTTGAATTGTTAAACATTTGTCATTTCGTGGCCTTTTACAGCTTACTATGTGGTTTGGGCTTTGTTCAATGTTGAAGGCCGTACGGTGACCTATAGTTGTTCATTTCTGTGTCATTTGGTCTCTTGTGAAGAGTTGTCTCATTGTCAATCATACCAAATCTCCTTTTTATATAACTAATCTTTAAACATTGTTGCAAGTGAATAATCGATAGAAAAACAGAATTTATTTGATCCATTTTCCGGGATATCTAACAATGCTTGAGAAAATATAAAAAAAATGCGAGCTATAGATTGATTTTTTACCGGTGGATTATTTTGTTCTTAGTAGGCTCTACTCATTATATAACAGAAATTCAGCGTGGATAAGTACTCGCTCAGTAATAGTATTCATAAATTTGTTTTTTAAAAGATAATTGTATTCGGATGATTACTCACTTTCTGGTGCATATAAGAGAGACGAAAGATACAAGAGGACAGTCAAACTCATAAATCGAAAATAAACCGACAACGCCTGGCTGAAAATGAAGAAAGACAAACAGACAAACAATAGAACACATGGCACAATATAGAAAGTATAAAGAGTATAAGACATTCTGGAGTTCCAGTTAATGCTACAACTTCTGCCCTCACTTATATATCTTTAATTTGATTCATGATGCATAGGCAGAATGTTTTCAAGATTTGGCGACTTCAATGGACTCTGAAAATTTTGACAAAGAAAACTTTACTATGGTAGAAAATGATACAAACCATTGAACGAAAACAGTAACTGAAAATCAAATAGAAGATATTTTCACTTTCGACAGACGATGAAGAGAAGGATATTTTAGCATATATGAAAAATAAACAATCTGCAGATGAAGAACATATAGTAGCTAAACACTTGAATTATGGTAGACTTATTATGATAATTATGTCTATGTTTGAATATTTACATATTCGAACTTTATTAAAAGGTAGCCTATGCCTATTATTGCAGCTTTAGTTATAACTTAACTTTTTTAACCGAAGGAATTAAGACGAAATTAAAACTATATGTGGCTCTAATGGATGCAAGGGAAAACCTTTGACATTTTTTTGCATCTCGGCTCAATGAGAGAAATGCATAAGCTTAATTCAAACGATGACGAACTGGTTAAGTTAAGAACAAATGGTATGAAATCTCAAATAAACATTTAAGGTTTATGACTCCTTCAGTGGCCTGTGAATTACGACATTTTCAAACTGCAATAGTATCAAAACAGCAAAGATAATGAATAATAGAGATGGGCCGTTTTGTATGTATACCAAGGGGAAACTTCGTGCAAAGCATTAAAGTAACTATTTATTTTTCATTGCATTTAATAGAGAAAGGAAATTTGGTGAAAATAAAACCCAAGATTTTTGTAGAAAATCCACAGACTTTAATATAGAGATGTTTGTTATACTATTTTAAACATAGATTACTCGCTTGTTTTACTATGATGTGCTAGCGTTTAATGTTTACAAAGGTCATAAACATCTCGTGCTGAGTTACTGAAGTCGAGCGCACCCTAGTAGGTGTACTTTAATTGGTGCATATATATATTTGTTAAGGTTTATGACCCCTTCTGTAGCCATTTTTGTAAGAATTTTTCTAACTTCAATTGGATCAAAACTACAGATATAATAAATAATAGAGATAGACCATTTAGTACATATACCCAGTGGAAACTTGATAGAAAACATGATCATTTACTGTTACATTGCACTTACTAGAAAAAGAGTACTTCGTAGTAAATAAACCAAGATTTTTATATAAAATCTACAGCCTTTAATACAGAGATTTTTGTTATAAAATTTGAAACATAGATTTCTCACTTGCTTTCTATGATGTGCTAGTATTTATTTTCTACAAAATGTTCTAACCAACCTGTACCAAAATACCTCGTGATGAGTCACGAAAGTCGAGCGCACCCTAAAAGGTGTACTTGATTTGGTCCATATTTTTGTTTGTTTATACAAATAACTACATTAAAAAACTTGTTTTAAGGAAATCAATGCTACTAGCACTGCATACAATAATCCTATATCTATCAGTCACCAATTTACCAAATATAAGAATACAAGGATAAAGGCTGTGGATTTTCTATAAAATTTATATGTGTTTAGCATTGAATCAACACAAGGGTACATTATCCTTAACCAATATCTGAATTTTTAAACTTGGTTTAAAGAATTCATTGCTAGCACTGCATACAATAATTATTTATCTATCGAGCATCGAATTGGCTAATATGAGAATACAAGGAGAAAGGCTGAGGATTTTTTTTACAAAATTTCCATATGTTTAGCATTGAATCATCACAAGGGTACATACTTTCAAAATCAATAGAGGAACGAAAAGGTGTACGTGAGTAGGTGAGCGTGTTAAGGATCAATTTATTGTGGTATTCCAACTGTATCCGACGATGTTGCGCCAATTTCAACAGATCCTTATGAATTACAAACTGCAGAATGTACAGGCAGATCATGCGAACGAATAACGATATTAACTTCGTGAGCCAAAATCAACATAAATTGTTGAGGTTTTAACTTATATTCAAAGCAAGTAAGACAAATTCAACACTATATGTGGCTCTTATGAATACAAGGAAAGGCTTTGACATTGTTTGGCTTAATAAGAGAAATGCTTAAGTTTATTCTAAACGGAGACAACTGGTTATTTCTAGAAAATGGTATGAATTCTCAAATGAAAAATTAATTGGAAAGGGCTGCTGCATATCGACAACAAAGAAATATTGTTACCAAACTAATACGTCAGTCTATAAGAACTACATTATAGAGCGTTGCACTGGCGGGCCAAAACAAAACTATTTCTGGCCAACAATTAAACCATTTTTTTTAAACAAAAGTAGTCAATTTGACAACAATATTGTATTGTACAATGATCATGACATCATAAATGATCAAGTTAATGTTGCAGAAATGTTCAATGATGATGTTGTTTATTGTAGCCAAAAATATTGGCAATGATAGTTGTAAAGTAGAAGATAAACATTCAAACATTAAACATATAATAAAGACGTAATGTTCAAGGCAGCCTATCTTTTAATGAAATTAATGACGACTTTGTAGAAAAACAAATTAATAAAATCAATGTCAACAAAGCTACTGGTGTTTCAGTTAAAATTTTGAAAACAGCCGGAACTAATAATTGTAAAAACCTGTTACAAAACGAATTAATATGTTGAAAACAGTTTACTCAGAGTTTCCTTGTCATCTAAAGGAAGCACATGTATTTTTGTATAAGAAAAATATATAGTCATCTAGAGGCAGGAAACTACAGACGTGTTCGCATACTACTAGCAGAAATAGAATATTTTAGTGAGTTATTTCATCCTTTGTGTCCGCTTTTAGACCCGGCCTTAGCTGTTATACAGCATTTCTAAAATTAAGTGAGGACTGGAAAAAAGCAGAGGATCAAAATTGTTACTTGCATATGTTTTATGGGCCTTTCAAATGCATTTGATTGCCTACCCTCATAGCTTACTGTTATTAAAATTGAATGCATATGGCCTGTCAAATGATTCATTAAATCTTATTGACAACTGGTATATATCGAACAGAAAACAATTTGTAAAAGTTGGTGCATACATTACTATGATTTACAAAGGTGTACGGCAAGGTTCAATTTTGGGTCCCGTGCTTTTCAATATTTACTAATCAACATTTTCGATTTTGTAAAAGAAAATGAATGATACAACTATCCAGATGACAATACATTGTCAGACTCAGGACCAAATCTAAACGGAGTAGTTAAATCTTAAAGCTCCTTTGAGTGACAAAAATTAATATATTATAAACTTATGTTCAAAACACTTATTTTTTAAATTTGTAAATAAAAGCATGAAGGCAGTTAAATTTACTAAAGATAATTTGAAAACATCTATCAAAATTGGGATGATTAACTTTTTATCACTCATATATTATGGTTAATTTCAGTTATTGTTCTGTGGTTTGGCATTTTGTGGGTACGGCAACACTTAAAAAAATGGGGGGAAATACACATGCCTTGAGGTAGATCTATGAAGATGTAAGTATTGACTATGAAACTCTTTTGTTGAAATATTGTTCACCTTCTTAGAAAAAAAAGACGTCTACGAATGATGGCAATAGAAGTTTTTAAAAATATTACACAAAGAGTCGGTCACCCGTGTATATCCATGATATTATTAATTTTGAAAGTGTACCTTGCTCTTTTAGGTAGCGACAGAATGTTAAAGTACCGGTACCACAGGTGAGAAAAACACAATTTGGACTTATCATAAAAGTATGCTGTAGCTACACTCTGGAATGACCGGTTTGACCCGATCCCTGCACAGTCGAACCTGAACCAGTTTAAAAGTGTGGAATATGCAAATAATTCAGTTTTACATGCAGCTTTTAGAACTAGTGTAACTGTCTTTATTTCATCTATTTGCATGTGCTTATAATCTAGTTTAGTACTTTACTTGTTTGTGCTTTGCTTTTATACTGAACATTTTTGCTTCTGCAATATAGCTGTCATACTTTATATGTCATATATATGTTATATATGTCTTATACATGTTATACCCGGTATGTCTTAAATATTGTATCTGTTGTTATTGTTATTAATTTCAGCAAAAGACCTACATAGCTTATGTTTGTAATGTTCATGTAACCCGGCTTAAAATAGAATTTAATTCTATTGTCTTGGAGATTAAATGTTAAACCTGTACCACTTTCTGAATCGGCAGTTCATTTGGGAATGGGAATAAGTAGAGGCATGGATTGTAAGCAGTGATATTGTAACGAATACAGATATGATAAGTTATGATATTTTACAGAGTATACTTTATTTCAAATGTTAAATACAGAAATCTTTTGTTCGATTATCAATGGAAGAAGAAAATGTTACTTTCTTTCATCAACAGAGATCTGTAAGTGAAAGAAAAGTAAGGCACAAATTACTCCATTACTCTTTTGCTGAAGCAACCTGTTAGTGTTGTCTACCACACAATGCTATCCTATTCGTGCAAAAACGGACAAAATATTTGCCCTTGATACAGGTCTGCATCTTGATTGTAATTAAATATTTGACACATAATAGGTTTCTGACACAGACTAACTAGAACTGAGAATTAGTTGTATGATATGAATTTTATTTCAAATTTTTGCTAATGTGCAATACACTATGCTGTTGCAAATTGATACCACCACCCCACTCCCCCCCCCCCAAAAAAAAAAAAAAAACAATACGAAATATAAGTTCCCTCCCCCTTTTTTTTGCTTTTGTGCAATACATTTTGCTGTTGCAAAAAAAATATCATTTTAAGAAATTCTATTAATTTCTGAAATAAAAAATTAGTAAAAAAAAAAAACTTTTTCTCACCTCTTTTCCCCATCCCCCCCCCCCCCCCCCCCCCCCCCCCCCCAAAAAAAAAAAAATTCTTTCCCTTAAATTATGGTCATAATCTCAAATCAAATTTCCAATGGAGTTTTCAACCATAATTACCTATTTAGATACATCATCAAAGTCTTAAATAAACCAGATGCTCCGTATGCTGCAGCTTTATACGACCGCAGAGGTCGAACCCTTACCTGAATAGTTGGGGCAAGTATGGACACAACATTAAGCTTGATACAGCTCTGAATTTGGATTGTGATTAAATAGTTGACACATCATAGGTTTCTGACACCGATGAATGTGGTCTAAAAAACCTTTTTTTTCCTTTTGAGCAATACACTATGCTGTTGAATATTAATCCCCTAAAAACAATTATTTGAAGTACTGAATTGTAGAAGCAGTTTGGATTTTTCGAAAAACTAAGGATTTCTTATCCCAGGCATAGATTACCTTAGCCGTATTTGGCACAACTTTTTGGAATTTTGGATCCTCAATGCTCTTCAACTTTGTACTTGTTTGGCTTTATAAATATTTTGATCTGAGTGTAACTAATGAGTCTTATGTAGACGAAACGCGCGTCTGGTGTACTAAATTAAAATCCTGGTACCTTTGATAACTATTGGCCATAATTCAGCAGAGTTGTTTCCCCCCTAGTTTTGTTAAATTGGATATTGTCTCATGTGCTTTTGTCCCATAATCTTTCATTTACAGTTACCTCTTATTACTAGTTTAATCAAAGAAAATATACGAATATAAAACCAATATAGCAAACAAATTTATTCATTTTATAATAACTTTTTCTGTGTCATACAGATTTGAATGCATGTCATTAAGACTACTGTGGTATATATCAAACTTTTTACTTTATCACTTAAACTTCCTAAATATTTTCCACTGAAATTTTTCATCAGAATCACTGAAGCTAGATATATAGGGTTTCAAGTTACTATACTCCAAAGGTATTTACGAATTTTTTTAGTATATCCACAAAGTGCAAATCTGCACAATCTAATCCTTACAAACTAATGAATATGTGTTCGTTTGTAGCCAGCTAACAAAATGACCTAGAGTTATCTCCACCTAGAATTATCACTAATTTTTTTTACATCAAACTTCTGTTGAAAAATGACAAACTTTGTATAAAACCAAATAAAAGTTACATAGGTGGTGATCCTTTTGGTAGTGGTGGATTGGTTGGTGGTGGTGAAGTTGGCATTGGAGGTTGTTGAGGCTGTTGAGGATACTGTTTATGATAATAAGGATTGTAGTAGTACATTTGAGGATATCCGTATGGCATAAATGGGTACTTATACTTGGTTGATATAAACTAGACTGTGCAGACATTGCTTGATCAGATAAAACTGGACGAGTTGTGGTACAAGTCGTAGCAGTAGTTGTTTTCTTAGGACTTGCACATCTGGTTTTAGCAGATGCATGTGTGGCATTACTGTTATCATCATCATCAAAAATGTTAAATGAAGACCTTCTTTTTAAGTGTGCTGACAATTCCAAGTGCTTCAGGGAGTTCTGCATAATCCTCTTTTGGGTCATGTTGTAGGATCTTACAGTTATAGAATCCTTTTAGTGTTATCAAATCTCTCATCAATAAGTTTGTGCACAGGGAATATTTCATTGGATTGATTGCTTTCAATCAAAGTTTCATAAGGTGAATGAATGAGGACTGAGACCTCTTTGCAAATATATCCATTTGCTCTTTTTGACCTCTGTTATGTCACGGTTCAATTCTTTGATTTCTTTTCCGTCTCTTTTTTCATTCTGCTCACCTCTGGTTTGTATTTGTCCTCTCCTTCCACAATACTCCCATGAGGTACATGGTTCTTTCATACAATGTGATCTGTCCTTATTTCCATCCGATTTATGGCCTCGAACATGACAAATTGAACATGTCTGGGTTTAATTTATTAAATATGGCAGAGTACTTCTTATAGTCAGGACCAAGTTGTAAGAAAATGTCTTCAAAAGTCATTTCAAAACTCATTATTGCCAAAAATGGGTCTTACTTTCCAAGAGAACAAATTTACTAATGCCAATTTTTGTTTAGACTTGGTATATCAAAATAAACTGGAAGAATCACATTTAAGATGGGGACGTTTTCATAGTATGTGTATGTATAGATTCTTATGAAGGTAAACGATTTTTACCTATCTTCACCTGTCAAATGGAACAAACTTTAGAACAGGTGGACAATACCGTCATCTTCTTCTACTATACACAATCAGTTAAAACTCATGCTAGTTGCATGAAATTTAAGAATGGATTTTAAAGAAAAACAAGAGAGGCCATATGTAGGGGAAAAAATACCTCAAATCGAAAAAACTAAAATTTAAAAGAATGCATCAATCTGGATTAACCTTTTCTGCTATTTCCAAGCAGACTGGTATATGTCTTAAAACTATTAGTAATACATTTGTGGTGTTGAAAACAAGTATATAAAGTAAAGCAGCCTGAAAGAGACATCATGACCGAAGAAGTGTTAACAAGTGTTGAATTTTTTAAACATTCATAATCATCTTTAACTCATTCTGAAATAAGGGAAAACACCATCAACAGAATGTTCCATCTGCCAAAGATCTTTCTCATTCTTGTGTATGTGAACTTGGATACTCATATTGAAAATTGGAGACTTTACCTGTTGAAACTCAAAAAGATGATATCCAGCTCCAATTTGATAACTTTGTTGAATTTATAAGCCAGCAAAATCCAAGTACTGTACATTTTTTTTATGAAAGTGATGTAATAAAAACATCTGGCAATAGAAATTATGGACCTTCAGTCAAAGGTTCTAGAGCATTTGAATTACAAAGATATGCTTCAAATGCAAACTATACAATTAATCTGTTGCATTAAAGATATGGTGTGGACTATTTCAATGTTATTAATGGACCATCTAATAGTTTGTACTTGTTTGGCTTTATAACTATTTTGATCTGAGCGTCACTGATGAGTCTTATGTAGAGGAAACGCGCATCTTGCATATTAAATTATAATCCTGGTACCTTTGATAACTATTGGAACTTATTAATTTTTTTGCTGAGGCTATTGATATCAATAATGATAAACTAGCCAATGGACATCAACCCATTTTTGTACCCAGAGACACAATCATTATGGACAAATAAAATTACATTTGGAATAGGATGACCGTGAAAAAAATCATCAATAATAATGTAATGAGTATTTCTCCTTTTAAACTGTTAATATGAATGACCAATAAATTTTAGGGTTATGGATTTTTTTTCTTTTTAACAAAAATGCATATCACACAAGCATCAATTATTTGGTGTTTTTTTTTTACCAAAATCTTATTAAAAGATTTCTTCTCCCTGCATCATATTTTTTTTCTCTTCGTAAATGTTTTTCAGTAATAACTATAACACCTCCCTCAGAAATTAATGATTTTTCCCTTAATAACATAAATTTCAATAATTTTATACATGTTGATATGACATTCATTAACTTCAATATGTACTTTCTATATGTTCATTAACTTCAACATGTACCTTTACAATATGTACTTTCTGAGAAACAGACCTAATCAAGATATAATTACTAACTAATGATCTATGAAAATGAGGTCACGGTATCATGAACCTTACAGGACAGACATGAACACCTTTAAATCAATCCATAAACCTATAAATATTTTTCAAATAGTATCTGAAAAATACCTATCACAAAATTTTAATCTTGACCATGTAATTGAGTTCAGTAATATCATCCTTATCTAATTAAAGATTACCACTTTTTTGTGATTTTTTATTAAAAGAGTTTTTTCTTTCTTTCCTTTTTCGAATTCTTTCTCGTCTCAAAAGTTTTAGGAGATTTCATAATCCATGAAACTATGAATGTGTGTGGATGGGGTATTATATTCAAAAACAGCGTAGTAATAAGACATTTATTTCCAAATAACACATTGCATCTTTAAATATTAACATCAATCCTCTAACCAAACAACAATACAAGAAGGTATCTATATATATAACAACATTATTATAACATAAATAAGATTATTTATACATCTAAACAATACTTTTACTTTATCAATAACATACAAACATTTAGCTATCAATCACTGTTAAATTTAGAATTTTTTGTGTGCATTTGTTATGGTGATTGTCAAACAATGAACACAAATGCCAGATTTATTTCAGAAAAATGCTGCATACAAAAGATGCACATTTTTATTTTTGCAATAACTACCACGTCTCCATTTTTGCAATTATTTAGTAAAATATGACAGAAATTTCTGAATAAACAGTGTGTTCAACTGAAAATTCTTCCATATGACTAGTATAACAATTTTCAGTTACCCTTCAGAATAGTGTTTAAATCTTCTTCACTTATATCATGATACATGTACTTTGAATTCACAGACTCATCCCATTCAACATCTGATAATTGACATTTTTGATACATTACATAATAAAAGGTCTCTTACTTTTCACAAAAATATACAATGTCATACTCCCAAAATTATGGAGTATTGCTCACTCTTTGTCTGAAATTCTCACTTAGGAATTATTAATATGGAGACAATAGCTCGGTTACTTTTATAGGGGGCTGGGATGATCAATGGCCTTGATTACCCTGCGGGTTTCCCATGCATGGTCATTAATGACAGAAGTAAAAAGACAAACATCCCATAATACATGTTATAAGGTCATAATTGAGAACATGATGCATAGAAAAATAAGAAAATATGATAGATGACATCCTTTTTTCCTTCAGTAATCAAATCTATCAACATGTTTTAGATAACACATATTCTTTAATGCAAATTACTTTTAGTTTACCCCTGGCAAGCACAGGAACATAAGGATAACACAGACTTTGTTATAAACTGACAGAAAACAGGTAATTAAGGAAAATAAACAAAGGCAATGAACTAAACTTAGTAAGAAAGGTAAAAAAATCCCATGATATCTTCACTAAAATGTCAGGGATAAGGTTAAAAGATAACAGACATGAGCAAAATGAATATACATAAATGAGACAGCACCCAAAGAAAACCTGACACAAACAGACACTTATATATATGACAAATGCTATGAGTGAAATATGGATTAAATGGATTTTTTTTAATGGAAAGAGTGTCACTGGATGGTCAACTTGCTGGTTATCATTGTACACATCTGGTCAACTTAGTTAAATAACCTGTCCTCTTCAAACTGGTCAGTCCAAAAATTAATTTTGTAACTTCAACAGTAATAAGAGTTTACTTTTATACTGAATCATCGAACTTTTTCAACAGGCTTTGTGATATCATTATAATGACAAGTATTTATTGGTGGAGGAAGTCCAAGAAACTCGACAAAACTTTGACTTGTGGCACAAAACTGGGCAATTCAAGTCATTTAAGTCAAAAGATAAACCTATGTTTTTGCAGAATTATATATAATAAAAAGAAGATAAATGATTTTGAGAAACAACAATATTGCGTAATGATATTGTGTACCCAGATATTATCAATGAAATTATAGTATCACAGTCTATTGTATCTGTACTAACCCCAAACAAACTTCATACACCAATTACAATTATGATCCTAAATTATAATACCCATTCTGATGTGTGCTATTCTCAGCTATTTTACTTCATAAATATTTCAAGGACAGGCCTAAGGTTCAATATTTACACTATCAATACCATTAACTAACTAATGCCTACAGTTTCGTTATAATAAGGAACACATCTGAAAGACTAGCAGAATAAATTATACATTATTATGGCTGTGTTCATATTTTTGAAGGTATTATATTGCAATTATATGGCTTGGTTCCTAAATTTCTGTGATAATTATTTCATGTAATGGAAGACAGGCTATGAAGAACTTCTGTCTGTGTAGTCCAGATACTGTTTGTTGTTTTTCTTACTTCTACAGTGATTGATCTTACCTACAAAAGAAAAATCATTTGATTAAAGATGCAAGAAAAGATCAGATATCTCTTTATTTCTCCATTACATGTCAATATTTTAATGAAGATTTCCATTTTATGGATATCAAATTTATAATTTATCATCAATTTAATTTGTGTTGCTAATTCATTATCATGAAAAGAAAGAATGTCTCTGAGGGAGTTATTTGGGGTAATGACGGTATAAAATTAAATAAAAAATCTAGAATTTGAAATTGATACTATAAGTCTGAAGAGCATTAGTTAAGAAACAAAATAAGCTTAAATTATTGATAGGTTATGGAGCTCCTCTTTTTCCTAAAATTTAATTTTTAAATAATGACAGGAACAGACTGACTCTGGCTTTTACCTTATATTAGCATAGGTATCATTTGGGTCACAAATCTAGAGTTTACTTTAATTTTGGTAAATGATCTTTTATGAGCTATTGAAGTCTCATATGGAAAGAAAAAGTTGGTGCTTTGAGTCGCAATATTTTACCCTGTACCGTAGGAAACAAACAAGGAGTCAGAACATGTCAAAAATTCCAAAGCCTCATCTAAGTACATTGGATTCCTTAAATGGTCGAACTTCAATGATATTGTTCATGTAGTGTTTGCCCATATCACATGGCTATGGGTTTGATATTTATGACACTTTTTATGTGCATTCTATAAATTTGTAGATTTATTTGATACATTTTTAATAAAACAATGTTACAAATTTTTTTTAAATTATTTTAAGCAGTCCCATGTTCTGCATGCATATTTATCTGAATTCCACCAAATTATGCATACTTTCCCTTAATATACAGATATCTTAAATGGAAATTATTCATTTTTGCATTTTATTGCTGTAATGAGACTACAGGAAACTCACCAGCTGTGTAAAGTAGCCCATTTCTCTTGGTTTCTCTGAATATCTATCAAACTGATCTAAATTGTCCTGTAGTTTCAATGTCAAGGTATCATAGTTAGCTCTTACTACTTCTAACACCTGCAAACATAGAGTAAAAAGACAGTACTTAGAATGTGCTTACTGGATACTAAGGATGTCCAAATGTAACATGTAAGAAGTTTTATATCATAATAGAATATTATTTTGGTGACTTAAACAGAGAAGTTAGATATAATTGAGGTAAACCTAAATTAAATTTTTAAACTATTTTTCAATGAAATTGTAAATTAAAATTACGTAGAAATAAAGTTTTAATTTTATGAAATGTTAATTAAGTTATCAGATTCTCAGATAATTTTCATTGAAAAAAAAACCAGGGGTACCTAATTCATGCATTTATCAGATAACAATTATAGGTAAACGATTTATATGAAATATAGCATTATATTTTCAAAAATCCATACACAGACAAAAACAAATATTATCAAATATTTATGTGATTATCCTGTTGCTATTACACACATCCTGAAACTGACTAACAAAAATCATGTCAGAGCTGTTCTTGCTTCTCATGCAGTAATTTTGAGTTATCTCCCTTATTCCAGTGGCATAAAACTTAAAATTTATGTTTGTCAAAAATAAACCTTTATTGATGATGCAATTTTGTTTCACTTAGAGCTAGTTTTCCTGTTGTTTCTGGCATATTAATAAGGATGTAAGTATATTTGGCCATTCCATTAAATTATGTACAGCTTGTTAAACCTGAATAGTAACATACCTGTTCTTCAGTTAAGGAAGACAATTGTTTGGCTGCAGACCAGGCGTCTACTTTAGGAGTGAAGTGATTGACAATGGCCCTGTAAATATACAACAGCTTTGTATAGCTATTTGTGTTAACAAATTATGTGTTTTGAAAAATATTAATTTTATAGTAAGTTTAAGAAAAAACATTAATATTTGTGAACATCATACTTTGTAAAACTGCCATGCAAGCTCATTCAAAATAATATACAACCGGACACAATATTCCCTTAAGACTCATGCAATTACTCTACAATATGTCAATGTTCTACCCTCAAATAAATGGTAATTTTCATAGTATCATCCTTGAAACTATTTTAGCCTGCAAGTTCAAAAGTAATAGAAGTAGAATACGTCATTGTATATACAGTAAACCAACTAATTTTCTTGAATGATTTATTAAGTTGACATTAGATAGATTTGGCTTTTATTTTTAGGTCCAATTTTTGGTCATATACCTATTTAATTGTTTTTGTTCATATAAATCTTTGGTCATATACCTATTTAATTGTTTTGGTTCATATAAATCTTTGACTGTCAGGTATTTGACTTTGAGCATTCCTGATTCCTTTATATAGTGCTGTTCTCATTTTTTATCTAAGCCACTTTTACTAATAGAAAAAAGTAACAATATTTCATATATCTTCCATAAGGTGGTAACCAACACTTCGACTACAATTAATTTGAATCGTTTAGTTTTCATAAAACTTTGACAAAATATTCACTTTCACCCTTTGAAAAAAATATAAAAATTTCAAACAAATTGAACCAATCACTTTCTTGGAAAAAATTGGTTAGATATATAGCAATTTGACAAACACTAGTTTTGATCATCGAGAAGCTTAATATTTCCTTAACAATACAACGTGATTAAAACGTTTAGCTGATTTTACAGAGTTATCTCCCTGTAGTGTTAGGTACCACTTTAATATGAATACATCAACAATGTCAGAAAAAATATCAAAAATTGAATTGTTCCATAACTGGCTAGAAAAGGCTTGACTTGAAAAAAAATGTTGGTTTACAGTATATATAATATAACCTATAAGTATCTTAACCTACCTTATATTAACTAGATGATTTGTCAGTCTAGCAGCAGAATCTTTACTCTCACCATCATTGGTTGTGTAACGAAGAGCTAAAACAAAAAAAAAAACAAAAAATATTATCATTCAGTATCAAATTCACATTTGTAAAATTACTAAACCCTTAACAATTTGAACTCAAATAGTGCTGTTTGTCACTATATCATGAATAATTCAAATCATTGATAGCTAATCATCTAAACGCATATAATATGTAACATGTTGACATAACGACTATGAAATATGATATATTCTTCCTACATTGATTGATTTTGGGGTTGGAAGGCACTTTTATTAAAATTTGATTAGCAGTGGCTATTTTAGACAGATAGCCTTTTACAATTTATTAACAAAATAAAATAATTAACATAAATTTTATGCATGCATTGCAAATGAAAAGTTCCTTCCAACCCAACCCCCTTACATTTTTTTTTAGGAAATTGCCCTGCCTTTGAATCCCCCCTCCCCCCCCAAAAAAAATAATAATCATATCTCTAATATGTAATAATCAGGGAATTCCATTACCATCTTTTTCTATAAATTTCTATGTAAATGTAGCAACAGAATAACAATGGTTCCAAAGTGAATCCAATGCCAAGGGGAAAACAAGATTAAATCAAAGGGAGATAATCTAATTATCTTTTTTGAGTAGTTTTATTAATAGAATAAATGTCTATTTTTCTTAGCCAATAAAACTTTCTTGGACCAGTTGGTAGCCATGTGAGGTTTCCTTGTTCTCACTACTTCAAAATTGAGTTAAGGCATCATCCATTTTTTTGTTGTCTTTGATTTTGCTTTTTGACATAAAAAATAATTAAAAAGATTCTACTGCTGTATCTCACATGATACAATATTTATCTACTCTATGCATTGGTACATTCTATATTTCTTATTTGAACTTCATTTATGTATAAAGGCAGTGATCAGTGTACATATTCTGTGAAATAAGCTCATATTTTATTAGCAAAACTCACCCATTGAATAAATATTATCAAATACTTGATGCATTCTTATAATTTCATAATAGAGTTCATCATAGCTGTTTGGGTTTGGCAGAAAAGTGTCTCCATAAGTGATGAAGGTGTTAAATATATTCATTATCTGTAATCAAACAAAACATTAATTACTAACAAATGACTATACTTTGAACAAAATTTTAGACTGTCAAAAAAGAATATACTGTAAAAATACAGCTGGAATCTATATGTCCAGTAAGCAATGTCAGACAAGTTATATCATGAAAGAAGGTGAAAAAAGAAAATAAACTTAAGAATGAGTCTTTTTTTCTCATTGTTAAAAGCTGTATGGTTGCATATAATTACTTTTCACATCCACTTTATTTTAACCCTGGTGGATAGTTGTCTCATTACCAATCATACCACATCTTTGTGTGTTTTTTCTTGAATTGTTTTACATTTGGCCATGTCAAGCTTGAGTTATCATCTTTAAAATATTTTGTATCAGTTTGACAAACAAATAAACTGAGATGAGGAGGGGTTAGACTAAATGCGCCCCCAAATGTTTTAATAGTAAAATTAATAATGTTGGAATAATGGTGTGGTGGAATGAACTAGCAATTAGGTACAAACATATTTACCTTAGAACTAAGATGGAATATATTGTTCTGTCTCTTCACCAGACAGCCTTCATTTGACAGAATGAACTTCAGTAAGTTAATCAAAGCTGTAAAAACCAAAAATAAAATAAAATAAAAATTCAACTGCAGATATGATAAAGACTCCCTGGTCAGTTGTCAGGGTTTTCCTGTGCTTTATAATTATCATTGTTACCACTAATTACTTGTTTTGCATTAATGTTTAGTTTTCAAATTCAATGCACAGAATATTCAATAAATGTTGTTATTCCATATTGATAACATTTTAGTAGGTTTTTCTTTATGAATGGGATTTTGAATAAATAAGAATATTCACCTGCCGAAAAAGTATATTCACAGCGCAAAACGTGGTGTGTATAATTTTGGTAAAAAAGCGTTTGATGTACAATTTGTTTTGGTAAATATTTTGTGTAGCTTTGTATATTGTGAATGCATTCTGTTGTGTGCAATTCTGACCTTTTCTTTTGACTTTAAAAATAAAAACATGAAAAATAGTTCAAGTAGACTTCAGATTTGATAATCTGGAAGGGGTTCTCCAACAAAACAATATACATTATATTATCAGTATACAAAATGGCCGTCTTACCAGTCCATAACTCTTTCCATGGATACTGAATTCTAACTCTACATTTCTTCTGGTAACACAGTACCCTGTGTGTAATTCCTAAACATTTCCTGTTAAATAAAAAAATAATAATCACACTTCGCAATTCTATACCAAACCTAGGGTCAAACTGACACTAAATGGACCTAAACAATTGTACTTGACTGCTTAAAAACATTTGCTAAATTATAATAATTTCTATATTTGTGTATGCACTTATTAGGATTTATCTAGGATACTTAAAAGAGATCCTGGGCAACTGACAGGGACTCTTCTTTGTGACATTAGAACTTTTTTGACAATATGACCTTTATAAAATTACCCTTCATGTTTTCTAGAGCATTTCACGTTGACTGAAAATGGATTGCTTGAAGTTCAGTGGCAAATAGTTGATGCTAATTCAGGAAAAGTGGAAAAGGTCACTTTGTTACTTACAGATATAATTCTAATGGAAAAGTTTTCATCATGTGACTCATTATAAATTCAACCATTAAATCTGAAATGTAAAAATGAAAATATCATACTATATTTCATTAAAAGGGGAACGATGGAGATAATAGATGTCCAAAGAGGTCACTGTCTAGTAATACTTGTTATTTGCTCAAAAAAATTATTTTATGGTCGGTTGTGGTTGCAAAATTGTTGATAAAGATTTTTATTGAAAGTCGTCAAGTAAAATATACACAATGAAATTAATTTTCATAACTTGTTATTTTATATACCACGGATTCATTATTTTAGTGTACACCAATCATTGTTGATTTGAGAAATTTGTGTAGATATTGATCTTATGGTTTTGGCAAAGTCTGCATACAAGCCTATATAAAAAATTTGTCTTTTTTTAACATTGAAATGTGTGGTTCAGTATACCAACAAAATACATAAGAAAATTTGTATTATATTTTAATGAAAATGAATCCACAGTATATATCTAAGATATCTA
The DNA here is from genome assembly GCF_965363235.1 of Mytilus galloprovincialis. Taxonomy (NCBI): domain Eukaryota; kingdom Metazoa; phylum Mollusca; class Bivalvia; order Mytilida; family Mytilidae; genus Mytilus; species Mytilus galloprovincialis. The sequence continues at coordinate 75,455,767 of NC_134841.1, read as the reverse complement.
CCTATTCATCTAATGCTTATCTTTGCTAACATTCACAGAGGATTTTGCTTTGACTAATTGAGAAATATAAATTTGATTAAATAAGGGAGGTAATTCATTTGATTTAAATTAAAATTAAAAAAAATAAGTATGACTACTGGATTGGTTGGATCAGAGACCCCATTTCCATTTTTATTGCTGAAAAATTTTAATGAATGATTTCTCTTCGGATGTCATTAAAAAAATAATACCATGCAGTTTCTTTTTTTTAACACATAATTGTAACAAAATAAAATAAAGAACTTTCCACAAACTGCAGTTACAAACAATGTCAAGGACTGATTCATTTTACTTCTTTTCATTATTGGCATAAAGCTATAAAGATTAAGACGTGAGGCATAATTGCCAACAAGACCCACAATAGAATAAGGAACATGGACGTAAAATTATTTTAGTAAATAATTTAAAGATTCTATTGAATTTAGTTAAGATAAAAGGAACCACCTTAAAAATAGATTTAATAATCTATTGGCAATGCAATACAATGAAAATATCAATGAATGTCAATGTTTTAAGGAACAGACACAATGAACCTAAAGTAAACTAACCTAAGACTGCACATACTAATGGTCTTGATGAAATATCTTTCTCTACTTTCATTTTTCTGTGTCTCATGGGCTAAAAGGAAATTAAATCATATAAAGCTATTCAACATAATAAAACAAAAATTAAACTAGTAATTCTTTAAATATGTTTCAAAATCATCAGACATCATTAATAAATCTAAAACCTTTGTGTGTGGATGATATAATTTCAGGCCAAAAGATGTATCCTTGGTTTTTTAGAAATAGTCACTTTAATTATCTAGATTTATTGATTCAAATGATATTCAACTAAATTATATTTATTATTTCAACTATCATCTAGGAGCTTTAAATCAATCTGCTGGTTTTCTCTTTTGAATTGTTTCACATTTTGTCATGCAAGGCCAAGGATCTATAAATTCAGAAATTATTGCTATGTTTTTTATTATTGCGAAAAATGCTTATGAGTTATAATTGCAATACTTTAAAAATTGCATTTTGAAAAATGTTTTATGAACTAAACAAGATTTTTCTTAATATTGCAAAAATTGAAATAGTCATTTCAGTCTCAAATAACAAAATTGCAATAATAAAAGCATGCAATATAATTTCTGAATTTACAGTATATAGTGTGCATTTTGCTCATTGTAAGTGGCCCAACAGGAACCTATAGTTGTTTATAACATCACCATCCTGTGGTCTCCAGTCAAAAGTTGTCTCATTGAATAGACAGTCATACCACATCTATTAATTTTTATATAATGAGAAAAAATGCACTTAGCAAGCCTATCCCAAGTCAGGAGCCTCTGGAGTTTGTTAGTCTTGTATGTTTCTTAATTTTGGTTTATATATATGTTTTGGAGTTTAGTATGACGTCTATTTTCACTAAACTGGTACACATTTTTATGTAGAGGACAGATAAGGACCACCTCTGGGAGCAGGATTTTTTCACTGCATTGAAGAACAATTGGTGGCCTTCGGCTGTTGTCTGCTCTTTGATCGGGTTGTTGTTTCTTTGATATATTCCCCATTCCTATTCTCAATTTTACATGTGTACAGAAAACTATTATAAACCATTAAATAACATACCATTCTGTGTAAAGGAACTCTGAAGTTCATATTGATGTCATGCATCAGTGAATTAGCATACTGATCCTAAAAAGCAATATAGCAAGTTTAATAGTTTGGAATTGCATACAGTCTGTTTATGCTGTCATAGAAATAATTGCGGTGAATAAGGAAATTTGAAGATACTTTACTACCAGAACTTGCAATAAATAATTGGTTCCTTGCTGATTTTACTAAAGAAATCTTCAATAAGATCTTAAAATTTTCATAAATCTATTCCTTAATTTAAGTCTTAATCTTTCTTTGGTTTCAAATGTTGACCTCACTTTTCAACATATAAATGAATGTCAACTTTTCATATACATCATACATGGAAAATTCATAATAAAATAAACCCATATTTTGGTATTTTATATATTAGACAAAAGAGTATTTTCTTTTATGATTTCAACCTTTACCATAACTTACCTCAGATATACAAGTTAAAATAATTAAACATAATTTGGCATTGTTGTGTTGTGTTTCATCTGCAATGAGAAAAAAATCAAACAATAAGATCATGACACAAGCACTTCAAGATACATTATTGTTTATTTTTTATTCAGTCTATATAAGTTAATGTTACATAAATTGTATTTTTTTTTGTATTTTATATTTGCCTATGGTTCACAATGGCCAATGCATTTTTGGACAGATAACGCTACAATCAAAATCTTAGTGTAATAGATGTGAAAATAACCAAATACAAGAAATATCAATATTAATGTTAGATAATATTTTGAGGTAAAACAACTAGCATGGTTTTTGCTCCTCAAGAATGTTTAGTGTATGTTTCTGCTTGCTTCTTAAGTTGATCTCTGTTAAGTATCTTATCCTTGTGTGCTACATATATGACATTTTGTACTCAGTATTCATGATTAGCCCAATGCCTGAAGGTCCACACCACTGTCATGTGGTGTTTTGATGCTAAGGGTTACTTTCAGGAGGAAGCATTCAAAATACCATATATAAACACTGGTGAAAAACATACTCAGATCAGTTAAAAGAGCACTAATTTCTACTTTAACATATTGTGGAAAAGTTTTTCTTATTAATGACCAGTTCTGATATCACTGAAAATCAAATAAAATTAAGTCTAAATAAGTAATTCTGACCTTTGGTATCTTGGAGGACTACAGAACTATATTCCAGGAATGTTACCAGTAAATTTGTAGGTTGACATGTTGGTTCTAACAAAGCAGGATCTGTTTTGGGCACTATAAAGATAAAAAGATATTGAATAATAAGGTAAAAGTTAAAAAACGAAACAAAGTAAAATAATATATTAAGCATTTTTTTTATACATTTTAAAACTGTCTCCTTACTTACAAAAATCTGTATTTTTAAACTTTATTGATGTAAACCTAATTAAAATTTTAATTCAAAATTAAAAGAATACAGAATTTATCCCAAGTTTTTAGATGCAATTCATTGAACACTCAGAAATCCTATACAAACATTATGATGAATATATCGAACCAATCACGTTTTGGTGTACATTTTTAAAACACTACCAAGAATGCTTAAGATTCTGAAAGGTAAAATACCTTGAAAGTTCAGGAAACATGTAAATTTCCTATTCTTAAAATTCTTGATAAAAAACTTTTGGATAACAGAATTCTTGATTAAAATTTATATAAAACCTACCTTGATTGAGTAAAGGATTTCCAGGCGAGAGTACAGGTGAAGATGGGGGTGTGGCAGGTGTCGATGGGGTATGAGTCTGAAAGAGGAAAACAATAGATAAATAGTACAGCAATATTTCCATGTCTTTTATGTTATATAGTTAAGGATAATCATATGCTGCAACAGAACTGTTATTCTTCTTTAAATGTGTTGTTCAACCTACAGTGTTGCTCAGTATGCTCAAATGTCATTGAAATCATTGCCCAAAAGACTAGGATAACAAAATCAAATTCTTGAACTCATCTGATAGCTGATAGGCATATCATCTGAAGAATTTAATTTTATGACTGCTTTTCTGTTTCCTGAAATCATCTGAAATAAACAAATGATACTGATTTTTATAGCATTTACTTTGAATTTAAACTATATTTGTGGGAATGAAATGAATGGCCCTGTTTGCAACAACAACTTGCAACTCAATATGAGAAGGTGTTTAGAATTTTTTTTCTATATAACCGATATTTTCACGAAATTTCAAAGTAAAAAACCTGCAATGATGGACAAGGGTAATACTATTTAGAGGTGACCCCCATAAAAATCCACATCAATGGTTGGTAACAGCTGACTTTTAACATTATAATTTACAAAGGACGTCAGAATGTTCTACAAATAAGTAATGTAATCAGTTCATGAAAACTGAAATCAAATATTGTCTGATCTATAATTAACTTACATGAGTAAGAGCTGTAATGAAATTTCTGTTGAGATGGATGGCTTCATACAATGCCAATAATATTGAATCATTTGACCTGCAATAAATACAATTAATTATAGACAATCTGTTCAGCATTTTTCTTATAAGACATTTCATATATATCACAATATATGTTTAAACTTCAAAAAAATATGAGTGAAAAAAATTGACCAACAGGAAATAAACATTGTATCCTGACAGCAAGGTATGTGTAATTTGAGTATTTAGATTCCCACATACTCTTTTTCTTTTAATAAAGATTCAACAGCATCCTTCTTTTAAACTTAATTAACTTAATTCCTTTAAAATAACAAGCAACAACAACTATGTTTTTCATCAAGAAATCCTGAAACCCAAATTCTTTTTGTCTTACCTAACTGCAGCAATTTGCTTTTCATCTGCTACAAACATGTTGCCAACCTAAAATAAATATTTTAAAATATAAATATATTTTACCATAATTGTGCTGTAACAAATGTACCTTAAAAACAATTTGTTTGCATATGGTTAATTCTATTCAATTTATTCAATCCAGTTAAGAAAATAGTTTGCTATGGAAATACATAATAGCAGAAGTGACTTATCAAGACTCAGCTATACAAACTTTTCCAATTAGATTTTGAGAGTGATATTAAACATTATTGTTTAGAGGAAGAACTGCAGTAGTTTGTAATGTTTCCTTGGTTATTCAGATGGGAACATGCCTTCTGCGTAACAAGTTAGAAGGAGACATGTCTCATGCAGTCACATGATTACCCTATTCATCATAATGTATAAACCAGGAAGGCCATTACAAATCAACAATTGTTTGTAAATGTAATCTATACTTAGCATATATCTTACTGAAATAGGTGGAGAATAGACTAACAATTAGCTAAAAACTTTAAAAAAAATATGTTTTAACTTTAGGAAGTTATATTTTCCTATAAAATAGAGATATTTTAAAGTAATTAATACAATTAATTTTGAGGTTTTAATTTTAAAATTCATTTTATTCCTTTATTTGAAAATAAATCCAAGGGAGATAATTAATGTTAACAAGTTGATGTATAACAAAGATTGTATATAATGTAGAACAAATATCAAACATATTATCTATTTTTAGAGATAATGGAAATGTTCAACATTTTAAGCACATGTTTCCAATTTTTTTTTTATATGAAAAAAACCCTACTTAAACAATATTTAAATTAAATATGTTTTGTGGTGTTGTTGCTATAAATAGCACATATAGGTCAAAATTAAACTGCTAGCTAGTCATGTTTAAAAAAAACAGGATCAGTGGTGGATCTAGAAATTGTCATAAGTGGGGGACCACTGGCTGCCGAAGAAGGGGCCCACTCCTGTCACACTTCAGTGTATTTAATCAACCATTTGTTTTTCTCAAAAGGGGGGTTAAAACTAATCTTCCCTGATATTGAACAATCTTCCCTGATATTGAACATTTTCTTTCAAGTATTAAATTGGTAATTTCAATTGTTATCATTTATATTGTAATAGCAAATGATAAAATAGCAGTAAAAATTTGTAGCTGTATTGAAGCATTATTTGAAACTAAGTAGAAAAGAATATGTAAGCATAGTACTAACTGTCCACCGTTGAGAGAAAAATAAAATCATGAAAATGATATACCAACCATTGAGGCTAATGCTGAAAACCATCCTCCTTGTGGCTCTATGTTCCTTACAGCATAACTCCTGCAGGAATAACAATAATCACTTGAGACTTAAGTTTTTGTTAACATTCCATCTGTCCAATAGTTCACACTCTACTAATTCCCTTCAATCAGCCACTGATATCAGTGATTTTTCAGATTATGTATTGATGAACATTTTTTATTTGTAGTTTCTGATTATCTAATATACTTTATGAGATGATGCACAAAATTCAAAAATGCGTGAATTGTAAAATAGTTAAGAACTGGTTATAATGGGCTGATGTCGGAAGTGAAATAACCAATTTTCAATGCAAAATAATTGCCTTTAATAACTTTTAGCATCACAAAAGATTTAAATATCTGATTGAAAAGATTTGAAAAACTTAAAGATTACACTCATAAAATAGTTATAGTTAGATATGTGATCTTTCCTCTAGCTCTTAATTGTTGTTGAAAATTTATGTTCCTTCGAACTCTTAAGCCTCGGTCACACCTTACCGGATAGCACGAACGGACGCCTAACAGATGAAAATAAAAGTTGTCGGTTGACAAAATTGTTATCCGTTGGGAGTCCGTTGATGTACAGAACGAATAAAACGGACGTGTAACGAATGCATAATGCACACACACCGGATATGCACCGTACAAGAAACAGAAACGTACCGAACAGAACAGATGTCGAACGTACATCCAACGGACGAGTACCGCATAAGACCGGACATCTAATGGACATGTACGGATTGAAAAAAAGTTATCTGTTATGCATCCGTTCAAGCTATCTGTTAAGGTGTGACCGAGGCTATATGAATAAATCTCAAATCACTGAGTCAATTATTGAATTGGCAAATAGTCTCTTCTAGAATTAAATGGCCTCACAACAGTTCACCTCAGATTTTTTTTTATTTTAAATACTTTGTGGGAATTCAAAAGACAAAGATGCATTTCTTTATCTCTAAATTACTCTTTTTAAAATTAAAATTATTCAGTTATTTGAATGTCATTTCGTCTACTGGATAATGGGAAAGGATTTGTGAAGGCTTTGCATTTTATCCAATCATATTGTGTTAATGTATATATGATGTTTGAACAATGAAAATTATTTGAATGAATTGAATGTAAGTGTAATAAGGGGAAAGAACCCATCCCAGTCTGAGTCAGCCTTTCCCCTCTGATTAAAAAATCAAATATCTCAAAAATGATTAAGCTCCAATACCTATCAATATTTTTAGCTTATTTTGTTCCTGCACTAGTGCCCTTCTGAATTATAGTATCAATTTAAAATTCTTGATTTTTTTTAATTTCACCTAAGTACATCCTATCTAATAATATGGTATGATAACCAATGAGAATACTATCCATTAGAGTTCAAATGACATGGATTTAAGCAATTTTAGGTCATCATGCAGCCTCCTACAACGATGTGAAGGTATCAACCATTATACTGTAAAGAGATCATAAGCCACAGTTTTGCACAAGTCCACAAATACACTGGCTTTTTTGTCAGATGAGCATTAAAAAAATATTCCTGGCAAAACATACTTTAAACACTAATCCTCTTTAAACTTTTGACCTTGGATTTTTTAAGAATCAGAAACAAAATAAAACTGTTGAATATGAAATTATTTGTTCTACCATGGCCTAAAAAAAGAGTTGTACCTTATAAAACCTCGTCTCTCAGGTGATGTTCAGAGTGAGTGTGTTGGGCGGGGGAGGGGGGCTTCCAGGGTTCAAAGAAAGGATTAAAGAAAGAGTCTTAACTTGTAGTTATAATTCATAGCAACAAATAAAACTAAACCATATAGACCTAGTTATAAGAGTTTTAAAAAATAACATATCTTTGTATGTTTAGGTTATGGCATCCAGTAAACCTTCACCTTGTTTGAAAACAGAGTGTGACATACATAGTCAACAATATAACTGGTACTGCTCAAGTCATTTAAAGCCTTGCTGTGATGAATATATTTCCACTAGTCATTCAAAATGTACTGGATTAAAAAGTTTATCTAGTGCAGTGGAGGAAACAACCAATCAAAACTTAAAAGAATCCTTAGAGAAAGATATAAACTCCCTAATACATCTCTTGGCTTAAATGGTAAATAGCAAATCGGGAAACATCAAAACATTAGTTTTTGATGAGTTTTGTTATTTGGTTTTGCCATGTGATTATGGCCTTTCCGAATTGATTTTTGAGGTTCAGTGTTTTTGTGATTTTTTTTTTTTTTAAACAGCAATGTGAGGCCATAAAGAATTCAGTAGTTGAACTCAGGAATGAAATAGATCAACATCTAGACAACCTAGAGAAGAAGTTCTGTCAGGAGACAGATACCATCTGGGACAAGGAAAAGTCAAAAGCAACAGATTTCATTACTGAAATTGAAGGAAAAAAGAAAAAGTTAAAAGAAATGAAAGACAATTTACCTACAGTCATAACACATAAAACAAAACTCCAATCTTTTCTAGGTGTCCATCAAATTGAACAAGAAGTACATCAGTGTCAGCAATATGTTGAAGGTCTCGAAGACGATGAGAGAGCCAGAGAAGTTGAGATCAAAATGAAGCAAAACAATGAGATTGAAATGATAGTAGCCAATCTAGAATCCTTAGAATCCTTAGAAGGAATTGTTGTTAAAAAAGAAAATATCTTGAATAGAGAATCAAATTTGAGTAAAGAATCAAAAGTACGATCACAAAAACAATCTTACATAAACAAGATGAAAATGAATATCGAGGAACAGATAAAGCTGGACATAATTGCTGGTATATGTGAGACCATTTGTCTAATGGATGGAAGAGTGATACAAGGTGAAGGAATCGGTAAAGTTGACCTACTTACTGTCGATGGCAAATTTATTAAAACGTTACCTATACCTGATGAAGCCTAGAGTACAACACAGATCAATCAAGACACTATCGCCCTAACTTTTCCTCAAAAGAAAGTGATTTTAAGTTCTTCAATATAGAGAATGAAAAAGTTACCAAAGTAATCCCATTTGACAAATCATGCAACGGAATATCTTTCTCAAATAATTCTTTGGCTGTAGGTTTAGGTTAAGATGAAATCCGTATCATAGACTTGGATGGAAATACACTTAAGATAATAGAAATTCAGAGTACTTCAGGACCAGAATACCTTGTTTACCGTAATGATAGAGTTATCTTTAGTGATTTTGAAGGCCAAACAGTATTTTGTTTTGATGAATCAGGTCAACAGATCTGGAAATATGAAGAGGATTTATCAGGACCAGCAGGACTTTGCATAGATACCTATGGTAATGCTATTGTAGTAGACTATTTCTCTTGCAGAATAATAGTAATATCAAAAGATGGACAGGATAGTGAAGTACTTGTTAGCGAAGAGGAAGATGGGCTGAAAGAACTTAGATGTGTTTGTTTAAAAAATAATGAGTCTAAAGGTTATATTTGTAATAACAGTGCTACAAACTTGGCAAAGATCAGTTTATCTTATGAATAAAATTGGTCTGGAATAATATTTATGTATACATGTATATAATAGAAAACTGGAATAAAAGTGCACCAACAACAAATAAAGGATCCAAGTACTTGTCAAACACCTAGTGAACAGCAAAAGAACAAATTATTCTCTTTCCATCAATTTCCTGATGGAACAACAGAACAAGAAATTGAGACAATAAAATCAACATAAGAATATTATGTTGTTAGCACATATTGTAAACAAGAAAGTTCCATTCTGATTCAGCTTGATGCTCAGTGCTCCATTCTAACTGATAAACTGTGTATCATAGTTTTTAAGAGTAAAGAAAATCATTCATTTTTCATTGTGTGCCTTTTGAGTTTTTTCATGATTTAATTTGATGAAAAATTGTATTACTGAAAACTAAGAGGCTTATATAATGACAACGACTTGATTTTCATGCATGAAAACGATATTTGTAAATCTAGGCCCAAAAACAGGATGAATTTTTGTTGGGTTCAGAAATGGAAAGGCCAAAATCAATCTTAGTATCACTTTACACTACTTGAAAGTGTAAAACAACATTGATAAATACTTAAATGGTGAAAATCAAACTTGAAACTTGACCTTCATTTAGTCACAGTAAAAAATAAAATATATCTTTCATCTAAGCTTTTTCAAGTTTTTTTCATGGACCCTGTTATCAATGGTTATGCAGCCGTCTGCCCAGCTGCTGTACATTATTTACCAAATTAATAACAGATATGTTTCTTTGGAAATACAGTTTTTACAATAATCATGAATTCAGAACCAAGAGGCAGTTGACCTCTATGCATATATAACCTACAGAAGAGATATGTCTTGCATTTTGTAATTTTGACATTATAATGCAAATGTAACCAGGTGCTCCGCAGGGCGCAGCTTTATACGACCGCAGAGGTCGAACCCTGAACAGTTGGGGCAAGTATGGACAAAACATTCAAGCGTGATACAGCTCTGAATTTGGATTGTGATCAAATTTTTGACATTACATGTTTTTTTTTACACAAAACAAATGTCAAGATTTTACAAATCAATTAAAGATTTCTTCTTCAAACTTTTTAAATCGAAAATTAAATAGTTGACACAGCATAGGTTTCTGACACAGAATGAATGTGGTCTAATGAACTTAAAATATTTTTTTTGCCTTTGAGCAATTCACTATGCTGTTGAATATTAATCCTCTCAAAAAAATGTTTGAAGAAATTTTCTTTTTATTTATGAAATCTGAAATGAGAAAAATTTAAATCCCCCCCTTTTTTTTCACATCCCCGTTTCCCTTTTTCCAAAACTGATATCAATTCAAATTTCTAATAGAGTTTGCAACAATAACTACTCTTTTAAATACATCATAAAATATTAAAATGTAAAATAAAGTGCTTGTTATCACTGAATGGTAAAGATTGGTTGGTAGTAAAAGTGAATATACATTGTTTATTGTATAAAACAATAAAAAAAACTTCATCAGCAACATTTTATATTGGCAAATGTCCAATGAAGTTATTTACATAAAGTTATTGGCAAATAAAAATACAAAATGACATCATAGTCATGTCTGGCAAATGTCCAACATACATTATCTAAAAACATTTTAGATAAGATAAGGAAAAAAAGCTTCATCAGCAACATTTTATATTGGCAAATTTCCAATGAAGTTATTTACATAAAGTTATTGGCAAATAAAAATAGAAAATGACATCATAGTCATGTCTGGCAAATTTCCAACATATATTATCAACTTCTATTCTATACAAAGAAAGATAACTCCAATTGAAAATTAATTGCTATTGCACAATATTGTGCAATTAGATATTTCTTGCTATTGTGCAATACTGTGCAATTGAAAATTTCTTGCTATTGCACAATACTTGATATGGAATCCTGATTTGGACCAACTTGAAAACTGGGCCCATAATCAAAAATCAAAGTACATATTTAGATAAAGCATATCAAATAAGCCCAAGAATTTAATTTTTGTTAACATCAAACTTAGTTTAATTTTGGACCCTTTGGACCTTAATGTAGACCATTTGAAAACTGGACCAAAAATTAAGAATCTACATACACAGTTAGATTTGGCATATCAAAGAACCCATTTATTCAATTTTTGATGAACAAAGTTTAATTTTGGACCCCCATTTGGACCAACTTGAAAACTAGGCCAATAATTAAAAATCTAAGTACATTTCTAAATTCAGCATATCAAACAACCCCCAGGATTCAATTTTTGTTAAAATCAAACTAAGTTTAATTTTGGACCCTTTGGACCTTAATGTAGACCAATTTGAAAACGGGACCAAAAATTAAGAATCTGCATACAAAGTTAGATTCGGCATACCAAAGAACCCCAATTATTCAATTTTTGATGAAATCAAACAAAGTTTAATTTGAACCCTTTGGGCCCTTTATTCCTAAACTGTTGGGACCAAAACTCCCAAAATCAATACCAACCTTCCTTTTATGGTCATAAACCTTGTGTTTAAATTTCATAGATTTCTATTTACTTAAACTAAAGTTATTGTGCGAAAACCAAGAATAATGCTTATTTGGGCCCTTTTTTTGCCCCTAATTCCTAAACTGTTGGAACCAAAACTCCCAAAATCAATCCCAACCTTTCTTTTGTGGTCATAAACCTTGTGTCAAAATTTCATAGATTTCTATTAACTAATTTAACTTAAACTAAATTTATAGTGCGAAAACCAAGAAAATGCTTATTTGGGCCCTTTTTGGCCCCTTATTCCTAAAATGTTGGGACCAAAACTCCCAAAATCAATCCCAACCTTCCTTTTGTGGTCATAAACCTTATGTTAAAATTTCATAGATTTCTATTCACTTTTACTAAAGTTAGAGTGCGAAAACTAAAAGTATTCGGTAGACGACGACAACGACGACAACGACGCCAACGTGATAGCAATATACGACGAAAAATTTTTCAAATTTTGCGGTCGTATAAAAATCAAAAAAGCATTTATATTTTAACATAATAGTTATTCAAATCATTCTTAGTAAATGAAACAGGATTGAAGGTGCAGGGCAAAATAACCTCAATGGAAATGTGAAATGGAAATACTTATCAAAATGCATACTAAATGCAATGACTAATTATCATCACCTTTAAACAATCCTAAACACAAACTTTAACTTGTAAACATGTATAGGTTTCAAAGTCAATGAACCATATAATAAGGGTGTGGGGTCATATAATCTCCATGGAAATAACTTTTTCAACTTGAACTGATCTAATGACAAATATATACATGAATATACATTTATCTTTACCTCCTATAAATTTATAGAGATATGATTGGTTCACGGACTACACATGGTGACTATGTATATTTGATATAGGGTGTCCTAAAAAATATAGGGTTAGTTACCATATGGGGTTAGTAAGGGGTTACTTTCCTTTCAAAACAAAAAAGATGGCACAACCCTTTATAAAAACAACACGGTGTTGAGGAAAAATTGATGCATGTAACGAACTAGTCAGCATTTGCTTTCTGTATAGATAAACGTAAGTAGGATCTTATTACTAAGTATTGAAGACTTTAAAATCAATTTGATAGGTCGCTAGTCAAAATACCACATGTGAAAATAGTAGTAGGTAAGATAAATTTGTTACACGGTGTGCTAGTGACCTAATACAATATATATGGGGTAAGTAAATTCCATATGGGGATTCAGCTTCGCTCTTATATGGAATTTACTGACCTCATTCTTATTATTGCCATATATATCGTATTAGGTCACTAACACACCATGTAAATAATGCAAAACATTCAAAGTCAATGAATCATGACTGAAAAGGGGGGCCAAACAATCTTCTACTCTGTCTAGCCTAGACAAAAAAAGGATACAAAGCAATGCACTTTTTTATATTTACCTTCATTAGGAATTCTATTCCAAAACCAGAAATTTGAAGGAAAAAACTTGGGTGTATTTATACTTGAGGATCTATATGGCCAAGAGAGTCATCAAACAAATAGCCAAACACTATCTAATAATTTACATACCTATTGAAGTCAAACAATGCATTGTGGACCACTTGTGCATAACCCTGAAAGAAAACAAATAACCAATATAATTTTCTTTTCAGTATTTCAATTGTAATTAACTAAAATGTAAATCTGTTGGAATCAACCTCCGTGACATTAATGATATTTAGTATAAATATTTCCATCTTCTCCAAAATCTTTCACAAGGCTAACATCACAGTACCCAAATTGCACCGAGTACTCAAATTGCACTTACTGAACAAAAATAGCTGCGGAAATCTTACATGTTATATTTGAGACTAAACAATATGTACTTGTATGATTTGACATTATACAGGTATTTCAGCATAAGAAAATATATTCAAATATGAACAAAACATTCACAGCGTTTCTCAACAGATAAAGTATTTACTGCAAAAGTAAAATCTACAGAAACCTTGCCAGCGACGTTCAAAAAAGGTCATCTTTTAAAAACGAGTAAATTAAATATGTCGCAAGCATCCAATTCTTAAAAAAAGAATAGTAAGCATGGATTTATGTATAATTTGTTTGGAGGTCAATTCAGACCATTTTTCTATAGATGATTCAATTAAACTATGATTCAATATGGATTCAAAATTAAATCAGTGTAACTATATGGTAAGTAAGGATACATCTACAAAATAAACCCAGAATGCAATCTTGTATAGAGAATTGAAAACGTAGGTGAAAAACTCTCAAAATAAGTGCAATTTTGGTACCCTCAGGTTATATCTTCTGTCTTTAAGGTAAGGTTTGCATGAAACCTGGATTTTTTTCTTAGTGATATTACACCAATATGATACATCATTTTGTTCAGGCAGAAGTACCCAATCATTTAATGAAAAAAAATCAAACATCGCCCGTCCAGTTTTTTCATGTGAAAAGCTCAAAATTCCGATTTTTGACGATTTTTAGGGAAAATTGTATTTGAATTCTTCTGAAATAATAATAATGTATGCGAGTGACTATAAAAAAAAAAAAACTGAACAAAACATGTATAAATAATTGTGGTCCATTCATTAATAATAAATTTTAATTAAAAAAATCATAAAAAGTTCCTAAAAACAAGATTTTTTAATTTTAATTTTTGGGTTAAAAAAAAAACGTTGCGATGGCAACAAAAAGCCAAAAATATCCTTTTTCCGGGTCCCCCGTGTTTGTAAAAAACTGTGAACTTTAGGATTTAACTATTTGCATTGCAATGAGCTAATAAAATTGGTATGTCCCCGAACTCGTATTTACGGAAATGGGCGTTATGTGTTCATGTTGTCATTTCTGTAAAACACAAAAATATTTTGTTCGTTGATCTCCAAAGAAGAGAGTCATCTTTAATAGCATCTTTTTACAAAGAATCATTTTGTCTTGTAACACTTTGGGACTGACCATAGTCAATGAGAGAAAACAGTTATTAACTTAGGGATGACATCAAAAGATCAATGTAGGATAAAAAAAAACTGAATTCAAATAGTTGGGGGGGGGGGGATAAAAGTTGCTGCAAAGTGTTTGTTAATTTGACATCGATTTTACATATATCCAAGTTGGTCAATTAAATTTTTCCCAAATTAAGTTAAGACGGGGGAGGGGGTCAGTGAACAAACTATGTGAATTGAGTTGTTTTTTGTTATCCTACATTGAACTTTTGATGTCGTCCCTTAACTTTTATGCCCACAACTATCAGTCGGAAGGGGAGGTGTTTAAATTTGGTCATATTTGTGTACTAATACATGTACAAGACTCTGAGTTTGAAGGAATGTGTCCATGGGACATTGATGATGCCCCCTCTTGCATAAATATAAACCATTATAAAGCATTATGTATAAATTTTATAACATTTGGTTGAAGCAAACTAAAGATAGAGAACAGAAACGAAAAATTCAGAAAACGACCTCATAAAAATCACTGTGTCTAAACCACACCGGCAAAATTTGCTCGGACTCGATGGTATCTAACATCCGGCACAATGACGGAACACCAATAGACAAAAGAAAGGTAGGTTTTCTCCTTATTTTTTATTTTTTTTATGATATCGAAGAATATATATATATATACATATTCAACTATTTTCTATTGTGAGATGCAATATTTTCTACAACCGTTCTATATTAACGGAGAAATAAGTCAAAATGCATGTCAAAATGACGAATTGAGTGAACCTTGCCTCGAAATTGTTTAATTTCTCGTTAAATTGTTCACATTGTACGGAAAGAAAGGTACAGGAAGATAGATATTGACACGGAGATTGCAAATTTAGTTATTATGAGCATCTCCATAATTGTATCTCTGTGTATGGAACGAAAGAAATGGGTCATGTCAAAATGAAACTGGCCGGTTTCGTCAATGTATACAACCCGGTTTCGTCATAGATTTCAAAATGCATAACCCGGTTTGGTCAAATAAAAAAAATCATAATCGCATTACATTATAATTGATTATTTAACTTCAGCGTTCAAAAGGAGTTTTGTGGGTCGTTGGAAGACAAGTTCGTTCACCGGACAACGGCTTATTATTTATATGAGTCTCAGATTCAAATAAATAATAGGCAAACACTTGAATTCCTACTCTTATAGAACACAAATATTTTAATTTACTGTGCATTCCGAATTTTTTTAACAGCATATTGAGATTAAAGCTCTCTAAACATGCGTTTTCTATATGAGTTATGGGAAAATATGTTGAACATGTTTAAACTTGAAATTAAAGTTTACGGTCTTAAAAATCGAAACACACAATTGATATGTGATTTTCTCGCACAAAAGGATGGACACCTTTATAAGTAATCTAATCATTCTATGTATGTAATCTTTTCTACAATCGTTAAGGGATAATTTTAACTATGATACAAGTTTTGGCACACATCGCGCATTTACTATACAGGCTCTGCATGTCATCGGACGAGTTAAGGTTTTTTCATCATTTTTTATTTTTTGTACTTTTGTTGTACTGTTTGTGTCAGCGACAACACTTTGACTCAGTCCATTCACGAATCACACGCTTGTAATTCCATGGTTGTCTTTGGTTGCTTTATACCATATGCGTTTTGAACATAAAATAGGCAGGTAGTTTTCTTGTTTGAATTGTTTTACATTTATAATTTAATTAGGGCCCTGTTATAGCTTGCTTTCATGCAGTTTGTCTTTCATGCAGTTTGTGTGTTTTTCTCATTGTTTAAGGCATACGCTGACCTAAACTTGATTAATTCAACATAATTTTTGTGTCTAAAAGAAAGTTGTCTCATTGTCGATGTTTATGGATTAAATGGTTACCGTCACTTCTTCTTAATAAGACCTAGATATAAATGACGGTCATGTTTTGCAAACCAACTTTTATTCACATTGAAAATACAAAACTGTCAAATATTGTTTTCGAAAGTTATTTTGAAGTTTCAATTGAATTTGAACTGTACAAAATATGAATTTGAACTGTAAAAATAATGTGAAAAACATGCCTATGAAAATAAACGTGCCTACCAGAAACGGGGAGAAAGTTACAAATCTCACTGCTATGTTATGGATGCTTAATAAGTGTGAAAACTCGCTTTAGTGCGCAAGTAACACAGTATATATAGTCCCAGAAAATCTGACAGGACTGCATGCATGATTAATTTGTGCAGAACAGTATAGACTATAGTCGGTTTGGGACTGTTCGTCAATGATTGAATGCATAAATGTATCAATAATTGATAGTAAATATTGTAAACTAAGTGTATATAATATAGTATAGTAAATTAAAATTATGGCACAATCAAAACACATCCTTTTATTTTTCATCTTTACATACTACTATTATAAACAAAGAAAATATAATAATGTTACAAAACAACTAGATACCAGTGTTTGCTATTCAGTATTTTTATTCCATTTAAAATTAGTTTGAAGTTAAGTGAAATAAGGGATACGCCTTTCATGAGGAAAATGTGTATTATCATAATTAACTATTTCCAAAAGTGCCCGTTTAAAATAGATTTTAACACGGCAAGTTTACTTTAAAATAAATATATATTTAAATTCTCGAAAGACAATGTTCAGATCCATGCCAAAGTTTCTTTTCATAAATTGTTTGTTAAAAAAAAACAAAAAAAAACCGGGTGATATATATAAACGAAACCGGGTGATTGTGTAGTAACAACATTGACGAAACCGGTTTATTTTAATTTGACATGACCCTTATTTTCGTTCCATACACAGAAATACAATTATTGAGATGCTCATAATAACTAAATTTGAAATTTCCGTGTCAATATCTACCTTCCCGTACCTTTCTTTCCGTACAATGTGAACAATTTAACGAAAAATTAAACAATTTCGAGGCAAGGTTCACTCAATTCGTCATTTTGACATGCATTTTGACTTATTTCTCCGTTAATATAGAACGGTTGTAGAAAATATTGCATCTCACAATAGAAAATAGTTGAATATGTATATATATTCTTCGATATCATAAAAAAAATAAAAAAATAAGGAGAAACCTACCTTTCTTTTGTCTATTGGTGTTCCGTCATTGTGCCGAATGTTAGATACCATCGAGTCCGAGCAAATTTTGCCGGTGTGGTTAAGACACAGTGAAAAATACTCCGAGCGTCGTCACTACTTCATTATGATCTCTTATATATATACGGAGAAAGACTAAAAACTAACAATTTCCCGGATTTTATAGTGAGTCCGTGCATGTGTAGAGACACCAGTAACCATCCTTGTTTTTAGATACATTAATTCAAAGTTGACTGATATGCATAGAAGTTTGTTTGATTAGGGGTTGTAAAATGTCCGGTGGCAAATACTTTAGGTATGTTCAGGACGACACAATACAATAGGTGTGTCTGAAAGACACATTTTTAATGCATCCATAAAAAAAAATATGATTAGAAACATTCCGTCAGTTGTAAAAGTGATCGATAAAATAACATATATTTCGAATGATGTAAACGTGTGGGTTGTGTGCGTATTTGCGGATAAACCTTGCAAACTGTACATTTGAAAGACCAAGTCAACATTCTGTCATTCGTCAAAAAATTATGCAATAAAAATATCTGAGAATATATATATGCATCCTCTATAAGTAAAACACATCAGTGGCGCATTATGTAAATTCCAACCATTTTAAACGAAATTGACTAAAAGTGTCACAAAAAATGTGCCGTTTTTCACTCAATCCTGCGTTTCTATAATTTGTATTTATACTTTATAAAAAATCAGAAACGGCGTGCATCAGACTTACAAATTCAATGAAAGAGACAGCTTAACAGTCAGTGAAAAAATTATCGGGGTTCTTGAAGCAGAATAAACAACACTTCTATCTTGTGAAAGGACAGGACGGGGACAAGCCATCAAAACACAAGATATTAGATAAATTTCTGTTGAAATGAGCTTCCCATACATTAGTTTTTTTTAAAGGTTTTACGGCAGGTGACAAGAGAAAAGGACGGGAGAAAGGAGAAATGTGTACCCTGTCCGACCCCTCATAAATCTAGAACTGTAAAAGTGACGACATCAAAATTCAAATTTATTCTGTGTTTTTGTGGTAAAAAGCATTATGCACAAGTTTTATATATCAGTTGGTTGATGCAAACTAAAGTTAGAGAACGCAAACCAATTTTGTAGAAATGGACGTACATTCGGATGGACGTACAAACAGACAAGGATAAAACTCAATACCCCCTTGCTACGGCGGGGGCATGCAAATGTACATTTATGAAATGAAATAAAATAAAATTCCGCGAAACTTTATGAATGGTTTTTGCACAAAGACGTTACAGCTTAACGTGACGTCATATAAATGAAAACTAACAAACTGAAGGTCATAACGTTACTTGTACAATTCAAATTTTGATAAAATTACATCAAAACGGCGATTTTGAGGTAGGTGTTGTTTTTTTTTCGATAATATTGTAGTTATCGAACATTGGTTAATCAAAGCAATTCAAAATGGCGGATCCCTCCTTTTTTCAATTATTTGAAATCGAGTTATCTCCCTGTGTACGCAAACCTTACCTTAAGTGGTCTTAAGATTGAAAGCCAATCAATCAAGCAATCAACATAAGTTGTTACTACTATGACCTTTCCTAAACTAATGCAAACTTCCTAGGTTTCAGTTTTTTTAAACACAATGGGCTTGTTTTTGCAATTTTTATAACATTTTTATAATAATTTTATATTTCTTACATTTTTTATATTAAAATTCTTTCAATAAATTTCCAAAAAAACTTTAGACATGATTTTTTTGTGACAATTGTATTTATGGTGGACACCAAGCTGGATTCCTGAAAAATAAGCATGCAGCACTAAAGTAATATGTTACAATAAACTTCAACTTACCGTAAGAGCTAGTTCATCATCTAATATGGACAACTTTACAATGTACTGATTTGCAGACTGAAATAAAAAGAAATAATAATATCAATTATTTACTTAACACTGAAATTCAACTAATCAGGTTTATCATTCTTTTTTTCATTTTCTATGTTCAGTGGACTGTAAAATTGGGGTCAAACTCTTAATTTGGCAGTAAATAGAAATAACATATCATAGGCATTTCTGTCTTGTATACACAAGGATATATTCCTTAGACACTGACATCTGATCTTCCTGAATATACATTAAATATTTGCCACTCAATATTAAGTATACATAAATGAATATTGTAATCCAACTTATTTTCATGGATACTTTATTTCACGTTTGGCCCTTTCTACCCAATTTCCCAGCAATTTCATTTCACG
Organism: Mytilus galloprovincialis; assembly: GCF_965363235.1. Taxonomy (NCBI): domain Eukaryota; kingdom Metazoa; phylum Mollusca; class Bivalvia; order Mytilida; family Mytilidae; genus Mytilus; species Mytilus galloprovincialis. The sequence goes on along the minus strand of NC_134841.1, from coordinate 75,435,857 downwards.
ATTCTCAAATTTACTTGATGTATTTAAGTAATAACAAGAATATGTCCATAGTTCACAGATGCCCCACTCCCACTATCAATTTCTATGTTCAGTGGACCAAGAAATTGGGGTAAAAACTCTTATTTGGCATCAAAATTAGAAGGATCCTAATATAGGGAACATGTGTACTAAGTTTCAAGTTGACTAGACTTCAACTTCATCAAAAACTACCTTGACCAAAAGCTTTAACCTTAGGCAGGACAGACAGACAGACAAACATAGGTGGGGGGCATAAAATCTAAGTTTTACATATTAGTGACAATTTATATTAGCTATATTTTTCTACTTGCGAAAAAAAGTGAAAATAAAAAGCTTGCAAATATTAGTTGGTTTACAGTATAATGATGAAGTGATAAAAGAAAAATGAACTTTTACATCAACTTTAATACAAATGGAAAACAAGAATGTGTCCTCAGTACACGAATGCCCCACTCGCACTATCATTTTCTATGTTCAGTGGACCGAGAAATTGGGGTAAAATCTCTAATTTGGCATTAAAATTAGAAAGATCATATCATAGGGAACATGTGTACCAAGTTTGAAGTCGATTGGACTTCAACTTCATCAAAAACTACCTCGACCAAAAACTTTAACCTGAAGCGGGACAGACGGACGAACGAACGAACGAACGAACAAACGAACGGACGCACAGACCAGAAAACATAATGCCCCTCTACTATCGTAGGTGGGGCATAAAAACATACCATAAATGAAATAGAATAAAACAAATATCAAGCACAAAATGCTTTTAACTCTACTTAATTTGTCATACCTCATACTTTCTGTACTGTATGAAAAGTGTTAGAACCAACACAGTGTCATGACCCAAAATCTGTCTTAATGCAGCATTACCTAAAATCTACAAAAATAGCATACAATATAATTATTAATTAATTTCTTACCATTGTTTTGGTGTTATAGATAGTTTGCATGGAAAAACAATACAATATAATATAAAAGGTTATATAATTGTTATGTAATATTTAGAATAATATAAGTAACAACATAAAATTAGAACAAAATATATTTCAATGTAGATGATAACTGAAGGATGTTATCTTTTACTTGAAATAAAGTTATTGAGAAGATATTTGCGCTGGTCAAAAATTGCTTTGATGCTGTCTTTTCATCAAGAACAACCAGATGTCCAAGATTCATAAAATTCCATGAAAAGTTCTAAATGTCTCAAATACTAATGAAAGACTCTTAAATGTTAACAGCTAAAACAGTCAATTCATTTACCAGTAAAGTATCGGAAAATGAACAAATACATTTAGAAAATTTTATACTGGATACTGTTTCCACCCATGTTTCATAAAATGCTACAAAAAATGTGCGCAAACTTATTGATGTTTTCCAAACATTTAACCACAAACTAAAACCTTAATATTGATGGCACTGATGGCAGAGTGAAGACTAGTTATCATGGTTATGTTGAATTTGTTTGCAAGCTACACAAAAAAGGACCAATAGCAGATAAGTATATGATTTGCTTGTGTTTCTAAATTAAAAGCATTTCTTAACCCTTGTGTGGTGAAAATATTTTCATTTTACAATCATGTAGTAAATACAATATTAATTCACAAATACTTACTTGGATCAAAGATTCAAATACACTGTTGATTAAAATATATTCTAAAAGAGTATTCTGGCTTATGTTATCTGTTGCCTACATAAGAAAAATCATTATTTTAGAGTGGCATTCTTCTTTATGTTCCTAATTTGATTGATAAATTTGATAATGTTTGCAAAATGTCAAGGGGCAAATAGTTCATGCATATTAAGGATGAGACTACTAATTTGAAGATCTATACATATACCGGTTTGGTTCTTATAAAGTAAATTGTGATTTTTTTTTTAAATCAACACTCTTTAAAAACCAATATAATTTTGATCTTGCCAAGGTTTCATATTAATCATGTCAGGTATTTTGCTTCTGCTAACCTAGTACCTAAAAACATTTTTTGACTAGAATAAATTATTTATTTCTTGAGTTATTTCCCCTTTAATATCTATGATTTGTACAACTTAAACCTCCAGTATTAGGTAAAAAGTTTTTGTTGATTACTCTTAAACCTAAGCTTTATTTTACCAACTTTGTTGACTGTTTCTTTGGCACAGCTGTATAATTCCAATACCAAAACAACAGAATCAGAAAAAAACAGTAACTATTGAAAAGTACAAGGAGTTAAAGAAAAATATGTCAAGATGGCACCTTCATGTATATACATTTAGTTTATCATAAACTACATTATTTCAACAATCAAATTTGATAGCATGTGCCACTGCTCACTAAGATTCTTAGAAAGACATCAACTTACAGTAGCTAAAACTTGTAAAAACTTCAAAACTTGGAGCTTTAAAATGACTGGATATTCTTCTGTTAAAATTCTGTTTAAATTCTCGACCATTTGCTGTAATAAAAGTATAAATGTAAAATATCAGAAAAACCAACTATAATTATACATTACATATGGTTTGATTTGTATCAATCTAATTTTACATTTCAACTATTTTTTTATTATAATTCAAAATATAATTTAGCCTTAAGTACTGGACTTTCTCTTAGAGTTTCTATATAAATAAACAAGACATGTAGTCTTTTCATGCTTGCCAAAAAATAATAATTCATTGATTTAAGTGATTTTTTTATCATTACAGAAGTTGCAGCAGGATAGGTTTAGTAATCAAAGAGCTGATAGCTCTGAGGTGGAAGAAGGTGAATAAAAGGTAACCTGAATTACCACAAAAGCAGCCCCAGTTACCAAGGCTGCTTTGATCCATTATCGTTATGATGTATTTTTTTTTTCTTCAAACAAGAAAAGGTCATAAGTACATGGATTTCCCATCCGTACAATCATTTTCTATGTTCAGTGGACTGTGAAAATTAGGTAAAATCTTTAAATTGGCAGTAAAATTAAGAAGATCATATCATAAGGAACACATGTGCACTAAGTTTCAAGTTGATTGGATTTCAACTTCATCAAAAACTACCTCGGCCATAAACTTTATAACCAGAAGCAGGACGAACGGACAGACCAGAAACATAATGCCCATAAATGGAGCATAAAAATAGTAAGGCTTGTTACATACCCGCCAACTTTTGAAAGTTCCCATAGGGGTTTTTAGTGCACAACAACAATTTTAAGGTTACAATTTTAAGCGAAGTATTTTGCACGATCTGGATTGTCTAGAAAAAGTGTCATATTTGTATGATGAACTTACATGCCTTTTTCTTAAGTCTGTTTGCATGATTCTAGTTATTAAATCGGTAGAAGAGATGAAGCTAGCAGATCAGTGTTTATTTTCTTGTGTAAGAATATTAGATGCTTGTTGAAATTTTCAATTTTGAATTATGCACACAAAGATGGACCTTTAACAGGTTGGGAACAACACTCCAAATGAGGGGTAACCTTATTGGAAGAACATTACAACCCACTGTAAAAAATGAGCACATTTATTCATATTATTTGATGAAACCGAGAACTATGCATCTATTAAGTACTAAATGGTCAAAATATGTCAAAAGAATTTTCTGTTGTTTCTAAACTGATATCTTCTTTATTAACTTGACCCCTCATTTAGAAAAGTTGTTCCAAATATAAGAATTTTCCCACTTTTAAGTTTAATAAAAATCTTAAAAATGTTCTTTCTTTATTTTCAACAGTAAAATGACCCCTTGTTTTAGGAACAGTCCCTTATTTAAGGAACATCACTCATAATTGGGGGGGGGGAGGGGTCCCAACCTGAATACAAAAATAAAATATGTTACAACCAGTATTATGTCAATAAATTAGTGAAAAAAAATACTATTTACTATCTTTATCATGTTTATGGTAGTACAGTAGACTCCGGACAATCGGATACCCAAAATTTCAGCTAAAAATATCCGATTACCCGATCTATTCAATTAGACGATGAATGTATATTCAATGAATATTCTACAATAATAAGTAGATCTATTGCTTAAAATGTGAAAGGGCTGGAGGATTGTTGGAGTGATTTTTATCAGTTACATCACCACCATGTTTGCGAGAAAAATTATCAGCTGATTATGTAGCTAATGATTAAATTTGTTTCCACTTGCAGTTTTTAAATCCTATATTTATTAAAATCAATCAAATGTCCTGAAATATTTATGTAAATTATTATCTTCCATCCATAGTTTGTCTTTACTTGTTTAGTAAACAAATTATTTTCATTTTCACACAGGTAAACTAATTTGGTTATAAATAGATCACAGCATGTCTGAGTAGAATCTTTTATCTAAAATCGTAATTGTTATAATTTTATTTTTTTAAATAATCAAATTTAAATTTATGAAAATAATCATGATTGATAAAATAGTATTGCATAAAGTTTACGCTTTCAGAGACTATTTATGTTTAGGTCATGGTTCTACAGGCTTCTTCACATATTTGTAAACAAACCAATATGGCCGCCACACGTGATTACCTTTGCACATGTGAAAAAAATATTTCTGACAAAAGTCAGATTTCTCTTGTCAAAAGGGATTTATATTTATATTGCAATAAATTATTCAGAAGGAGGTACATTCAGTTTCAATTATATTTCTTATTCTATGAGCATTTAGAGTTTAATCAAATTCTCCAAACAGTAACGTACTGCTCTTGTCAACTGAGTCTTGAATAATTTTATAAATAGATTCAAACCATTTGAAGTAGAAAGGCATCTAATTCACATGACAAGGAAAATAATGAATAAAGACACCAATTTAATAAGAAATAGATCCTTTTTATTTATTAAAAACAAAATCTTCTTGTCTGCAAGATTGCAAATTCGTAACTTCAAGGGCGAACTTGTAAACAGGGCGAGTTGTCCCGATACCAAATCCACGCATGCATACTACAAATATCTACAGTAAAAACATCCGGTTACAAGTAAACAAATAACGTTCATGGATTTCATGTGGATGAGATGAAATCTATTAATTTACATAAATAAAAAGGTCATATTTACGATAGTGATTGTTTTTCAATCCTAATTTACAAATTAAATGATTCAGATGCTTAATCATGTGTAAAAATCGGTGTCAGGAATCTTAAGTTGTTATGAAATTGTAATACACAGAAACGAATGCGGCATACGGAGGCTCAATGAGTTTAAAGTCGGTCCCATAGGTCTTCAGAAGACTTGACGTCTTCTTCCACCAAAAATAAAATTGCTCATTTTGTATTTTGAAGGCATTATTTGTATGTGCATTTTCTTAAAATTGCAATAACTTATCTTGCATTTTTAAAAGTGAAAAACTATCCCCTTACATAAAATTAAATTTACCTGCATTACGGTCTCAGCAGAATCAAATCCTATCAGGATATTAATAACATCAAATCCAAAATCACCTACACTCTTCTTAAACACACCTCTGATCAGGGCACATAATGTCTGAAAAAATAACAAACACAGGTATTTGGTATACAGATTTATCCTGGATTTCTAAAGTAAATATCTAAAGTATGGGTCAATATGTGCTATTCATTTCAGTAAGCAGTATTTTTAACATTTTCTTGAATTCAACTGTCCATGAAGTAACCGTGGGAAATGTAAGATGGTTTGTCTTTAAGGCAAGACACTTTTTCCTGTCTGTGATAATAAATGACCTGTAGAACTATATATTTTAACAATTTTGTGCAATATTGAGGTCTAATTGAAATTTGTCTTGTCTTTTTTAAAGTATCTAGCTGTTTGGTTTAGGTCAGTTTTTCTACTGAAGTTTTTGGTTCTCTCCAGTTTCGCTGTCTTTCTCCACTGATGAAAACTGGCAGTTGCGTGTGGCCATATAAACCGAACAATGAATCAATGATATAGCTGTGTTTGGTCTTCTATAAAACTTTCTGTTTTGCATAACAATTTCAGTATTGGATATGATTATAAATTTTCATTTTATTTATATTCACGATATTAAAGGTTACACTGATTATCAATATATTTTTTGTCTTACATGTAATGCATTTATAACTCTAATTGGATTTTCTTCTTTCAATGCCTGTACAGCTTTATAAAACAGCAAGTTTAAATTATCCTGCAAAGAAAAATGAAAATAAAATGTCTTTCTGGTTACACATGTTACATCTATCAAATTTTTTATGTTTACAAAAATCCATTCCAGTAAAAAAAAACACCATCAAATTCCAAAAAGAAAGTTTATGTCAATGATAATTATAACTCTTTTCAAGCAGTTAAAGGAATTTTCTATTTCTGGGAGATATAACCATCTAGTAGTCAAATGTAAACCAATGATTCCACTCTCTGAGGCTTAAATTAAAATATTGTTTGTTTGCAGTTTACCAACCGACCCTTGAAAATCCTCCCGACTGTGAAAATTTTATTGCTTTAAATTTGAAGAAATTTTTTTAAATACCTCTATTGAAGCGATCCGGAAGTTTGGGTCCTTTCCGGAAATGATTTAAAGTCTGGGTCAATTACGCATTTCAAGTTCGGTTTTTCTTAGCTTCCCATCAAGCGTTCATGTGACCATTTAATGATAAAGCACATGGAAATTGTTTACAGGTATCCATGAAGTCACGGAGGAGTACTTTACGCTGTCGTCTCGTGTCAATTTTAAGACAAATAACAAACAAAAAGTTTATTAGTAAACTGTTTAAACAGATTCAGGCACATGTAATGATGTGTGATGATATCATTGACGATGATGCAGCGGATATTCATAACTGACACGATAACCATTCTGTCTCAAACAAATCGGGTTCAGAATCTGTGGAGGCTGACTTTATGGAACCAATTTCAGTGGTTAAATAATTCGACAGCAGCTTGAAGTATGGCATATTTTCTACAAATCGTTGTGAAGACGACAAAGATGAAACCACTCCTCCGTGACTTAGTTCTTCATGGATATCTGTAAACAAGCCTGTACCTGTACGGAGGAAGGGCTCATTTGAAATGTTAATGGATATATATCATGCCAAATCAATAAGAAGCAACCCTTACTACACAAAGATGTAGAGAAAATGAATGGTTAGCTTGAAAAATAAATATACTCTCTCTATATTAAATCTATCTTCGATTGCAATGAGTATGCTCCTTTAGGATAACTTAAGGGGGGCTGCCCCACTCATTGCAATTATTCTCTTTCTTACAATATTAAATATACCCAAACTGTGTGGCCTGTGTGAATTCAATTAAAACATGTCCTTAGGAGCTATGCTGTCAATTTTTTTTATGCATTAAAAACATTTCAGTACAGACAATTTACTTTTAATGGGGTGCTATGGATTTCACCCCAAACTTTAGATTTCTTTGGTTTTCATTAAAGCCTGGCAAAAATATAACCTTATCACATATAATTAAATATTGTTAGAAATATGAAAACAGTCGGATGTCTTAATACTTTTTTATTCAAGTTGCCTTTTTTTCAATTGAGGAAGATTCAATGGTTATTTTTTTTTAATTAAAAATACACTCTTTAATAATTGTCTTATAAATCTATAATATATACATTTTTCTGATGAAAATATTCTACTCATGAAAACATTCTAGTCAAGAAGTATACATGTCTGAATATATTTCTTCAAAACAGTTCTAGTCATAATGACATTCCTTGTTTGTAAGTGTTCCAGTATTTAATAATTATATCATATTTTATGTCATAAATTGGATAAAGACACTATGTTAAAGTTTCAGTTTTGGTTAAAAAGTTTTTTTTATCTGAAAATGCCTGTTCATTTGATGTTGGTTTTCAGCATGTCCAGTGTTTGTTGTTTTAAAATGTTTTTTTTTTCTTCACAAGAAACTTGGTTTAGTGTAACTGCTTGTTTAAACTGTATTTTCGCTGATAAAATAAAATATGTTTCCTACCTACCGACCCTTCAGTCTGAAGGTACAGTCGGAAAACAGCAAACACACATATTTTTAAGGTTGGCCAGAGGGCCCTGAAGTGGGCCTGTTGAAAGACAAAATGTCAAAAAGTTTCTGGTCCTGAATAAACATGAAATTATTGCCACTAAATGTAATTGGTTCTGTGAGTCATTGCACTATCATATTCATTTACAATTTTTCAATACTGAAAAGTACAACAGACTTTTTTGTCACACTCAAACTTTTCAATATTTTCCTGAATAAAAAAAATCATGCAATTGAGGATACATTGAATACATGAAGCCAAAACCTTTTAGCAATATACTAGTACATGTGCATAGAAATTTTTACTGAAAAGTATATTTTCAAATATTACCTTTAAACCAAGCAGGCTTTCATTGGACAGTTTATCAAACTCACTCTCTATATGACCAATGTTAACCTAAATAAGAATAACAAATAAAAATACACATGAGAAACAATTTGAAAACAAACATTTGACAATTCAAAAACTCAAAGACATTTTTTAAATTTTCAATACTAAGTATTGTAGTATTTCACAGGAATATTTGTAAGCTTTAAACAACATCACATGTTTATCATGTTTATGTCAAAATAGGTGTTGATTTCAGATAATCTGTGTTAAATTCTAAATTCTTTCACAATATATATGACCACTTGTTCAATATGCAAGGCAATATGGTGATTTCTAGATATTATTCTTGGTGAAATCGAGATTTTCCAAAAAAGTACAAACAGGTTTTTTTGGGGGGAATATACATGTACCTTGTAACTTAGTATATTGTGTATTCCCTATTTCTTTTACTAATTAAATCCATGTAAAGATAATTAAATTGTGTTCTTGAATGCTTAAATATTAAAATACTTAATATTATCATACAAAATTTAGAATGAAAAGTCTACACATATAATCTCCCCTTAAGAGGAGCTGGAAAGAGGTGAATAATTGTAGTTCCACCATAATATGTAAAAAAATCATACTTTTTTTCTTACTGACATGACTGAAGTTCCTGCACTATCCTGTTATTTTTCCAAACCTATTTAAGCCTTTTTCTACCTGTTCCTTGACTGCTTAAATCAATTGTTAAGTTCAGTCGACTCAAGTCAGAATAAATATTTTGAGTTTACCCTCTTTTTTTATTATTAAAATAAATACAACTTGTCCCAAATCTTTTATGGGACTTTTCTCTCCTTATGATGCTTATGTTATTGATGATTGTTTCTGAAATTCTTTTAAGTTGAACTTGTTAAATTGAATGCATCCAATCAAGGGAAAGACTTGCATATTAATGTGATTGCTTCACCTCACGGTGCAAAGATATTAGTTTCAGTAGACATACACGCCATCTTGAAATAATTACTGATCTCTGATTGGTTACTTTATGATACGGCTGAGAATCAGCAACAGCCATTGGTTTAAATGAGATAAAGAAATACAGACTTTTCTCGTTCAGGATAAGTCATTAAAAGCCGGAAAATTAACTATGTGTATATCAGTTCCGATCAACTGTCATTAATTCATGTTAGTTTTATTATGCATATATATTGCCCACGGAAATTCAATATTGAAATATCAATTATCAATACACATTTATTTGCTTTGTCAATCTGCAATATGCACGATTTGTTTTGCTAAACAATGGTCCTATACAACTTTTTCAAAAAAGCATTATCTGTATTTTATAACTTCTGCTTATCTAGGCACACCTCCAGAGAGGCACACTCATAACGCTCACTCTTAAAGTAAATCCATTTTGTATCAATCAACTATCTAAAATACCAAATGCACATATATTACATTAAATTAGGATATAGCGAAGCAGTCCACAGCTTTTAAGAAAGCTAAAACTTGTATAGTACTTACTTTAAGAAGGAAAAATTCATCCCAGAAATTTGGTTTATCACAGGATGGGTCATCTCCCTGAAATGTATATTGATGTTCTTTGGATAAAAAAGTTAGTAATATGTTCAATTCAATGCAAAAAAATAATATGGATGAACATAGCAAATTATTAAAAAGTTACATTTGGGTTAATTTCTTTATAACCATACACAAATTCAGAAGATTTAAAAAGGGGAGAAGAATTTCAAGAAAACCAAGTGACAATTATTAAACATAAGTGAGTAAAAAAAGAACTACACATGTACAAATGTATGTAGCATATACATTTCTATGACATGTATGATGGTGCCTTCAAAGATTGACATGTACCTGTTTTTAGAACTTTTCCTTATCAATATATATACTAAGAAAAGTGAAATAACTTGAATTCACTTTAAATAACAAAGTTTACTTATCATGTATCTTTACCCTGCAAAATTCTATATGCATGATATGTGCTAGTCCCAAGTCAGGACCCTGTAATTCAGAGATTGTCTTTGTTGCTGTATATCATTTTTTGTTTTTGTTTATTGTTTTGCACATAATTCAGGTTGTTAGTTTTCTTGTTTCAATTGTTTTACATTTAAATTTGTCATTTCAGGGCCTTTTATAGCTTGCTACATGTATGTTGTATGGGATTTGATCATTGTTGAAGACTTTATCATGTTTATGTGAACTGACAGTTACTGGATTCTATATCATTTGATTTCTGATGGAGAGCTGTTTCATTGGAAATCATGCCACATCTTCTGATTTATATATATGTTTTGGTTTTGCAAAAAAACATCTTATGAATTTTTATCAAATTGCTGTATACACGGTATAAATTCTCTCACCTGAAAGAATATTTCATAAATCTGTACAACTTTTTCTTTCAGTCCCATCTTATTGGACGACGATCTCCTCAATAATCTTTTACTATCTGTTGCAGCTTCAGTTGCCATTATCCTTCAAGAAATATTTTTCAAAATCTTTTGAAAATGTACAAATAATACTAAGACTACATCCATGGTGCATAAGGGACAAAAAGTGTTGTAAAGGTTGATATACTCATATGTAATATCATGACAAATTTTTTGACAATAGAAGTTATCTGTTCTTACCAGTAAAAAATTGAAGAATTTAAATGTTGATTGGAAAATACAATTATAAACATGATAAAATAAACTTATAAGTAAGTTGAATAAGTAATGATTCTGGTGGAAATGGTGGACCCACATGTACATTTTGCACAAACTGATAAGATGTTTTTTAGAGGATAATAAAAACATGGGATCATGCATTTCAGAGGAAAAGCAGCACTTTGAATGTTAATCTTTGCTACTTGAAGTAGACTTTTACCATGTAAACAATCACCATTGTCGTGATTGTCAAAAAAAATCAAAGTGATGGAAATCACTCATGGAAAGATTAGAAGAGTAGTTTGAATTATTTCATATTAAGGTATGGTGGGGAAAATGAACATTTATAAAGCACTATTGCTGAAAATTGCATTTACAGCAGGTCTTTAGAAGGAGACTTGCTTTTCCAGTATGAGGATAAAATGAGCTCAAATTAAATAATATGGGTCTCTTAATTGCACAATTTTAATTAAACTGCAGTTTATGTCTTATCGAAAATGTGTTGCCGGTTCTGAACATGTTTCAAAAAACAAAAAAATGCAAAAATTCTTCTAGTAAATGTTACCAACTATCCTTGTAAGACATAAATCTGGACCAACAGCTTAAAACTTGTGTCAACAAAAAAAATTGAAAAATGTTGTTTTGGGGCATTTTGTAAGTTGAAACAGAGGTTATATGCCATTGAAGATTAAAAGTTTTAGAGTGCCTTTTTATCAATTTTTAAAGTATTTTTCAACACAGGACATTGAAAATGTACTTTTTCAACATAAACCAATTAAAAAACTTATCTTATTGAAATGTAGATTCTTTCTTGATTGCAAAAATATATATTCAAATGACTAAAATAGACATAATGATTGATGGGAAATAAACTAATAAACAATGGTTTGTTATAATTAAAAAATTTTAAATTTTTAAACTGTTTCAAGGCAATTCCTGATAAAAAAAAAAAGTGAACTAATTTAATTGTTGATTAATTACAGATGATTAATGGCCTTACTTGAATACCTTTTATTTATTCACGTCATATTTATATTCATATTTCATTTTCTTTAGATCTTGTTAATTCCATTAATCATTTATCTTTCAGATATAATTCACAGAATCACTATATGTAATGTAGATCAAAAGTAATTGTCAATAAATAAATCTATCATACTTATAAATATCAAACATCTAATATACACATTTGTGTATTCAATTATGAGGTCAAATACTTGTGTATTAAGAATTATATGTATAGAGTGGTCTGTATAATTATGTAAGACTGAGGTTGATAGGTAATGTGGTCAATTTGATTGGCAGTGTAGGAGGTGGGGCATTGTAATTAAAGGTCCACATTGTCTCTGATTGTTTAGTGCTAATGACAGTTGTCAATCATACTAGTTGAATCAATACCCAGTTACCTAATCAAAATGTTTTTTAAAAAGCCTGCACATCAACACACCTTAATTACATACATGAATGAACTGCTCCAATAATATACCCAGTTTTTTTTCAGTTTATATATGTATTATGTGCACATACATGAGAACCATAGGGAACTATATTTTAGTGTGAATAAATTTAGTAACAGAAGCTAACCTGTCCTGTTGTTAGGGAGGCCAGTGCCTAAGTAAAGATTTAGAACACGTTCTAATCTTTCCAAAAAAATATGGTCAAAAATTAGTAATAACAAATCTTCTTTAGACTCCTGTACCAAGATCAGTTTACCTTTGACCTAAGAAGTTATCACTGTGGTCCACTCTACACGCAGACAACAGATGGATACTGTATTACATCTACAGTGGAACCTTGATGTGTCGAACTCGGTTGTGTCGAAAACTCGGATGAGTCGAAGTAACTTCTTGGTCCCGGTAAAATTCCTGTTTGTTTAATGCTTAATTACCTCTGATGAGTCGAACTTGGTTGATTTGAATACACGGTTAAGTCAAGTAAAATTTATAGTCCCGTCGCAGTAAAATTAATGTAAATTGACCCTGATGTCTCGAACTTCGAAAGTAAGAATTTTCGAAAGATGCAAACTTATGATAAAAATTTAAGTCAGATGTATTTCTTATGTTGACTAATCATTTTCAAAAGACATTAAAACAGTTGAAATAACATGTTAATGACCGCTAGTTAACACCTTTGTTGATCGTTCAAGCGGAATGTTAGTGTGTTGAACATTTTGCACCTGAGATAAAAACGAAACGAATTTAAATGACACAAGTCAAGATTAAATGAATCGTAAGATTTAAAACTCATTAATTACTATAGATAAAAGGATTAGGACAATTATAATATGGGGACGAAGTCCCCTATTACAGTAGAAAATTCAATAAAAAAAAAAAAAAAAAAAAAATCGGGAAAATTTCCCGAATTTTTCATTGTACTAATGAACTCAAAATCGTTCAATTTTTTTTTGTTGTGTTTTTTAATTTCCGGATCTGCGCAGAACACATAACTCTACTTCCTTCTTCCGGTCTTGTTGTCGTGAGACTTTGATTAGTCTAGTAAAATATAGGAACTCAAGGAACACAATACCAATATTTCATTTTTAATCATTCTTTGTCTTTGGTATGAATAAACGTTAGGCCTACCTGATGCATTGCGTTTCTTTGTTTACATTGAACATGACGTCATAACTTAAATAACCTAACAACAGAACCAAAATCGGAAACGTTACGGTCATGACGGTATTTCCGTATCTTTTTTTTTAACAAATATTTAAAATACAAAAAAAATAATTTAAACAAACTTCGTCCCCATTCACAGGTAATGCCTGCCTCATATTAAATTCATGATAATTTAATGTAAAGCAGACGACCTCATCAGAGACAGTTAAGAACTTGTTTCGTGCCGCGAGTGATTTCATAATTTATAGCGACATTTGTGTAGACTATTGATTTTATGTGTGCATGATTTGTATCTGTACTTGTGTTTTTAATTATTACGAAGGACCAAAAATGGAGATTGAATACACAATTATCAGATTATAAAGTGTCATATAGAAAAAAAAGGCACACTGTTCATTGTATCTAGTTTACACAAATCTCATACCGTATTTCATGCATTCAAAATTTATGACGACACATTCGAACTCGGATGAGTCGAACCTCGGATGAGTCGACTGTATTAGCATCCCTAGACCCTAGGCCTAGCTGGTCTTCCAGGACATGGAAATGGGACAAAAATCGTCAAAATTAACCCTTCTTGCACCTGATAACCAATGATGAGGTACAAATGAATCTAATTGTCAAAAATATAATGATAAGAAAGACAAACATCACATTAACAGGGGTATTCCACTTGAATAATCAATAACCTGATAACGTTTTGAACATACTCATGATACATGACATTTTATGTCATTTACCTTCCTCATGATCAACAGTTATTTTTTGTTATTGTTTGGTCTTGCTTTTTATGGTTGATATTTCATTCAAATCATTGTATCTCGTTATATAGTTTAACATTTCCTGAATATCTAAAAATAATAATATAAATGTATCAACTTGTTTGAGGTAAACATTGACCTCTAGCTCTACTATTTTTAGGAAATGCGTCGCTAGAATGATGAGAAAAGTGAATACCACGAGCATATGGTTAATACACATCAATTTACCATTATAACAACGGTCCATAATAAATATTTAAGCTACAAAATCCTAGAGAAATATTTTGTTGACATGTGTCATCTGCAAAATTTACACTTCCGGGTACTCCGGACTTCAAAATATAAAATATATTTTATAAAAATTTGATTATACGATTTAGTTTTTAATTGTTTGATAATCATATGCTCTGTCTGTACTTTTTCCCCTCATAAGATAAGCTCTGTTTTTATTTCTTATGATTTTATTTTAATTCACTGCTGTCCTACGAACGGGGTCGTGAACTTTGTCGCCAGGCACGCTTTGACAGTCACAGTGCTATTGTTTTGGTGTGATAAACTATGAAATTGACCAGATAAATAATAGATTCAGAGGTACATAAGATCAGTCATGTCTTTTCTGCCAATTTGAGAACTGTCTGTAATATTCTAATTTAGATTATTTATTTTAATCCCAAACAAAAACTGATAAAATAGAGTTCTTGGATACTTTACTTATAAGAAGAAGGATGGAATGCATCAAATTCACGCTGAGTGGCAGCCCAGGTAGCCCAGGCTAGTAAAATTGCTCTCGGGCCTGTAAAAATCATATCTACAGGCCAACAGAAACTAACTAAAAAATTTCAAAAATTGTGGGCCTGTAGATTTAAAAGTTCGTCGTGAAGACTGTGACAAAATGACAAAATATTTGTGCTTATGAGGTTTACCTGGGCTGTTTACTTCTATACCACCACTAACTTATATATATATATAATGTGAGGGTACACAAATTGCACCTATTTTGACAGTTTTTTAACCTACAGTGGAGTCCCCATGGTTTGTGCGGGTCGTGATATCGTGCATAAGCTAATTTCATCATATCAACACAGTAACACAAATAGAATCGATCTTATTATTGTTTTAGCCTTCCGAAGGGATGAAAAAGAATAAAATTGTTAAGTTCGAGAGTTAATAACTGCAATCCAGTGATTTACCATATAATTTTGGCTAATTTCCATTAAAAAAATCAGATAAAATTTGTTTTATTTAAGTCAAATTTATATCAGATTGAAATATTTTTTTGCTCTGCGTCCTTGGCAGTGCGCTTGGTTCAAACTTGGCTATATTTCGTAGTACAAAATCTTTCCTTTATTAAAAATTAGCTATTTTTGGAAGACATGCGCGAAATCACCGGACATTGGAGGAACTCCCAGAACAGGGGTTTCCCTCATTTTGAACACGCATTGCACAAAATTTAGAGGATGAAACCATACAAACAGAATATTTTATAAAATAAAAGTATGTTATGAATGTGTTCACATAAGTCTTAGGTGCAGGGATACACCGGACTGCACCGTACATTTATTTATGCTCCAGACAAAAATTTCCATTATGATTTTATTTTGGAGATGTATAATTATTAACTATATGGTTTCACAGTGACACCAATTTAATTTTGAATCCTTATTAAATCAAAGAAAAACTGGCCTAAACTGACCTCTAAATGGTCCATGATTCTGTAATGAGGAGTACCCAAATTACATCCATGCTAAAATTTGCATTGTCTAAAGTCGTAATAACAGTTCTTTTCAAATATTTTGAACAATTAGATATTAGTTCATGATTACTCTTCATTTTTTAAGAAATGGATGCTTGTAACATATTGTATTTGCTAATTTTAAAAAGATGACCTTTCGATGACGTCGCATGGCGACGTTTCCGTACATTTTATTTTTTCGGTAACGTACATGTACACTTCATCTGTAGATAAGTACTATGAACATTTTGTGTATACATTGTATCTAAATATATTTACCTATGTTGAAAGACGTGCATAGTATCAAATTATAATAAAACAAATTGTTTAGTCTCTAGGAAAACATGTTAGATTTCCACTGCTGTTTTTGATAAATGGATGCAATTTGGGTACTTAGAGCAATTTGGTTACCGTGACGCTATATATAACTTATTTTAAAAACATTCTAACTTACATGGAAAAAATGACAAACTTGGTCTAACATGAGCTTCCAATTGTGCACTTTCCTGTAATTTTTGTATGCCTTTGAGTTTGAGGTTGAGAAAAATCCTTCAAACGAGGGATAAACCCCTTGAAGTAATGACAATCCCTATTATGAGGGGTAAATTTCAAATAAGAAACATTTTGTTTTCCAAAACAAAAAGCGTTAAGTTTTTAATCTATGGTACAAATTTGCAGATATTTACATTATTTGAAGAAACTTTTCCCAAAGATCAATACCTCTTTCTGGTATAATTTTGACAAAAAATGTCCAACAGATGCTTAATCTTTAGTTTTCTATGTTGTGTCTTGTGTACTGTTATTTGTCTGTTTGTCTTTTTTCATTTTTAGCCATGGCATTGTCAGTTCATTTATGATCTATAAGTTTGACTGACCTCTGGTATCTTTAGCCCCATTTTTCCTTTAAAATATTTAGTCACAATTATAGCATTTGACATCATAATTGTTAGCGGGTATTACTTGATGTCAGAATCCCAAATTCAGCTAATACAGATACCAAAAAGTTGCATTAATTACATCTTTTAGTGACAAGTTACCTTTTAATGTCAACATGGTCAAGAAGCGCCAAGAAATGGGTCTCATTGGGGTTTAAGAGTAATGCAGGATTCATATTTTTTTTGTAAGTGTGAGATGTGAATTCATAGGTCAAATTATTTTGTGTGAAAATAGGAGATGAAGTCTGCTGGGACACTTGAAATTACAAGCAATATTATTACAGTGATAAGTGGGATACAGGATTCTGCCAAACTATAAGTGGGATCCAAAATCATGTTTTCTCTGTAGATTACATCTTAAATAATAAAATAGAGTATGGAAATAGGGAATATGTCAAAGAGACAACAACCCGATCTGACAAAGAGCAGAAAACAGTCTGAAGCCACCAAAGGGTATTCAACACAGCGAGAAAACCCTGCATCCTTAGGCGGATTTCAGCAGGCTCTACACAATAAACTATCAAACAACTCACTGCCATATATTGTAAGATTCCCAATCATGATTGAGGAGGATAATGGGAGACTTTTTTTGTCTTTTTTTTTTAAATGAATGGAACTCAAGTTAAAATCTCTATGCTATATATCCTCAAGACATTGATCAATTAAATTGAACATTTGTTTCTGATGATGATTTCAAAGGATTTTGCTTATTATCATACATTTTATGTGTTTTTAAATTGTTACATGTATATGAGTTTATAATCTTTTAATACATGTACCTGGAGATAAGAGAATACATAGATATTTGGGAAACATTATATAATAGGTCATCACCATTTATATACAATGTACATGTACATATGCATGTATAAATTGTATTCAAAACTCTAGGTTTTGTTCAGCGCTTGCATGCAATTATCCAGCATGTCTAAATTTATGAGGGTGTTAAGAAGAACTGGTGTATTTTATTAAAAAAAGGAATAAAAAGCTGAAATGAACTTTAAAAATAATTTTGTTCATAATAAAAAGTAAAATCACAAAAATACTGAACTCTGAGGAAAATTCAAAACGGAAAGTCCTTTATCAAATGGCAAAATCAAAAGCTCAAACACGTCAAACGAACAATAACAACTGGCATATTCCTGAATTGGTACAGGCAAATGAATGAATTATCTAGATCTGTTTTTGCCTATTACAGAAAATTTGGCCATAGAAAGGCAAGAGGACAGTCATGTATTTTTACTGACTATTAAACAGAGAAGTCACATTGCAAAGAGAAATCTTTAACTTATTCGGTTTTATAGTATTTTGTCTTAACTCCTGCATTAGGAAGATAATAACTATCAGGTTTATTTAATCAGTTTTTTAGTATGTCAACAGTCATCAAACTTTGCATGGAAAAATCTTAAACAAACAACCGTTGTTCAATATTTTTTTTAATAAGAACTTTCTAATTGATTATTTTAGTAAAGGATTTTATTTTAAGGTATTAACAACCCATTTTAAAATTAAATTACCCCTTTCTAACTCACTAAAGTTGATTACTTCGTGTAAATATTTGATTTTTTTTAATTCAAAAGATATAGTTTAAATTCCAATAAAGTAACTTTAACTTTAAAATTTCATTACATTGTATAACTCAAAATCATAAAATTAGATTTAAATGGCAATGTTGCTACACTTGACATAAATACTTCGAAAAGAAAATTTATGCATTAAAATCGATGTGCTTTATTGACTTAAATCCTGACTAAAATGACATCTAATGTAATTTATATATGTTTGTAACCATATTAAATATTTAAAAGGAACTTCTGTAACTATAAAGTTTTAAAAGAGATTATTTTACTCTGCCTGGATATAATATTAAATTGTACTGTTAACAGGTAACTTGTATATTTAATGTTTTATTTTGTTGTTTTGTTCAAGTTTTTACTTTTTGAAAATTTATTTGTTCTATTATATATCATGTGTATAGTTTAATCCGTTTAACACAGTTGTATTATTTTCATGTAAAACAATTTTTGCATATATATATATATTTGAACAGGAATGAGTAAAAGGTTTTATTGATTGGACAACATTTCTCCAGTCATGCTATTAAAAGTAGAGAATTAGCTTTAAATTATATAATAGTGAAATGACCATTTTATAATTGTTCATCATCTATGTCCTTTACATCAAATTTCGTCAAGGGATAGTTTTTTGAACTCAGTCTTAAAATAAAAGTTTTTTTTTATTCAAAAGTTCTTTCGAAGATAGAGCTTGTGCATGTTTACAAGTGTGTGAATGAAAGTGGTGTGTTTAGTGTATTTAAATGTTAATGAGACAGAAAATGTACAGGACATCTATATGTGTAGAAGTCAAGATATGGTCATAAACAATAGACAAATGGAAAGAA